>NC_133389.1:20622500-21247500 GCF_047511655.1 Castor canadensis | reverse complement strand
GAAATAAGGTTGAAAAACTTTCCTTGTTAACTCACTGCCTGAAGTAGTCTTATAGAAGTCTGTGGGCCCATGCAGAGGACCAGGTAAGAACACTGCTTCTCAGAGAACTGACCCAGCCTTCTGAAGACTGGATTTATTGTACTGTCTCTCAAATCACAGGTATGGTGATACAGATCTGTAATCCTAGCACTTGGGAGATGAAGGAAGTAGAGCTACTTGGAGGGCAGTCTGGGCTACATAATGAGACCCTATCTCAAAAAAAAAAAAAAAAAACCCAAAACAAATAAATGATAGTGGGGAAAATATCAGAAAAAAGAGTATTTCCTACAATTGAAAACTTGGAGAGGGAGGGCATAGGAAGACAAGAAGAGAAAGGAAGGCAGGAACTGAGAGAAAACAGTAGGAAAACAGCAGTGACAAAGCTAAACAAGAACAGAAATCTGATGTTATAACATTAATCATCTGAGTCAACAACCAAAAGAGAATTATCTTAATGGTATAGCCAGTAGAGACAATGTTCTAAATGTTATAAAAATTAACAAAAAAGATTATATTCACTCAAAAGAAATAGGTAATGAAACAAAGGCAGGGGGATCTGCAACACGGATGGGAAGATATTAAAAAAATTTTTTTTAATGTTAGGAATAAAAAATATACTATTGAAATAAAAGAAAGAATATATAACAAGTGTGATAATATCTAGAAACGAATAATAGATGGCTTAGATGGTAATACCAACTAATAACTCAGATCTTAACACTAAAACTTTAAAAAACAAACATATCAGTTTTCTTTATTTCAGAATAAAGGAAGAAAAACTATAATCTGGTCAAAACTTAATTTTTTTTTTCAGGTTTCCTTTGTTCACATATTCACTTTGGTGACATGAAGGCATTCTCCAGGTTAGGCAGCCATCTCTGCTATCACCTGAGGACATTTTGCTCAATTCTCTACTCCTAAGTGCTCTGGTCAAAAATTTAAAAAGGAAAGTAAAAGAAATAAATGTAGATCAACCATAAAATATAGTTGCATGAATCCTAAGTAAAAGAATATCAAAATATCTTCCAGTAGTGTATTTTTAAAAACATAAACAAACAGTTTACTTCAGGAATGTAGAGATAATTCAACATCAGAAAATAAATGAATGAAATTCACATTAGCTGATGAACAGACATAATGTCTGTGATTATCTTAAGAGATGAAGACAAAGTTGATAAATTTCTACATTCATTCATAATCTCACAGTAATTACAGAATGGAAAACTCAGGAAGTAAGAAATAGAAGAAAATTTTCCAAATCTGGAAAATAAGCTATGAAAAAATGGATTTGTGAACCATTAGAAGTATTCTAGATGTTCTTCTCAATATGCTTTAGTGCTTCATTTACAGTCAGTGCAAAAAGATTTTTTAAAAAGTAAGAAGTATACACCTTGGAAAGGAATGAACAAAATTTTATTTTAGGTAACTTAATTTTTATATAGGAAAAAATATCCCCAAGACACTCTATAGACAAAGTATTCAAACAAACAGGAAATTCACAAAGGTGGTTAGATAAAACATTAATATACAAAAACTGAATAGTGCCTCTCTTCACACGAAATAACCAATTACAAATACTTGCAAAATAGATATTATTTTAAATAGTGACAAATGGTACGATATCTAGAAATAAATTTGACTAGAGGTGAGTGGTACCTTTGCAGAGAACCAAAAAATCATCATTGAAAGACAAAAAGTTAGAATATAAAAATAAATAAAGACCTTGGATGAGAAAATTTAATAATCTCTAATTTAATAATCTCTCTAATGTCTATGAATTCAATGGCAAAAATTTTAATTAAAAAAATCTCTGATGGTTCTAAAATTATTACTGAAACACAACAGAGCCAAGAACAATAGTGATTTCTAAAGAATAATATGAGAACAAGATCAACTAGCTTAGCAAACCTGGAAGCATTTTTTTTTTAAGAAATTAGATTCCTAGTAATATCAATGTTTAAAAATACATTTTCAGGACTATAGGAAAATTAGTACTTTCTGAAAAAACTGGAAAATGTATTTGTGAGCTAACTAGTCTTCCTTAGGATGTGAAAAAAAGCATAAAACATAAAGAAAAAGATTTAGGATTTTTACCATACTAAAAGTTCAAATTTTATACACAAAACATACTCAAAGCAAAGTAAAACAATTCAACAAAATTCAACCAAATTGTGGGAGAAGGATTATTATCTGATACCTGTGATAAAGTTCTACAAGTCATTAAAAAGAGACAACTCAATATAAAAGTTGTCAAAGAATATGAATAAGTGCTCACAGAATAAGTAACCCAAATGGCCAATATACAAGAATACATGCTAATCATACCAGGAATTATTGCTATGCAAATTAAACCAATCAGTCTAGCAAACAGAGTTTGGCAAACAAGTGAAGTAACAGGAATATGTAGGACTCGTTAAAACCACTTTTGATAGAAACTTGTCAAAATCTAGTTAAGTCAAAGAGAATGTTTTATATGAGCCACTGTAGACACCTGTGTCAGAAACTTATGCTCACACAAGGAAACACATGCAGTAGTGGTAGTGCAATGTTGTATGTCACTTATAGTCTTCCATGGGGAAAAGGGGTTTTAAAGTTGGTGTATAGATACAAAAACACTTTATAACTTTTACAATGAATATTCTAGAGGACCATGCATTCAATAATTAAATTTCAAAAACATTTTAAACAATAAAGGAAACAAGTGTAGGATTGTAGATAGATAGATAGATAATAGATAGATGAATATATAAATAGATTCCACTCATATAAAGTTTGATCACATGCAATGAAAGTTCTTTATATTGTTACTGAACTTTTATGCATAGCAATGCTGGTATTTATGAGCATCTCAGATTGTCCAGATTTAGATTAGTGCTTAATCTTGGAGAAAGAACTAGGAAAATGGGATGGAGGAACAGTATCTAGGCAGGAAACCACATTTCAAAGACTACATTTCTTGAAACTATCAGAAATAAATGCACAAAATTGCTAAGATTTGACAAAGCTGGTGGGAGTTCCTTATGTTAGTCCTCTATGTTTTTCTTGGTGATATATTTCATGGAGAAGAGGAAAAAGAGAAGACAAGAGTGATATTTTCAATGTGGACTGATAATGATGGATTTTTGGATGATGAAGAAGCATTGGAGTTCAAACAATGTTACAGACTCAATGAGTCTTCTGATAGAGCAATTGCTCCACTTCATGAAGTGTGATGTTTTTGGATGTCCTCTCCCTTACCATCACCTCCAACCACTTCTAGTTAAATAGACACTTCCAGCTTCAGACAAGTAGAGAAGGAGACAACCAGGCACATTTTTCTTTAAGGGTGTATGTGACTGGAATTCATTTGTCAAGATTACAGAAAGGAAAGGAATTTTCAGACAGTAAGTGGTGCCTGAGGAGGCCATGGAACTTTGTGGTTCCCAATGCCAGGTCTACCGATGTAGTTTTGGGACCATTTCCCCTCAGTATTTCCGTAGCCTAATGGAAAATGAACAGCAACACAAGTAAGGACTGCTGAGAATAAGTAATCTTTTCTTTCTTTTTTTTAACCATTTTCCTGGAATTATATCAACGGCATGTGGTTTTACTATCTTCCACCTAAGATTCAGGGGCTCTTTTAACATGGTATTATTACAATATGAAAATGTCTGAGCATCCAAGGGAAAAACAATAGAAGAGTCCAGAAGCTTGAATGGAAAAAGCTGGGAAATATAGATCTGTGTCAGTGAATAAAAGAGAAATAGATTTCATGATTTACTCAGGCTTTCTCAGGCAGACATGGCAGGGCCAAGGCTTCAACCTGGGTCTGCTGTTCAGTTCTAGTATTCTTCCCATTGGTGACAATTCCCTTTCTGGTACTTAGTGCTAGGTCCAGCTCCAATGCACTTATACAGAAGCAGTTTTTTTTCTTTCCTTTCTTGGTACTGCAAATCAAATCCAAATTTTCACATATGCTAAGCAAGCATCTACAGCTGAGCTATATCACCGTCAAATCCAAATCCTCACAGATGCTGAGGTTTGAACTCAGGGCCTCATGCTAACTAGGCAGGTACTCTACCACTTGAGGATAGAGTTGTACTGTGTTTTCCAAGCAAAGATCATTTCTCAGTGCCACTCTCTTGCATTCAGGTGCAGGTTGTGTTCTAACTACAGAATATCAGCAGAAGTTATGCACAACGCTTTTGGACCGAGCAGCTTAAATACATGAATGTCCATCCCATTGCCTCTTTGTCCAACTGCTTGTTGGATGCAGATTTAAAAGTTAGAGGGGGTTGCAACCATAGATCTAAGGAGCTTAAATCCCTGAATCACCTCATGGGTGACTCTATCATTTAGTAACATTTATATAGGGTTAAAAAAGTAAGATTTATTGCATTAAATTGCTCAGATTTGGCATGAATTTGGTATAACTGCTAGCATTACCTTAACTAGCTTTCAAGTTCTATGATATTCATGTGTTAATCTTGTGTTCTTCAGTTTGCTTCTCTGAAAAGACAGTAAGAATCTCTAGATTCACACCAGACTGTGGGAAGTCTCCAGTGGTATATGATGTGGCTTATGAACTATAAAATTATTATCATCTCTGAAACAAATTGAAGGCAACCACTTAGAATGCCACAACTTAAATATCATAAAAGCAGTGATAGGAGACAGATAGGAAACCAAACCAAAAAATAATTAACCCAAAGTTATCTATTATCTACCATGTTCAGGCACAGAGCTGAGATGTCCCTAACTTTTACATATTTTGTTTCATTGATTAAAATGGACTTCAATGTCTATTCCCCCTTTTATAGAGAAAGAGATAAAAAAAATACAAAAGATAAAATTAGCCATAATCTCACTTCAGGGATAATTACACATTGGTGAATATTTTCAAGCCCCTTGTTTTCTATCTATGCATAAGTTTTTGGACCACACTTTGAAAGTAAGCTTTTTTTCATCCAAAATATAATGGACATATTTTTCAAAGTCGATAATTATAGAATGATATTGTTTTTAGGGAGCATAAGGATTTTGCTGTTTTGATCTTTGATTATTTACTCCAATATGTGGTAAACATTTTGGTCATTTAATATTTTTAATACCATATAAAACACTGAAACATTATTATGTGTACATGTACAAATCTTTGATAAATTTACTTGATTCTTTTCTCTGGAGAGAATCCTACCATTTGCATTCCTGCATGGGAATACACACATATTTTAAGATTTCTCATTCAGAGTGTCCAATTAACTCCAGAGACATTATCACCTTTTTATTTTCCAATAAGGCTAGATACTTACATTTCTATTTTTAAAAATCCTCTGTATATGAAAATGAAAGGCAATTAGTGCCCAGTGCAGCATTGTTTTTCTGGTCTTTATGTCTTAGAACATGTCCCAAACATCCTTATTTTACTCGTACTTTTCTTCCCTTCTGCCTCAGGGGATGTTCCTCCTTCAGGAGCTGAGTCCTGGTGCTCTCCCTAATGCTCAAGGGCCTCCAAGAGACCTATGCAGCTAGACCTACTCCATTTTCAAAAATGACTGTTTGACTATTAATGTTATCCGGTGTTTTCCATCAAAGTGGTAATGCTGAAAGTGAGGGTTCATCTCTTCTAATATTTAAGGGGAAGATTCTTTAATTTAATTGCTCCACACTAAACTCAGATAAGGAATTAATTTAAGGGGTTTACTTAAGTGTTAGCTAAAGTTACATTACAGGGTTAAAAATTTCTCACTCAATTTTGGATACCAAGTTCTAGTTCTAGTGATAGAACAAGGCTTAGCTTGAAAGTATTTTTGAATTTATATCCATATCATCAGTTGTTATCCAAAATGCTAAAATATCCTAACAGCTTATTTTCTGAAGGGCTACTTATTCTGTTTACAGGCTGGGACAACACTCATCAGTAAATATTATAATGATTACTTGAAGCAGCTCTTTTGATGTTGATCAAGATGATCTTGCTGTTAGAAAGTATTGAGCTCCCATTCCATCTGGACATGTTATTTTTTATCTAACAAAATGAAGAAAATAAGCCTAGAACTCATGAATTTTGCAATTCAAGTGAACAAACAATAAATGCACAAAAATGGTAAAGGAAATAGGTTAAACATATTCAAAATTAAGGCACAGAAATCACCCCAAGTGCCATGTTTCAGAGACTGAATGGCATTTTGACTGCTTTTAGGTGTGAAAGTGCACTCCAGTGTAATTGAATGAGTTACCTCATATTTGATACCTGGGATAAAAAAACTGATTAAAGATTTCTTAGAATTTATTTTCATCAGTCTCCAGATAGCTTAAATGAGAATTTTGAAAGGGGATGCAGTCTTTTTTATATTTTGTAGACAAATATGGTCCTTAGTAGAAAGTGGACATCTGTCAGACAAAGTGACATGACTTTCCAGGGACATGTAAACAGCTCTGTTCTTAATTGACAATAAAAATGTAGATTTTTATTTGTTTGTTTGGGTGGTACTAGGGTTTGAACTAAGGGCTTTGTGCTTACAAGGAAAGAACTCTACTTTTTGAGTCACACCTTTAGCCCTTTTTGTTCTTGTTATTTTGGAGATAGGGTCTCACTTTTTACCCACACTCTCCTGGACCACAAACTTCCTATTTTACACTTCGCACTTTATGCTTCCTACTGTAGCTGGAATGACAGGCGTGTGCCACTGTGCGCAGCTATTAGTTGAGATGGGATCTTGTGAACTGCTTTTCTGGGCTGGCCTCAAACCACAATTCTCCTGATTTCAACCTCCCAAGAACCTAGGATTACAGGCATGATCCACCTATACCTGGCAATATTTATGGATTTTTTTAAACAGGGTATCCTGGAGCATGCCTATAATCCCAAGTACTCAGGAAGTGGAAGTCAGAGGATCTAAGTCTGAGGTTGCCTGGGGAAAAGTATCTGAAAAACAAAGTAAAAGCAAATGTTCAAGGAGGTAGACTATGTGCCTGGCAAACATGAGCTCTGAGTACACCCCAATATTATCCACTCCCCCAAAATCACTAAGGGTTCACCATAACTTATAGTTTTTCACTTTGAGAGTGTCTGCTTTGTCCCACCTGGGTCAAAGATGATTGGAATTTGGACCATTAAAGTATAGCATGATTCTCTTATTAAATAATGCAACTAATGAAAATGACATATAAGGCTTTCATATATATCTTAAAGAATTTTATATAACATAGGATCTCTATGTTGTGATTCATACCAAATTCTATTAAAAACGCAAGTTATAGAGTGTGGTAGCAGTCATATCAGACTAATAGATATTTTGGTTGAGGATTGTTTCAGTATCTTTTTCATTATATTCATGAAGTTGATTACTACTCAGCACCAAAAGAGAATGAGCTATTGAAACATTCAATGACATGGAATGAGCTACTGACTACTCCCCTGTCGATGGACATTTGTGATGTTTCTTGTTCTGGGCTATTATGAATAAGGCTGCTTGGAATAGCCTTGTTCAAGCCTTACCTAGGCATGTGCTCCTATTTACCTTGCCTACAGACCCAGGATGGAATGTATGTATACATTTAACTTTACTGAAAACTGCAAAGCAATTTTCCAAAGTGACTGTATCATTTTACACTTTCATTGAGAATAAATGAGAACCTTACATATACGGCAGCTCTGAGACTATTAAATAATTTTAACTTAGCATCCTACTAGGGTATAGTAATATCTCTTTGTGATTTTAATTTGAAATTCTTGATTGCTAGTGATTTAGAATGTTTTATCATATGTTTAGGGGTCATTCAGTTACCTTCTTTGGTAAGGTAACTCTTTGAGTATTCTGTTAATTTTGAAATTTAAAAAATGATATTAATTACCTTTTTAGTATCAATTATGAGAAATATTTATATATTCTGGACATGAGCTCTTTATCGTATATATGTGTGTGTGATGTATATACATCAGTTCATAGCTTGATTTTTCATTTTTTACTAGTGTTTTCCAATATTTTAAAAGTAGTCTACAACTAAAAACTGTCATTTTATCTAACCTGTTAGGCAACCCATAAATATATTTATATTTTCCCAAGTCTCAGTTTGCTCACTCTTCAATGTGTTATTGTTAAAATTTAAATCACATAGTATGTTTTAACTAACATTCATGGAACATCTATTAGATAAATAGTCTACCTGAATAAGACAAAGACATTTCACTCAAAGTTAAAAATCCCCATATATATGTATATAATTTATTATATATATTGATGCTTTCTTACAAGTAAGATCTACAACAATTATTTCTTGTAGAAGTTACTTCTGCAGATTTTATCTCCCAAAAGGTTAATTATGAATTTGTATCCCATATTTTCCACATCAGCCATTTATTTTCTGGATGATCTGTGATCATCGTGAAAGTCTTTTGCTTCTTTGTGTTTGGTTAATTGGTCATTTGAGTCATTGGTGAATCACTCAGGCTTAGTGATGATAGGGTTCTTTCAGCTGGCTCAGGGGCATTTCAAAAATTATGTTTGAAATTTTTTTCACTTTTTCCTTAAAATATTCTTGAAAACTGATGCTCAGAAACTGATAAACTTTCTCTTACAATGTCTGAGAGTTTGGGACATAGTCTGGTGAGGGTTGTAGCAACACTGTGAGCACTATCATAGGATCCATGGGGAACCCTTTATTCCAGGAACTTCAAGTGGCAAAATAATGCTCTGATAGCTTCTGAAACTTAGTAATATTTTACCTGGATGTTTGCTTCGTAGTTAACAAAATAATATGATCCAATATGGTGAATAATTGAACCTATGGCTGGGCAGGTAAAAGCTGAAGCTGGGTGTGTGACCCCATCAGGCAGAAATGCAATTATTTCAAGATTATTGATGCTATTGCTGTGAACATCCTCCATGATGAAGTTGCCTTGGACAAAGAAGGCAAGGACTGCTGTAGAAATGGAGTTCCAACAGGAAGAAATGGAAGACAAGGAGAGTGTGAGAAATGATGCAAGTACTACCATCCCTTAGGGTCTATTGAGAATGGTTCCAGGATCCCTTGTGTATACCAAAACCTGCAGGTGCTCCAGGCTCTTGTGGCATAGGATTTGCATAGAACCTATGTGTATACTTTCATATCCATTAAACAATCTCTAAATTACTTTCAATGCCAAATAACACAGCCAATACTTTGTCATTAGTTGTTATACTATATTATTTAGGGAATAATGACAAGAAGAAAATATCTGCACGTGTTTAATACTTTTTTTTTCAAATATTTTCTAAAATCTGATTGAATCTTGGATATGGGCGGTGCTGAATGTAGTTTGTAGTGATAGCAAACACTTATAAAGATGGTGAATAAATTAAAAATTCAAACTTATTACAGTTATCTACTTTACAGGTTTCGGCAATTTGCAAATCCAGTATTCATTACACTTTTAACCACCAATTATTATAAATGCCCTTGGCCTAAGATAAGTGGCCTGATGAATTTTAATTTAATATGGTTGAATATAGTACAGTGGGGTATAGGCAAGACCTGCATTGAGTAGTGTCATTAAATGGTACATGATAATGGACAGTACCAACCCAGGACAGGTGGTGTGGAGGCAGGAAAGACAGCAGAAAGAAGAAAGAATGGGCAAAGTGTGATATTTAGAGGGCAAGTCTCAGTTTGCTCAACACACACACTTCAGTGTGTTCTTATTAAAACTTAAATAACATTGTGCATTTTAACCAACATTCATGGAACATTTATTACATAGTCTACTTGAATAAGGCGAATAAGTTTCATCCACAGTTGAAAATCCCTGTATATGTGGGGTGTGTGTGTGTTTAAATAGATGCTTGCTTCACTCAGTGTATCTCTCTCATCTCATCTCCCATACAGTCCACTGGTGTTCACTTATTACTGGGATTTTATTTTTCTTAAATTCAAGGTTCCAATAGATTTTTAACATATAGACCCCTTATTATCCTGGGGTTTTGCAGAAGGAAAAGTTGAAGGTGGTGTTTGCTTGAATCCCAATTTTTTTCAGTACCCTAAAGCTGATTGCTCACTTTAGAGATGAGGAGAAAGATAATATTGCAGATCAAAGAGATTATGTCCAAGACGATTTGTTGTATTTTTGCCCCTTTGGCATGCACCATATTTTATTTAAAATACTATGTCATAATTAATTTCATTTTGTCTTTTCTATTCAATAAACCCAACTTCATTTTAAACTCATCTGCATTATTTGTTCCTAACATGTACTTTTATACATTTCTCTGTATTTATAGCAAATCCATGCTTTATGCAGCAACTGGTCCCCTGTTGTGTCCTAGGTTTATCTTCATGTCTCTGAAATAAAAAAAATTACTCTGTCTCCTAAAATGCCCTCACTTTTTTATTTTGAAAGTAGCAGACTTGGACTAGCAGAGCTTAGAAAGATCAACAGTGAGTGAGAAGCTTTCAGGCAGGAGGAGCAAACGAACAATGTTCAGGGGTGATTTATTCTTTATAAATTCAATAATCCTGAGAGACTATGAGGGACAATGTATCCAAAGTACAATATAAGTCTAATGGGAATTGTCACTATGAATCCCTCCCAATATAATGAATATATCCTAATAAAAATTTATTAAAAAATTCAATAGTCCACAGATTCTTTGGATGATCAAGATAAGCCTGTGTTTCCATCATACACCTACCAAAAACCTAAGAGACTGGTTAAAAAGCTAGAAGAGCCCAAGGACATATCACAGTGTGTGATGCTGAGCAAACTTCCAATACAGGGTGGTGTAGTTTCTCTGTTTTTATGAATTTATTTGGTTCTTGAGCCTTCATTATAGGTAAAAAAATAAAAGATATGGTGATATTTAGATCCAGTTTTTAAAAAAATCTATTTGTAACAGGAGAATAGAGGTATTAGAAGGAACCAAATTATTAGAAGTACATTGCTTTATGAATTATCACATTTAATATGAACTGACTTTTTGGTCATTCTTGACCTGGAACAAGCCTTCCCCATTCCTGCTGCTGTGTCATGTGGGCAGGTAAGAGTGACAGGTGTTTAGGACACTTGAGGTCTAGTAACTACTCCTTAAAGTTACCATAATTCAAAAGTATGTGAGCAAGAAAAAGGAGGGAGAAAACTTGGGTATTTGCAGGAGAGGAGGAGACTGTGTAGCAATGGTGGAGGAGGTTAAGAGGGGGCCTGCAGGCCTGGGATTGTATTCCTGGTAGAGGGTCTTATCTTGTGCTGGGAAAGGGGAAAGGAGGCCTGTATGATGATGGAATGGCTGCAGAAGAGGAAGGAAACATTTTTTCAGTGACAAGTTGGTCAGATGTTCCTGTTGTTCTTTTTTTTTTTTTTTTATCGTTTTTACTTTTACTCACATGTGTATGCATTGTTTGGGATACCTTCCCCCCATACCTGTTGTCATTCTTAAAACCAGTTTTTGTTCTCTCAAGTCAGAGAAAACACAGAAAAGTATAGGTTAATATAAAAATACTCTTAGGAATCTTCTAGAATGTGAAGAGAAAGTATCTTTGTTGCAAAGAAACCAGTTTTATGGTTAATAGGATAGCACATGACCATTACTCCTTACACGTTATACCTTTGGAATCTGGACCAAATAAATGTGCATCATTTTAATCTCTTTATCTCAGATCCTGTCTGGTCTTATTCTTTGAGAAAACCAAGGCAGCCCTCTACCTTCATTGACAGCAAAAGGTCATTCCAAACATCAGCTTACTGAGAAGCCTGGAATCTGGGGTTTGATGCCTTCATGTCTTCAGTCATGTTGCTTTGTTGTCATCATTCTTGAAGCACTTTCAAAAGTTTTGGGTTTTTTTGTTTTTAACAAGCAAAGAAGCAAATACAGCTCTTTTCTTGCAGGTGAAATCTTCCCATGGAGTTTGAGTATGTTCTGTTTCTATTCTAGAGCAAATCAAGAAGTTGTTAAGTAACATACAAGGTCTTATGGGGCAGTGGTTTTCCCATTTGAAAAAATGTCACACATGCTTCTGGTAGAATAAGTGGAGCTGGTGTTAGGGTTTGGTGTTGTCTTGCTGGGCTGAAAAATAGGAATCCATCTCATCTTTGAACATAACTTCTTTTGAGAAGGTTGTGGAAAAATTACAGCCTATTAAAGAATCTCTATCTCTGTCTCTCTTTTTCTCCGTTTTAATTATTTTTATTTTATTGCTTATATTGTTATATTAACACTTGAAAGTAGGGGATACTATATTGTTAGAAAATGTACATAAAAATATATGTCCTTATTTTGGAAAAGCTCTATCTAGCTGGCATCTAACTCTAAGTGACTTCCATTTTTCATTGGAACCTTTTTGGTAAATACTCATGCTTTGTTTCCTGAGAACTTTTACAACTAGTTTTCCCTATAATTCCTGTAAAGCCAGAAACCAAGCTCTGAGAGTTGAAGAGTAAATTAAAGCAGTGGCCTAAAGCTCTGGTGATGTACTCAAGGGAGTTTTTTTATTGGAAGCCATGAGTTTACCAAAACACAGTCTCTCTGTCTGCATATGAATCTATGCATGTCGCAATATGGCGCTTGAGTATACAGGATTAACTTATTACCAGGGGTTACCAGTAGGAGCATGTGCTTTGAGCTGAATCCTTCTTATATTTTAATATTCTGTCTGTAAGTCATTTGCTAAGAGATCAAAAGATAGTGAAAATGGACTTGTCTGCCATATATATCTCAATTGAAGAAGGAAAAGAAATTAGTGAGCTCAGCTTCTTCATGTGACCTACTTTCCAGTGGGCCATTCTTTTAGGTTATCTTGGTGACAATACATTGAACAAGGTTCTTCCAGGTTTCTGCGGTGAGGGACAAAGCAGACACTGAAGAACAAAGGCTGTGAGCGGACAAGAATATGTCTCTCTAGGTAGTGAGAATTTTAATTTAGGGAAAGGACCCTAGTAGATTTGTTATTCTATGTAATAAAGAGATTTTAACCATTTTACGTTCACATGAGTGTTCATGTAGTATACATATTGTCCCTTCTTGGCCTGAGGAGTAGAACCCTTTTGAATGGGACAGAAAGAACTAAGGACTATATCATAGAAAAATAGAAAGTACTTCTTAGCAGTCTGTAGGTACATTGCTCTCCATTATTCATGAGCTGATTCTTTAGTTTTGAATGCTCAGTGACTTCGCTGTTCTTTCTTCTCCCTTCTGTTTCCACCATGTTGGCATTTCACTGCTCATTAATAATAACAGGAAGAAAAAAAAAGGGAATACATTAATTGATGATTACATCAGTCAACACACCCTTTCCACTGGTATAAAAGACCAGGGCATTTTTAGAAAGGTAGACATTGATGGCTAAAATACCACTAGGAGGTAGGAAGTGGGTTTGTCATATTCTTTTCCATATCAAAGAATGAGATAGCTCATCTGAGTTTCTGGCTATGTAATGAACGCTCTAGCTAGAACTTATAATAAATAGCAATTATACACCTTTGAAATTTCTAGTTTGGAAAGAGATATGAGAAATAATTTTAGCTGACCAAAACCAAGAATAAAAGTTTTCAGACAGATGTCTTACGTTTGGCTCCAGTGTACATACAGAATGTTTTCTATGCATGCAGAGGGGTGGGTAATTTCAATATAATGAAAGGGAAAATTAGACAAAGCATGACTCACTAAACATTTGCCATGAACTGTTCACTTCTGCCATAATCCAAGATCTTGCTCAGACAAGCAAAGCTGCCCATTGTGTGTATAACGAGGACAGAGAGGGTCAGTGGGCTCAGACTCTCCTGTCCATTTAATAGACTGTTTAGGGTAAGCTGGCTAACCTAACTTAAGATAGTCTCACAAATTCTTTGAGCACCTTGTACTTTTGGCTTCTTTTAAAATAAGAATCTGTATAAAGCCTATTGTGAAAAGGTCATTGTGTATGCTAGAAACACAAAATTCATAAAATCTTGGAAAAGTCTGTTACTCAGTTACAGTAGAATACATACCATACTAGGAAAGTAGAATAACTAGCAAGGTAACATGCCAAGAGCCAAGATTTAGAGTTTATGTCCTGGGGAATTCAAAAGGAAGGGGAAAGTTGTTGAGTGCTGGAGGGTTTGATGAAGATCTTAGAGGAAGAGAGAAAATTTCAGTTAGGCCTGAATGGAAAAGTAATGGAAAGAAGAGGAAACAGTCCAAGAAAGGGGAAAGAAACACCTGATGGCCCAGCTGAGGGAATGTGGGAAAGTGGGGAAAAAAGAAATCTCTTTCACTGAGTAGAGCAGAAAGCTCATATAGGTGATAAGTAGGGCCTGTTAGGAGGGTAAAGTCTTCTACACCAGGCTAAGATGTTGGACTCTGTTCAATGAAGTATGTGTCTTTGAAAGTCCTTAAAATTAATTCTGCATTATTTTATTTTTCTCTTTCAAAATCAGCAAAAGATATTCATTAGAATAAAGAATGCAATAGTGGCTCATGAGAAAAGTGAGCTGACCAGTTGTTATTCTTCTGGGTATTAAGTCTTAACCCAGACCCATAGAGCATCATCTATTGCCCAGAAGAGGTGGGGACTGGATTCAAACTCTGGTCTGTTACTTCCAAAATCCACACCTAGCTACTGCCTTGTACCATCAGGGTCTAACAGCTATAGAAGGTTGAGTAGAAAGAACTAGAAGGAGGAATTACTTTGTAGTACAAATTATAGTTCATCTTTTCATTATTAATTACCATGGTGATTGTCTTGTTCTCTTCCTCCTAAGCATTATAGTCTTCAACACACTTTCAAATATATTATATCTCTTGATCCTCACAACAGCTCTGTTAAATAGGCAAGAATTTTAAATTATAAAGTTATTTCTGGGTTCCCAATTATCTGTGCAATTAATCCTGGTTACATATGCAGTACTCTCATTTGTATTGTCGTAAAAATTATAATGAACAGTTTGCCCTTCTTTTTTTCCAAAATAGTTTAAAATTCAGGACAGGTTGTTGAAATTCTCTCCAAAAGAGTGGGCTTATTTTAGCATTGCATTTTTCTCAGATTAAGAACCTCAGTTTAGCATCAAAATAAAAGCTCGGATGCCACAAAGAATCATTTAGAACAAGGCACTGCCTCTTTAACACTCCTTAATTACAGCGGGATAAGACCATGCACTTGGAAATCCTTGGAGAACAGGCAGGTGATCTGCTACATGTGTTTATTTATCTGAAACAATTTAGCAATTTACAACCATATCAACTCTGGCTTGCCTGTCAGAGGGCATTTTCCAGGACTCCTTGATTTGGTCTACATCCGATTTTCTTTTCCCATCAACTTATCCTTCTTGCTGGATACTTTGTTTTTCTTGTTACTGAGCCAAAAGTTACCCACACCTCTGGAGCAAATTAAAGATAATGCTGCAAAATACATGCTTAAAATTCCAGTCTGCCATAGACTAGCTTCATTGATGTAAAACTCAGACCCACTCTTATTAAGCACTGTTAAATATTCTCTTCATTTTCAAGATAAATATGAACAGAAACACAACTAAACATGTACTGTATTAAAATCATTGATTCACAATATTTAAATTTTTAGCTAGCCTCCAATTAGCAGGCTTTCCAATATTTGAACAGAAGACCATTTTAATGTAATTACAAACACATTTTAGGCATCTAAATTTTTTGCATAATTAGTTCCCTATTAAACTATTTATGTAGCCCTTTTTCCATCAGAAACAGAGAAAGCAGAACAATTTTATTCCTTACTGTTACAATAATTAACTATGCAAGTAGAACAGCATATTAATAGAGTATAATTTGTTTACATTTAAAAGAAAATTGTGTTAGATTAGCATAGCAAAAGACTATTTCCATATCCAGGCAGTAATATGCAGGCCTAATAGCAATTTACAGTGTAGTTAAAGAATATTATTAATAAAGTAATACAGTGTAATTCTGTTTGTTCCACCATATTTCACAATGTCCTTAATTACAGCTAATTCCATCGAGACTAATTTGGGTGTTATTAAGCAGTAGACACAGGAATCTTAAATACAACCTTTGCTAATAATGTATTTAGAAGTTACCATAGAACTTGTTCTTATAAAACATAGGTACAAAATAAGTATTTTCTCCCTGGAGTGAAATCTATAAATATACACATATGTAATTGATATCAAAAAACAAGCTTTCCTAGGGCCAATGTATTGTTATCCACTTGAAGAAAGATTTATTATAAATAAATGCAGTTAGATAAGATGAGATAGGGAATGGTAATTAGGTGACAATTTGGATAGGTAATCTAGACTTCTACTAGGTAAAAATCTCCACTTATTAATGGCTTGATTTTTTTTTCAGTGAACAAATGATGAGTAGCTATACTGCATGATATACTAGTGTTTTCCCTTGAAGGAAATTGATAATACCACTACTCAAAAAATACTCATATTTTTCACAAAGCCCTACTTACCTACTTCTATTTTTTCTCCAGCTGAAAAAAATTGAGTCACTCAAAAGTGGAAATTTTCACCTAGGAGAATTCTTGATTAACAATCCAAATTGTCACCTATTTGTCATCCTCTATCCCATCTCACCTTAACAATATGGATTTCTAATGAACTTTTCCTTGAATGGCTAATAATAATAATAATAATAATAATAATTATTATTATTGGATTGAATAATTATGGGTGCTTTGTATGCACTAACATTAGTTCTCACAGCATCCCTGGCAAGTAGATAATATTCTATCTGTTTTCCAGATGAGGAAACTAAGTTTAGAATACTTTGCAGGATGCCCCAGAGGCCACAAAACTGCAAAAGTGTCTATGACAAGTCTAACCAATACCTAGCATGGTTTGGAAGGTCGAACTGGAAAGATCTAATTTTTTCTTTTGGGAAATATGCCTTTGATCTATTCAAAAGTGTACTGAAAAAGTTTTCTAGACTTTGCTGCCCTTTGGGTAACACTTAAGTGTCTTTTCCCAGGTTTGAATTAGGAATAGATGTAAAACTACATGGGACTAGTCTTTCTATTTTCTATAACAACTGCATAAAAATCAGTATAGGCAAAAAGTATGACAATGTTCAGATTTTCCCTTTAATATGAATAGAATTACTATTCCTTTTTCAGAAAAAGTGGGATGTTAAATGTGAGTAATACAAGTCTGGCTATAACTCCAAGTGGTATGAATTCTAATCCTTCTTTTGTCTTCTGGCTGACTCAAGATTCAGAATTAGTCATTGACAGTCTTCAAAAAGTAGAATCCTGATGCTGATAATATTTGAAGATCCCTTGGTGTTTAAAATATACAAAGCATTAACTACTCCATTTTCAGATTGCTAGTGAGCATGGTTGAGACTCAGCTTTCTGCTCACACTTTGCTTGTATGTCTGCACATTCTGAAAGTTAGGATGGTGTTATCCTAGTTTTGCATTCCTTAAGGTAATATAACAGTACTTTCGCCTTTATCTAGTGGCCAGAACAATTAATGATGCTGGAATTGTATGTAGGTTACATGGTAAGAAGAAGCTCCTCAGGACTGAGGCCACTGTTCCTGGGGGCTCCATTGCTTAATTTGTCGCCCATTTGGTGGTGCTTCAGTATCTCCTTTCTGTTTTGCACCCAGTATAGATGTGGGCCTTGACAATGGCTAGTCTTTCTGAATGTGGGCAAATGTCTTAGAGCAGTGCTGTCCAATAAAATTTTCTGCTATGGTGGAAATGTCCCATATATGCACTATCCAATATGGTAGCCACCATACACATGTGGTTGTTGATGACTTGAAATGTGTTTCTTAGTGTGACCAAGAAACAGATTTAAAATTTAATAATTTAAATTTAAATAGTCATTAGATAAGTTAGTGGTAAAACCTATGCCTAAATACTGTGGACTTAAATAAGCTCATATATGTAATATGGTTAGTAAACTCTAAGGCATCTCTTGAATATGCTGTTACTAAAATAACAATAATAATGATGATAACATTGATGGTCACTGCTTGAACATAATCTACAAAGAAGAAATGCCATCACCAAGCTTGGACTTAGAATTTTGTTCTATTCTTCTTTTTTTCCATAGTTGTATTGATCTGTGATTCTATACATCCTAAGAGACTAGGGCAGTCATTTGCAAGCTTAATTATGTATACTGCAGAGGGACCAAAGTATATAAAAAGGCAGGGAGTCCAGAGAATTACATTCCAATTGGAAGTCTGCCATTGACTAACTGGGTAACCCCGGCTTCCCTTAAAGCTTCAGGAGACAATTTTCTGTAAGCTTTGACCAAGGAAATTCTGTTAATAGTTTACAAGCTCATAAAATGTCATTAAGTAAAGGGACCTTGGGGATTCTTTTCCTTTTCTAGATGAGGATACTGAAACCTAGGGGTCACAAATGACTTGTCCAAGATTGCTCAACTAGTTGGTAGCAGAACTGGGTCTAGGGTGCAGGTCTCTGACTCATTACAACTGTACTTTAGGCTGTCACTGTATGATAAATCAAGGTGTGGGGCAGAGAGATGAAAGAGTCACTGTTTAATGCCATTGATGGTTGATAGCAAATTGGTGACCACATATTCCCACAGGACTTAATCACAATTCTGTAAGAGCTATACAAACCCTACCATGATTAGCACCATGAGATAGATTCATTCATGGAATGCACAATCCATTAACTAACTGTGCCACTCTGCCTTCATGTTTGTAAATGAATCAGCTTCCAAGATCCCATCCAGTCATGAAAGTCTGTAGTTCTAAGACTCATGATCTGAATTTTTAAAATTTGTAAATGAATTCCTAGCTTACTTATGACAGTAGTTCCTAAGAATACTTGAGGAACAAAGACACACACATGTGTGAGTTACATCATTCTGTCTACAGAGACTGTTTGGTGTTCATGTGGACCTGCAGGCTCTGTGTGGCGACTCTAGAGTTTTGGAAGGGCCTGGAATCCCAGGTTAGTATTTCTGGTTTAGGGATTCCTTTCCTCTGGATACTAAGATGGAATCCAACAATGTTTTATATTTTAGATTATCTGGGAAATTTCTGTATTTCTCTTTTTATTTTTAACTATTTTTTTGAGTATATACTGCATGTAAAATACAATATTTAGAGTTACAAAAGGATACTCAATGAAAAGAAACAATCTTCAGGAATCACTGTTAACAAAAGTGTCACCAACCACAGAATTTATCCTGTCTAGTTCCTTAATGAACTTAATTCCAGATGCCCTAGCACCAACCATAGCATTTGCCACTGGTGTTGAATTCCAATGGGCACCAAGCAATAATATTTTTATTTTTTTGGTGAGGGGGATGGTACTGGAGTGTGAACTCAGGGCTTTGCATTTCCTAGACAGGCACCGTGCCACTAGAGCCACACCTACAGCCCTTTTTGGTCTGGTTATTTTGAGATAAAGTTTCACTTTTTGCCTGGACTGGCCTGGTCTATAATCCTCCTACTTGAGGCTTTCCACCATGATCATTCCCAGCACATGATCAGCTACTGGTTGAGATGGAGTCTTGCTAACTTTCTGCTTGGGTTGGCCTCAAACCACGATCCTTTAGCTCTCAGCCTTCCAAGTAGCTAGGATTACAGGCAGAGGCACAGACAACAGATCAAGCAATACATTCTTAATGTATTTCCCCAAATGACATCTTAAGTAAATAAAACTTGCCATTCTACAGATAAACAGCTCAAGACTTGTGGATATTTCTTATTTTATTGGTTTTAGAGGAAAAAGGATAGAAATTAAAAACCAGATGAACTTATTCAAGAGAAATGGAATTATTGTGGCAATCTCCAGTTTGCAACTAGTGGTTTCTAAAGAGTGGGGAAAATCTTACTCACAAGTAGAATAGATTGTTGCTTGATAAAACCAGCCTCCTAGAGAAAAATCCTTTAAGTCATTTAAAACTCATTTGTCAAAAGGCAAATTAATAGACTACAATTGCCTTCTGCTTCAGTTACAGTGAAGAATGGAATGAAGTTAAGATCTTGAGTAGACAGGGCAAAAACTAAGATGACCTAAGAGTTCAATTCCTTCTTTTATTTCTGCAATTTAATATTTGGGAAGAATGGCAACATGTTTCCTTTCTGAAGTGTAAGCAGCTCATTCTAGAATATGAATGATGTATATTCATTAAGATTTTTCTCCTAAAATGAATTATCCTACTTCTTTCATAATTCATATTTTGTGAATGTACAAGCTGTTGTGGAATATAATCCCTTGCAAAATTTTCTTCTCTTTTATTGAAACTACACAAAATTTTATTTTTCCTTCATAGCATCTTATTCAAATCAGCATATATTTACAAAGTAGCTGTTAAGTTTAAGGCACTATTCAGAGTGCTGTAAGAAATACCCAAAGTGAGTAAAAGATTCTCTGCCCTAAAGAGCTTAAATTTAGATGCAACAATAAGCATCCAAAAGCCATAGGAACTGACATATAAAGTAATTGTCATACAGACAGTTTAATAAAAAGGAACATTAAAAATAATGGTAAGTAGTGAGGCTCAAAAATAAGTTGGGGTGGATTTTGTACAGACCTAGGAAGGCAGTAATGAAGTGTTAGTAATTTAATGGGGAGTCAGTTAATGGGGAGTAATCACAGATTTCAGAGCAGAGGCACAATGCACTTAGATCTGCATTGTCAGATTACCCTGGCACTGGTTTCTAGCATGAATTGTAACAAAAATAGAGAGATGAGAGTCTAGGAAAAAGATGAAAAGTGATGAGGGCTTCAACAAAGGCAGCAAAAAGAAAAGGGAAATGACATACTAAGAGGAAGATGGTTACACATCCAGATGATCTGGAAGGTATGCGTAGCAAGAAGAAAAGATGACTCCACAGTTGCACCTTGATAAGGAGAAGGATGGTGCTAGAAGGCAGTTGTTTATCTTTGGGAAGATAAACAACTTATTTCTGCTCTAGTATTTGATGCTGATATTTTCCTTCATAGTTTTTCTATCTAATGTTATTTCATGTCTAATTTTTAAGTTTTTTTTTTCTCTTTCTTACAACTCCTTATAGTTTCTCAGCCCCTTGAAGGTAGGGTTTTACTGTGATTCTTTCTACTACTGAGTGCTTCAGTGACATTTGGGGACACAAGCCAAGCACAGAGTCAAGATTTACATGGTACTCAGTTGTACTAATTTGTAAACTCATTCAAACTTTCTTTTACTCTGAGAAGAGCATCCAACAGCATTCAGAATGTCAATAGGGTAGTCAGGGAAGACAGCAGTCACAGATTTTAATATTACAAAAATGACTCATATTCTCAGCTTTGTTTCAACAGAAAGAGCTGCCATCTGAGGGTACCATAGACACTGGGCTATTTACTGATCTCCTGGGTACTGTAGATCCATCTTGGGAAACCAAAGCCTCTAATACAAGTTAAATGTGGAGGCTTCAGGAAGAATTTTATCCCCCTTCCTCTCTTAGACTGAAAACATGTCCTCAGTTTGATAGCAAAAACATCACTTGAAATAAAGGCAGGAGCCATTCCCTGGCTGCTGTTATTAAGCTAAAATCTTATCAGTCACCAAGGTGGCAGGAGACCTACCAGTTCCCAATGCAACTTAATCAAATTAAAAGGTGTTTGTCATTCTTTCCCCAGCTAGCAGGAAATTAAGTTTCACTGAAGCATTTGGGTCACACCCTTAGTATCTAAGAATGATCTCCTTATGAGATAGGTTTCCAGGATTCAGTTGCTTTGGGGTATTACCTTTTGATTACTTTTTTGTGTGTGGCATGAACATGTTGAAGGCAACTTTAATATTTTACACAGCTGTTCCACTTTTGGAATCAGCATCCTTGTGAGTCATGTAGTGACCCCATCAAAGTCTCTCCTAGTGTCAAAGAAGAACCTGGAAAAAACTGAATGAATGTTTTCACAGGGGTAATCAGTTTTATTTCTTCAAGTGACTATTGTTTTAATTGTAAAATAATATGGAGTGCTGACAGGCACTAAGCAGTGGCAGTCTCATCCTGAACAGAAGCACAAGATTGATCACCTCCAAAGTCGTCTCTTTCTACAAACATGTTTTTCTCATTCACTTTTTTTTTCCTTTCACCAATTACTTGCCAGCTGTTACTCAGGCCTGGCATAGTTCTCACCTGTTGTTCTTTTTCTGCCATTGAGTCTCTGGGACTCATATCTTCCAGAAACACATTCCTAAGACAAGTTGGATACTCTTTTGGTGTGTTTTCTAGCATTTCGGTCCATTTAGAAAACTGCTACAATTTCCACCTGGTACAAAATCAGAATATTGTATTCTAAAGCTCTGTTGTCTCTAGTTGACCAGAGATATCATTTTGGAATTTAAACAGGGTTAACACACACACACACACACACACACACACACACACACACACACACACACAACTGAGGTAGTATCAAGTCACTTGATGGCCTCTTTCTGTTTTTACTTTCCATGTTAGACCTGAACTCCACATGGTTTTCAGGTCACTTAATAAAATTTAGAAAATTGTTCTCCCCTTTCCCTTGCAAAAACCCCAAATTAGTGGAAGATGAAAATCAGTAGCCCTCATTATCATTTATTTATTTAATTCCTCTCTTGCTGATTCTCTAAGGAGATAAAAGAATGTTTAGTTTTAATTTTAGAATTAAAATTGAGAATATGATGATGTCCATCACATTGATGTGCACATCTAAGGTTTCTCGGGTTATGGATCATTCAAATTTGACAACCTTGATCAATTCCAAAAATACTGAGATTGACCATTCCTCTTTATTTCCCATATTTCCAAGCTCCTGAAGAAGAAGTGATTGTTATAAATGGAGAAACCAAGTGAGCATCAGAAGTTTCTAAGCATTTGGAACCCTACCGCCCTGAAGGTGGCTGGGAAGTCTGTATTTTTCTTTGTATTTCATTTTTTTACACTTTGCACTTTTCAGTGCAATCCAAAGTTGCCTAGTCAAATGTAATCTTTGTGCTTACAAATAAATTTAAACAGCTTGCTACTGTTTGTCACAATTTTCACTTGGGTCCTTAGAATCTTGCTTTCTTTTTGTAAAAGACACATTTTGCATTCATAAACCATTGCATGTTGTTCATTTAACCCTGTTCCCACACTCTACTCCAAATGCATTTCTGAGTGACCCCGCATGTCAGCACTATAGCATTGTACAGTAAATAGAGTGTTTTGCTTCATAAATCAAGCATAGAACTTATAGCCAACTTCAGCATAAAAAAGTCGTTGAAATAATACGGCCCAGCTGCAGAAGACATACATTGTATTCATAAAGCTAGCTTTAAATTACTGACATTTAAATCCAGATTTGACAAAGCTAAAACCATTTTGGAGGATTCTGAGTCATCCTCATGAAATTCCAAATTTTCTTTTGTTGTTTTGAGGGGGAATCATTTTTAAAAGGAAAGCAGGTTAGATTTTGTCCTCAGGACAGTTATCTTTGATGGTATCAGAAAGGTGAATTTGGGTGACCAGTTCACCTAATTATTCAAGTCACTTTGCAAATCATGTATTTTTTCTTTGGAAACCTGGTCTCTGGGGCATAGCTCTCATATTTTATTGTGTCAATCAGCAATAAAATGCAAAGGTGATTTGGAAAAATCAGGTTTGGATTTCTCCCCCATCTGAATCAAATTGAACACTAATGTTGCATTGAGGATGTCCAAAGATAGAAACTAATTTCATTTCAAGCAGCAATTTGTATTTCTCTGTTGGAAAAAGAAAGTCTAAAAACCTGGCAATTGGCCAGACCTCCAGCTTTCACTGCTCTCTTTTCCTCTTCCTTTATAGGTAGCAATTTTAACATTGAAAATTTAAAAGTATGCCAGGAGAACACACACTTACTGTGCTCCCTCCAAAGGCATACTTTGAAAATCACCTATAATGGGAACCCCCTGTTATTGGAGAATTGTCAACACACCAGTCTGTTCAGAACATAATCTCTCTAGCCAACACCATTTGCTGAAATAAATAAAAAATATTATACTTCCCCATTAAATTTCGATCTCTCCACCTCAAAAAATATGTTTTTTTAAAGCACAAAACTAAATGCTTATAGCAAATGTAATTAAAATAGTATAAGAATTAATGAGAGATGAGTAAAGCTGATATCTGTGTTTTATCTTTCATGTGAGTGGATTGAAATGCATTACCACTCTGTTAAAAGCATTTATCTGGCAAGTATAAAATGAGTGAGGCTAGATTTAAAAAAATATTTAATGCCCTTACTTACAGGTAATTTCTTTGTTCCCCCAAGATAGAAGAGTCCATCTGAATTATAGTCTACCATAAATTACCTTCTGGAATTCAACTACTGCTTTTGGGAAGTAGCAATATCTTCAAATTAACCTCAGTTAACACGAATGGACTAAAAAAATTGTTCAAAAATCATGTAGTTCAAAAACTGTCAGATTTGTTGAAATGAATAATGTGTTTGGATTTTTGGAAGACCTTTACAAATTTTGAACCTCCTGCAGTTCCATTTGGTGTAAAGAATTATACTATAAACAAGGGGCTCCATCTGTACTTTTGAAATAACTATTCAGTTTCCATTTCAGCGCTCAGACAAATTGACATGACAAACGGAAAAGCAGAAGTTAGTGTTCAAAGATGTTCAAGAGTAAACATTTAGTCAATTCATCTGCTCAGATTGAGAGAGACTCAGTGCATAGGAGTCCACGATTCTGAATGGAGGTTCTAGATTAGCAACAGAGACAGTCAGCAAGAGGGCTTGCTATTACCTCAGCTTGCACCCAGAATATGAACCTGTTCACTGTGCCAGGTGTTCTGTGCACATTTTGAAGTACTTATGAATGAGAAAAAATGTGTATATTAAAATTTCAATGACCAACTTTAGTTTTTTCTGTCCTTTTCTCTCAGGACTTCCGGTTACTATCTGGTTTCGTATTTGGCAAAGGGGATAAAAAAAAATCCCATTTGTAGGAAGGGGACTAAGGTGATAACAGCTGTTGGAAACCCTTTTGATAGGACTCAGCAAGATTAGTTATAGAATTCAGTTCAAGTCTGCTCAACATGCACAGGGTTTTATGATAGCTGCTCTGGGATCTGCTTATAGCAGAACCTGTCATTTTGAAAGTAAAATTGAAGTGTATATGAATGAGGAAGGTGGGGGTTAATAAATTCAGACCCCAGAGCATTGGGTGCTTGTCATACTCCCAATTTCAAAATATTTTTCCCCATTATTTTCTATTTGGGGACCAGACAGTCTCCTTCATGAAGCCCCAGGGGGAGTAATATCCTAGTAAGAGGTATATTCTCACTGTGTCTGCATGAAGCCTCTGTCCCTATGTGAGATCACTCTCAGGCTGTTTGCCTTTTCAGTAATGCATTTTCTTCTCCTTTCCCATTCTTTCCACACTCTCTCACTCTTGTCCTGATTTAAAAGTCCTATTCTCCATGCAACCACACCTGCAGTGCCACACAGTGGGGCTCTACTCTCTCTGACATCCTGCAGCAGGTGTGCTTTACCATTAAAATAGAAAGTATTACATATAGCCTGGCATTATTAGCTATCCCATAAGCTGTGCATTTTCTCTCTAATGAGAACATGTGCTCTCTGAGAAATTTAATGCATTTTTATCCCTTCTGGCCTGAGTACATAGTAGGATCTCAAGGATATTTGGCTATTTAGTGTTGATAAATTGTGTGGAAATCAGTGAAACTGGTTGAGATGACATGGCACATTCCCATGGCAGTTAGTGCATACAGACTTGTGTTGGATCAAACTTATCAAATTTAGATAAGGTCATTTCAGCTACTGACTATTATTCAGCATTAATTTTTCAGGTGAAAAGACAACTAAAGTTAAACCTTTTTAAAGAGTAGCATGAACCTAAAAGCAACTTGAATTTTGATGAAGAAAATTACAGACATACCATAGAATCTTTCAGGTTGTTGAAACATTTTAGTGTGACCATAATATATGCTTTTTTAGACTGTCTTCAGAAGTCTTCTTCTTTTTTTTTTTGTTGTATTGGGGTTTGAATTCAGGGTCTCCTGCTAGGTAGGTGCTCTAACACTTGAGCCATGTCCCCAACCCAGAAAGTCATTATCTTATTAATATCTTTAGCAGTTGAAAGGTCTCCATTCCATACCTAAAAGATATAGCAATGAAACGCAGGATGAAAATAAGGGAATTGAATCCATATTTTCCTGTGTTTCTTTCTCCATGACAACTCTGTAAGGTGGATGGAACTTTCTTCTCTGTATGCATGAGAAACTAGAAATTCAGAGGTGGTTAGTTGTTCAAAGTCACACAGAGATAGCTCAATCTTTTCTGTTTCTTATTTTTGTTTTTCTGTCTATTGTCTTATACCATCATTGTTACAATAAGAAAGTTTTGGCTGTCCTTATAACTGGTTCAACATCTTTTAAAACTCCTCATTATTTCCAATAGAACACTACCAACATTCTTTGATGTGCCATTTCTATAGATTTTGGAGATTGGAGTGACTCTGCTTTAAAGAAAATCTGGTTTGTCCAATGGGATGAGCCCTTAAGACAGAAGTCCTAATGTCTTTTCCAATTATGTTTTTCCCTGTCCTTGGATTTGCTGCTCATTTTGGGGAAGCTGACAGTTTCCTTGGTTCTCTGTGAAGGACTCTTAAGTGTGATGACATGGGATGTGCCAGTATCCCAGACTACTATTCTAGAGATGGTCAAAATGTTCACTAATGAAGCACTTGTCTGTGAAATGTCAGCAGATGTGGCTAAACCAGAAGTACAATTTGGTCTCAGCTTTATGTTGACCCTATTGTGCTCATCCATGAGCCTTCTTGTGGGTAGCTGTGTTACTTTAGTTTAGCTGGTGGACATCTCATGGTTTCTGGTTGTTTTGATAATGTTTTGCTTTCATAGGTCCTAGAGTTTATTCAATTTTCCATTTTTCCTTTCTTTCTCCTTTGATCCTTTCAAAACAATCTTTTGTGTTTTTAATTACTTTTCATTTTTTTGTTCACTAGCTTGATAGGTGGGCTGTCAATTCTGTCAGACTTGCTATGGTAGTCTACTAAGATGTCAGCCACAATTCTTCCTCTTCTGAGTCACCTAGATCTTAACAAGATAAGGTTTAGGCTCCTCTCCTAGGTTCTGGGCTGGCCTTGTAACTTTAATTCACCAGTAGAATGTGAAAGAAGTGGACATAGTGCTATCTCAAGAGGCTGGAAGCTTCTACTTTTCCATTTTGAAACCAACTCCATGTAAAAAGCCCAACTAATTTGAGACCTCCATTTGTAATAAAGCCCTGGCAGCCCACTTGAAGAGACTTGTGGGAAGAAAGAGATACTCCACCAGCCCTAGCTACTTCAGCCATCACAGCTGAGGCACCAGATGGGTGAATGAGGGAGCCATCTTGGATCCCCCCCGTCCCAGCAAACACCATGTGGAGCAAAACAACCACTCAGCTTAGTCTCATCTAAATTGAGAAATAATTTTTTTTCTTATTACTTTAAGCCACTAACTTATAGAGTGTTTTGTTATGCAGCAATAGAAAATTGAAACAGTTGCTTAAAGCTTACATCCATAATCCACTGTGATATTCTAGAGCTGCATGATCCAATATGGTATTAGCTAAGTGTGGTTATTTAAATTTAATTAAAATTAAGTAAATGTAAAAGTGCTGAGTCTCAGTATCACTGGCCATATGTGAGGTGCTCAGTAATCACTATTTTGAACAAAGCAGACAGAACATTTCCATCATGATAAAAAGTTGTTTCATTGGATCTTAGTCAGTTTCTCCAGTTTCTGGAGCCTTCTATTTCTTACTTGTTGAGAAATGTCATCCTAGAAAATAAACCCAGTAGAGAAGAGGGTTTTACAGAAGAGTAGAAAGAGCTGTCCTGGCACAGATTGACAGGAGCCGATGTTAAATGTACAAATGTGAGGAAGGGATGGTTACCCTTATCCTATAGGCAATGGGGAGCCACTGAAGTTTTTTTAAAAGATGCAGGAAATAATCAAATATTTTCTTTGGGAAGGCAAATCTCATGTAACATGAATTGAGCTGGGTTTTATATTGAATGGACCTCTCTCAATCTTTTCAGTCGTTTATTTCTCCAAGAATCACTTCTTTCTAACTGTGGTTTAGTTCTTCATTTTAAATTTTAACTTACCTTCCTAGAATTAGGGAAAGTAGAATCAAATCTACTCATTTCTGCTAATAGAGTAATTTAGTCTTGTTTACAGTAATTTACTGTAACTTGACTTAAAAGAATTGGCATATAATACAACAAAAATCTTAGTGCCATTTAAAATATGTGTTATAAAATATCACTGATAAATGTGCATTATTTACATGCTTCCTAACTGTGCCAATAAAAATAAAATTCTACACATTTTTAAAAATTATTTTATTAATCATATGTGCATACAAGGCTTGGGTCATTTCTCCCCCCTGCCCCCACCCCCTCCCTTACCACCCACTCTGCCCCCTCCCTCTCCCCGCCCCAATACCCAACAGAAACTATTTTGCCCTTATCTCTAATTTTGTTGTAGAGAGAGTATAAGCAATAATAGGAAGGAACAAGGGTTTTTGCTGGTTGAGATAAGGATAGCTATACAGGGAGTTGACACACATTAATTTCCTGTGCGTGTGTGTTACCTAGGTTAATTCTTTTTTATCTAACCTTTTCTCTAGTTCCTGGTCCCCTTTTCCTATAGGCCTCAGTTGCTTTTAAGGTATCTGCTTTAGTTTCTCTGTGTTAAGGGCAACAAATGCTAGCTAATTTTTAGGTGTCTTACCTATCCTCACCCCTCCCTTGTGTGCTCTCGCTTTTATCATGTGCTCAAAGTCCAATCCAATTGTTGTCTACACATTTTTTTAAAGTTCTTTTAGTTTGGGCCACTGAACACAAGTAGTTCTGTTGACTCAAGATACTACCAAAGTACAAAGCCATATCGCAACTCTGTTTTACCTCTCATAGGACCCAATTCCCTGTTCCTCAAATAACAAAAAAAAGCGAGGACTTAGTGTGAAGATCTACTTTTTGCTAAAATTTGCCTCATTATGGTTAGTTTTAGGGTGGTTAAAAGGAATGAAAAAATGGGAAATCTCTGTCTTGAAAAATATCTATTTCTTGGTACCTTGTCCTGATTTTAAAGTGCTAGAGGCTAGGTAGTTGTGTTTTGGTTTGGTTGTGTTGTGTTTTGGGATATGTGTGTATCTTGTGTGTGTGTGTGTGTATGTTTTCAGATCTTCATGTTTCCAGGTGCCATATTTATCATATCTGCTGTGAATTCTCTCTTATTTGGTTAAAAGAAATTTTTGATCTCAGAGCCCTTTGTAGAAGTAACCAGTGGGTACTTCTCCCATCTGTCAATCTGGTCTTGAGCTTTTTCTTATATGCTTTTATCCTTGCTACCTTCCTTCCTTCAAGCCACCTATCCATTGATCTATAAGACACACATAAATTACATACCTATTCTGCTCTTGACACTGCTGTTAGGCTAAGAAAATGAAAAGTAGATCCAGATGTAAGCTAATTAGAAGGATATTGGAAGATGAGTAGAGACAATCCTGTCTTAGAAGATGAGGCGCCCAAGGACAGCCCTAGAGGTTCTCCTTCAGCTCACCAGTCAGATGGTAAGTGAACAGGCTCATGACAAGGGCAGATTAGTTCTCTTCTTGACCCCTCTTGACTTATTATATCTTGTCCTTCTTTCAAGAGGAGCATTTGTTTTCTGTTCCTGTCACTCTTCTCCTTCATTTTGGGCTATCAGTAGATAACCAGAGAGAAGCTGTCATGCTTCATTGTTGTCAAATATGTGTCCATCTGTCAGTCTATCTGTATCTGTACACCTACCTGTATATTTAACATTTCCATGTATAATGCATAATGTAAAAAGTATTTGTAATGCACATACATACACAGGAATAAATAGAACAGAACAGTTTCCTTGAAGTACTACATTCATCTGCTTCACATTACTACAGCAAAATATCTGATACAGGATATTTATGAAGTAAAGAGAGTTTTGAGAGTTAAAGTCCAAATTCAGGTGGCCCCATTGTTTTGGGCCTTTGGTGAGGGTTGCATCATGGTAGGAGGGCATGGAAGCAGTTCATATCAGAGCAAGTGCTTAATCTTGAGCCATGGAAAAGAGAAAGAAAGGATGGACCAGCTTTCTACACTTCCCTACGAGGGCATGCTCCCAGCAACCTAGGATCTTCTCCCTGGGCTTCCACCTTCTGAAGGTTTCACTACTCCCAGTAGTACCAATCTGGGGACCATTCCTTTAACACACAGCACCTTTGAGGACTCTCATCTAAACCATAGCAAGTGCCTTGTAAAACATAATCATCACAGATATTTGGTAGAAATATCAATACAACTGAGCCATTTTAATTTGGTGTGATGGTTAATCTTGATTGTCTACTTGATTGGATTGAGAAGTACCTAGAAGGTTAATAAACCACACCTCATGGTGTCTGTGAGGGTGTTTCCAAAGAGGATTAACTAAGAAGGGAAGACTTGCCCTGAACTTGTGCAACACTATCCCATTGGCTGAGAGCCCAGATGGAATAAGGGAAAAGGGAAAAAGAACAAAGCTTGCTAGTGCGGGCATTGTCTCTCTCTGCTTCCTGGCCACCATGAAGTGAGTGGCTTTACCATGTCCTCTCCAACATAACAGACTGAAACCTCTGAAACAGCCAGAATGAATCTTTCCTCCCTTAAGTCATTTTGCTGGATGTTTTGTTACAGTGACGACAAACTGGCTAACACACGTGGAAAGCAATTTATATATTCTAATTGTTAATAGACAACATTTGTTGAGCATTTACCATGATGCTGAAAGCATCATAAGCATAATCTTGTTTAATCCTCTTAAGCTTATGAGGTAGGTATCTTTATCATCCTCATGTTTCAGATGTGGGATCTGCTATTTGTTACCTAAGTTCATTCAGCTAAAGGAGGGTGAGCCAGCATTCAACTTTACGCTGCATGATCTCTGAGTTTCTCTCTTAAAATTCCTGTTTCCTTGGTCCATTAAAAACAAATAAACAAGCCATCATATATCTGTCATCTCCTGTCCTGTATCCATAAGAAGCAATGTTAACACTTAGGTTCATCAGGAATAAACACAATAGCCATGTTTGTGTCCATAATATTGGTCACTCTTGCCAGTCTTTTGTGATTTGATGCTTAGAGGACAAGTCTTCCTTAGGGGATAGGAAGCCTTGTTTTTGGTGTGAGCTCGACCACCTACTAGCTTTGAGACAATCTCTGAGCTACAGGGCCAGATGTCTCTGTTTCCCTTCTTCACTAGTCCATTTTCTAGCTTGCTGTTTTGAAAATCTGTGACTTTATACATAGATTCTCCCTGTCCGCTATGATACTAAACTTCTTTTTTCTGGCAGTACTGGGATTTGAACTCAGGGCCTCATGCTTGCTAGGCACGTACTCTTATCATTTGAATCACTCTGTCAGACCAACACTATGCTTCTTTAAGCAGGAGCTTCATCTTGTGAGGGCTGCAACAACAGTGTTAGATGGTTAGATTGAATTAAAGTAACTCTTTTATTTTATTCTTTTGTGCTTTTCAGAAACACATCACCCTCTCAAATGAAGAAAGAATTTTATTGATAAATAATTGCAATTTATAGATCATAAGAGTTATTGGTGCAAATGTAAGGAGTGAAAAGAAAGAGAGAGAGGAAAAGAGAAAGAGGGAGGAAGGAAGGAAGGAAGGAAGGAAGGAAGGAAGGAAAGGCAGAGAGGGAGAGATGGGAGGGAAGGGAGGGAAGGGACAAAAGGAGAAACTAAGAATTGTTACGAAAGAGGTTTATGACCAAATGACCAAGTAGACCCATGAGGCTGGGAAGATGCTGGAATGGTTGTACAGCTCTGAGGGATGGAGTATATAATTGGGGAAGGAAAAGAACATTTGCTTGTCACACCTTATATGTCAGGAATGGAGCCATAAATATAAATAAGTTAAGCCCTGTTTGCTGAGGGCTTACATCTGATAGCAGGGAAAGATATCTACACAAATGAGATCAATAAAATGTATAGGTTGCCCAGTGTATAGGTTACCCTGGATGAATGAAAGAAGTGGGCAGAAGTTTGGAGTAGGTCAGGAAAACCTTTAGCATAGAGTGGTCTGAGGTGCTCCCCTGGATGTGGGCCCAGAGGACACTCCCGGGGGAGCATGAACACAAGAGCAGCACAGTTGCAGAGTTGGGTTTGGCTGCACAGTAAAGTGCTGTTAGGGTGTGGAGATCACAAAGAAGGGGCTAGAGATCTTTATGGGCAGAGTTCTCTGGGAAGAACCTGTTTTTAGGATGTAGCCATGACTGAAGCAGAGTCAGTGGGATTTCACATATTGTTCCATAAGGTAAGCAGAGTAGGAAGAAAAGGAGGATTCTGGCCAAATCATGTAGGCAACCTTTTACTATTTTAAAACTTACTGTTTTTTTTTAATTTCAGTAGGAACAGGCATTTATGGAATGTTTACAGTTTGTTGGTCACTCACTGCTCAGCTCTTCATGTGCAGTGGAAGACATGCCTTCCTCAGCTTCATGGTCAGAAGCTGGAGAAGGTGACATGACTTTTAAAATTCAAAGGTCTGGCTTTTCTCTGCTTTCTGGCTGCCATGATGTTAGTTGCTTGGCTCCACCACACCCTCCCCATTATGATGGACTGACACTTCTGAAGCTGGTCTCACTCTGTAGCCCAGGCTGTCCTTAAACTTGAGATCCTCCTGTCTCAGCCTTCCAAAGGGATGGGATTACAGGTGTGGACTACCACACCCTTCTCCCTGTATCTCTATCTTGCACACTCCCTTACCTTTTGCCTTTTGACAAGGAATGATGCAGCAAGAAGGCCTTCGCCAAATGTTGTTCCCTTGATCTTGGACTAGAGACCTGTGAAGTAAATTTATATTCACTATTAATCAAAAAACTCAAGGGCTGGAAAAACCTCTGTGGGAAGACAAGATGACAAATAAAAAATAAGTAAACTATGACATGAGAAATACAGTTGGGTTCCATCCATGGATTCAGTATCCCTTGGATAGAAAATATTTTTAAAAACTACATGTACATCGAATATGTATAGACTTTCTTGTCATTATTTCCTTATAGTTTAACAACTATTTAGGTAGCACTTCCATTGTAAGAAGTATTACCAGTAATCTACAGATGATTTAAAGTGAACAGGAGGATTGGATGGGTTATACACAAAAGCTATGCCATTTCCTATAAGGCACTTGAGCTCTGCAGAGTTTGGTTCCTTGGGAGTTTTGTCATTAATCTTCTATGGATTCCAAGGGAGGACTGCATGGAATTAATTGCTGCTCCTTCCTCAAAGTAACAAGGTAGGTAAGGTACTTTTCTTCTGCTACTACTCTTTACAACTTAAAATACTGTTACTCTTGAACATATTGGACTGCTGGAGGGGGTTTAAAGGCGCATGGAGATTTGCTTAATGAACATAACACAGACAGAGGAACTAAGTTTACTCATCTCCCCTGTATAAGTAAGTAATCCCATGCTAATTCAAGGCGGGATGAAGTCTAGATCCTGAGAGGACATAAACAGTTAACAGTCAAACTTTGGGCCTTGTCTGAACCTTTCAAGGCAGCCAGTAAATTGAATGCAGCAGCGAGAAAACAGAGCCACTTCTGCTCACCCACAGAAACAGTCAAGCTGCCACAATTTGCACAAGATGCAAGTAACAGATCAACCTTTCAGAGGACCCTGCACACGCTGCACATTGCGGCAGTCTCACCTCGGTCACAGAGCCTCTGCCTCACAGCTGGGCTGAAAGAATTAGCTTGCACACCAGAATATTAATGTCAGCATCTTTTATCACATGGCTTGGAGATTTGCAACCATTTGGAAAAAAGCAACAACTCTGCTTGTGATTATCTGTGATTTAGAGAAAGGGGTAAAGTTATCATGGAAGAGAGAGTCTGTCGTTGAATGTGTTGACAGTCACTGTACAAGAAAATGTAAGCTAAAATATTTAGATTACTTTCTTATTTTGAAGCTATCATGGCAATGCAAAAATGAAGCAACAACAACAACAAAACTAAGAACTCCTAGAAGCTGCTTTAGAAAGAGAATGAAAGGAATGTTTCATCACTTCAGCACATCACCCAAGCCCATCTAGCTGTGAGTTGGTATCTATCTAGGCACAGAAATACCATGCAATGTCTTTTGAATTGTTCTGGCACATCTTTTAAGGATTGGACAGCAGTCCTAACTGGAAGACTTAGGGAAAGGCGAAGACTATTAGGATGGGAGTAAACTCATAGTAAGTGAGGACCCAAGAGGTGGGGTTTTCCTTCAAGGTCAAGGCCGAAGCAGCAGAAACCAATGAGATACAATAGTGAGAAGAACACTTTTTCAGGACAGAAATGTGTCAGGCTTTTAGGATAGTGACTGCCAAGAACCCAGCCTCAGGTCTTTCAGGTTCTTACTTTTTTGTCACCAGATCTGAAAACCAAAGCAATTTCTCCCCATGCCTGGCAGATCTTGTCAGAGATTGTGTCAAAGTCAACACGAAGAGTGCTCTCTGTCCTCTGGCAGTGATCATTCCAGACAGCAGGATGTTCTCACTATACACTTGGTGATGGTAAAAGTCTATTCCAATAAAACATATTACAACACAACTTTTATGCAATTTTTTAAAAAAGAAATCTCAAAATGAAATTCCAGTACAAGTTGTCTCATATGAATCATTTTCTTCACAAGATCTTAACCTAGATAAATCATTTCCTTAAATGTTTCATAAATGCAATGATCAGTGCTATGGTCTATGTCACAATTACATCCTTCTCTAATGCCTCTTAAACTTGCGCTTTGCTTCTTTAGAAACACTGTTCTTATTTCTTAGCCTTGCTCTCTAACCTACCAATAACTGCATATGTGTTTGCCTTACCTGGTCTCCTTACTGTACCTGTTAAAACACCTGCATCAGCAAATCCCAAACTTTATTCCCATCCATGAAAGACAGCAACTGTGTACTGCAGTTCAGTCTGATGTGCTCAAGTTATGGGCTGTGATACATTAAGGGGTGAATTATCTCCATTCTCAATATTAAATACATTTGTGTGGTGGCATTGTGGTTGTGAACCCTTCCCTTCCTCATCTTCCCCGAGTCAGAGAACATTCACTAGCCAGGTGCTCACTGAGTGTCTAGTATATGCTGAGAACCAACGATATGGAGTTGACTAAATTTGTGTTCAGCATCAAGGAGTGTTAGGTAAAGACAGGTGCAGAAACAGTTGGCCATAGTAAGAGCCATAGTAGTGACCAGCACAAATGTTATATAGAGCATACTGTGATGAAGACCTGGGCTAGTCTCTCTGTCTTGTCAAAAAGACTTACTGGTGAGATTAAATGGACCCTGCTAGCTTGGCTACTAAAATGTCACTGGGGCTGGGCATGGTGGTTCTATAATCTCAGCTACTTGGGAGGGAGAGATTGGGAGGATCATGGTTTGAGGACACCTGGGGAAAAAGTTAGTGAGACTCCCATCTCAACAAATGAAGCAGGGTGTGGTGCTTTCTGCTTGCAATCCTAGTTACATGGGAGGCATAGTTAGGTGGATTATGGACTAAGACCAACCCTGAGCAAAAATGTAAGATCCTCTCTGAAATATAACTAAAGCAAAATAGGCCTGGAGATACAACGCCAGTGGCAGAGTGCATGTTTACCAAGTACAAGGCCCTGAGATCAAACACCAGTACCTTCTCAAAATTAAATACAATTTAAAAAATGTCATTGGGTCCTTACTGCTCTTTCTCATTCTCTCTGTTCATCTATATGGCTCACTTCCTGAATTTACTGAGCCAAAGAATTTTACATCTTTACACTCCAAATTGTACCCTTCTCTCTGGACAGTTGACCCATTCTCTACTTTGCTGAGCAATCCCACACCTTTCCTACCAAAATCCCATCCCTTCCTCTTCTCCACACCCAACAGTGCATTGGACTTCAGCCATCTTATATCCTTCATGTCTCAGAGATAGGACATCTCCTCTTTCTAGGGTGAACCCCTCCTGATTCCATTTTCTTCTGTCTTCTCCTTCAAGAGCTTGTTGTACAGCTCAATCCCATCTCATGAGCATCTTCATGCTGTCTCTCTCTACTGTCACTTTTATTTTAAACATTCAAGGATCCCTGAACCTAAACACATTCCGTAATGTGCTGAGAGTTTTTGCAGTGGTTTAGATTTTTCTTCCCATGGCAGGTGCAAATCGTATCACTTAAGAGCTCCCAATGTTGTGGCCAAAGTTCCAAATTTCTTAAAAAGAAAAATGGAATTATTGAATTTCATAAGCCTCCAAAAACAATGTAATAATTGTGTAACTGTGATATAGTATATAATATAATTGTGTAGTAGTGTTGAAACACGTGGCATATAAACTTAACCAAATGACCTTAGGAGGGTTACTTACATTTTCTCTGCCTCAGTTTCCTCATTGGTGCAATAAAGACAGTGACATATGTCACATAGACAAATCTTGATGATCAAATTAGATAATAGGCCTAAATTATGTGGCATTGTCTCTGCCACAGAATGCGTTCTCAGTAAATGCTGATTCTTGTCACTTGGATTTCAGGAATGTAGACTAAATAGAGAACCTACTCTAGTTAAACTTTCACATTTGTTTATGAAACTTTTTGGATTAGGGCAGTAAAAGTGGAAAGGTAAGTTTCCAATTTGCACGTGGATTCTTAATTCTAGTAGATGTTCATTATAGATTCTTACATATAGAGACATTGTTTATATAATGAAATATGTATATTTAAATTATATTAATAAACATGGAATTTATTCATGTCAAAACAAACATGTGTTGAAGTTTAAAAGCATATAGTGAATTCTCTTATCTGAGGAAGATTCTTTCAGAGAAGGGTTAAGACTGAAGCATGTGATTGCTGGTTGAAAATACTAATTTTACCTTACACAAAACCATGGCATGTTAAACCACTGGCTTCAAAACCTATAAATTGCAGACCTGTGGAGTCATTTGGGACCAAGTGAGGGTGTATAAGCCTGGAAGAAAAGGTGATGTCTACTTCTGCTTCCAGGGACAATGGCCATGTTTCTAAGAGTGCCATATGCTCTCATTTACAAAATCTCATTGATTTGAGACTTCATCCTCCTCTTGTCCTCTCTGTTAACGTGCTCAGTAAAAGAAGGGCAGGCCTACACGCAAGGTGGCATATTTATAGTCTTAAAAAAGTACATGAGTTTTTAAGTGAAGGAAGTTGTGTATTTTTGTATAAAACAACACACTTGTAATGGCAACTCAGGCGGCAGGCCATTCAAACTGAACCTCAATTTCCTTTCTTCACAGTCTCCATCCTCTCTGAGTAGCACATGGTTAAGCTCATTCCAGTTACTGAAGTATTTTGAAATTTAAGAGGCAGAATGAAAACAAGAAGGGGAAGCATACAAAGAAATAATCTATAAGTCAACCTTTTTTCTTCTATCTCTGCACAGCATCTCTCCTACTCAATATCTAAATTACCTGGAATTCAGTCCAGGTTGGAGAACAAAGTTTAATAAGTCCTCTTGTGAATTTGAGAAGTGTCTAGCACTTAACTGTATTGAACCTTGGGGCTTCCGTCATCCCCTGACCTGATTAATAAATGTTCAAAAAGAAATCATCACCACTGAAGTAAATTCTGCAAATTAAAATTTCTTAAATACAGTATAATTGACAAAATACCACTAATGATGTAAAAGTAATGTCATGATGTTTGTGAGTATTCTTTAAAAATACAATGTCTTATTATTTAATGAGCAAATGCTTGCTCATTAAATGACATTTTCATCCTCAGGATTGCTGTTCTTAGTAAGAGATACTTTCATTATACAAAGATTGTAAATTAAAGACTTTGTGAACAAATTTGCACCAACTATGGACTTAATTGTATTATTTTTCTTCTCATTTGTTACTCTTCATTATTTATAGATGTTAACCCTCTCTTTTTCTACCCTGAATGCCTTTCTTCTATACATCATAAACTCTTAAGAAGACAATGTCTAAGTCTTACTGATTTTCATCAGTGACAATGACATACTCTTCAAAGGCAAGCTCTATAAAATCGCTTCTGTCTCCTGTCTTCTCCATTTATGTCGGAAACACTTATGTTTCAACCCTTATTTCTGGAGCCAGACTAAATGTCCTGCTGTGGGTTTCTACAGGTATGGGATGAAGGTATTTCTGAGAGTGGTGGAGGGAGACATTTCTGCCCATTTCTACCAGCCCCCAATAATAATCATCCCATATGACAAAACATGACATCCAATACCCCTCCCCACAAGAGAAAATCAAAATTTGTAAAGGCCAGATATGGGATAGAACATAAAATATGGTGGTCTACAAAATGAGTTGTATGAATTGTGAAATCAAAATTTTCACAAAAATTTTCAAGAAAAACGAAAGTTTTTTTGTTGCATGAAAAAATGCCAATTTTTCCTTAAGATAGAAACTGTAAATAAAGAAAAAATATACCATCTTGAAGGAAGTCTACTACTTTAGACTATATTTCCTTGAAGGCTCCCAGTTATTTTAGCCATGTCTCTGGGTAGAAGTTATAATTAATAACAAAAAGATTATTTTAAAATTTGCTAGTAGCAAGGGTCGTTCTACTTTCCCATTTCTTGATTAGTCAGACAGTGAATAACCTTTGGAAATAATGTGTCAATGAGAAGTGACTAAAATATACTAAGAATTAAAAAAAATGTTTTTCACTTAACAAGTGAGTCTCAACAAATTCTTAACTGGGAATCAAATATCAAGGCAATGTGCTTGCTTTTTCTACTTTCTATTTATTATTTAATGCCTCTCATAGAATTATGGAGTTGGAAGAGAGTATGAGAAGTTTTGTGGAGCCTTCGGGCCTCAGGGAAGACACATGGAAATTACATAAAATGTAAGGATGATGGAACTCCAAGGTGAGCTCAAATGGCAAGAACATGGTGTCCAGCACACTGTTTAGTTATTGGTTCTTTGCCCATTTAATGCATATTTCAACCTATTTTAGAAGGAAATTCCAACAACAAAAAGAAAAAGAAAAAGTTAGAGAAGAATAAACCAGAAAAAAAAAAAGAAAAGAAAGAAATTCATTTCATTTGGTATGGATTCCTCCTTACAAAGTTGTTGTTGTTGTTGTTGATGTTTTAATATATTATTTTCTTTCAGATTAAAAAATAAACTCATCTCTATAAATTATGTGGCCTTTTCAGATGCCCTCCTGTTACTTTTCTTTTACGTCTAAATGATCTGTACATTTGCTCTTGTCTACTTCATTGTTTGTTTGACCTGAGACTTCAGTTATTTATTTTAAAAGATATTGAAATATTCTCTGTTGCTTAGAAATAAACACATTATGAAGCAATGGAATGATGTTTAAGAAGGCATGGCAAATGGAGAAAAAGAGTACATAAAGCCATCAAGAGCCTCAGAATGCTAGTACAATCCCTGTTATCATTTTGATATATTTATTTACAGTCTTCTTACCAATACAAAATTTTTCTCTGTCGATAGTTATAACAGGATTTTGTCTTGCTCTTTTTCAGGCAATATAAGAGCACCTTTAAAGTCACTGATAGTCTTTATAATCATTGATTTTAAGTCATGTCATTGAATACTCTACTATTCTTCAGTTTTATAACATTTACCAGTTGTTTCTACATTTTGCAATTACGCATAATACTGCAATGAACATCTTTGCGTGTACACTTGATATTATTTCCTTAGAATCAATTTCTAAAGAGACAAAAATGCATAAACACTTGAGAAGTTTGATACGTATTGCTGAATTTCTCTGAAAAGATTTGTACAGAGTACCACAAATCGTGTTTAAAAGTACCCATTTCCTTTGACCCTTACCATCAGCGGGCATTATACATTTTAAAAAATATGAATCTGACAGACGAAACAATGTGTCATGCTAAAAGATTTGGATTCCTTTTCTTGTGAGAAGGTATGTTTTCATTTTTGTTTTCCTTCCTTCCTTTTTTTCTTTTTGTGCTAGGATTGACCCCAGGTCTTAAGAATGCTAAGAATATGCCCTACCACTGGACTTACCTTTCTTTACATTTTTTCTCCTTTGTATAGGATGTCTCTGCACTTTTTCCATCGATCTATTAATTACTTATGTTAGGACTTTAAAAATATTTGCTTCCTAATGCACACTACCTAAAATGCATGCCTGTTATCACTTGAATGTAACTGGTTTTCCATCTTTCTATCTCCTATTTCCCCTTGTTTTATTTTAACTTAATTCATAGCACTCATTCTGATTTCAAGCCAGCACTGCTTCCTTTTCTCTTTTTTTGAGAAATTTTACCTCCTTCATGATTTCGCTTTGCTGATTTGTTCCTGTGTAGTGATTTTGGTTTGTAGCATTGTTCTTCAGAAACTTGGCCTACTGTGGACTTTCTGAAGTTCTCGTCCATAGGACTGGACCTGCTGTAGTCTACGATCTCCTCCTAATTATTTTATTCCACACTGCCGATCTAGATGGACCATCAGCTTGGTTACTAATCCCAGGCATTAATGAAAATGCCTGTGAGGCTGTGGCAAATCAAAAAATCATGCCGTTTAGAGGATTTTCTCTTCATCCCATAGCATAGCTCGTTGACTGGTGGGATGGGAATGTAATAGGAAGAGCACAATGATGGTGGATATGATTTTGTTTCCTTGGCCATGGACTTTTTCATTCCCCAGGTATAATACTCATGTCCATTAGCTAAGCCCAGCAAAGAAATAATGAGAAACAGGTGATGGCCTTGAGAGCGTCATGAATTCAGTTCCCTGAGCAACTGAGTGCTCTCCAAAGTGATGCCTGGAGCATGTGCAAGAGAAATTTAAAGGAGCATAAATGCAGCAAACGGATCCAAGTCATGTCTGGAGTGAACGAAGTGTCAAAGTGAGCCGTAGTGTAGCCATTAGGGTGGGCCACAGAACAGAATCTATGCTTTCAAGAAGTACAAACTATATTGATATGAGAGCCAGCCAACTTCTTAAGATAGGATTCTATTATTCTTCTCCTTGCTTTGGTCCTCCTAAGGGAAAGTCACTGTTTTCTTTTATTCATGCTAAATGTATAAGAGGCAACAGGTTTGAGGACAGGTTGTGGGCTTTGTGAACAAACACATCTGGCTGAGTATTCAAGAGCAAATGACCTAATCTCTTCAAGACTTAACACTATCATCTACAAAACAGAAACAATAGAACTCTACCTGTCCAGGTTGCCGTGAACGTTAAAGGTAATATCTACAATGTCTAGGTGACATCTTAGCAAACAGTGAGCCTCAGTAAATACAATTCTGGTTGCCATTGCTGTTTTATTACTGTATTGGGCTGGCTCTTGAGCTGTGACCTTGCTATGCATTGGAAATTGCCATTTGGAAAACAGAGCTTGGATCCAAGTGTGTTGGAACTGTTAATCCATTTTGGAGTATGTGAGATTGAGAGTGGAAAACAAATACATATCATTCCCATATCAGTCCTGCTGTTATTATAGAAAAACTCTTTCTGTTTATTTGTGTCTCCTTCCTATAATATTTTCAGAGAATAATCTGTATGATTGATATTGGAAAGGGGGAGGAGGAATCTGTAATGTTGCTTTTAGCTGTTTGGAGGTTAATAAGGCACAGTGTTGGTTCTATTGGCCTTTGTACCGCCTGGAAATCATGACAGTGCCATTCATAAACCAAAAAGTGACAGAGCATGTCACTTAGTTGACACATTCACTGTAAACTAGGTCTTCCCTAAGGATTAAAGTCTTATTACATTAAAAGGCAGACTTTTAAAAGTACTAAAATTCATGATCAAATTGCCCTCTGTGCTACTCGGCTAATTTAAAAGTACTAAATGAATGGAATGCAGTAGGAAAGTAAGAAGCAAAAGAAGGCATGGATCTGTTATCTTTGCTAATAGTCTGATAATGTGGACCCCCCCCCCCCCCCCCCCGCAAAAGAGGGAAGGATGTAGATACCCCTAACAATCACATCTAAAGACACAAAGCACTGACAAGAACTTCTGGTCAACAATGAGTGAAAATAGGCTGGCAATCATAAATTAAAATTAGGAATTTAAATATGATAATAAAATCAGTTTATCTTGATGATTTATGCTGGCTTTCAAAAGCAATTATTTCTTAACAGTTATGTTTATTGCTCTTTTGGCTTTTTTTAATTACAGCAAACCCAAAATTCAATTATATACCCTACTATATACTTCAGGCAGTAGTACTGTAAATAAAAGTAGAACCAATTAATAATGTGCTTAGCCTTGCAAAGCTAAGTCAAGTATAATACAAAACATGGGGTAACTTGATCAAGGTTTGAAAGCTGTGGAAAAGATCCACCTGGTTAACTTGGAAAGTTTGACAATTGAAAATGATTAGTCTTTCTTTTTTCTTTCCTTTTTTTTAATAGAAGTCTTTAATAAATTACTTTTAACATGTTACATAATTTGCAATTTTCTAAGTTTAGAGGTGATTCAAAATATAATATCTTTGCAAATCACAACTTTCTTATCAGTAATCAGGGTTGTGGTTTTTAAGCAAGAACCCTGTTGCTTGTGGGTTTATCTCCTTTATCATCTCCTTCTGGCATATGCTTTTGGAATGATATAGGCCCATCCAGCTGTGTTTTGGGTTCCTTAAACATCTCACACTATTCCTCAAATGTTTGGGGTTTGACAAAACCCCAAATGCATTTGGCCAAGCACGTTTTCCCTTGATTTTTAAACACATGTGGGTTTTATGGGAAATTTAATCCATGTGTTTTTGATTCCTTTACACTTAACTCATCAAAATGTTGTTGTGTAAGGTCTCTTTGATGTCCAAGTAGCTTTTGGAGCTTTTAAAAAAAATTTTTTATGGGACACTTTAATCCTTTTTTCTTAGAAACAGGAAGTTACATGATGCCAAGAAAAAATAAAGTCCCACATCAGCACAGTGGTGTGTGATTGAACATGGAAGACTCCAGGGTTCAATTTGGTTCAGAATGTGCCTGAAATAATTCTCCTGGCCATTAATTTCTAGTTAAATTTGTTGCTTCTTGGTGGCCTTTGAAATAATCAAAGATTATATTTTTCTTTAGGAGCAAATACAATGGTGGCAGAAAATTATAAAGAGTTTTAAAATTAATGATGGCATCTCATACATGAAGTTGGAATGTGGACCTATTTACATATGCTAAAAATCAGCTCTGTAAATGGAGGAGAGTTGTGCCCTGTTGTATTTGCCACAAGGGGGCCAAGGAAAGGGTCAGCGGGGAAGGAAAAACCCACTCAAAATATGGGTAAGCTCAGTTTCCCCAAATGCTGGAAAATAGTGCATGGGTTTCATTAGCATTTTGTGTTTCAATTCCTCACAAAAAGTAGGAAATGTCACACGTGCACATGTAAATGTCATGTGAGAAGTATGTTCACAGAGGAAGCAGCATGGTAGATTTAACAGCTTGTGAGATAATGACGATAGTACTTGCCTCTTGGAATGGTTGTGAAGTTTAAATTAGTTAATACAGCTAAGGTATTGAAGACAGTGCCTGGCACATTGTCGGTACACAGCAAGTGCAGCTAATTCTATTGTTTTCAGTCAGACTGAATCTGCGTTGAATTCAACTACAGTGGTTACCATGATCTTACACAAGGCCTCAGGCTGGATCCTCTTCTCTCAGAGCTTGCTTCAGAATCATTGTGAGGATGAGGTAGGTGTGGATAGCAACTGAGTCTCATACGCATTGACAGAAGTACCACCTGTTTTACAAAGGCAGCAGTAACTTGCTGAGCGTTACCAAAGCATGGAGCATAGACCAAGAATCTGAACTCAGTTCCCTAACCAAGCATTCCCTCTGTCTCTACTACATTTTATGAAGACAGTCAATGAATGATAAAAATAAAAACAACAACAAAAAAGCCCAGAAAACAGAATTATTGATGGTTTTGTAAAGGTCGTCAGGGATAATATCTTAATATGAGATATGCTATTCTTTCTTTGAGAATCATTCATCTGCCATGTTAAAGTATTTGTAGAATCATAAAGTTAGAGCCTGCAGAAACAAAATAAAAAGAGCTGTGTTTATGAAAGACATTTGTGATAACATGATCTCTGTTTGGCCACTTCTGAGCCTAGCCAACCCAGTACACAAAGGCCTTCAATATTGTTCTCTGCTCTTCCCATCTCTTCCCTCCCATGTTTAAGATTAGATGTTAGAAGGTAATGCTGGGGACAGGAAGTATAGACAGATACTACCACTGGAGAGATCTTGTAATTTCTCCCCTATTGTTGTGAAGTTGAGGAATTCTGTCTCATATAAAATCACTAGCTTCACCTCATTCTATCACCAGCATTATCAGAATTGACTTATCAGTTTCAGTGGTGAAAGCTGTATCTTATTACTGCCTGGAGGTTATAACAAATCATTAGTGCCTCCATTTCATTGATCCAGGACACAGGATTGGTAGCAGTAGTGGACATGTGCCTTACAACATTGTGTATCTCATTAAGTACCTGATGGGAAAGTGCAACAGAGCAAGAAATACTAAAATTCAGATCTCAAGGACCACGGCCAATGAAAACTCTATCAGATATCAAGTTAATAATGTAAAGTTGTGCAACTATTTTTTCAAACTAAAAAATTATCATTTTGTACTGTACTTTGAGAAATATTGCTTTGGAGCAAAGTGAGAAGCCTATATTGTGTTCTATTGGAAAGTATAATATTCTTGTGCTGCTTTTTTTACTTACACATTGGACAAATCAGTAGAAAAATAACATTCTTATTTTAATTATTGATTTCATGAGCTATAATGGGGAAGAACACCACCATAAATTATGGATGAACAGTATGGTAAATGGTAGTTTTGCAACCTGGTTCTCACACTGGTAGTATTGTCTTCTATTTACATATTTATTTAAATAATAATAAAAACTAACATTGAGCTCCTCTCATATCAAATACTGTTCTTAGTGATTTGCAGAAATTAACCCATTAAACCCTACATGTGGGTACCATTGTTATTCCTATTTTACAAATGGGCAAGCTAGAGTGCACAGGATAGCAACTGGCCCAAGATTACTCAGCTGATGAGTGGCAGAGTGTGGAATGCAACTCTTTTACTTAGAATCCAGGTTATTTGAAAGTGTCCCTCATTCTATGGTTTTTGTCTAATAAATAGCTTTTCTCTCTCACTTGGGCTGACCCTCCATCAATACATTGTTCTCTCTAGTTGGCGGTAGAGTTTGTGTTCCACTTATCTTTGTGTTCCCAAGGGCTACGCAAGTGCCTTGCTCATGATTGTCACTCAGTAATACCAAATTGTGCTTCTTTTGATCTCACATGAAAACATGTCTCTGTACATTCAGCAAATTAGAACAGGAAGACTGTGGAATGCAAGAACGTGATCTCATCAGTCTCTGTGAGGGTCAACACACCAGGTGGGTGTCAGCCATCTAGAGATGAAGCAAGAGGAAGTACGGGGAGCAGTGCCTTGGAAATGAAGGAAGACCTGAATCCAGAGCCCTGAGTCATGGTGCTAAGTTCATGGTGCTCCAGGTCACATTTCCAGCCACACAAATGAGGCATGAAGTGCTCTCCTGCAGTTAGATACTAGGCTTCAACCATGGTCAAAACAAGGCAAGGGAGAGAAAACTAAGGCCACAGGAAGACTGGGCAATCCTCATGCCTCACCACACAGAAATCTTTAGAAGTTACTTCGTGGATAGTTTTTATTTTGGAGTAATTTCAGATTTGCAGGAAAGTTGCAAAGACAATTCCTGCATGCCCTTCACCCATGGTTGATACCATTTGTGAAAAATGAAGACAGCACAATGAACTAAAAATACTTAATATGGATATCACCATTTTTCTACTAATATCCTTTTCTTATCTAATATGGGGGAGCAGATTACATATCTTCTAGTCTTCTCTAGACTGTGACAGTTTCAATATCTTTTCTTGCTTGTCACTTGTAATTAACTTTTAAGAGAAAAAGGATCTTGCTACATGTATCAAGCAGAAAGAGAGAAAGAGAGAGAGAGAGAAAATGAGTATTAGGAAAGAGAATTTCAGGTAGAGAAAATAGTAATGACAAAGTCTAGAGGCAGGAAGACAGAAGGACAGTGATGTACGTTCAAGGGGCCATAGAAAGCCACCAGGTCTGGAGTGAGTTGGCTGGTAGGGGAATGGTGGGGAAGAAACTGAAGTCCAAGAGGTGGGCTAGAGCCAGATTATTCAGGGCCTGGAGAACAGAGTTGTAAATATTGTACATTTCCTGCAAGATTTCCATTGTGTCTATCAAAACCAAAAATTTCTCCAATAAGTGGTTCTTGATTTCTAGATGGAACTGTGAATATTTATTTACAAATATCATTTCTCTGATCACCAGTACCAGTTCACATTCATCTTTTGTTTTTTTTTGACAGACTGTCACTATGTAGCCCAAGCTGGCCTCAAACTTGTGACCCTCCGCCCCTGCTTCCTAAGTACTGGGATTACAGGTGTTCACCAACATGCCCTGTCTACATTCATTCTTGAGAAGGTGGGTAGATACCTGCTTTTCCACGTGAGGCCATGTCTGAACAAGCTAAAACATTTTCTAGTTCTTTTGGTGTCTGATGATCAATTAACTGTTGGATATCTCCTTTTCCCTGGAAACTACTACCTTATATTAATCTACCTTCACTTCCACTGCTGTGTCAATGAAATCTATGCAATTCACCAAATATGACAGCATTAAATAAGTGACATAATTTTCTTGATAGCCTGAAGGAAAGATTGGATCTCTTGCAAAAGGTGGGTGAAAAGGTGTACATCTTCAGACTGTTTATTTTCTCTCCAAATCCCTTTCCTTGGAGTGGTCTGTGTGATCTTGATTGTCTGCTATCAAGCTATGAAGTTTATGATCTGTGCTCCTCTCCTGATGCTGGACCCTGGCCTGATATGTGATGTACAACAGAAAAGAGTGGTTTGCGAGCCATACGTGGTGCTGCTTCTGCAGAAACTGTCAGATATATAAAATTGGAGTGTTTCAGAAGCAATAAGTAAAACTTCAGCCACCTCTCTCAATAGAGCTCTTCAAATCTTCTGTCATCCACAAAAATAAAGTGTATGAATTGGAATTGATTTTTATAAAACCTTCATAAAAATAAACCTAAACATTTGGAAACATCTGTGAGATGGCTCAGGAATTCTATTTTTATTATTTTTGAATGGGTTCAGCTTTGAAGATTTGTGATGAATTAAATCTGGCAATTGACAAAATCAATCAGATGTACAGTTATACTTCTTTGGAAAGGATGGACCTGAGGTGGTTTTCTGTTGAAAGGAGAAGTATCCAATGTATGGTGCTAAAAATCACACAGTTGCAAATTATATATTAAAGATGACATCAGTGGAAAAATTTATTGTTAGGTGAATAGTTATAGTTAAGAAAAGATTTTGATAAGGACATGGTATGGAAATGGTAGACAGTTAACTAGAATAATGAATGTCAGTTAAATCTACTGAATTCACTGAAGCTTCAAAATATATCAAAACTTTTTTTTCCATGAGAAATTCTTGTAATGGGTTGGAACATTTTTTGCTGGCTCTGATGGCTGCCTTCTTTCAGCCAGTCGAATCTTGTTGAGCAGTCGTGATAAGGCTGGCTCATCTGAAGGGAGCATATATCAGTATTGTAACACCTTTAGGTCTATCACCCCTACGAAACCCTTGTCACTTTAGTTTAATTGCAAATTCCCCAGAGAGCCTCCTCTAATGACCCATTTACATTAAAGCTTTTAAATTAGATTTCAATCTTAATTTCACTTGAAATGTTACCCTGGAGTAATCATTCCATTATAAATCATTTTATTTGATTTTATGGAATTGCTCAATTACAAGAGAAGTATTGAAATAAAGTACAGCTACATTGAGAAAAGCAGAGAGACAAAAGCAGACTCTGTTTGACTTTGGGAAAATGTTATCAGTCAGGGCAAAACTTAATCATTTATAAGCCACACAATGTCTTACAGTCCTGAACTGTGGCATGTTTTGTACCAGAGATAATTGGAGTACTGTGATAGCTTGAATGGATATTAAAGCTTTAAACTTGGGAAGGAAGCCTAGGAGAACACAAAATCATTCTAGATCAAGGTAGACTATTTATTTCCCTTCTGGATGAATGGCTGACCCTGAGAGGCCATCCTTAATGGTAGAGAAGGGCATTTCAGACATCGCTTTCTATAATCTGTATTCCATTCAGACATGTAGGTGCTACTGCAGCTCCTTATGGGATGAGGCTTCTCACCCTGATGGATATTTTATTTAGGCTTTTACTCTATCCCTGGTAACTTTCCCAACATAAGAACATTCTTCGGTGTCATTTTAACTTACTTTAGGTGGGTAACATGCTTTCAGTTATTCAAAAATAATGTCATTTTACATTCCTCAGCTAATAAAATTAGAAAAGGGAGAACAAATAGGAGTGTGTTTATATGGATAAGTAGTAGACAAGTCTTTGAACTAGGATGGACTGCAAATACAGATAGTCCAAGCCCCACATTTTACAAAGGAGAGAACTGTTCCTTTGGGAACAATGACAACTCTATTTATAAATGGTGTGGCAATTATTAACTAAAAATTTCAACATTCTTTCTCTCTGTAATGTCAATATTTCACTATAAAAATACAGACTTAAAAGATCACTAAGGGGTCAATTTAAATTCTCCGTAAGGAAATGAGATGATTGTAAGACTATAAACACTAACTAATTAAATGTCAGAGATCATCATAAGATGAAGACTCTATTCTTTTTAATTCTACACTCCCCCTCCACTTAGAACCTGGTCAATTTTCATAAATGTGTTGCATGTATGCAAAAATGTATATTGTCTGTTTGTTGAATGCATACTTCTATATATTCATTCCTTCCTTTCTTCTGAAAATATTGACTATCTCCTATTTGTCAAGCACTCGTCTAGGCAGTAGAGCTAATAAGTTCTATTAACTTATTAATTATTAATTCATTATTATTAAAACTTTCTACAATCTTACTAAATTTTGTTCACATTGGAAACTCGGTTTCTGAGAAAAATTCATTAGAACAGCCTACTATAATTACCTCTACATAGTTTTCTGCTTAGAATTCTGTTAATTTTTGCTTTAATTTTTTGAGCTAAGATTTTAGCTGAGGACAAGTGTGATTGATACAGTGCATCAGTGAATTACACATTTTATTTTTTTTTAGCAGTGTGTTTGATGATTTTTTGTCATAATTATATTTGTCTGATATCAATATAGAAAGAGCAGTTGTCTTTTGATTTGTGTGAACTGTACTTAATAGTTCTTAATTTTCAAATTTTGTTATTTTATCTCAAAGGTACCTTTTCAACAACATACTGGTGTTTTTCATTTGCTTGTTATTGTATTTTAATCCAAACTCTTCAACATAGAAATTTATCAACTTTATTCCCCTTCTCCCTACACCATGCACCCATTTTCCTGTTCTAATCTCTATTTTTCTTCATGTATTATGTACAAATATTGTTGTTAGATTTCTCTTTAGTGCTATTCACTGTGGGTTGCCATATTTACTTCTAATTGTTTATCCTTTTTTCATGGACTTACATCTTCCAATGGAGTCTTAAAAGGTATATAGATGGTAACTTATCTGATACTTTATGTATTTGAAAATATCTTTATCTTGGCTTCATGTTCAATTAATAGTTTGGTTGGGTATATAAATCATTTTTTCCTTTGAAGTTTGAATTATTCTCGTGTCTTCTGGCTCTCAGTGTGGTTCCTAAAAATTTAATGCCATCTGACTCCAAATTCCTTGTATTCAACTGTCTATATTTTTAGGAGAGATTGCTCTTATAAAATTTCAAAAGAAGTCATGAGCTAGCTGGGCTAGCTCATATACTCCTGGTTGGCAGGTAGGGACAAATAATTCAGAAACATTTGGGCTGTTATAAAAACTTTATCATAGGAGGTCCACTGCGTGTCTGGAAGTCATGGTGGCTCCCATCCTTGTATCCGTCATTTCTTTGGTGTCTGTCGAGACGATGAGAAACAGAGCTGCAGGTTCCATCTTAAAAGTCATGGATGGAACTTTCATTATAAATGGATGCAAGCAGGACGTGGATGATTACCAGAAATGAGAAAGCACAGATGGTGTAATGGCCTTCACATATATCTGCCTCATACTCTGCTCTAAAGATTGAAGATGTTGGCTATGGATTTTGAGAAAAGTCAAGTGAAAATCCATCATCTTAAGATGTTGAGCTTACAGGACTTAGTGGTGAAATTTCTATGAACGTTCTCCTTCACCAGGTGCAGTCTCAGTTTCTGAGGTGTATAAAGATCCTTCAGTAGCCACACTATGGCAGCCGACCACCCTGGACCTGGACTTGACCCTGGATCCAAAGTGGAATATCTCATACACATGTCTGCAGTGTGAGACAGATCTGCACTGCTTTGCCTGTTTGTAAGATTTTTGTTCCCATTTTCTGCATCCCTAAGAAGCCCCACAAGCCTATGATGGTTACCTCTCAGCAATGCCACAGGATCAGTACAGCCCTCCTTCTGCTGCTAATGGCCTCCATGATAATCTCTCCCAAAGAGAATCATTGAAGAGTTCTTTGAGTTTCATCTTCAAAAGTAGCCAAGAAATTGGAATGACTAAAATAATCTCGGAAGACCTTTAGCAGTTAGTGCACTTAAGGTGACTAAACCTCCAGAACTCCAATTTAGGCAGTGTGTAACCTCGTGTGTAGGTGGGACTGGGGTGATTGTAAATTGAAATGAAGTAACTAATACGCATAATCTGTTGGGAGAAGCTAAGGGGAAACATGCAGCACCTATAAAACCATTTCCTGGGAAGTCGCTGTCTTGGGTTTACATTTTAAAGCACAAATAAAGTTTTATTTTTTAAAAAAGTTCACACACACACAAAATAAAAATAAATAAAAACGTATCATAAACACTGCACACAAATAGTGACTCCTTGCTTGCTGAATGAATGATAAAAGGATGGGCAATTGCATATTCATTGGTGCTTTCCATAATATACACAGTATGCTCATTAGCTGCTACAGAATGTGAATTATCCAGGTGGTGGTATATTTCCTTTCCTATCTTTTTTCAAAAAACTTACATTATTTAAAGGATATTTGTTGATCAAGGTGATGAATACATGCATTAACAAAAAACAGCAAACATAAATACTGTATTTTAAGTTGGTCAAAGTATTAGGAGCCATAAATATGTGTTCTGAGAAGGTGTTATGATTACAGGGAATGGTGTATCCTATAGGAAACTAACATGAGGTTAAATAATGAAATACTTACCAAAGAGTAAATACTTATAAAGTACATGAAATGCCTAGTTGAGGAATTCTGCCAAATGTTGCAGAATATAAAATCTTGGGGTTACCAGATCTGATGTTCTAAAAGAAACTAAAAATTCAGGACTTTTAATTCAGGAATTATTTTAATTTTTCAAACGTTGAAAAACTTATCAGGTGGAACAACAGAACCCCTCTAGCTAGTAAAAGAAGGAAAGGAATTTATTAAACACTGTAGATGGACACAAGTTCCTAGAGACCAGAGACTCAGTAGCAAGAGTAAGTTGCCGACTACAGCATCCCCAAATGTACTACTCGTAGCTTAGTGTAGACCCTACACTGACACCAGTGGGTGTAGACACTGAAACCCACACTAAATGTGCTGGCTGCTAAGCTGGAGATCCACTGCTGTTGTCACCTAAATCAGACAGGAGGCCCTGAAGTACCTGTTTCTGAACTGAAATCTCACAGTAGTGTAAATGATGGGGATAGCCCATGCTCTTGTTGCAAGGCAGTCTGGGAGAAAAAGTATGTCTTCTATCTTGAGGAAATAAGGCCTTTTGGCAGAATTACAAAAGTATTCAAAATAAATGCATGACTAAAAAAGCATGACAAATTCACTAAACAACCATTTAATACCATGCTGCCCATCAAAACATATTTTTGTGTGAATTTGCCTGTAAATCACTCCTCTGTGGCCTGTGCTCTAGAACAATGTTTTACTTCATATGCAAAAGTACAGTAATGCTATTAATTCATGAAACAAACAAACCATTGAGGGAACCTGCTTATTTTTCAAAACAATGGCAGAAAATAGGCTCTTATAGCCTTCAGTTTGCTATTCCTGCAGCTAGAGTCCATTTTAATTGACTTAGATCTGCCAGCAACATCAGACATAACCTCGTGATTTATCCTGGATATGCTGTATATAGTCTTACAATAAAACCATGCCAGAAGATGAATGAAATAATAACTTTCTGCCTAACTAAAATTTCTAAAAGATGTTGCTATTAGTGTAGAAATGTTTTACTTGAGCAGAGAGCAAAGATGGAATTAATAAACTCTGATAACAGATCCAAAGCATCCTTCTCATCCTCAATGACACATTGTATCTCTTCCTCCATCTCTCTTAGACTTTTCAGCAGCTGAGTTTTGCACCCCACCCTTGCTCCATAGGAATCCTGAAAGCACTGCTAAAAACCAAGTTCTTTTTAGAGTTCCTCTTTTGAAGTTATTGCCCAACCAATATAAGTCATCTTCCACACTATAAAATCAGTACCAGGAAATGAATGTGTAGTCATCTTGTACTTATTTACTGTACATTATGTTATAGAAACATCTTTGAAACTATGATTTAATGATTCTGGCATGGTAAGTTGGACTTTCCCATCTTGTGATTGAGCTACTTCTACATCTACCCTGGAGGAAATTTGGGGGTTTCTAGCTTTCAGAACTAAGGGTTTCCTCTGTGTTTTAGACATTACCCTCATGTTGAGGAAGTAAATAGGTTTTGAAAGGACAACATCAGGTCATCATTATGGCAAGTTCCTTGGCCATAAGACAAGAATACTAATGCAGCTTTTGGATAGCTCTTAAGGGTAGCTCTGAATACATCTTGATTTTTCTTTTTCTCTCAGTTTTTTTTTCCTATCTAAAATTCAGATAGAGGAAAATATGATTTATAATCAATTGTGAGTTATTGTGGCAATGGCTGTTAGCATCAGCAGAAGGCAAAGCCTTGCTTCAGCTTCATGATCTACCTCCTATGGGGTTCACTTTTTTTTTCCACATTTTTGATGATTTTTAATATATTCTTAGTTAAAAAGTTAGAGCCTCACCCTTAATTTTGGAGTCTAAGAAAAGCTAAGACCATCCTGCCACACTTACTCCTGTTCCCAAACAGGACAGCTGCCTATGTACAAATAGGCTACATACAAATGATTACAACTATTACTTAAAATTTCCTAGTGTATATATGCTTCTTGGGTTGGTCAATTTTCTTAAGGTGTGTCAAGAACATATGACTGGAGAAAGACTGTTAGTAGATAACTAACTGCCTCCCCCAAGCCCACCTTCTCTTCCTTTCAGTAGAATTCCTTGGGTGCCCAGATGGAGGAGCCAACTAATAGCTTCTTTGCAGCCAGATGAGTTCATGTGACTAAAATTATTAGATGTGAATGCAAGAAATTTATGTAACTTCTGGATCAAAACTATAAAAGAAATCTGCTTGTTCTTTCTTCTTCTTTGCCACGATCTAGAAGGGCCACTAGTGAGCTAGCTATAATCATACAGAGGTGGTGATCACTCTGGGTGTTAAAGTAACAAGAGTCTGGGTTAACTTCTTGGAGTGCATGGCTACTGTATTTCCTAGTCCCCTGTGCCTTTACTTCTCTACAAGGTAGAAATTAATGTCCATGTTATTTACACTTGCAATTTCTACTTTTAAAAGGAGCATATAAATACCTATTTCATAGGGCTTCTGTGAGGTCAACAATGGTCTGCCACACACTGTAATATATAATCCATCTATTTTGCTATATTATCAATTGGAATTGCCCCTAAAATGTAATAATCATATAGTGTTTACGTTTTAGTAAGAGTCCTACTGTGTAGGAACATGCACTGAAAGTTTATAGATAAACAGCCACCACCACAAAGAGTTCATGGTAATTCAGCCTCCATTCTCTACCTCCCAGACTTACCTTCCTCCGGCTTCTAGATTTAGTTTCATAAATGTTGTTTTTGATTTTTTTTAAATTGATGATTGCTTCTTATTATTAAATTTAGATATAAGTACTAGAAAAGTGTCCATTATTAAACATGAGATTTGCATTTCTTCAATGTATGGCTTATATCTTTTATTCCCTTAATATTGTCATTGAAAAGCCAGTGTTTTTAATTTTGATGATGTCTACTTCATCAATTTTTCTATGATATATATTTGTATTTTGTTTTGGTGTGTGTCTAAGAAAGCTAAGCTTAACCTAAAGTCACAAGTCCTTCTATAGTTTCTTCTAGCAGTTTTATGTTTTTGAGTCATATCTATTTCTATGGTCCATTTAGAGTTTATTTTTATAACATATGATGCATATATAAATTCAATTGTCGCAGCACCATTTGTTGAAAACTACTTTTTCTATACTGAAATGTCTTTAGTTTGGTCAAAAATTGACAGCAGATACGTAGATCTATTTCTGGACTCTCTATTTTCTTCCATTTAACCACTTATATATGTTTGTGACATATATGTTTGTGTCCTGTCTTGATAATAAAACTACATATTAAGCTTTGAAATGAAGTAGAGTAAGTCCTCTAATTTTATTCTTCTTTTTCTAAGTTATTTTGGCTGCTCTAAGCATTCTGTGTTTTCATTTGGATTATAGAATAAGTTTTTTAGGTACTGCGAAAAGTCTGCTATGATTTTGGTTTTGATTACATTAAATCTATAGATCAACTTGGGGAGAACTGTTATCTTAACAATACAGAGTTTTTACATCCATGGCAATTTTATCTCTATTTATATAGATTTCCCCCTATTTCTTTTAAAATGTTTTGTGATTTTAGTGTAAAAGTCTTATATATAATCTGTCAGACTTACCCATAAGTATTTCTGTTTTTTAATGTCATTGTAAATACAATTTTCTAAAATTTCAATTTATGATTTTTCATTGATAGTGCGTAGAAGCTCAATTGATTTTTTGTCTCGTAGTCTGTAACGCTGCTAAACTCATATCAGTTCTAGAAGCTTCCTAGTAGACTCTTTTGGGGTTTCTGCAGTGATGAGGACATTATCTGTGAACTTTATCTATAGATGCGTCACATACCAGTTGGGAATAACATTCAGATTTCCTTCTTCCTTTGCAATCTGGGTCACTCAGATTCCTTGTTCTTGCCTCCCTTTGCTGATGAGGCCTCTACCATAATGTTGAATAGAAGTGATGAAAGAGGACACTTTGTCACGCTTCTGGTCTTTGGGGAAAGCTTTCAGTCACTCAACATTGACAATGTAGTTAGCCGTGGGTTTTCATGGACACCCTTCATTAGGTTGAGAAAGCTCATTACTATTACTAGTTTGCTGAGAGAATGTATAATGGATACCAGTTTTTATCAAATGCCTTTCTGCATCTGTTGAGATAAGCCTATTTTTTTTTCCTTAGATTGATTTTTTGAATGTTAAACCAACCTTGCACACATGGAATAAAATTCACTTTGCTATCATGTATTATTCATTATCTCAAGTTCCAAAAAATTTTTTGTTTATATTTATGAAAGATATTTTAAAAAGTTTTCTTTGTTTATAATTTCTTTGTCTCGTTTTGGTATTGTTTAATACTAGTTTCAGAGGATGAGTTGGAAAGAGTTTCATCCTTTTGAATTTTCTGGAAAAAAGTTCTTATAAAATTGGTATGCTTTCCTTACTTAAACAGTTACCAAACGTTCACAGGTAAATAATCTTGGCCTGATCTGGAATTTGCTTTTGGGAAATGTTTTAAAATACAAATTCAATTTCTTTAATACCTGTAAGACAGGTCTTCTATTTTTTTTCTTGAATAAACTTTGGTGATTTGTGTGTCTATTATTCAAGTTGCTATAACAAAACCCTATAAGCTGAGTGGCTTATAAATAGCAGGAATTTATTTATCACAGTTGTGGAGCCTGGAAGTCTGAGATTATGGAACGAGTATGCTGAAGTCTGGTGAGGCTAGTTGCAGACTATTGACTTCTTGTGTCCTTACATGGCAGAGAGCAGAGAGGAATCAAGCTTTCTTTTGACTCTTAAAAAGACATTACTCTCAGTCATAAGGGCTTCACCCTTTATTACCTCATCTGATCCTAATTACCTCTCAAAGTTCCCACTTTTTAATGCTATCACTTTGGGTGGTATGGTTTCAACATATGAATTTTGAGGAAACAAGCATTCATTCCATAACAGGGCCTTTTTAATGAATTTGTCTATTTCATTAAAGTTTTTAGATCTATTGGTGCAAAGGTTATACTATTCTCTATAACCTTTTCAATACCTGTAAAATCTGTAGTGGTGTCACCTCCTTCTAGATATTGTCAATTTGCCTTTCAGTCCTAATTTACAGTAGGTTCCTGTGGGATTTATACTATTATCCTTTGGAGTGGAGGTGAAAGTGGCTCTCACAGTAAGGTCTCCTCTGAGCTGGATCACCAAGCCCAGTGGAGCCCTTTTCTCAATGGATGTCTGGGGAGACTCTGGTAGAATTAGAGAGAGATTGAAGTCCATAGTGGCAACAGGTAAACTCACCGTTTACCCACCCACCCCCCCCACCCCCCCCCCCGCCGCCCCACCTTAAGAGAAGCTCCCAAAAGGAAATAATTCATGGAAAAGGTAATTACCAATTAAATGGTAAATGTGCTACTTAGCCTGTAAGAAGAATTAAAGATATTTACACCTCAAAAAGAAGCAATTAGTGAGAGCTGATTCACGAATGAAAGTGCCAGATCAGGATAGAGGAAAAGTGTGTAAATAAATAAAGACAGAGAGATTTATTATTAAATAAAAGTTCCTTAATTACTGCAAATGTTAAAATGCAGTTTTCTGACATTTAAGTGATGCTCTCACCAAAATGAAAATGAATTGTCCACCTTGGATTTCTACTTGTTAGGCAGCATGCAAATGCCAGTTCTAAATTCAAGTTAACTAGCTTCTACTGTACATTAAAATTTTTAATTAGAATTAATAAACTATTAAAAAATTGAAGACTTTAATGTGTTCTAATCCAACATTCAGCTAGTGCCCTAACAGGAAGGAAGTGGCCAAAACTTCCCTGAGCCTTGGCTGTCAGCAGAGAATAGTTCCATGGCACCAACGAGTAGCCAAGAACAGACCAGAGAGAGAACTATAGATTTCCAGAATATGTCTTTTTAACTCACTTCTTCTAGCGCCTTCCTGAATCTCCTGTGATTAAAGGGTTATTCGTGAAGCACATTTCTCTTTAAGATGTTAGTACTATGCATTTGTGGATTATGTATCCATAAATTCAACTAACGGGGGATTGAAATTATTTGGAAAAAATTACATCTGTACTGAGCATGCACAAACTTTTTCTTGCCATTAGTCCCTAAACAACACACTATAACAACTTTTTATGCAGCATTTACAAGGTCTTAGATATTAGAAGATGGTTTAAAGTATAGATAGGATGTGCTTAGGTTATATGCAAAACCTATGCCATTTTACGTAAGGGACTTGGGATTTACAGAGTCCTGGGACCAATCTCCCTTAGACACTGAGGAATGACTGACTATATAATTTTATGAATCACCTACTGGGTGCTAAGAGCTCAACATATATTTCCTTGTTTCAACCTTGTAAGAGCCTTTCAAATTAAGTGTAAGAATTATTTTATATAGCACAGAGAGGGCACCTAAATTTCCCAAATTAAGAAGCTTAGAAAAACTTGAATTCAAATCTGTGTCTCTCTGTCACAGCACCATAAGAAAAACTAATGAGAATAATAATAATAATAAAATTAGAAATTAAAAATAAAACCCTACCCTTAATCATAGCCTTTGAGTACATCGCTGTTACGTTAGTTTGTTCCTGGTTTCCTGTCATGCCAGAAATGAGAGAAGCTGGTCACTCTCTTCCCTAGTCAATTCAGGCTGCTCTAAAACAACCATCAGTTGAACAGCAATTTATTTCTTGCAGTTTTGGAGGGTGAAAGTCAGAGATGAGGGAGCCAGGAAGGGAGGGTTCTGGGAGTTCCCTTTTCTGGTCTGCAGACTGCTGACTTATTTCTGTATCTCACATTGCAAAGACAAAGAATTCTGGGGTCCCTCAAATCCCATTTATGAGGGATCCATGTTCATGACCTAATTACTTCCTAAAGGTCCTACTTTCTATTGTTTGCTGTTTAGCACCCTGAAAACATGGGTCATGCCCTCTGCTTCCAGCTTAAATTATTCTATGTCTTAAGTGAATTCCAGAAGTACTTAGGGCAACCCCTTATTTGTTTACTGAGTGCCAGTCACTATGCTATGCACTGTAGGATCATAAACTTAGCAATATGACTCTTTTCACCTGTTCTCCTCCTTGACTGAACAATAATGAAGAAAGGGAACAGTAAGCAAATGCTTTGAAAACAGCTAATCTGTGCTCAACACCTTCTTTTCTCCTTCCTTCCAGCCCTCCCTCCTTCCCTCACTCCTTCCCTCCCTTCCTTCCTTCCTTTCTTTTTCTTTTTTTCTCTTCTTTATTTTTCTTGTTTTTTGCAGGAGTTCATGGAAACTTTATATTTAAATGTAACCTGGGAATTTTGAAAAAGCTATAATAAGCAGCAATATAAAATTTATACAACATGGTCTTCATTTTTCAGAATCCTTTTGTGTGAATAATGTCTGATCAAAAACACTAGGGAATTCTGGAATAACAATAGGAATGATGAATAAGAATACATGGGAGGGCTAGTTTGAGACAGTATGACAATGGCAATCAGAATTTAAATGGGGGGAGACAAAAGTTAGAGAACTGTGAGAAATAAGCTGGACTCATACAAGGTAGATAAGTAAGATTGAAGCTTTTCAGATGCTTGTTTCAAATCATTGTCACATGCAATGTGGCACAAAAATTCCCCTGAAAGAAGCCTTAGAGTATTTTTCGATCAAACCATATTTGGGTCTCGATATGCTTCATTTTAAATATAATATTCAATAGAATACGGAGAAGCTTTAAGTTATAGAATAGAGTCTAATACTACTTGTTACCTGAGTTTATAGCCAAGAAAGTCTACAGGGCGCTGATTATTGAAAGAAACTAACTTGCAAATCTAATCTTACACATGTACATCTGTAATGGAAATATTGGCTAATCTGATAGGTCTACCTCATAGAAGGGATAAAAAGCTACAAACTGAGAAGAATGTAATTTGAATTGTCAAGAGCATAGAACAACTTTATATGAAGCAGGAATGAAAAAGATCCTTAGGAAAGAAAATTTATATGTCAACATTTATAAAGTATTTGCTAAAATAAAATCCTAAAAATATGGAGAATGGAATGACAGTTTTCACATTGAATATTGGAATAGGAAACTTATTTCTTCTCTGTAAATCTTGAAAAGATTGGTTTATAAGAAATAAAAACACTTATGTACACAAACCAACTATATGTAGAAACACTCACTTTTCTAAAGGATTTATCAAAGTGCACAGTATTTGTTGGTTGTAAATGAAAAACGATTTTGTGATTTACTTATTTGGGAAGCTGTAGAATATCATAACTCTCTAAGAGTATGCTTTTAAATGTTCCCAATGAGTTGGAAATTTGGCATATATTTACATCATGTTAGATATCATTGAAATTTAAGTAAAGACATTTTTGAAATGCATCCTATCTGTCTGAGTACCTGCACACATTCTCTGATTTAGCATACTCACAATAATCTTACCAGGTAGATAACATTAAACTTTGATTCAGAGATGGTAAGCTGTTCTCCCAAGAGTGCACAATTTGTAAGTGGAGAAGCTAGAACCTAATCCCAGGGCCTTTGACTGTTCATCTTATATTCTTTTCATTACAATCTTTCTTTGCGAATTATAGACGAGAACGTAGACAAAGACGTTCAGAACGTGCCATGAAAGTTGCCACTGTGTTCCTTATCACTATCCCTTGGTACATGTCTAAGAGAACACCAAGTCTTCCTGTGGTCAGTTTAGATACTCCTCTTAGTCTTGCTTTATGCAGTCACATAACACAGATTTTCATTCTCAGCTCCACCCCAAAGAGTAACATAGAATTTGAACAATAAGTGATTATTACTGGAGTGCTTAATACATTGCTACATTCATGGGAAGAAACACAATTCTGCTTCCTTTTATTGGGCTTAACAAAGCTCCAATTGACATTCACAAAGCAATTTTTTTTCCCTTTTAACTTTTAAACCCATGTGTACTTTAAAGGAAATTTAATCCACATGCTTCTAAGTCATTTGTACTTAATTCATCAAATGTTGTTTGGTAAAAGCTATTTGGTTTCGCAGAAGCTTGTTTATAGGGATTTCAAAGCTTTTCTTTCCTTAAACTAGAAAGTCTCATTTTGAAAGGTTCTCCTCTTCCTGTAGCCCACAAAGGATTCAAATACAGGATCCTGGATTGCCAAGGCATATCTCCCAGCTGGTCCTTTTAAGGCCATTCTTTCCTGGGTTCCAGTGGTACACTGCAATGTCACAAATGTGGAACTCTGTTCTTGCCTTTAGTCTTGCCATTTTGGCTGTGGTTTCAGGCAAGTTCATGAGAGCTAGATCTCCTCAACTTTGGAGGATTAACTGCAAAACATCTTGACCTTGAAATCAGTGCATTTCTTCAACATTCTTCCTTTCTTTCCAAAGTTTCCTGAAAAAGGCTATTGCTGCATCAGTTCCTTCTAAAATTTTCATTCATGCTTTTGAGCCTAGAATAAAATAGCATGAAAAGACAAAAGAAAAAGAAACCATGTGATTTTGCTACTCAACAGAAAAACAACAATTGGATTTCTAGTTAGAAAATAACTTGATATCTTTCATAAATAAGCATGTTCAGAAAATCAAGGAATATGTCTCAAGATGCACTAGTGTTAATAATTAATTACATTAAAATGGTATGAGTTTAAGTTAAATTGTTGATGTAATTTGCCAATAATTAGTAAAGCTCCTTTCTATAGCATTTTTATGAGGCCATTTGCCAAAATTCCTCAAATAAATCTTCAAGATTACAATGTTTATCTTTAACTGATCAATGTTATCATTAATTAATATTAACATTATAGAAACTAATATTTATTAATTATTGGCTATATTCTACAAACTGTAGTATCTCAATTTATTCTCACAGTTACTCTAGGAAATAGAAGATTTATCATGCCTGTGTATTACTGTGGCTAGATATTCCATTGGCATTGCCTACTATAGGCCTTTTGGAGGGAGATATCTTATATTCACTAAGAAAAAAAGACTTTTGATAAGAGACTGTACTCCAAGCTTAGATGTTGTTTCTCCAGTACATTAAAGCTGTTTGAGGGGTTTATCTAAATGAAGCATTGACAAAGTTGTAAAGACATTTGCTGAGAATCAGGAAAATTTACAACAGGGAGACAAAGAGCAGACTAGAAATAGAAGTTTTGTTGTAAGATAGAAAAGCTGAATTAGTTTAAATAGATGAATCATGAGTTGTCAAACTAGCTATGAGCACTCTATTGGTCATTAATTAACCCATTATTTGTGGACCCTTCTTAGTCTTCTACTCTCTCCCACTGTTCCCTAGTGTGGTGAAAAAAAGAGCTCATGCTTGTTTGGCCTGTTTGCAAACTGGCTTGAAGGGGGTGTGCATTCAAAGGGGTGGATCTGAATGGCAGGGACAAGAGTGGGAAATGTTAGACACCATGAGGAAAGGAAGATGATAGAGAAGAGAAATAGTTCAAGAAAACTGACTGTGGTGGGATGAACAGTAATGTCTAGTAAGGAATAAGAATTTTGTTAACTAGGTTGTGTTTGATGTGAATCTTTTTCCCCTGTACATGGGATGTCAAATAAGGCTTTTTGTCCAATCATTGTGGAGCTGGAACTTGACAGTATCCTCATGAGCTGAACTCTGCTTTAAGCTGAGTATTGGCTAAGAACAGAGGCTGGGCAAACTGCCATACACCCAGGAATTATACATTCATCCAACATGTTATTAAGTACCTCTCTGTACCATGGTCTGAGCTAGATGCTAGGTACTATGTGAATAAAACACTGTTTATATCTTTAAGGCATTCATAATCTTAAAAGGAACCCAGGCACATAAGTAGGCAAATATAATACAGCATGTGAAGTGTTAAGAAGTGGGGAAGCATGGGGTGGTTGGGATATCAAAGTAGGACAACATTCCCATAATAGCAAGTGTAAATGCAGGAAATATGAACCTTGGTGGTAGAAGATGCAAGAAATTTTATATCCCTTCATGGACAAATTCTCTAGAGGCTAAGAGGTTGGTAGTGGGTTTAGATACCTAGTCAGACTAAAATTTTAAAATATCTACACTAGAGAATCTGAGAGAACAATCAGAGATGCACATAAGGACAGTCACCAGCCCAAAGATAAGGCATAGTTAATATGTGGCATAAATCTTCACTCTTTTCTGACATTTTCAGCAGCCTTTAACAACCACAGGTAGATCTGCAAAATGATGCCTTTACCCCTCATAGCTTAAACTATGTTTTTCAAAGAGAAGAATTTTCCAAGTTGATGGCTTAGGTCATGAGTTGGGCTTGGAAAGACTGGGTTGTTTTCCCTGTATTTTCCTACAATGGTGACTGAATGGGTATTTGGCTAACTTTTATCCCATTAAAGAATTCTGGAAGCCCAAACTCACTCCCTTAGCCTATAGCCCAACATAATAAATAAAACCACATGGTGCAATACTGACCAGGAAGTACCTACACTTAGGTTTGGTGAGTTTTTTTTTCCCATCACTGCTTTGACCTTGTGTGTTGCTGGTGAATGAGGCCACCACCAAACCCCATGTGAAGAGTTTGGCAGATACAAACACTAGAGCTGGAAGCATACTTGTGTCATTAGTTTTTTTTTATTTGAAAATCTCAAAGCACTCTTCTGTTGTTCTCAGATGAATTATATAAGGCCATTGTCTACACAGCTCACCTTCCTGGAAATGAGTCCCAGGAAGGTCATTTACACTGAGCAGGCACATGACTCAGCTGTCATCAACAAACATTGCTCTTGACTCTCCAAGCCTGAGAGAGAGACAAAACATTGTGTAATTGGAGATTACTTTGAATTAGTTTTAATTTGATTAGTAATATCCCACAGGGCTCCCTGACTATATAGAGATTATGGACAATTAATGCTGTGATCAATTAGATCTAAATTGTTAGTCCATTAAGAGGCACTAACAAGAACCCTGATTTTCAAAGGTTTTTCTTTTGTGTAATCCTCTTGCCCTGGTATGCTTTATGACAGATAAAAGCTCCCTTCTATTACTCCCATATTATGCTATAAATTTAGGAAAATCCATTTGTTTTTATTATTTAGGAGCATGCAACCAGATATGCTAGGTATAAATAATGTTTAAAAGATCCTCCCAAATGCAACACACTTTCTTTTTATCACCATCATAAAATCAATAAAAATAATCATCAGAATAGCTTTAGCAATCCAGAGTATGTGAACCATGTGTGCAGTACAAGGACCTATCATCTCTAGATGAATTAGGTACAAATATCCTCAGATTAGTTTGTGGTAACTTCAGAGCAGTGTCTTCAAAGGCCACTTGAACTTTAAAAAAGATATGAAGTGAGAAACAGCCATGTAGAAAAAGCCTGACTTCAAACTACATTTTGGTCACACCCTCCTCCCTTTTTTAAGTAAACTCAGAAAAAAATTGGCTCAAAGAGTTTTCAAAAAACATTTTAGTTGGCCTCTGTTCAGACCTTGTGTCTCTACCCAGGGAAAAAGCATGTCTTGTTTTTTTTTTTTTTCCAAGTAAAATACCCCCAATCTTCCAGACTCAGGTCACATGCTACTTTCCAAGAGTGTCCCCATGTTCATCCAAGAAAACAGACCTGTAAGCCAGTGGCTTATGCCTTTCATCCCATGCTACACATGAGGCTGAGATTGGGAAGATCATGGCTCCAGGCTAGCCCAAGCAAAAATTGCAAAACCCCATTTTAATGGAAAAAATCTGGGCATAGTGGCTTGTCATCCCAGCAAAGGCAGAAGCATAAAATAGGAGGATTGTGGGTAAAAAGTGAGACCCTATCTCCAAAATAACCACAACAAAAAAGACTGATGAAGGGCCTGCCTAGCAAGCACAAAGCTCTGAGTTCAAACTCCAAAATAGGGAAAATTGACCTTTAAATTCTGGTAGACACTCATTCACTGGGTCACTGTGTGTTACTTGATTATTATTATTTTTTTCTTTGTTTGATTCTTTCTCCTCTCCTGCAGGGGAGAAAATGCATTGGGAACTATTTTCTTTATCCATAGTATCCACCATGGTATCCTGAGCTCAGAAGGTGCAAATAAACATTAGTTAAATGACTTATGAAATTCTTTCTGTAAGTTCATTCTTAAGGCCTTTAAGAGGTTCCTGTTCACTTTTTTCAACTAACTAAGAAAGGTCTAAGTTGGAGTGTCAGTGAAATTTAAACTTTTGACTGTCTGATACATCATCAAAAAACTGGTTGCTCACTGCAAAAGGTGACTACAGAAGAGTGTTCATGCCCTGGACAAAGATGCTCTCTGCTGATTTTGTCAGGAACAGATGTTTAGCATACTCTCAATAGGAGCTTATATTTAGAAGATTTACCTAAAACCTTATGGTAACTTTTGAAATCTTATTTTCAGGGGCAAAGACTGTAAATGTAAATATCTTAAATACATTTTATTTATAATAGAAAATAAAAGATTTGTGGTACTAGTTGATATTTGAGACTCAAATCTACAAGAGAATAATGGCTATTTTTCAACGTCAACTGCACATAACGCAGAAAATCTAAGAGCAAAGGGATTGAAATTGATGGAGGAGAGGAAGATTGTCTGGCTCTGGCTGTGTTAACATCCAAAACCACAGCTTTCCAGGATCAAGTCTACATGTCCACTAGACAGTGAGTGTTCAATAAATCCTAACAAAGATCATTCGCATTGCCTGAAGGGGCCTCTGAAAGGCAGAGAACCCTAAGATTAGGGTTTTAGTTCTACGCCATCTCATTGGAAGTTCTGTTTATTACATTGCAAAGCAACATGTTCAACCTCTTCATAGAAGTCTAAGGGACTAGCATCGTTGTAATATGACAGGGGAGGTCCACAAAAGGTGATCTTACTGAGCCTAAGCAAGGAAGGCCAAAGGGTAGGGGAAGAAGTTCAGACCTGAAGATTTTCCAGAAGAGATGGGAAAAACAGAACGCTGTGGAAGGCACTTAAATGAGACTTGTGTTTCATTTATGGCTTTGAAATATCAGGGCTAATGTCAGATTACTAATTTAGATCTCATTTCCATGATTATTATAATCAAAAGATTGAGGAATTAAACTAAAATTAGTGGGAAGAAATTATGAAAGATTTGAGTTGGCAAGAACCTTGGTAACATGACTCTTAGTGTAGAGGTCAGTAAACTTTTTCCATAAAAGGCTAAATGGTAGATATTTCTGGATTTTCTGACCTTATGATATCTGTTAGTATTATTCAACTGCCATTTTAGCATGAAAGCAATCATTGACAACACAGAAATGAATAAGTGTGGCCATGTGCCAATGACATTTTATTTATGGCACTAATGGTTTAATTTCTTATAATTTTCATATATCACAATATATTTGTTTTTGATATTTTATCAATGGGTTAAAAATATTTTAAAAAATCATCACACAACATTAGTAAGAGGCTGGATTTTCCTGTAGACTGTAGTTTTCCCACTCCTGGTTCAACCAACTTGTTTACAAATAAGGAATAGAGATCCTGAGAGGGGAACTTAGGTCACAGCCACTTTTCTTCTCCTAACCAGTCTTGTTCTTTTCATTTCATTTTGAGAAAGAAATTTGGTAGTAGAAGAAAATATTAAGAGTGGAGCCTGGATGTCTGTTGTTGAAAATACAAAATGTTTGATTACATAACATAATTGTACATTCTAAGATGTATCTGTGGCTGTGGACATTTCGTAGACCAAATGGGTCCTGGACTGATGGGGTAAATACTCACTTTTATTGGACTATGGTTACCTGCCACTCACCCAAACCCTGTCTATAACTGAGCTTATAATGTTTACTGTATTAAAACTATGCAAACCTTGAAGCAGAAAGACAAGAAGATTTTTTTTAAATGGTGCCAGAAGCATGCAAAATGTGTTTCTGCCCTTAATCAAAGCCATGGATTTCAGAGTCTAAAATAAGATTTCATAAATTATGAAATGGCTTTACGTAATTTCCTTGGTTTATGTTAAATCCTCTAAATATTAACTATCTAATGGTGTATTATTAAACATTTACTCTTGATCAAAATTTTGGATAGTGTCATTGTCATTCATTGTTGTACATAGGTTCTTTCTCTAATTCTTAATCTTGGTAGAAAAACCTGGGGTTAAAGACTTCTCTAAAGTGCATGGGAAGTTAGTGCTTGGGCAACTGTGTTGCTGCCCAATATTAAATCAAGATTCCTCCTGTCTTCAAATATTTGTGAGTTGACCAATCCAGGCAGAACAGAAGCTGCTGTTCTGAGGCATCTCAAATGACATATTTTACATCTGATGGTATGTTTAGATGCAGTCCTCTGGATCAAGGGCACACAGTATGGCCATCACCATCTTACAGACTTGGAAACTCAGGATCAAGAAGATTCCTTAGCTAGTCAGTGCCAGAAGACTTTAACTCCACACAGGGCACAAGAAGTTAATGTTTGTAGCTCCCTGATGGCACTGAATTTCATTAATTAGGTGTTAATATTTCCAGCGTGAAACATTCTAATGAAGTGTTTATTCAATGAGAGGAGGAGTAGGGTGGAGCTGTAATGGTTTATCCATAACACCAAAAGAATCAGAATTTCTTCTATTTAATTATTTATGGGGCATCCTGCACTGCTGGATATACAGATGTTCTTTATGCAAGAAAAATTGTTCAAGGAAACAAAAATGCTTCGTTTTCAAAGTAATTATTTGTACTACAAAAGGATTCCTGACATAGATTTAGGTTCTGTTTCCTCTTGAAAAAATGAGGTATGTAAATGTATTTAGAATCAAATTTATCTACCAAATTTGGTTAACACATTTTCCCAAATGGCATAATTTATTGATTGTTACCAGATTATACATACACATATATATATGTGTGTATATAGCTATGCACATACATAAATGGAAATAAACTGACAGACCAAAGAATGACAGAAACAAATTAGAGAATTTGAGACTCCTTTGAAATTAGTTCCCCTCTCATCCTCAGGGAAAGGAAGCCCCCTTTATAGCAGCAAAAGCACAGAGCTGGACATTGTTTCTAGAAAAACCTCATAATGTGAAATCCACACCTCTGATCTTTAAACACATCCACTTGGTATTTTGACAAAATTTGCTTTTCTGGTATCTCCACCCCCTTCCTTTTCTGCTCTAGAGAATAACAAACAGCAGATTGACCTTCTTCCTAGGTTATCCTGACAAGTACATGAGTTATAAGATAACATAGATGCAAAAATAGTATCCACTTCTTTTGACTATTTTTCTCAGAATATAGTTTTCAAACTCCCCTGTCCATTACATTTGTCTTCTTCTGGGCAATTTTGTTCTAATTTGTCATTGCACAATCTTACATCTAAGTAAGCAGAACAGAAAACAATATTAAAAAAAAAAAACCCACACTACTGGAGTTAATGCTGCCTATGGAAAGAGTTCTTAGAGTCTTGAATCTCCAAGTCCAGGCAGTTGCAAACCAGCATCACAATACTCAGGCTGTCTGCCCATGCTGTTTTTGATGAGTGATCATTATGAAACATTTAATTTAAAATTTTACATTTGGAATTTCCATTTGACAGTTCAAAAGAAAATAAGGATCACAATTAATTAGTCCTGAGAATGTTTACATGTACATTACAACTGATCTCTACATATATGTTCCTCATACATGGACCCTTAATTCATCGAGAAGAATAAGCATGGGGGCACTTGCAAACAGAGAGATCTTAGACTAAAGCAGACACCACTGGCTGATTTCAACGTTGTTAATGAAAGTGGGAATTTTAGTGGTGAGACACTTCTGTTTATGGTGAAATTGTTCTGTGCAAAGCGTGATTTCAAGATGGTTTTTTTTGGTAGAAACCTGCTGCTTGCATGCTGCTGGCTCAGTACTCAGTTTTTAAAACACACTGCACGACCCAATCATGCTCAATAACAATTACTTGAGAATTATTAGGCTGTTGTTTTAGTTAAAAATGTCTCAATAACTAATGTGAAGCCCATGAGGTTAAAAACATGAAAAACATCTGACTGATAAATGTATATCCAAAATTCAAATTCCCATAGAACAACTTCTAGGGCAATTCAATAAAAGGAAAGAGTGTGTGAATGGGTGATGATGGGGAGTGGGAATTAGTGAGTAAATCCATAGTTATTTAAACTATAAGGAGTCAAGTGGTCATAGTTGGTTGTTAGATTGTATCTATTGCAGAAAAGAGATATGTTAATCAATCCCCAGGAGTCACCTACAGAAAGAGCTCTCTGAAAAATAGGATTCTGTGGTCCCACTTACCATTCTTCCTTTATTATCACTGTCTCTCTACCTGGGCCTGCTCTTACAATGAAAGATGGATCCCTAACTACTTCTGGGCCAAGGAAAACATAAATATGTGGGTCTTACAATTGGGCTTGTGGCAGACCTCAGTAACCAAGCTTGACTGGTACTTGTTCCCACTGAACAAAGATACAAGACCACACTTGCTCTAGGCAGTCAATAAGGTACAGAAATGTTTAGCACATTCCCTTCCCAACCTTTACTCTGCTTTGAGCAGACATTTCAAGATATCTTCGTTTATCCTAGATTAGTGTATCCTGGTCAACTCCTGTTCGAGAGCCCAAAGACCAGTAAAACCAAGGTAATATAAAAGCAATGGGTAACCAGGGAGTAAAAGAGATAGGAAGGAGTCTTAACCCTTAATATCCTCTTTCATACCATTTTATAGCTCAATAACACTGGTTTTAATTGTCAAAGAGTTTGCTCAAGGAAGCAAAATATTGGAACAGGAAGCTATATTCACATTTAGGAAAGGACTTTTTTTGTGTGCTTCAGTGGAATGAAAAACAGTAAAGCACAGTTCATTCTTATAGAACTTTAGCCCAGAAAATGCCAACCTTATAGATACTATAGCTGGACAGATGTCAGCTCATCTTTCTCTTCTTACTCATTTTGACGTTTTTAAAGAATACTACCTTTCAAATATGATCACTTTTGCAATTCATCTTTTTTTCTTTCTTATTTTCCTTTCTTCATTTCTTCCTTTTCCTATTTACTTGAGAATTTTCTCCCACTCACGAACATTTGGGAAAAGTTAAGTCAATTCAGGGATGACATTTCATGAAAATTACACCTAGTAAGGCAAAAACATGTTCTGTCCCTTTCTTGGATGCCTGAATTGGAACTAAGCAAATAAACACAGGTGGGAAGTGTCACTCATCCAACAGAACTTGCCTCACTTCAACATGTACCTCAATGTACTGTAGCTATTATTTTCTACATTGGAGGAGGCTGCGGCCACATAACTTTGTTGTTATTGGCACCACCATCACCATAACGGTAGCTAAAATGTATTGAGGGCTTGCATGTTCCAGACCTGTTCTGTGCATGGCATCGCTTAATCTCTAGCAACTCTATGCAGTAGAAACTTTTCAAGTGTCCATTTTAGTGATGGGGACATGGAGGCTGGGCGCAGTTAATAATCTTGTTCATAGTTACTAAAGTGGTAGAGGGGACTTAAAATTTAATGTCTGGTGTCCCAAAACCAAGATTTTTCATCACTGTATGTTTATTGCCTCCATGGAAACAGTAGTAGGAAGGCATTCGCCTCTACCTGTCATAAATAAGCTTTTGTTTACAAGTTCATGATTGCTACCTGTAAGAAATGAGGCACAGAATGACATGAATAAGTTAGTTCAAGTACATTTGACTCTAAATCGCAAGGCATTGTTTTTAAGCTACCAACTAACCACTCACATTTCCTGAGGAGCCTGAAGGAAATTACAACCGATCTTAAATCTCTGGTGTACAGGATGATAATTTCCCAATAAACTAAATCCTACTGCTATCAGATTTGAAATTTCTAACGATTATTACCAATGTCTTCAAACAACATGATTTGGAAACAGCCAATCAAAAGCTTTAGCTAGGTTACGCTCTAGTTTTATTTCCGAAAGGTAACTTAGCAGAAATGGAGGAACTGTTCATTATTTTCTGTCATTTTTATATCATTTTTTTGCCATGCATATTGTGCAGTAATTGCAGGAAATTAAATTTGAATCTTGTGACACAAGCATGTTGCGAATATCATAAAAAACACATATGTTCATAAATGGTGAAAAAAAGAGAAAAAAGGTGATAAAATTGCATTCAGAAAACTTTTATAATCTTTCAGAACAATGGAAAAGTAAATGTTTTAAGGTTCTCTGTTCAGGCTAAATTCTGAGCACATCAATGCTTTCAGATAACAAAGTTATGGTTTGGTAGGTACATTTGTATTTTTGCTATTTTTATTGCTTTCTTCAGGGCCCTTTAAATGATGTCTTATGAGCAAGAGAACATCTGAAGTCCCACATGCACAAATAACTGATTCGAGGAAAATTCTCATCCATGGTCAGTACGGTCAGAGCTTGCAGATGAAGCCATCTTTATTTACTGCATGAGAGTGAGAATTGACAGAAATCGTGACGCCATCTTTGTCTTCTCCCTTGTTATGACTTTTCATGGTGTCTGTTGCTACTCTCCTTGGTGACTTTTCCTTGCTGATGATCTTTTAGTGACAGTGCAAAAATATTCATGAAATTGAAAGTTTGCTTCCTACTTCCTAACCGGTTGGCCTAGATTTGGCCTCACCAGTTGGCATGGTGGAAAAGCAATGCTGGCTTGGTTGCTATCATAAGCACCATCTCTTTAAAAAAAAAAGGGGGTTTTACTAGCTTATATTAATTGTACAAAGAGGTTTCATTGTGATATTTCAATATATGTATATATTGTACTTTGATCAAATTCACCCCTCTATTACTGTTTTTATCCCCCCGCTTTTATTCCCCACTTGTATTTTTTACAGTTTTTAGTGGGTTCCATTGTGCTACTTTCATATGTGGATATAATATACTTTGATCATATTCTTCCGTCATTTCCCTTTCCCCCTTCCTGCTGGTTATCTCCCAACAATCCCACATTTACATTCATGCCTATATATATTTCCCACATATGAGAGAAAACACGTAACATCTGTCTGTCTGAACCTGGCTTATTTTGCTTATTTTGCTTAACATGATGATTTCCAGTTCCATCCATTTTCCTACAAATGACAATGTCATTCTTCTTTATGGTTGAATGATACTCCATTGTATATGTACCACATTTTCTTTATCCATTCGTTGGCTGATAGCACCTAAGCTGATCCCAAAGCTTGGCTATTGTGAACAGTGCTGCTGTAAACCTGGTATATAGTATCCTGACTCACACTACCTCAGACGCATACACGAGTGGTAGAGCACCATCATACTAGTTCTATTTTTAGTTTTTTGAGGAATCTCTATCCTGATTTCCATAGTGGCTACACTAATTTACATTCCCACCAGCAATGTATAAGAGTTCTTTTTTCCAAGCATTCTTTCCTGCATTTGTTGTCTGTTTCCTTGCTGATTGCCACCCTGACTGGGGTGAAGTAGAATCTTAGTGTAATTTTGATTTGCATTTTTTCTATTTTCATTTATTTATTGGCCGCTTGTACTTCTTTGGAGAATTGTCTGTTCAATTCATTTGCCTATTTCTTAATTAGGTTGTTAGTTCTTTTGGTGTTTTTTGAGCTCTTTAAATACTCTGGTTATTAATTCCTTGTCAGATGAATAACTGGCAAAGATTTTCTTCCATCGATAGGCTGTCTCTACATTCTAGTAATTGTTTCTTTTGATCATGAGCACTATCTCAGCCCCAACTTCCATCATCTAAGTTCTCTGAGTCCATAGTGGTTCTCTGGAATTTGGGGGAATTTCCTTCTATATGTTCCTATACTAATGGTAAGAAATGAACACGTTTGTGAAATTGTAGTCCACTACCTTTTACCAAATTGATGCCATCCAGAATGGACAAGTTTTGTAAGTCCAACTCTCTCTACCAACTAGCCAATATCTTTTTTTTTTCTTTTATTTATATGTGCATACAATGTTTGGGTCATTTCTCCCTCCCTTAACCCCACCCCCTCCCTTACTTCCCTGCCCCCTCCCTCTCTCTCCCACCCCCTCGCTATCAAGCAGAAACAATTTTGCCCTTATCTCTAATTTTGTTGAAGATAGAGTATAAGCAATAATAGGAAGGACCAAGCATTTTTGCTAGTTGAGATAAGGATAGCTATACAGGGAGTCGACTTACATTGCTTTCCTGTGCATGTGTGTTACCTTCTAAATTAATTCTTCTTGAACTAACCTTTTCTCTAGTTCCTGGTTCCCTTCTCCTATTGGCCTCTATTGCTTTAAAGTATCTGCATTAGTTTCTTTGCATTGAGGACAACAAATGCTATCTAGTTTTTTGGGTGTCTTACCTATCCTCATACCTCCCAAGTGTGCTCTCACTTTATCATGTGATCAAAGTCCAATCCCCTTGTGTGTTTGCCCTTGATCTAATGTCCGCATATGAGGGAGAACATACGATTTTTGGTCTTTTGGGTCAGGCTAACCTCACTCAGAATTATGTTCTCCAGTTCCATCCATTTACATGTGAATGATAACATTTCATTCTTCTTCATGGCTGCATAAAATTCCATTGTGTATAAATACCACATTTTCTTAATCCATTCGTCAGTAGTGGGGCATCTTGGCTGTTTCCATAACTTGGCTATTGTGAATAGTGCCGCAATAAACATGGGTGTGCAGGTGCCTCTGGAGTAACCTGTGTCACATTCTTTTGGGCATATTCCCAAGAGTGATATTGCTCGATCATATGGTAGAGCTCTATTTAGATTTTTAAGAAACCTCCAAATTTTTTTACCAGAGTACTTACACTAGTTTACATTCCTACCAGCAGTGTAAAAGAGTTCCTTTTTCCCCGCATCCTCGCCAACACCTGTTGTTAGTGGTGTTGCTAAGGATGGCTATTTCTAACAGGGATGAGGTGGAATCTTAGTGTGGTTTTAATTTGCATTTCCTTTATGGCCATAGATGGTGAGCATTTTTTCATGTGTCTTTTGGCCATTTGAATTTCTTCTTTTGAGAAAGTTCTGTTTAGTTCACTTGCCCATTTCTTTATTGGTTCATTAATTTTGGGAGAATTTAGTTTTTTAAGTTCCCTGTATATTCTGGTTATCAGTCCTTTGTCTGATGTGTAGTTGGCAAATATTTTCTCCCACTCTGTGGGTATTCTCTTCAGTTTAGAGACCATTTCTTTTGTTGAGCAGAGCTTTTTAGTTTTATGAAGTCCCATTTATCTATGTTATTTCTTAGTTGTTGAGCTGCTGGGGTTCCATGGAGAAAGTTCTTGCCTATACCTATTAGTTCCAAGGTATTTCCTACCGTTTCCTGTACCAACTTTAGAGTTTGTGGTCTGATATTAAGATCCTTGATCCATTTTGAGTTAATATTGGTATAGGGTGATATACATGGATCTAGCTTCAATTTTTTGCAGACTGCTAACCAGTTTTCCCAGCAGTTTTTGTTGAAGAGGCTGCTATTTCTCCATCGTGTATTTTTAGCACCTTTGTCAAAGACAAGTTGGTTATAGTTGTGTGGCTTCATATCTAGGTCCTCTATTCTGTTCCACTGGTCTTCATGTCTGTTTTTGTGCCAGTACCATGCTGTTTTTATTGTTATTGCTTTGTAATATAGTTTGAAGTCAGGTATTGTGATACCTCCTGCATTGTTCTTTTGACTGAGTATTGCCTTGGCTATTCGTGGCCTCTTGTATTTCCATATAAACTTAATGGTAGATTTTTCAATCTCTTTAATGAATGTCATTGGAATTTTGATGGGAATTGCATTAAACATGTAGATTACTTTTGGGAGTATCAACATTTTTACTATGTTGATTCTACCAATCCATGAGCATGGGAGATCTCTCCACTTTCTATAGTCTTCCTCAATCTCTTTCTTCAGAAGTTTATAGTTTTCCTTGTAGAGGTCATTCACATCTTTTGTTAGGTTTACACCTAGTATTTGATTTTTTTTGAGGCTATTGTAAATGGAATTGTTTTCATATATTCTTTCTCAGTTTGCTCATTATTAGTGTATAGAAATGCTAATGATTTTTCTATGTCGATTTTATATCCTGCTACCTTGCTATAGCTATTGATGATGTCTAGAAGCTTCTGAGTAGAGTTTTTTGGGTCTTTAAGGTATAGGATCATGTCATCTGCAAATAGAGATATTTTGACAGTTTCTTTACCTACTTGTATTCCTTTTATTCCTTCTTCTTGCCTAATTGCTCTGGCTAGAAATTCCAGTACTATGTTGAATAGGAGTGGAGATAGTGGGCATCCTTGTCTGGTTCCCGATTTTAGAGGGGATGGTTTCAGTTTTTCACCGTTAAGTATAATGCTGGCTGTAGGTTTGTCATATATAGCTTTTATAATGTTGAGGTACTTTCCTTCTATTCCTAGTTTTCTTAGAGCTTTTATCATGAAATGGTGTTGGCTTTTATTGAAGGCTAGCCAATATCCTTTACCATCCGCCCAAAATGCATTTACAGCCCAGTTCAATTCCAAGCTTTCCACAACCAGTTCTCTGACCACTCCCGTCCACAGAGGTACCTCTCTTTGAGGTGTTTCTGATTGAGCTATTAATTTCAGTTTTACTGTTGAGCATTAATTGTTAGAAACTTTTGTAAAATTTTTAACATTTTGTAAGTGAAAATTAGTTTTTACTCAAACTTTAAGTCCTTCAGGATGCTTAAACAATACCTTTATTCCAAAGGGGATTTATCATGTTTATCTTCCCCAACTATTCCCACAGCTTTTGTTATTACTGTTGGTGCTGTTCACTGTTCCAAGTTCCCAAGTGCACAACTTTTGATTTAAGTCTTGGTTCCTCTCTCTGTCACTCTTTAAGTATAAAGTATTAAGTATAAAGTATAAAGGAGAATTTATTGGGATAGAAAAGAGTAAAGTGGGAGAGTAGAGCCCCCAGATTTGTGGGGGTTCCCAAAGTGAGGTATCCAAGAAATGACATGATCTGTGGTTTTTATCCATTCTCTCCAGGGGATTGCTCAATCTCTATGTTAATTAGGTGTGCAGAAAGCATCGTTTTGCTGGGCTGTTCCTGCAATGCTCTGATTCATCAGTCCTGATCCTTATACTGCTCATCCTGCTTTTATGTCTTTCCATCCTTTACAGTCATAGGGAGATCATAATGGAAGTTTCCGGGGTCTTTCCTACTGTCTCATTTCCCCCTTGAAGAAGTAACCCTAACTGCCATTTGGGAAAAGGGGAGACCACTGCTTTTTGGCTGCTTCAAGTTAGAAAGGGGCATTGGTAGAGGACAACACTCAGGACCTTCTCAGACAGGCCTCTCTAAGGGTCCCTAGTTGATGGAGGTCTATGTTTAAGGCTCTAGTTCTTATCCCAAACCCAGGAGGTGACAAGGGAAATTTAATTAGAAGGAAATTTAGTTGTTGGTTCTTCATAATTAAATTCCAAATTCTGTAGATTGATAGTTTTTGTTTTTTGTTTAACTCATTTGTTTGCTTCTAGAAAGCTTTTGTCAAAGGAAGTCTTATGTGAAATTTCAACATATACGAAAAGCAATTCAGCAAGCAGAGGTCAAACTAAGAGCTTTGAACCTATAATGCAGTCCTCACAGAGGCTTAGAATCCCTGAGGCTCTGAGGCTAACAACTCCTGGGAGGCCCACACTGTAGGTTGACCTCTAAATTGCCACAAAGCAGGACAGGGTGATTAAAAAGAACACTGGCATGAGGCAGAAGACCTGAATCAGGCTTATTTCTTCTTATCAGTAATATAGGATATTGTTTCTTCTTCCATCTCAGGGTATTATAATGATCATGTAAGATTCTCTGTGTAAATAAAGTGCACTGTGACCTGTCAAAGGCCATACAGTTTTAGGAAACCATCACCTCTTCTTCTGATCTCCAGGGCTCTATTCTGCCCATCCATCCACCATGAAATCTAACCACCATTTCCATTCCCCTCTTCCTAAAGCACATCCCTTTATATAACATTCCTTGGCATGGTATAGCTAACAAATGGCCAGTAATCACCAGTGGCTACGACCTTAAGCACAAGTGACTTGACTTAGTATTTAAGCCCTTTCACAGTGAAGTCGAACCTCTTTTTCAAGTATTAGTTTTGATTGTTCTTCTATACTAGCCCGATGTTCCAGTGACATCACTCACTCTGATCCCCTCAGTGCATCAACTTTTCCACCATCTCCAAACTTCTCTTCTGGCTGTCTTCTTTAGTACCACACAGGAAATACTGTCTATGATTCAAGACCCATCTTCAGTACTTCACGTCCAATGAGCCCTTTCTATCCACTGCCCCTTGAATGTCTCCCAGAATTCCAAAATGAAACAGGATAAGTCTTCCTGTTTTCCTAAGGAGCAGAGAAGTACAGTGACTCAGACCAAAGTCAAGAGGAAATAAGAATTTCTAAAATGTTCTCCAAAGAACCTAGTGAATTCTTATTAAAAATAAACTGAAATATGTTTAAGAAAGCCACCTCTCTGTCTCTTTTGTAAGATAGGTAGACCTTTACTCAAGTGTGGGCTTGCTCAGTTTATAGTCTTTTTCCCCTTTTTGCTGAAACACTGAAAGGCAAGTCAGAGGATGATGATTTGATCAATGGCGCCTGCCATGCTGCGATCAGGGAAGAGACTGCTTTGCTAAAAAGCTTCATTTCTGAAACCAAAGTCTTGGTTTCTGCACACAAAAAGATTTTGCTTACTTAAAAATGCTGCCCAATTATTACCAATATATAATTTAGACTTTAAAAAGTGAAACCAGGCTGAATTGGAGAATACATTTAACAGGGAAAAAAATCCAATTGTTACTTTCAGCTAAAAAGAAAAAAAGGCACTCTGCTTTGTAGAGGTGCTTATCTGTGTCTGATATGGTGACTAAAAAATTTGTAGAAAATTCACCATGAAGCAGAATTACTCACATAGGCTTCTAAAGATCTCATTCATTAAACTTTCTCAGAGACCTTAAGCGACTTATTTAAATAAACAGACAATGCTTAAATGATTAAAGCTTTTAGTGTATAATTATCTGCTTATATTAAAAGTGGTTTTCTTTTTAAGTGCCTTATACCTTTTCTTGTTGACTTCCTTTATACTATATACTTGCCTTTTTATGAGGATAGATGAGTAAAGATAAATCTAGTCTATCTTCAAGTGATTTCTTTTAAAATTTACAGAAATTTTAATCAATAATATTTCACACCAGCACACCTGGGAATATCATATCACATGGAAACTTACCTGAAACTTTGTTTTCCTCTGTCAGAGATTGAAAAATGATCATATTTTTATAGTGCAGGAATTTGCTCCAATAATCACGGAGACATGGTTAATGGATAAATGGAATTCCCACCCATTTTTGTAGATATGTGTTAAGGACAAAATCTCTCTCTTATGTTATAGGAAATCAACTATAGGTGCTTTTGGAGGAAAAGGCAAATTAAAACATAATAAGAAAACTTCTGGCCAAGAATCACATTTACCCCCCTGCCTACAACAGTCAAAATATTTAAAACTATGACAATAGCTGCAACAATGGTTTCTATACAAGACAGCAGATAACTATACCATACTATTCTATATTATACAAGACAGCAGATAACTAAAGACAGTTTGAAACAAGCTAAATAAGGCAGCTCTTTACTTTCCCCACATTACTGCCCTGTGAGAGTTTCTAGGTTATGGGGCAGGGAGGGAAACTCAGGCAGACCCTGATAGAATCTCTAAGTTGGAGAGGTACAGCTCAGAGAATGATAAGAGCAATGACTACATTATAAAAAGTAGGTGTGGTAGAAGAGAGAGCTACCAGATAAGGAGCTCCTGAGATCTGCAGAGGGGCTCCTTTTGAATATTTAGCTGAATGCTGATCAGACATGAGTGTAAGGTAACTATTCCAGTCCAGGAAAAGATTCACTTAAAACAATCACAGGTAACAATACCCCACACTGGACACAGTTGAAAATCCCATCTGTTCCTATTAGCCAAACTAGAGAATTCCACAATTCATAAGGTCTTGGTAGGAAATTCTCAGAAAGGCCTTGTTTCACTAGTGGAGAATAATTAACCCCACAATTAGGACTGCCACAGTCCTGTCTAACAAATCCTAAAAATGGGACTGGAAAGAATGAACTGTTTTCCAATTAACTTAATTATGTTGCAGAAAAAACTTGGGAATATTTATAGAAATATGAAAACATTCAATGTCCCAAAAAAGTACAAGTTAATGTAGCAGCCAATAAAAATAAATTGTGAGGTAGGCAAAAAAAGAAGGAAAATATAGCCAGAGATATGGAGAAAAATCATTTAATAGAACCAAACAAAACTGTCCTACACATTAGATTTAGCTGACAAGGACAAAAAATAGTTTTTGTAACTATATTTTATCTGCTTACTAAGTTAAGTAAATAAAAATGGTAACTAGTGATATAGACACTCAGACATGAACACTACCGTTCATTAGCTTACACATGGCAATGGAAAAAGATTAATGAACTGGGAGACACAGTCATAGAAACTATTTAAATGAAACACAGAGAAGAGAGAATTTTCAAAAATGAACAGAGCACCATTACTGTGGGACAATTTAAAATGGCCTAATACACGTATAAAAGTGTTCCCAGAGTGAGAGAAGCAATGGCTGAAAATTTTCCAGTTTTGATGAAAACTAATATTATCCTAAAGATTCAAGATGCTCAACAAACCTTAAGTACAAGAGAGATGGATGAAAACCACAACGGGGCATGCCATAGATTGCTCAAAACAGTGATATTGAGAAAAATCTTAAATTCTGTCAGAGGAGGGACGAAAACACTTCACAAGCTAAAGAACAAAGATAAGAACAACAATAGATTTCTCCTCAAGCAGTGCATCAGAAAAGATAATAGAGAGAAATCTTTAAAGTTTTAAAAGAAGAAAATCGTCACCCTGGGCAATAGTCTAGTACATGCAGTTAAACTGGCTTCAGAGTCAAGGGCAAAGTGAAAACATTAAACATATAAAAGCTGAAAAATTTCATCACCATCAATCTTGCACTAAAAGAAAGTCCTTCAGACAGGAGGAAATGATACCAGATGGATCTAACAAAGGAACGGAGACCACTGGAAATGACAGCTACACCAGTGCATAGATAAATGTTTGATTAATGTTTAAGTCTTTTTGAAGGACAACTGACTAAAGAAAACTAATAGCAACTTATTGTGAGATTTATAGCATATCTAAACATAAAATATATTGCAATAATCACGTTAATGGCACCAGTTCAGTCTGTGATCAGAAGACTTCCAAATTCTGTGTGTCCTGCGGGATGAATCCATCACAGGACATGTGGGAGTAAATGGAGTTTATTAAACATTAGGAAAGGGAAATATAAGAGGGAGCATCGTGGGGTCCAGGTAGAGTCTGGAGGCTGTGAGACGTGCTTTTCTTTTTCAAGTACTTTCAAAACTGTGGAAAGGGAAGAAACAGGTGATTCCCATCCAATAATTAATAAGTAAGGAGAGGCATGAGTGGTTCCTTAGCCAAAGCATGGTTCATCTGAGATGTAATATTTTTCTATAAGCCCCAAACTTTCCCTACTTCTAGCCTGCCTTAATAGCACAAAGTGCTATAAAGAAGAAATGGAATGATAATATTAGGATTGTAGTACTATGTGTAAGATGAAATGATTTGATTTGAATATATGGATTTATATATCACTTAGTAAGTTATAGATGTATACTGCAAAACCACTAAAATAACAAAATAAAGAATAATAGCTAACAGGCCAACAAAGGAGACAGCAATGAAAACATTTTTTTAAAATTTAAGCTGAAGAAGTCCAAAAAAAGTAACAAAGAAACAAAAACCAAATAAGAGAAACTGAAAGCAAATCACCAGATAACAAGTTTAAATCCAATCATATAATAATAATATTAAATGTAAATGATCTAAATATTTCAGTTAAAATAAATGTTGTAAATTGGATAAAAAAGCAAGATCCAACTATATAATAACTATATAACTATAAATTTAAAAAAACAACATAGAGTGGAATACGGAATACAATTTTAAGACTTTGGGGAGAAAAGGCTGGCATATACTTTTCTGCTTATTGAAAGATAAAGTAAATTTCAGAGCAAAGAATATTGCTAGGAATAACAATGGCTGTTTTATTATGATACAAGTTCAAGTCCTTAAGAAATTATAACAATTCATCCATATGTCAAATGGTTAATTTTATGTGCCAACTTGACTGGGACACAGGCTGCGCAGGTATCTGCTTAAATAAATATTTGGGCTTGTGGGGGTGTTTCTGGAAGATGTATAGCATTTGAAAAGGTTCTTTTCAATGTGGGTGGATGTCAATCTGTTGAGGGCCTGAATAAAATAAAAAGGTGGAAGAAGATTGAAGGAAGGTTGAATGCATTCTCTGCCTAACTGATGGAGCTAGAACACTGGTCTTCTCCTACCCTCGTTTTATGGTTTGGCTATAGGATGGCCCCAATGCTCATATTTTGAAGGCCTGGTCTGCAGCTGGTGAGACTGTGATTTGACCATGAGGTGCTAACCTCATCAAAGACTTATTCCATGGATGAGCTCACACTGAATTTGTTATAAAGAGGTAGTTATGCCTTTGAAGGGTGTATATCTTGTCCCTGGTCTCTTCTTGTCACTGTCACTCTCTCTGCTTTCTGGCCACCATGAAGTGAGAAGCCACCTCTGCCACATGCTCTGCCACCATGATAGTCTGCCTCATCTCAGGCCCAAAGCAATGAAGCCACCCAACCATGATCTGAAACCTCTGAAACTGCAAGCCTAAACAAACCTTTCCTCTTTTTAAATCATTTGTCTCAAGTATTTTGTCACAGCAACAAAAACTGTCTAGAACACTTTTGTGCTCCTGGTTCTCAGGCCTTCAGACTCAGGCAGGCACATATATGATTCACTCTTTGGTTGTCAGGCTTCAAATGACACCACTGACTTTCCTGGGTCTACAGCTGACACATGGCAGATCCTGGGATTTCACAGTCTCCAAAATTGTATGAGCTAATTCTTTATAATAGGTCTCACTACATATACACACCTAATGGTTCTGTTTCCCTGTAAAACTCTAATTAATATGGTATATAACAGAATAATCTCCCCTTATGACATTCTGAAATACACTTTCATAAGACCTTTAGAAGCTGGAAGAGTTTGCAAGCCAAGTTATTTATAAATAGGCATAGATATAATTTTCAAAGATATTATATTACTTATTGCATTATTTGAAAATGTGTGAGTTAATTTCATATAAAATAAGAGGTAGAAATATATCTAAAAGGTTAAAATAACACCAGGTAGAATATGATATAATGCCACATGAGTGCTATAGACCATGTTTCTCAAATGGAAGTCTAATAAAACCTAATTAGTCACAATTTCTGTTTTAATTTTTATTAACACATATTCATTGTGTATATTAATATGGCTTAATGGTATATTTCCATATATGCATATAATATGCTCTGATCAAATGCAGAAGTTTGTTTAAGTCAAATAGAGAAGCCTAATGCAAGAACAGAGTCATGATATATACCTGACAATATTGTCATGAGAACTCCAAAGACTTTAAACCCTAGGATTGCATCTTCACTATAGCTGTAAGCATATGAAGAGGCTTCATCTCTGGGTTGGACACCCATTTACTGAAGATTTCCTAATGCCATTGTGTTAACCTTATGTCTGAGGGGAAAAGCCAGTGTCATACAGAAATCAGGTGATCCTATATTAAAGGTGATATCTGAAGATCACTATTAAGAGAGTTTTGGTTAAGTAATGGGTTTAATAATCTTAATTATCAAGTAAAGCTTTGCTATTACTAATGTCAGTTTAGTAACACATAGGTAAGTAGACATTCTTTGGATTAATATTCTTATAGTCATACCACAAAGGCAAATTTAAGTTAACAAGATGGCTACATTTTCCATGATTAAGCTGAATATCAGTTTTAATTTCAACAAAATAACATTATCTATTGCATTTAAAATTCACTTTTTTCTTTTCTTTTTTGACTCTTTTTAATGATTTTATTAGCATATGATAGTTGTGCAGAGGGATACATTGTGATATCTACATATATGCTTACAATATATCTTAATTAGATTTACCCTCTCCATCATTCTCCCTCTTCCCCTTTTCCCCCTTCTAAGGACAATTTCAACAGGTTTCATTCTTCTATTTTCATATATATGCCCATTCCCCATTTCCTTGTACCTACCCCCCTTCCCTTCCACCGGTACTCATTCTTGGAAAAGATTGATTTTTCCCTCTTGCCCCTTATTTTTAAAAATTAAGTGTATATTGATTGTCCAGGGAGTTTTTCCTCAGTACTTCAAGTCTGTATATATCATACTTTTATCAAATTAACCCTCACCCCCCTTTACTTACTCATTTTCTAGCACTTTGCTCCTCTAATATTCAACAATTTATGTTAAATTGAATTTTATTGTTTATGTCATTTCATGATACAGTTGTATTAATGCTAAAATTTAAGGATAAATATGCTACACATATAAAGTATTTGGTAGAGTCCCTGGCAGAAGCAAAACATTAAGAAGTGTCAGCTATTATTTTGTGGAAAAAGTATAGCACATTTTTTAGGACATGTTATAGAATATGATTTTTATGTCTTATTTAGTAAACTGAGTATTTCACTGTCACCTTCCTAAGAGCTGTTCTAACCATCCTTCAAGTTTTACTTAACTAAAATTGTTGGATAAAGTAAGGTACACAATGCATCTTGTGTTAAAAAAAAAAACATAATTTAACTAGTGAATAATGTAGAGAGTAATCATTTAAATTCTCTGGAAATTGTCCTAATATATACAACAAAGAAACATTTATTTAAGAAAAATTTTAAATCCTAATAAAAGCTGTGAGAGTCTGGTATTTACATCATGATCCAGTCCATTATGTCACCTTTAGAACTGTGTGACAAAATCTTTGCTGTAGGCATAAAGAGCCAAGAAGACACTGGCCCCTTTCTTTCATCTCCAAATCTGTGGATACCATTTGATCCAGGGAAGGATAGTTTGTTGGCATTTCTCATCCCCTCCTTCTCCTGTCTCATGATATAGAAGCTTTATTCCAAGTAGATGCACACAAGAGAAGTTGATTTTTTATTTCCAAAGTTACAATGCTATAAGAGTCAGCAAAGTATGGTACTGGCAAAATAATGTATCTATTCTTATGCCATACTAAAGGCAATAGGAATTGAGGGTCCAGAAATAAACCCTTATTTTCTGGTGACTTGATTGGCAGGGACACCAAGAAAATCCAATGGGAAAGAATAACTTCACCAAATGATGATAAAACAGCTGGATATACACACATGCAAAGGAGTGAACTTGGTTCCTAATTTACACAGTGCACAAAAATTAGTACAAAATGAAGTTAAAACTATAAAACTCTTAGGAGAAAACATAGGCATAAACTTTGTGACCTTAGTGCAGCTACAACTCCAAAAGTACAAGGAAGAAGAGATGGAAGAAAACCATCTGTGCTGAAAATGAAAGTAAGAAGAAAACCCACAAACAAGGAGAAAATATTTACAAGTCATGGAAGTGATAAAGAACTTGTATCTAGACTATATAAAGAACTATTACCACTATATAATAAAAAAATAGTCTAATTTTAACGTGGACAAAATATTTGAATAGAAATTGTTCCATAAAAGGCATACAAATGAATTGCCAACGAATACATGAATAAAGTGTTCAGTCTCGTTGGTCAGAAGGGAAATGTGAATAAGAAACCACAATGAGATTCCACTTCACATCTAGCAGGATAGTATTAAAAAAGTTTCTAGATGCTGGCAACACAAAAAGAAGCCAGTGCCAAACAATCTGGGGTTCATTTTGAGGGCCCTTGTTGGGGCAGTTTCATACTAAGACAGAGATTTGAAGTGAACATGGCAAGAAGATCCAAAGTCTCTTATTACCCAGCGTATCCGAGCTCCTGGATGACTTGAAGAATATTGGATCCTAAAAGTAGCTCTCACAACAAGAGTGGCAAGTTGCCCAGTTGATTCTTGGACCCATGACTCATGGAACAAGAACAGTACACTTTGGAGCATCTATAACAAATGAAATGGATGCCACTAACAAATTAGGAGATGGTCTGTCATATAGAAGTAGAAAATATAACATGATTAAGGGCTAAACTTACTTTGACATAAATCAGTGAGGAAAGAGTGAAAGTAAAATCTCCTCCATGCAATAGTGGTTAATTGCCAATTCTAGGAAATAGTAATACATTCCCATTGCAGCTGGCTATAGAATTTTATGCTATTAAAACTAATTCCACCCCTCTTAATTTCCACTGTTTAATGCCCTTCCATCCACTGAGGGATGCATGCAACCCTTGTGGTAGGGGGAACACCCAAAGCCAAGCCAATATAATGAAGAGAATGCTAACCTTTGTCTTCAAATTAGCTTTAAAAATGGAAGCAGAGACAAAGATCAATAAAATTCTGCCCTTCAATTTCAAGACTCAGGTTCCTTTTCTCTCTCTCTTTTTTGTTTTTATCTTATTTATTTTTTTATTAGCATACATTGTGAGTACAAGGGGGATTCATTATGGTAATTCTATAGATACATACAGTGCACTTTGAATAAGTTAAGATTCTTAAGAAAGAAAAAGATATCCTGAATTTTCTAATATCATAAAAGGAGTCAAACTTAGGTGTACTCAGACTATAGAATTTTTTCTTTCTTTTTAGTACTGGAGGATCAAACCCAGGACTTTGCTATGCTTAGCAAGTGCACTATCAGCCCCAACAAATTGTGTTGAATTTTATCAAAGTATCTTTAATTCATGTATCAACATGGCCATATTATTTTTCTCTTCATTTCAGTTGCTGGGGTGAATTGTATTAATTGATTTTTGAACATTAACTAAAGTTTCCATTCCTAGAATACATTCAATATAGTCATAATATACTATTAACCATCATATTTTTAATCAAATAAACTAGTCTTTTCTTTTGTAATATCTTTGTCAAGCATTGGTGTAAAAGTTACACTATCATCACAAAATGAATTGAAAAAATGTTACTTGTTTTTCCACACTGTATAGAATTTCTATAAGACTGGTACTGTATCTTTGTGAATGCTTGGAAGAATTCACCAGTGAAGCCATCTGGTCCTAGAGTTTTCTTTGTAAGGAGATTTTTAACTACAGATTTTTTAAAATTAAGATTTTCTGTTCCTTCATTTTCAATTTTAGTGAGCTGTGATTTTTAAGGAATTTTTACTTTATCTAAATTTTCAAAGAGTTTTGAAATAAAATTGCTTATAACATAATTTTATAGGCTTTTAAAAATATCTGTAGGATCTATAATGTCTCTTTTTTACTCCTGAAATTAATTATTTGAGGCTTCTCCCTGCTTTCTCTTGACTAGTCATGCCAGGGAATTATCAAGTTTATTCATCTTTTCAAAGAATCAACTTGGGTTTGACCATTTGTTATCTAGTTGATTAATTGAAACACCTTTGTTTATTACTTTCTTCTTTTTATTTTTTGGGGGGCTTCACTTGAAATTCTTTTCCTAAATTCTTTAAAGAGATACCTCCACGATGTTTTTCAGTCTTCTTACTGTTTAATTTGTGCACTTTTTTTTGAACTGTATTCTATTCATGAGATCGTTTGCTTCAATCTTTGTTGGGATTTCTTTTACTTGTGTATTTTTCATCATTTTTAAATTTAATTTCTAAAACTTTTGGGAATTTTCTAGCTATCTTTATTATTACTAGGTTACTTCCGCAGTGGCTAGATATACCGTTTGATGTCAAGATTATGAAATTTGTTGAAACTTTGCTTTACTCATGCAGCGTTTGTAAAATTTTAGTGATGATGTATACTTGAAAAGAAGATACATTTTGCAGCTGTTTGTGCCTTTGTTCTACATCTGCCTAATAGATTAAATTTGTTAATCTTGTGGTTCGTATCTTCTACATACTCATTATCTTGCTTCTTGTTTTATGTTACTGAGAAAGATATGCTAAAATCTCGCATTCTATTTATGGATTAGTCTATTTTTATTTTAAGGTTCATGCTAATTCCAGAGTTGTAAAAATGTGAAGATCTGTGACTTAGAATTAATGCACGATGGGAAAATATTACATATCTGGACATGTGAAAATTAAATAGACTTTAAGCCCAATAGAGAAATAAAGCAATCTGTATACATTTTGGCTGGTAGAGCATCTAGTGTTCAATCTTTGGATGTGTGTGGGGCAAGGGCATATAGGGACACCACAGAAAGGAACCAAAAATCTCCTTTACATTATCTTTGAGCCAAGAACAATGTTTGTTTTGTTTTGTTTTTTTGAGATAGTGTCTTGCTGTATAGTCCCTGTTGGACTTGAAGTCACTGGGTCAGCTAGCACCCAATGGGTTACCTAAAACTCCCAGACCTCCTGCCTCAGCCTTCCAAGTGCTGGAATTACAAGTGTGGGCCACCATTCCTGGCTCCCAAGAGCACATCTTAACCTGCTTGTTCACTGCTTGAAGGTCTCCTCTTCAGCCCTCTCCTGGGAGAAAGAAATCCCAACAGCTGTGGGAGGGTCCACAGCTGTGCAGCTGTCAGGGGGCCTTTCAATTACCACAAAAACATGCACATAATTTTGTGCTCATATGCCTGTGGGCATGAATCTAGAGAGAAGCTCCCTCCTCTCACCAGATTAACAGAACTGTCTGTCTTCCAGAAAGGCGTAGGCACTGTTGGTCTGAAGTCAGTGGATCGCCCCAGAAAGAACACACTCAAGCTCAAGTGAGAGAAGAGAAGGCAGTGCATGAAACCCTGGAGTCATTCCTCTGCTCCCTAGGAAAGCCTTCCTCCTCAAGCCAGTCCAACTTTTTAAATGTCTTTAGGGAAACAGGGGTGAAAACAAGAAAGAATGTCTATAATCCCATCATGTCCTACACTGAGGGATTAACTTCCTACCATTTAAAAAAGTGAATCCCATGAATAAACATTTTTATACTTCAGCTGTTTCATTGGCTCTTTACAAAATCCATCTTCATTCAGTGCAGATAGGTTCTCTCACAAGGACCAAGTGAGTGTCCTAGGATGTGGGGCCGTCACCTGAAAAGAGCTTTTCTTCTTTTCATGGGCTGGTGACTGAGCTTGATCCCTCTGGATTGTAATGCATGTACACCATACACCAGGTGCTCTGCAGCTATGGACAGTGTGAGAGTCCTGTGATCCAAGAGTGCTTTTTGATCCTGGATACTTTTTTGGCTATGGCAACAATCCTAAAGACATGGCTTAAAGTTGACCCTGGGCTGTGATCACATCATTTTTCTCAAGCTTTTATTTATAAACATTTCAGGATGACAGTTGACAATAGGGTTGTATATAGGAGGGAGACTATTGCGAAAGGAGTCTCAGAAATAAGAAAGACTAATTAAAGTTCAGTGGCCATTCTCAGGTGTCTGCTCTCTGGACTTCAGGCATAAAAAGCTGGATTAGTTGCCTGCTTTCCTCAAAGAAGTAAGAACAAACAAATGTGCCAAAGATATCTATAAGGTCCACTGAGAGCAGAAAAAAGACAAAATTTCTCTGATTGGGTCATATAGAAATCCAATCTAAAAAGAATCATGCATATAAGAACATTTAAAAAACCAGTTAATGTGGAAAATTACATAGTTTTTTCAACATTGTATCTAAGGTTGAGATGTGTAATATAAATGCCTCAAGTTCAACTCAATTTTTGAGTTACTCACTTCCATTTAAATAATTAACTTCTGAACTTTGTATTTTATTTAACAGTCTAGTAGAAATTCTTGATATTATTATCTGATCATATCTTAACCAATAGCCTATAATTAGAATGTTATTCAATGATCGTAGAGATTCTATAGATAAAGTGTTACATGTAGATATTGCATTATGTTTTGTTATTTAAAAGTAATTCTTTTCATGTGAAATTACAGGCTTAAACTTTTTTCATTGTTTAAGTTAGGCGAGTTGGGCTTTCTACTACAACTGAAAATTTCAAAGTGACGAATCACATTGTACAATTAGGTTTTTTTAAAGTTTTTGCAAGGATTTATTTTAGTAAAGCAGGATAAAGTAGGGAAAAAGGGGGGGAAAGGAAGAAACTCCCCATGCAGGAAATGGGAATAGAGACTTCTGTGCAATTAGTTTTTAAAGGGTAGACCAATTCTTCTCTTACAGAAATGTGTCAATATATCAGTTTCATTGCAATATATACATTCACATATATGTACCCTCATGTTTATATGCATAGTACATATATACACAGACACACATTCATTATGATAAAGTGTATATATAAGATTTTGTTAATTTAAATTATCTAAATTTAAAATATTAACTTCTTTATTTTTTCTGCATCTCTGTGTTCAATAACAAAGTTATACAACAATTGTTAGACCTAAGAATTGTGAGATGTGATGCTCTTACAACTATTAGGGTGTAGAGTTATTTTTGAGGTGTTTCTTCATGTTACAAATGGTCTCAGCTATTTGCAAAGATTTGAGTAATTATACCACAGGCTGATGACAGGTTGAAATAAGAATCCATTTTATTAAATTTCTTAGTACTAAGACCACAATCTAGCTTTTAACAATTTTATTTTTTATTCCTAATAACTATAACTTCCACCTTAAAAAGAGAAGAAACCAACAGTCCTCATCTTTTGGTGAGCAGTGATTGGCTACAAATATAACTAAGATTTCTTTTGTTTGGTAGTAACTATATTCCTGAGATTAATTTAAAATGAAAAGTCAAAGAATTTTTCAAACAAACATTTCTAATATTTCATATTGCAACTACCTGTTTGATAAAGATCAAAGATTAAGATATTAATAACTAGAGGTGGATAGTAAATATTATTAAACATAATAAATAAATGTGACAAATCTTAAAATGCTACCATCCCTCTAGAAAAAAGTAGAAAATATAAATGAAAAAAATATTTTCTGGCTTCTATTGCTCATGGTACAAAATGCCTTCATGGGTATTTTCAACATACCAATAACATTTGCGGGAAAGACAATATGTTGCAATCAACATATCCAATTTATAGAGTATAATAAACAGGTAAACTAGACTGATTCCTGGGGCAGTAGTTTCTGGCCTTTGGGGGCATTCAGGAAAGGAAAATTATCTTGTCCAATCATGCAAATAGCAGAAAACTGCAATAATTAAACTGCAATAGTCAGAATTCAGTATTGCCAAACTTCCTGTCTTTCTCCAGATCCAGTTAACCAGGCTTAACACTGCACAATCCAGATGAAGAGGATTATTTACCAGCCAAAAACACAAGGGGCTTACATGGTATCCAGCAAGGACCACTGGCCTGCTTTTGAACAGGGAAGAAAATCCTGGCACTAGGCAATGGCTGCCATCCTTTTCACTGCCACACAGGGTGGTTTTCCTACCCTCCTTTTCCAAGTGGGTCTGTCACTGTTAGTCTAGGCTGAGGTAATGTCCCATTTTCCCCATCTTTACGGATAAGCTGGCTTGGTACTCCAAGGAGGGCAACTCTACTGGAATGTCTGCCCACCCTGCATTTCCTAGACTATAGCACTTTGTGTTTAGACAGACTCTACAAAAGCCCTGTGAATCCACAATTCCACCTCCATCCAAAGCTCCAGCTTCCACTACAGATTCTCTTATTCCACTTCTGTGAATGTACCACTGCCCACTCAGGCACCCCAACCTGAAGTTTAGGCATCTTTTCTAACCATGGCTTTCCTTTTATGCCGCTCCTGTAATTCTTTACCTATGCTTCTATTTCATTTAATATTTTTTACTACATCCCCAATACCTCATTTTACTCATTGTTTCTTCTCTGAATTACTACAATGATCTCCTAACCAGATTCCTGTTGATAATCCCAACCCCTTCCATCCCATCTTCCAGACTACTTTCAGATGTCTTGTAAGAATACAGGCCCTAACATTTCTTTCCCTTCCTGGAATCCATTTTGAGTCCTTCCTGTGTTCAGCATAAGATCTGGACTATGACTTGGCATTTAAAGCCCCAGGTGATCTGGTTCCTGTCTACCCTCCAGTTTGCTCCCCCTCCATTCTGTTCTCCAGCCATCTTTAATTACCAACAGCTGCCAAATGTAGTATGTCTCCTTGCTTTTCAGCAGTTTCTAGAATGCTCTCCCACATTACTTTTCCTAATGACTTAAAAATTCCACTTGGCCATTAGCTCTTCCAGAATATATCTCTGACCTCCCTTCATCTGTTCCACAACTTCACTTAATCTCTGTAACTATCTTTTCCCCCCCATTTGACTGTGAGCAGGGATTATGTTTTATTATTTAGCTCATATTAACAATAACACTAATTATAATGATTGTTTAACATTTATTACACAAAGGAAATGGCTGCAGAGCTGCCTCTTATATATTTAATTTAACTTATTAAGCTATTCAATTTAACTTTTATATCTTACAAGTAAACTGCCATTATTATTGTCATCTTGCATATGGGAAATTTTCCCATGTTGTACAGTTACTAAGAGACAGAGCCAGGATTTGAACTCATGCAGTCTGATTCCAGAGCCCACTTTCTTGTCCATGATGCTGGATGTTTGATAATTCCCTGGCTGCTTGACAATTACCTTGTTCATGGTGGTTAGGATGGGAGTGGGGCCTTTGCATCTGACCATTCTAGCCCACTCATACCTCTTGAAGCAGGTACAATGGTTAAAAGCTAGTGCAAGGTCTGATACTCTCTTACAGGTCTCTTCCCATTAGTCCTGTGAGTTCACAAATGCAGTATTTAGCATCTTCAATTCTCTGATCCTTTGAAAGCTTTGTGTTTTCTTCGCTAGGAGATAATTGTAATATCCTTATAATTGTGATGATGATTGTAGCTAACACTTCTAAATGTTTACTGTACTTTATTTTAAAACTCACTATTGATAGTAAAATAAAGATAATTATTCTTGGGTAAAGAAATCTTAAACAAGAAGACTGATAGATATATTCCTGCTGTATATAGGCGACTACCCCCATTACTTGCAGGCAAACTACCTATTTGAGATTTTAAATGTTCTCCTACAGTGACTAGGACATAAAAACTGGCTTTTTCTTCTCTAACCATCCCTAGACTGCTACCCCTGAGAAACCCTGCTCAACTCTCCCTCTATCACCATTCTAGTCCCACATCCAGGGAAGCTACTGTGTAAGGGAGAGGAAGTTAGGCTGAAGGCCTCGGCCATGACTTCAACAGATGTGTTTCCTTGGGGAAATCATTTCATCATTAAATAAGAGTAACAATTATGCTTGTCTCACCAAGGTCACCTCCTTTGAATGTCTTCCCTGACCCCATTATCTTGAGAGAAAGTTAGCCTCCGCTTCATTTTAATACCCGTCCATCTCATTGAGACCAGTGAGTGTGTCACACTGTATTGTAATTGTTGATATGTCTGTCCCACCTTCTAGACATTTAATGTCTCAAGAACAGGAATGATGTCATAGTTTTGAGTCACGCATTCCCAGAACTTGTTAGACTGAATTTCAAAACCACCACCCACCTTTCCCAACTGCATTTTTTTTCATTCTTAAGCCATCTAAGATATCCATTTAGATCTAAAATCACTTGAGTAAAAACTGATGGAGCACACACAAGGGATCCTGCCCACCTTAGACAGGAGAACAACACAAAGCTCTGATCATAGGAATCAGTTTTTGCGCCATCCACACACAATGATGAGGATTCCTAAATCTTCACTATAAATGACTCAGTCTTCTACTGATGATCCAACACTCGGTGACATCTTGTGCGATGTTACCATTTCCACAGCAGAACTTAAGTAGGGGGTGAATTGATTTCCAGAGAGGGGTTCTGAGTGGGACATTGATTAAGATATGCTATCAAAAGATGTTTGAACCTGTAGGATTTTTGACTAGATCTGGTTCCTAGGGTATTACACATTTCTATCCCCTCACTAATCTCATGGTCAGGTGTCCAGAGACTTGTTTGTGTTAAATGTTGTTTGGAATATAAAAACAAGCATGTGTCTTTTTAATGACTAAAGTTATCCCTTTCCATAGAGATGGTCTTATCTAAATAATTTCACCTCACAGTGTGAGGAAGTGGAGCCTGGAAAGTGTGTACCTACTATCATCAAAGAGAGGAGGAGAAGGAGAAGTCAGTGTTAGTGTGAGCAGGAGCAATTATTCCTACAGATGTGCCCTTTAACTCCCATTTCCTGCTCCTGGCCAACTCTTTGGAGATTATTTTCAGGGAGATCTCCCTCTTCTTGTGAGGCCAGGGACTTTTTAGTCATAAGGCTGTTATGTGACGTGTCTAGGCAAGCATGCAGCAAACCCACAGAGATACAAGGGATTAAAGAAATAAAGCTGGGCAAACTCAAAACGCCTTCTTCAGAACTTCTCTCAAGCTTGAGGTAAACATTTCTGTCTTCCTTCCTCCTCCCTTCAAGTTCACAGTTTATTTTTCACTGTGTCCAACTTGTAGTGTTTCCTTCTACTATAGAGAAGGGGAAATGAGTTGTTTTAAAGGAGTAGCTTCTCTCAGCAGTAGAGTCCTCTGAGCTCAGGATCAAAAGAAAGTGAGAAAATGCTCCGTCTGGGCTGAAGTGAGCTGAGCAGCCAGGTGGGCATAAGTGCCTTCTCCCAGGGCATGCATTGAGAACAACCTTCCTTCAAGTGTGCTCTGTGGTCTTTTGATTTGGGCATTCATCCAGACTAAGTCTGGAGAGTGCAGACAGCTCTGTCCATTTTCTCAGAAATATTAGATTTTTCAGGAAGACTTCCCCTGCAGCTCTCCATCTTCTTCCTGTTACCTGTAGTGCACAATATCCCAATGATGCTTTCACCAGACCAGTTCCAAGTGCCATCTTCACCTTCAAGGAAGAGGCCCATAAGTCCTCACAAATGATTCCCAGCCTTGGCAGATGCAGCAGCTTCATTCAGATTCCAGCAAAGAGGAATTGGCAGGGCATGAATAAGGGCAGAAGGTAATTGAGGAGTCGGGGCTGGTTTTAAGGCAGGACAGAGCCCAGTTCCACAAGCTGAGCTGGAAGCAAGTTGCTGTATGTGCCAGATGTCATAAAGAGCTGCTGAGCTTGTTGGGCTTTCTGATGATCAGGAGCAAATCAATCAACTGAACTGCAAGTGGGGCTCTGCTACAGACCCAGAGCTAATGTGGGCTTCTTCCCAGCCCTCTAGCCCACAGCCAGAGCCCACAATGGGAGCCAGTGGGCCCACAGAGCTAATGCTTGATGCCAGGGGCAAGAGACAAAGGGGCCTCTTCTTTAGCATGGAGAATAGCCCCAGAGTGAATGCAGCTTCCAACAGCTGTGCTCTCTTTCTCATAACCGCTGGGTGGGTTGGGGGTGTTAACTGTGATGCTGGAGAGCTGTTCAAATCAGATTGGATGTGTGCAAGGAAAACAGTGATGATACTGAGAAGCAGTGTCTGTCTGCACGAATAGGCAAAAAAGCTTTATCTTAGGAGAGTGAAAAGGCAGCAAAAAGGCCATGACAAAAATGCAGGAAGCTGATTGGTTAACCCCTCTTGGCTGTTACCTCAGTAATTTGTCACTATTTGTTACAGCACTTATCACACAGTGAGGGATAATAAAAAGAATATCTTTTATTTGTTAAGCCTTTACTATGTACTGATATTGGTGTAGGAGTTTAACATGTATCAACCTCAGAGAGGTTAAGCGACTTCCTTACACACACACACACACACACGCACACGCACACGCACACGCACACACGCACACACGCGCATGAATATAGCTATTGACTGGCAGTCAGTTTCCAGATCCAATTCTTGTCTTCAAAGCCCAAATCTCATCCATTAGACCATTGAGCTTCTCCTTTCCAAAGCAGATAACTTTATAAGATTTTGTGTATTAATAAGCTATGTACTGCTGGTCAAGAGAATACAATTAATCAAAGTCATCCAGTTTGGAAATTAAAAAAGAGAATATTCCAGGGAGATAGAGAGAGGGGCATACATTGGACATATGGTCACAGAATGAAGTTTTCCGTTTTCTCTCTCTGTAATAGCCCTGCCAGACAGCTAATAAGGAAAACATATTGCAGAAAGAATCTTCTCTTCTCTCGGACCACGTGTTATAGATTTCTGGTAAGAGCAGAGTTTACTGAAAACAAATAATAATAGGAATGTGGGCAAATTCGGTCCCTCTCATCCCAGTGGGATAAAGATAAATGCTCCAAGAGATTCATTGGCTTGCCTATCCTTTTGAGCATGAATGTATTTAAAGAAAGGAGGGAGTGACTTTCTTCTTCAGTAACCTGTGGGTTCATCAGACACCCCTTCACTCCCACTGAGTTCAGATGGTTCAACTGGTGGAATAATTTGTAATTGTTTTAGAAAAATAGATACTCATTCATACCATCTTTTGAGTGGTGTGGGACCACTGCTATGTTCTTGTAATAAAACTTCCAATGTGAAAATATCTAGTCTAGCCTTGAGAAAAGAAATTGCCTTTGAATGCAAATAATGGGAAAACCCATTCCTGACTGGAGAAAAACTCCAGGCCCCTGCAATCCTTTGGCCTTTCTGTTTTCTACCATTTAAATCAAGGTAAAAGATTGGGAAGTATTCCTTGGGGTGGTGTGGAATCCACAGTGGTTTTTTAACAAGCGGTCTAACAAAGAGTTGTTTCAGCCTCTTTGGTATTCTTCACCACCAAAAGAGCACAACAAGCAGCTGTTTTTGCTCAATTCTGTTGGATCCTATACACTGACTCTTCTGCTGAGAAATTAACAGGCTTCATACAAACACTTCTCCTTGACTATTCTCTGCTCCCATGGGCCTCTTCTTCCTTGAACCAGTGCACCACAAGCACTTGCATAGTGTTTGCAAGTTGTTTAAAAAACATTCTAAAGCATATCAAGGTTTGTGTATCATGTAGTAATAAAAAGTGAGCTTGAAAATATTAAATGTTACTTTTTAAAAGTATTCCACTCTGTCAAAAGGCTAAATTGAGTTACCATATGACCCAGAAATTTCACTCCTAGGTACATACTCTAGAGAATTGAAAACATATGTTTACACTAAAACTTGTACACAAATACTCATAGCATTAGCCATAATAGCCCAAAAGTGGCAACAAACCAAATGTCCAACAGGGATGACTAGATAAACACAATGTGACACAATGGGCTATTATTCAGTAATAAAAAAGAATGAAGTACTGACACATGCTCCAACATAGATGAATCTTGGAATTATTATGTCACATGAAAGAAGCCAGACACAAAAGATCACATTTTGCATGATTCCATTTATATAAAATATTCAGAATAGGGAAAGCTATAGAGAGAAATTAAACTAGTATTTGTCTGGGGCTGGAGGAGATGAAGTCGGGGAGCCACTGCTAAGTCCTAAGTTGCTTTTAAGGGTTCTAAAAATATCCTGGAATTAGACAGTGGTTATGGTTACAAAACTTTGTGAATGCATTCGGAACCTCTGAGTTTGACACTTCAAAAGGATAAATTTTATGGTATGTGAATAATATCTCAATATTATAAAAGCGGAAGAAAAAAAGAAAAAGAATAAATGTCATTATCATTTTTGAGATTTGTATGTACCTTGTAGCCAACAATGAGGTGCAGACTATGACGGTGGAGCTTATGTCATCCAGTGTTGTGGTTCAATGAGACAGCAAGGCATTGAGGTTTTGAGGTTAAGAATATAATCTCTGAAGCCAGGTTGCCTGGCTTCAGACTCTGAATGGCCACTTGCTAGCTAGATGATCAAGTCATCCAACCTCCTGTGGGTCTCCTTCTTTATCAGCAAAACAGAGATTTTAATTACTGCTGCTTCAGAGAGTTACCACTGGCTGTTAGTTCAGCTAATACATGAAAAGAGTGTGATTTTCCATTGTAATTATTGTCGTGAATGGCACAGTGGAAGCAGTGTGGTGACCTATTCTTAATAATGCTTCCAGTCTAAGTTATGCAAGCAACATGTATTTCTTAACCCTACATCATTTATGATATATTTAATTTCAATTATAAACCATACCTTCCTAATGTGGTTATAAATTGTTTGAAAGCAAGAGACCTCGTCCATCTTTCCACTTGTTCTCTAATCCCAGCATTATCCTTACACTAGCCTGCTGAATAGCACTTCTTATGCACCAGATCCTGGTTTCCCCAGGTCCTGGGTTTCTGGTTGGTGGGTCCTGGGACAAGTGTTACGGTGTGATGTGTCTTCCTATCACAGACCACAGAAAGATGGCCATTCTAACAGTGGAATGAATTGTAGGAAATTATGCTCTCCTCAGAACTGCATCTTGAGAAATGTAAATGCCAGCCCCACAACCCTAAAAGAGAAGTTTACATACTGTTTTGCATCCAAACTAGTTCCTTTGTGGTGCCAGGGGCTGTGGTTCATGAAGCCACCTACATTAGCTGTCATTTGATGCTGAGGGGGGAATCTTTAGTGTCAGTAACTAAGGCCAAGAGCTAGGAACAGCAATGTGACAAGAAGAATCACAACCCCTCTCTTAAGAATGTTTTTTTCAGATGACAAGCTTTGCAACAAAAACAAGAACCTCTCATGTGCTGTAGACACAGTGTCCCCTGACTAATTTGCTGGGGAGCTACAAGACAACTCGCACTACTTCCTTCTGACCAAGGTAGGCTTTAAAGACTGAGTCTGCATGGGCGTAGTTTTGTAAGTGACAAGTCTATAGGTTTAAATTGTAATCCAAGAGAGGGAATCTGTTTTCCTTCTTATATCAATGTTTTTAATTATCAAAGTCATTTCAGCTACCAGTTCCTGTTTATTGTAATAAATCAGGTCTGGACAAGCTGAGTAAGTTATCGTGTCATGGCTCTTGATGAATCCTTAAGATTCTTTGTGGAGTCTTCCCCCAGATCCTCTCTACTCTAAAAATGTTTGAAGATCCCCTACTCAACTTTGTTGAGAAAGTTTTGTTAAGGGCTAAACCTCAATACCACAGGATGTGTCCACTGAGATTTTCTTTCTTCTTTTTTGGCAGGTCTGGGGTTTGAACTCAGAGCTTTGTGCTTGCTAGACAGGTGCTGTATTGCTTAAGCCACACATCCAGTCATTGCTCTGGTTATTTTGGAGATAGGGTCGCACTTTTTGTCCAGGAGGACCTGAACAGCAATCTTCCTGGACCCTGGGTTCCCTCTGAGAATTCTTTTCCCTAAATTATTTTGGGATACTTTGGCGACATTCTTGCTTACCTCTGTGTCTCAGACTTCTGATTCTCTATGGGTGACAAAAACCACAGTGTAGGGAGAGCAGAGGGGGTGCACGTGATTTGGGGGATGGGGTGGGAGTATGGAGTTGAGAGAATTACCGGTGAGGAGATGGTCGCAGGAGGCATCTGTGAGCCTCAGTGGAAGTCCCAGGGAAAGATAATGAAAATTTATCTCTTTGTTGCCATAAATGATGGTGCTTTTCAGCTTTGTGCTCTTAATTAGCAGTGGCTAATTATAGCTTAAACACCTTGGTGGGGATTGGGAAAGAGGGAACCGAACTGTAGAACAAAGTGACTGTCTAAGGCCCCATGAGGAAATGAGATGAGATTGTCCCAAGATTTTCCAGCAACCTGCTGTTTCCGGTGAGACATGCCCCAACTTCCTGTCTGGCGACTCGGGTACAAAGGCTCCTATCTCATCAATTCTCTGCAATAAAGTTGTGCTATGGACAGAAAAGGCTTAGCGTTTCTGTTTCTCTCCATTTGCTCTCATGTCAAGCCAGGAGCACTGGAGTCCCAGAACTACTCAGAAAAACATCTTTTTGAGCACATTAAGTATGCTAGTCTTTCCTTCCTTATTTATTTTCAGGGTAGTAATAAAAGCATGTAAAAAAATCAGGGAAAACCAGCAAATTTTAGTAATATTTCAATACATCTGCAAAGGGCAAACTGTTTAGGGTTTTGCTCGCCCCATCTCAACTTGGAAACTCTCAACCCAGCAGGAAGCACAACTATTTTGACTTGGCAAACCAAACCAAACAGCATGCACCTGCAACTGGGCCTCCCTGACGTGAGTAGCTGTGGCCAGAGGGTCAGTCTGTTCTCAGTTTTTCATCCAGAAACCACATTCTGCAAATGGAGAGAAAACCACTGTTGGATTAAAGGAAATCCTTGCCATAGAGACTAAGCACACAACTTTAATTAACTCATCATTTTCTAATTAGCATCCCCAGAGCCCTGTGCATGGGCAGCTTATGTTGCAAATGTGCCATCAAGCTTTTCCAAACAGTTTTACAAAATAAAGTTTTGCTTTCAAAAACATTAATTGTGGAAAGTTTGAAAAATATAATAAAAGAGTAAAAAGACCACCTGTAAGTCATCATTCACATAACATCACTTAATGATTGCTGTATTTGTTTTGTTTTTATATAGCTTTTAGCTTTTGTATTTTTGCACAGATCTGATACCATATCATATATTGAAGGATCTTTCTGCAGTTTTACACTTAATGTTTTGTGTAAGCTTTAAACCATGTCAGTACAAACTCTGAGTAAGTATGGCAATAATATCTGCATATTGCAGATAAGGTACTATTATTTAAATTTACATAACTCTTATTGCTGTTTGTATTCGAGGTAAACTTCAGAATTATTTTATGTTCCTAAAATTCCTGATGGCATTTTAATTGAGATTTAAAATTAGAAATGAATGTGGACTAATAAATTTCATCATCAAAGAAGTAGTAGGTCATATAACATTCACTTTTTTCTTTAACATCATCCTCTAATATTATTGCTTTTAAATACATAGGAACAAGAGTGCATTCTTATTTTTAAAAATAAGACAGAATGGAAAGTTTGCTAGGCAGGTGCTCTGCTGCTTGAGCCATGCCTCCAGCCCTGTTTGATCTTGTTATTTTGAGGATAGGGTCTCACCTTTTGCCCAGGTGAGACAAACCTGGATCCTCCTATTTTATGCTGCTCGTGGTCACTGGATGACAGGCACATATCACTGTGCCCAGCTTTTTTCTGTTGAGATGGGGGTGTTGTAAACTTTTTTTCCTGGACTGACCTGGAACTGTGATTCTCTCTATAACAGCCTCCTATAAAGGTCAGGATGACAGGCCCCTGCCACCATGTCCACCTATTGGTTGAGATGGGGCCTTACAGAAGTTTTAGGCCAAGCTGGTCTCTAATTGTGAACCTCCCAATATCAGCCTCCCAAGTAGCTAGGATTACAGGCATGAGCCACTGATACCCAGAGATAAAAAGCTTTTTATGACATTAAACTCCCCTCTGGGAGGATATTTAGATCAATTTAAACATTTTACTGTGATAAAAATAACGCCAAAATAAATTTATGAAAGCATCTTTGTGTTTATTTGCTATTTCTCTAGGATAAGTTCCTGGAACTTGGGATAGAGGGAATTCATCCTTCAAGTCTGACAGTTCCTGCTGAGTTGTCTTTGAACAAAGCTGCACCAGTTTACACTCCTATTTACAGTGAGTGAAAAATTTGGTTTTCTCATGCTGGATGTTATGAAATTTTAAATATTTGCCAGTCTGACAAAAATACAATCTCAATGCTATTTGAATTTATATTTCTCTAATTAGCAGTGAAGTGGAATATGCTTTCTGATGTTTGTTGCTATGTGTATTTCTTCTTTGAATGGCCTCTTCATATTCCTATCTTAATTTTAACTTAGACTTACTTTACTTTCTCTCTTTACATATTACATATATTAAGCCTTTGCTGTTTACTTTGCAAACATTTTCTCTCAAGAACTTTCTTCTCTTTTAACATTGTCTCATTAACTTTTCATGTTAAGAGGTTTTTGACTTTCATGTGTTAATATCTGTCATAATTCTCTCTCTCTCTCTCTCTCTCTCTGAAACTGGGGTTTGAATTCAGAACTTGAGCCATGTCCCTAGCCCTTTTGCTTTAGGTTATTTTTTAGATAGGGTCTCTTGTGCCCCCTGGGTATCTGGAGTTACAGGCATGCACCACCACACTGGGTCCATAATTTTCATTTTCCTTGTATCTTCCTCTAATTTTTTGTAACATTATAAGTTAGAAATATTTTAAATGATTTAGATATTTAATATTTAAAATATTTAAACTTTTAATCTATGTAGCATGAGGGAAAACATCTAAGTTTATTTTTTTCCTACCAAGTATCCAGTTGTCCCAGTTCCAATAAATGAATAGTCTGATGGGGTTAACTGGTATAACAGAAAGACCTCAGATAATAGTGGCTCATATCAGCAGTGTGGGAGAAAGCAGTTAGCTTGGTATTGTGGTTTACCTGTACTAATACCAGGGCCTCAGTATCATTCTGTCTTGCTGCTCCTCCCTGCAAAGAACACAGCTTCTATCTCATGGCCTCATGTAGTCATTCCAACTATAACCAACCTGTCAACATTTCAATTCCAGGGAGGAAAAGTGCAGAAGTGGAGGGTGCACGCCTTCTTTGAAGGGCACCGCCTGGAAGTTAGTCATCACTTACACTCACATCCCACTGAACAAAACTTGGTTTCATGGGATCATTCTATGGAAGGGAGACACAGCAAATGAGCCACACCTGTGACTTCTAATCTTATGCTAGGGTTAAAATTCTCCCATCATCAAAGAAGGGGATCGTAGAAAATTAATAGTTGCTATCATCTATATTTATTCATTTTAAGAAATTTTCTCCTTTCCTGTGCACAGTAAGAGTTAGTTTTTGCTGGAAATGGGTACTTAAATGTTGCCTATTCATGTCTAGCCTATGTTGAAATTGTCATCATTTTCCTTCTTAAACTCTTGTCAATACCAAGCTATGGAGGAAAAACAGTAACGTAAACATTCCTTTTAACAATTGGAGAAGACACTATTCTCTTAAAGGTGTTGAATTTGAGGTTCTTTCTTTTTCTTTCTTAAATTCAAATCCTTTTGTACTATGCCAGCAATCTATTTAAATATGAATTATTATCCACTTATTATCACTTATTTACAATTAGGTAAAAAAAACTCTGGAAGTACATAGGCTGCTACTCTTTTCACCAAGAGAAACTTGCCATTCCTTCCCCCCATAATTCTACCTTTTGTTTAATGGATTATTTAGTGTTTCACATCATTTTAGTTAATTAGATAATTGACATTTTCTATTTGCATGTAATTAAATGTACCAAAGTTTTCCAAAGTTACCTGACTTTATTATTTTATTTAGAGAGAGCAAACCTGGCTTAGATTAAATAGTCACCAATGGGTTTAAATAGTCACACAATGTGTTTGTATGTATGTATGAGCATTTACCCTTTAATCTTTTTCAGGATGAATTTAGGTTCTGGGAGACTTGGATTCTAATTTTATTTTTCTTCTAAATAACTACCTGGCTGTCCCAATAGCAATTATTGGTTAATCCATTATTCTCAACTGAACTGAAATTCCTTATATAATTAATACTTGTTGTCATAACTCTGTTTAGATTTTGGTGGTACTTAGTTTCTTTTTAAATTATCTTATCTGTTTCATGGGTCTATCTATTTACGAACTAAAGCTACATTGTTAGGCATTCTTAAATATTTTCATATAGTAATTTGCATTGTAATCTGTTAGAGCCATGCTCTAAAAACTTCCTGTGTACAATAAGTTTATGTTCTCAGATGAACTTTTGGATAAGTTGATCAATTAAGAACTAATTATAACTATAAAAGTTACACATTAATTTTCTTAAAAACTGATATTTTTATAACACTAAATGCTTCAATTCAGAAATATGGCATATTTCCTCCCTATTTAGGCCTATGCTGTCCATCAATAATGTTATAATTTTCCTTATATAAGATCTACATTTAAAAAAATTAAACTCAGTTGTACACAAAACTGCTCAGGGCTCAGTATGACTCTTGCCAAGGATCCCGTGTGTGCCCCAAGAACTACTTTCTTCTGGTTTCTGTCAAGATGCTGTCCTTGTCTCTTGACAGTTTGACTCTGAGTTGTCCAGGGGTAAATCTCTTTGGATTTGTCCTCCTCCAAGTTTGCTGAATGTCTTGAACATGTAGAATAACGTGGTTCAGTAAATGAGGAGACATTTGTCATATTTTCCTCTCCTGTCCTTTGAGGATTGACACTATGTGTATGTTGCCAGGCTTCATGGTGTCGCACAGGTCTCTGAGGTCCTATTCATTTTTCTTCATTCTCTTCTTCCTTCTTTCCTTAGACTGAATACTCTGACATATCTTCAATTTTGCTGATGCCTTCTTGTGACAGCTCAGCTTTCACTTCAGTTCAGGTAATTGTCAACTGTGATTTCTCTTTGCTTATTATTGTAGAATTCCTGTATTACTGCCCATGTTCTCTACTTGGCAAGACATCATACTAATACATTTTTAAATTTCCTTTAAAAATATAAGAATCATACTTTCCTGTTTCTTTCTGTGCCTTGCAATTTTTTTCTTGGAAAATGAACACTTAGATTTTTTGGTTTTCTGGCAGTACTGGGGTTTGAATTCAGGAACTTGTGCTTGGCACTCTACCACTTGAGTCATACCCCCAGTTCCTTTTGCTTTAGTTCTTTTTCTGATAGGATCTCACTTTTGCCCAAGAATGGCCTTGGACTGTGATCCTCCTACCTATGTCTCAGATGCAGCTAGGATTATAACACTATGCCCAGTTATTTGTTGAGATGGAGTCTTGCTAACTTTTTGTCCAGTTTGACCTCGAACTGCTATCCTCCCAATCTCTACCTCCCAAATATCTGGGTTTATAAGCATGTTCCACCACATATGGCCCTTAAATTTTTTTATTTCACCTTTATTGAGGTGAATTTATAAATAAGAAATTTATAAATTTATACACATACGTATAAACCATGAAATGATTACTACAGTCAAGCTAATTAACATATGCAGTATCTCAAATAGTTATTTGTTTGTGCGGTAAGAACATTGAAGATCTACTTTCTTAGCAAATGTCAACAATAATATATAACACAATAATATTATTAGCTATAGTTGTCATGTATACACTAAAGATCCAGAACTTACCTTACATAGGTAATATATATAATATGCATAATGTATTATATAATTGTATGCTAATATGCTATACATTAATATATAATTTTGTTATGTACTATTATATTGTGTTATTATATGATGATATATGATCTGTAATATGTATTCATATATATATGAACCATTACTTTATTCATCCACCTGTCTGTGGACACTTGGGTTGATGGCCTATCTTGGCTGTTGTGATAGTGCTGCAGTGGACACAGGAGCTCAGCCATCACTTCATATACTGGTTTCATTTGTTTTAGATACACATCCCAAAGTGGGCTTTCTAGATCCTGTGGGAATTCTATATTTAATTTTTTTGAGGAAACTCCATTGTTTTTTTCATAATGGCTGTACCAATTTATACTCCCACCAACTGTGTATGGGATGCAACTTTCTCCACATCCTCACCAACATTTATTGTTTGTTTTGTCTTTTTTATAAACAGCAGTTCTACCAAGCATAAAATGTTATCTTGTGGGTTGAACTTGCATTTCCCTGATGATTAGCGATTATTTTTCAAAACCTGCTGACCAGTTGGATGTCTTCTTTAGAGAAATATCTATTCAAATCCTTTGATCATTTTTAAAATATGGTTATTTGTTTACCTGCTATTAGATTGGCTGATAGCCTCATATATTTGCACCGTAACCCCCTGTCAGGTACATGTTTTGCAAATATTTTTCCCATTTGCTGGTCATTTCTTTTGTTGTCTTGCTTACTGTAAGGAATCTTTTTAGTTTGACTCCATCCCATTTGCCTGTTGTGGCTTTTGCTGCCTGTGCCTTTGGAGTCCCATCTAAGAAATCATCGCCTAGAACATTGTCAAATAGATTCTTTACTATGTTTTTTTCAAGTAGCTTTATACTTTCAAGTAATGCATTTAGGATTTTGATCTATTTTGAGTTGATTTTTATGTATGTTATAAGAGAAGGTCTTATTTCATCCTTAAGAGTGTAGATATGCAATTTCTGCACCATTTTTTGAAGAGGCTGCCCTTTCCTGGTTGTATATTCTCAGCATCTTTGTTGAACACCAATTGACAATTGAAGTGTGAGTTTATTTCTGGACTCTTTATTCTGTTTCATTGGTCTGTCTGTTTTTATACCAAAATCATGCTAGTTTGATTACAATAGCTTTATACTGTACTTTTAAATTAGGTAGTGTAACGCCTCCCAATTTGTTCTTTTGGTTCCAGTTTACTTTGGCTATGTATTTATTTCTTTTCGTAGTTTGATATTAAATTTAGTGTTGTTTTTTCTACTTCTGTGAAAAACATTATTAGAATTGCTAAAACTTTCTCTGTTTTTTAATCCATAAACATAGGATATCTTTTTCTTTATTTGTGTCTCCTTCAGTTTCTTTCATCAATGTTTTATGGTTTTCTGTGTATAAATCTTTCAAATCTTGGTTAGATTTATCCTTGAGTGTTTTATGTTTTTTGTCTTTTTATACTATGTAAATGGGATTGTTTTCTTGATTTTTTTCAGATAGTTTATTGTTATAGAAACAATTGATTTTTGTGTTTTTATTTTATATCCTGAAACTTTACTGAACTCACGTTTTAATACAAGCAGTTTTTGGTGGAATCTTTTGGATGTTCTATAGATATATATATGATCATGTCATCTGTAAACACATAATTTTTCTTCTTCCTTCCTGATTTGGATGACATTTATTTCTTTTTCTTGCTTAATTGCCCTAGTGAGGACTTTCAGTACTACACTGAGTATTAAGAATGCACATCTTTGTCTTTCTGCCAGTCTTAGCAGAACAGCTTTCAGCTTTTTCCTGTTGAACATAATAACTGTTGGCTTATTATATGTACTTATTACATTGAGGTTCATTTCGTCTATACCAAGTTTGTTGACAGTTTTTATCATGAAAGAATAGTGATCTCATAAAACTTTTCCCTCATCTATTGAGATGACAATGCAGTTTTTAGCCACATTCTTTTAATGTGGTATGTTGCATTTATTAATTGGTATGTGTTGAGTAATATTTGTATCCCAGGGATAAGTCTGGTCCTTTTAATGTACGACTGAATTTGGTTTGCTAGCATTTTGTTGAGGGCTTTTGCATTTGTGTTCATCTTATAATGACCTTGTCTGACTTTGGTGTCAGGGTAATCCTGGTCTCATAAAATATGCTTGGAAGATTTCCCTTCCCTTCAATTTTCTGGAAGAGTTTGAGAATGATTGTTATTATGTCTTCTTTAAATGTTTGATAGAGAATTCTACAGAGAAGCTATTGCTACTGGGCTCTTCTTTTATAGGAGACTTTATTATTGACTCTTCACTCAGCAAATAATTCTGTTTCTTGTTGATCTCCTCAAAAGTTTTATTTATTCATAATAAAATTTTGGTAAGTTGTATGTGTTTTAGAATTTTATTCTAAATTTATCCATTTCTTCTATATTTATTATTAAAATACATTTATTATTAATATTCTAAGTTTGGTATTAATTTTTGGTTTATTATTGTGCATACTAGTCTATTATGATCCTTTGTATTTTTGTACTGTTCTTTTTAGTGTCTCCTCTCTCATATTTATTTGAATCTTCTTTCTTTTCTCTTAATCTCTCTAAAAGTTTGTTAATTTTGTGTATTTTTTCAAAACACAATTCTTGATTTGTTTCTCTTTTTTATTATTTTTCTTTTGTGTATTTTATGTCTGTCCTAACATTGATTTTTTCATTTGTTATACTAATTTGAGCATAGTTCCTCTTTTTCTAGTTCCTTGAGGATGGAAGTTAGATTATTTATTAAAGATCTAGTTTCATACCATTATAGTTAGGAAAGCTATTCTATAGGATTTCAGTCTTCTTAAATTGTTAATACTTGTTTTAAGGGATAATATCTGAACTCTTCTGGAAAATATTTCATGCCCACTTGAAAAAGTGCGTGCCTGATGCTATTGGAGGGAGGATTCCATACGTGTACATTTGACCCATAGTGTTGTTCAAGTCCATTGCTTCCTCATTGATTTCCTGTCTGCATGTTCTATCCGTCATAGACTATGGAGTACTGAAGACCCATACTATTATTGTATCACTATCTAGTTCTCTGTTCAATTCTGTTCAGCCCATACATATTTAAAATTGTTTTCTCTTCTTGATGGATAGACCTTCTTGTCATTGTATTATTGTTTCCTTTTTCTCCTGTGATGGTTTTTGGTTTAAAGTCTATTCTGTCTGATCTAAGTATAATTATTCCTATTCTACTGGAGTTTGAGTTCACAGGAGACCATTATGGTGCTGTGGTAAACCTGTGCCCTGAGTCTGAAATACCAAGCCTAAATCCTGAGGCTATGGGGACAAGCCTGATACTGGGGTAGGCATGGATCATGAGGGCTGGTTGGGATCCATAGGCCACATGGACTGGCCTGGATCTGGGGTGGGCTTTTAGGTTGAGTCTGGGAGGTCTGGTCTGACACTGAGAGTCACTGAGGCAGATCCACTTTGCCCCAGCTGTTATACTGCCTCAGGAAGGTGCTTGGTTTTTTAAATTTGTGTGTTTTGTTTTTCTGAGATAAGGTCTCACTATGTAACCTGGGCTGGCCTTGAACTTGCTGTCCTCCTGACTTGGAAAGATCACCTCCTAAGTCAACTGCTTTTTTTTTTTTGATGAACAGCTTGGCAATAGAGTTCTTCTCCCTAAAGGAGATCAGAATTAGGTCAAATAAAGACAAGTGATAAAAATATTTTTGTCTTTTGGTTTCTGTTTTGCTTTCCCAGGGAGCTGCCAGGTAGTCTAAGTAGTGATGATTATATGTACATGACCTTTGAGGGAAACTCCAAATCTGTCCTTCCCCTGTGAGTTACTGCTAAGTTGCTGACTTTTACAGCCATTGTGATTGTGAAGCTGTACATTTTCAAGGCTGTCATGGAGCTGAAGAGAAGGTGATGAGAATGGGATAAGACAAAAACACAAACTTCACTGTTTTGGACAGCATAATGACCCTCTAAAAATGTCTATGCTATGCTATCTTATGATATATGAATATGTTATCTTATTTGGAAAAGGGAACTTTACCGATTGATTAAGATTATAAAGGGTAGAGATTGTGACATTATCCTGGGTTATCTAGCTGGGTGAGATCTAATCACATAAGTTCTTAAATGTAGAGAGCTTTGTCCAGCTGGCATCAGAGGCACATGTGGGGAAGAAGGGTCAGAGAGGTACCTTGTGTATGGCTTTGAAGATTAAATAAGGGACTAGGAGCCAGGGAACATGAGCAGCTCCTAGAAACTTGAAAAATCAAAGAAAAAAATTCTTCTTTAGAGCCTCCAGAAAGGAATGCAACCCTGCCAACCTTTAGAATTGGTTCTGGGTGGGTCTTTTAACCTATCAAACTAAGAGAATGAATTTGTGTTGTTTAATATCGCTAAATTTATGGTATTTCATTATATCAGCAATAAGAAAAGGAACACATTATTATTGATGAGATTCAGACTTTTTAAAAAATTAGTGCTGCTCAACGACGCAAACATTTATAAATATGTGGAGCTCTGAAACTGACCATTGTTTGCAGTGTTCTTGCTGTCTTTATAGAGGAGTGGAGTTTTGCATGTCCTGATTCTACCACAATTGTGGAAGAACTTTTCTTCACTTCCTCTTGGCATCTGGTATTGCAGATGAGAATCAGTTTCTTGTTGTGTTGTGGGTAATCTGTTTGGTTTTTTTCCTTGGGAAAGATCTTTCTCTTCATGGTTCTGAACTCACTACATTGTGATTAGATTTGGGAATTTTACTTGTTTTTAATTCGTTCTGCTAAACAATTGGCAAAAAATAAAAACATTTAGTAGTCTTTCAGCCTAAGAACTCACCTTTCTTAGTTCTGGGAAATGATTCATTTTCATTTATTCATATTTATTTAGTTTTTGGCAGTACTGGCTTTGAACTCAGGGCCTCGCACTTGCTAAGCAAGTACTCCAGCACTTAAAGCATGCTCCCAACCCTTTTTGCTTTGGTTATATTTCTTAGATAAGGTCTTGTGATTTGGCCCAGGACTGGCCCAAACTCTGCTGCCTGAGTATCTGGAACTACAGTATAAGCCACCACACCTGGCTTGTTTTTATTTACTTAAGTGATGTTCTTTTCACACTCTCTACTCTGTCAAGATCTACTCTTAGATAAATCTTAAAGCTTCAGGATGTATTATGTGGGTCTCTTAGTTATTCTAACTCTTTATGTTTTCTTTGCTATTTTTAGAGACGTTCTCATTTTGATTTTCTTCATTCTCTAATTCATTTCCAGCAGTAGTTCTTGTTCTGTTTCATCCATAAATTGAGCTTAAATTTCAATGATCATACTTCTAATTCCTATAGCATCTACATGATTGTTTCTTATAGATGAAATTCTTTCTTGTGTCCTGAAGGTAAAATCTGCATTTGTCCTCTGATAACTATTAGAAATTTGTTCCAGGACCCCCTACAGGTACTAACGTCCACAGATGCTCTTCAAATATCTTATTCAAAGTGGTCTAGCATTTTCATAAAATTTAAGCATATCCTCCTGTTTAATTTATAACATTTCTAGATTACTTAAAATAACTAATACAATGTAAATGATATGTAAGTAGATGTTACACTGTATTATTTAGGGAATAATTACAAGAAAAATGTCTGTGCATGTTCAGTACAAATGTAATTTTTCAAACATTTTTAATCTGTGTTTGATTAAGACTTGGAAATGTAGAACCCATGAACATGAAGGACTGACTGTATATTTACTTTATTAATGTCCATCACTGACAGTTCTATAAACTTTGTTTTCTCAGTTGTAAATTCTTCTATCTGTCATGGTAATGCATCTCTTTCTTTGTGCTATCTTTCTCAAATGTTTGTGATTCTTGGATGAATATTCACCTCTGTAGTTTAGATTTCTTGAAGACTATTCTTTTTAGCAACCTATTTGGAAAGGGAGAGGACTCTGTACTGCTACTTATTTATTTAAAGTGAGATTGGGGATGATCAGCAAGCCTGACTTGAGCAAGCATGGATGTTGCAGTCTTCCTGAGTTTTGTCAATTGTAAAGAACCCTGCCATGATTCTTTATTATGAGCTCCCATACTCACCAATCTTACCCAGAGGCAGATCTTCCTCTTACTGCTATGTATAAATGGTGCTTAGCGGTAAGGAGATAAGTTATACCTGTCTATCATCTATGCTTCCTGATAAGGTATTCTTTGATATGCAATAGTTTATTGCTTTATTAATTGCCATTTTTATTAACATAATGTTACTCTATCATTCCTACTCAGTGGCTTTTCTACTTTATCTAACATTGACATTTCCACATTGATTTTTTCTTTTTCTTGATGCTTCTCAGAATATATGAATATTCATAAATTTTTTAATGTTCCAAAGCTACTTTGCTTTGTATGTATCTTGAAAGGAACATCATTGAATTTGATTTGTTATTGCAATATGCATATTATTTTCACAAGATTTCATAAAGAATTTCAATCCATTTTCAAGTATTGACTTTATTGGCATGTTCACCAACATAAGAGTACTTATCTCATAGGAGTTGTACAAAAAATTTGTGTTAAATGGATACACAATTCCTGATATTTAGGTCTCCTTTCTTTCTCTCTTTTCAGTATAAACATTTAAAAAATTTGTTCTTATCTTCTATAGATATCTTGCTTATAACTTTACTTGTAGCTAATTGTAAGTTTTTAAAATATATTATATTATGGGCATGTTCTTGAGTTTTATAAACACCTATCTATAATTATAATTCTGAAAAGTATGACAGATTTTTAAGCTCATAGCAGACTTTGAACAATAACTTGCAGTCTGCACATTAGAGATAGAAAGTAAAGTGATGAATCTGCTGGCTATAGTAGCAAAAAATCAGGATTAGTCATTTCTAAGTACCTCATCTTTTAATAACAATACAACTGAAATTTATAAAACTAACTTACATATCAAGAATAATCCAGTATAGTATACTATCAATTATAGAATTACTTATAATTCACAAAAATATAATCGCCAAAAAAATTAAATTTCAAAAAATATTTGAGAAATTAGACTTTATTATTCAGTGATCAAAGTTATTCATTAGTGGAAATATCCCCAAAGTCCTAAATATATTGTATAAAATCCCTGTTTAGGTATCATTGTTAGCTTTTATGTTAATGCATAACTGACTTCATTCTGGTTCTATTACATATCTCCAAACCACATCTTTTGCACCCATAAAAATAGAGAGGATGATAATACCTAATAGGATACTTACATGGATTATGATAAAAATTAAATAAAATAATCTTTGTAAAAGCATTTTGTATAGGGTCTGACATCCATCACCTTCATTCCTTACTAGGTATTTGACCCTGGGAAAGTTCCTAAAGTTCTTAATGTCTTAGATTTATTCTTTTAACACATAAATCAAAGAAGTAACACCTATGATGTCATCCAAAGAGTAGGGATAGGATTAGGGCAAAGGACTGTTGTTCTGCCTTTTGCCTATGGAAACAGAGAAAAATAAAACCTACTGAGGATTTGATATGAGAATCATAGGAGTTGTGACACATGATAACTTTCTATAATATATCAGTACTACTTATTGAAGGCTATTTTTGATCATTTTAATTTTTAGTCTGTCCTTTGATCATGTTGGTACTTCCTGTTCCATTAACTTTCCTGTTCTCATCAACATCCTTGTCAACAAAACCACCTTGATTTTGCTTACTTCTCTATTCCTTACATATATGTCATTAGCAACTCTGGGTAATTATTGCAAGGAGTAGAAATGAGACAATATTTTGTGAATCTCACATAAATTTCTGGCTCTCCATTTTGGCAGAACTCTGGACCAGCCACTGTAGCTGTCAGGGTGATTTATGATGTTCTTCACCAAGCTGACAGCCAGTGGAGAAACAACTCCATGTAAGAAAAATTCCTTATATTTATTCTACCTAGTTTAATACCTGATGAACCATGTTATAAGAACAATTCTTAAAATAGCCTTGAGGAGAGCATCTCTACATTTGCCAGGACATACAATCCATCATAGAAACGCTCATGGGAATGTAGGGGAGATGATGGTTCTGCTATGAATTGGACTGCTTTACAGAAGAGACATTGATTGGAAGCTTGGCAATGGAAAGAGCAGGCTAATGTACTTCAAATACTAACTGACTCTCCTAATTGCTTTCAGTTAGTTCATTTTTATAATAAACTTTCATCATAGGTGATACTGCTACCATGTAAATGTGACTATAAGTAGGAAGGGAGGATCAACTCAAGAAAGTTGAGACATGACTACCTTCAAAGACTCTTCTTTGCAGATGGAAGGTAAGAGGGAACATAACCCATCTTCAGTGGGGTACCTATGTTTTGGGCCTATCCTGAAATCTCTGATTGAGGCCACTGTAAACTTCATCTATCTAGTTCATATATCACTTGTTATGTATTGGCTTATTTGTATGGCTTTGTAAGGCTATATGTGCATCTTTTCTACTCACCTGAATAGTATCTTCAACTTGTCACAACTCTTCCTCTCATACTATAATATCTAAAAGTCTCCTCAAAGAACTAACCACCTAGTTAACCAACCAACCAAACAAGTAAATCCATTCCCTTAACTTCCTATTTATTTGCTTCTTTATCTGACTGAGTTTCCCACTTCTCAAAAGAGTAGGCTTCACTCATTATCTGCACATGGAACTATGTTTTTGGCTTCAGGGGCATCACTCTCTCTCTTGCTTCTATTCAATGCTCTCTCCTGCTTCTTTTCAACCTCTTTTCCCATATCTTAATCAAAGTCCTTCACTGGTTTTTCTCTTACCTGTCTTCTCATGATACACTGATATTTCCTGGGGGTCACCAATTCTTAATATTTCCATGGATTCTTTCTTTACTCTAATGTCTTTAATATGTTAACAGTTCTCAAATACATATGTCTAATGAGACATAGTTCTTTTTATTGGTGATATTGGGGTTTGAACTCAGGGCCTCATGCTTGCTAGGCAGGTACCCTTCTGCTTGGGCTACTTTGTCCCATGCAGTCTTTGATCTCTAATCGAGCCCTTAAAATAGCTTTTAAGCTGTTCTTTAAGCACACTCAGTTTCCTTTTTCTGGAGTCATCCTCCTTGCATTATTCTACCTGGCCATCTCCAGAGCTCCTCCTTCAAAGCTACATTCTAGTGTGAGTCCTTCAAGAAAGACCTCCCTAACCACAGTGCAGTGAGACAAAACCACATGTGAAATCCTAGGACACTCTGTAACTAGATGCTGAAATCATCTGTTTAGCCAAAGTTCCTTTGCCAACATTAATAAATCAAGTTCTTCACTATCTATGAAGACATCATCCTTTGGATAAGTCCCCAAAATCTGGGGTTAGATGACTTATCAAAGCAGAGATATGAGTGTTAAAGAAAGCCTGTGCACACTTAGGTCATTTTTATGAGTCAGAAATGCAGATTTATATAACAAATTGGTTGGGCTTTATTAACACAGTATACCTGCATTTATGTTTAAGAACCTATTTTTTGATCCTAATAATAACTTATGGAAAAAGTCCAAAGAAAGCCAAAGATACTTCCAGTGTTAAGGTATACCACCCATATGGGAAGCCCTGTGACTGTTCAGAGATGACCAATGATTTGGGATCCTTCAATTTTCCCAATAGTGCCATGTTAAATGATCCCACTCCCTGATGGTGACTGCTGTTCACATATTTCCTTCTGAGGTAATTCCTTGAAAATGTGTACACATGACCAGTCTCCTTGGCTAACACATACACACACACAGAACTGGGACGCATATGGAAAAGATCTGAGGTCATTAGAAGCTAAAAATGCTGAACCTTCCCATTTGCCCTGGGGCAAGTGTTCTGCAGGACAAATGTCAAAAGGATTACAATAAGCCAAGCAGCTGGCTTACTCCTTAGTATCTTGTGCTTTATAGACACCAAGACCCACTGTGATGGCTTCATGCCCCATACTTTTGGAAGAAAGTGGTATTGCTATATAAAGTTGCTATTTGTATTAACCTGTTGACTCACACTGTCAATGATAAACAGTATAGAAATAACTATTTGTTTTAAGGGGTCTTTTTTGTTTACTTCTTTAATAATAGTTTTATTGAGACAAAGCTCACACACACTATAAAACTTTAAAGTATACAATTTGGTGGTGTTAGTATATTCACTATGTTGTATAACCATTACTACTATCTAATTTTAAAATTCCTTCAACATCCAAAAACAAATCTTGTGATGGACTGGACATTTTTGTCTCCCTAAATTTCAAATGTTACAGAACTGAGGGTCCCAATGTGACGCTACTGAAGGTAGAGCTATTATTAGGTAATTGAGATCCAGTGAGTGTGTAAGAGTAGATGTACTAATCCAATGTGATTAGTGGGCATAAAAGAAAATCTTTCTCCGTCTCTCCATGCACCAAGAAAAGGCAATGTGAGCACAAAGAAAGAAGGTGGCTACCTGTAAACCAGAAAGAAAGTCCAATCAAATGGACTGCTATTTTGATGTTGGACTTCCCAGATTCCCAAACTGTTAGAAATAAATGTCTGTTGTTTAAACTACCCAGTTTATGGTATTTTGTCACAGCAACCTGAATGGCTAATATAAACTCCATACCCCTTCACAGTCACTCCCAAGGTTCTCTTATCCACAGTCCCTAATATACTTTCTATTTTTGTGGATTTATCTATTCTGGGCATTTCCTGTACATGAAATCATTCAATATGTAGCTTCTTTCACTAAGCATAATATTTACAAGGTCCATTCATGCAGTAGCATGTATTGTGGGTATTTCACTGCTTTTTATTAATAAAATAATATCACCTTGTAAGGACATATCATATTCTGTTTATTCACTCATCAACTGATGAAGGTTTGGGTTATAAGTAATGCTTCTGTGAGCATTTTAGATGGGCATAGTCTTTGGTTCCTCGCACCTAGGACTGGAGCTGCTGGATCATAGTAACTATGTTTAACATTGTTAGGAGCTGCTAGATTACTTTCTAAAGTAGCTGACTCCTTTCACATTCCCACCAGCTATGTGTGGCAGTTCTCCACATTCTCACTAACTCTTGCTATGACCTGTCTTTTTCATTTTAGACATTCTACTAGTTACGAAGTATATTTCACTGTAGTTTCCACTTGCATTTCCCTGTTGACTAACGATGTTAAACACCTTTGCTTATGTTATTGTCCATTTGTGTATTTTCTTTGGGGAAACGTCTATTCAAATCCTTTGTATTTTTGTTGTTGTGGCTGCTTTAAGATGAGGTCTTCCTGTGTTGCCCAGGCTGGTCTCAAACTCCTGGGTTCAAGTAATTCTCCTGTTTCAGCTTCCCCAGTAGCTGGGAGTACACATGCAGCTCCTTTTTTCCCCTTACTTTTTAATTAGCAGACATTAATAGCACAAGGGAGTTTCATTATGATAATTCCACAGATGCTTACAGTGTACCTCAGACAAGTTCACCCCCTCTGTTATGTTCCCTAGACATCCTTTGTCAAACAGTGTTTGATGGGTTTCACTTGCTACCTTCACATACACCTAAGTAATGTAGTTTGATCCTCTTTGGTCACCTTTGCTCATTTTTAAAATTGGATTATCTTTTCATCATTGCATGCTAAGAGTTCTTTGTTTACTCACATTTTCTCCCTTACTATGGGTGTCTTTTTATTCTTTCTCTTTTTTGCAGTACTAGGTTATGAACTCAGGGCCTTACACTTGGTAGAAAGCACTCTACTCACTCTACCACTTAAGCACTGCCTCTACCTCTTTTGCTTTAGTTGTCTCTTCAGATAGTCTTGCATTTTTGTGATGGGCCAGCCTTGGATGGCAGCACTCCTATCTTTGCCTCCTGAATAGTTGGAATTATTGGTGTGTGCTACATTCCTGGCCTTTGATGGTGTCTTTTGAAGAACAAGATTTTTTAAATTTTAACAAAGTTTAATTTATTTATTTTTCTTTTGTTGCTTATGCTTTTGGTGTCATATCAAATAAAACACTACCCAATGCAAGGTCAGAAAAGATTTTCCTGTGTTCTCCTCTAAGAGTATTATAGTTTCATTCTTACATTTAGGCTGAAGAGCCATCTTGAATCAGTTGCTTTATCATGTAGTGCATCGGTTGGAGGTCTTATTAGATGTATGCACCTCAGCTTCCAATGGGAAGCCAGAAATCTGTAGGCTTCCTGGGACCCCTCATTATAAACAGAAAATTCTGCAGCTAACATGACCTGACTGATTTTTGGTTGGCCTCCTGTCCAAGGTGATGGAGGGCCCAAATGAGCTAAAGGCAACAGAGCAGAGTTTTGGCAGGACCATGAACCAATTTTCAGAACTTTTATAAAATTTCAAAAGTGAATTTAAATTCTCTAAGCTGGACAGATGACACTGGAAAATATTGTCACTAATACTTTTCCAAATACTTCAAGTTGTTTCAAATGAGTTATTTATCTCGTGTACATTTCTGAAACTATCCATTCCACATGGGTTTGATTAATTTACACAGAATTCTTCAACACTGACTAAACCATATTGTAGATATCTAAGAAACTCTATGAACTACTCCTAAGTCCCTCTTAAAAACAAAACACACTTGGGTTAACAACTCCAGATTCCAAGTTGAAATCCTTCTACTTCAGCTTAAGAGCCTTCAGCTCTAAATGAGACTGGATACAAAAATGTATTTCCCCATATTGAGGAGAAAATCCTTTTTTAGAGACTCTTTCTTGAAGGTAAGTATGTTATAACATATTGGGCTTAGGACTAAAACCTTTGATTGGTACATTGAGGTTTTCATTTGCACTTACCATCGGCAGCATAAGTTCAAAAGCATCTCAGACATGGTTGCTATCCCTGAGGTGCTGCCAAGGAGACACCACTGAGAATCAGAGCACTCATATCCTTGCCCATCACAGCCTTGGTGACTGTCTGCCACCATTATTCTTTTATTCACTCAAAAAGGATGATAAATTGAGAGGATCATTGTAGGTTGTAATGCCTGACACATTGTAGGTCTTTAAAAAACTGTTGAGTTCTCTTTTCTTTAAATACTTCTAAGGCATGAAATAATGGCCTTAAAAATCAGCTATGGAGGGAAAGTCTTGTGAATAAAGGACAATTTGCCAATGCCATGTCACTGGGCATGTTACCTAACAGTTATGTTAGTGGTGAGCATCCTATCAGCATTAATAACCACATGGGAGCCGATAAGAACACAGTTGAGGACTGTTTCCTAACCAGAATAACGGGCTAGGGCTTATAGAACAATAGACTAGACTATTTGTATCCTAGGCAATATTGTTGTCACCACTGATTCTAATGAGGATTTTATAATTTATGTCTTTAATGTATTTATTATGAGAATGCTTCTGAATATATTGCATAAGCACTACTCTGCTTCAGGGCTAGAAATTTGGGAGACTTGGTTTAGAGACTCAGTTTGTTCAGTAATTATTGGGTTGATGGGTCATTACATTTTTATTTTTAAAAGGTCCAAAAAAATGAGAGACTTGGTAATAAAATGTACCACAGTGTGAAAATTGTGCAGTGTCTTTTCTCTTAATATCTAGGAGAATATTGAAAATTGGCCCAACAGTGAATGATGGGGCAATTATGAATAATCCACTATAAGTATAGTTTACTTTGAAACCATGGAGACTGCTTCCAACAAGTGCGATAGGTGAGTTAGTTCCAAATCTAAAACAAAGTGCATGATAAACATTGCTGGAGTTGGCATGGAAAAAAAAATTAAAAGGGTGGAATTCGAATTCAGAAATGATTGCCTAGTTCTTACAGTGATTTGTTTAAGATGTGAAAAGTCACTCAAAACCTTTGCATCTGAACCTAATCTGCTGAGATTCCTTCTTTCAATTCCACATTCAAAGTCAGCCATTAACAACTCACTGTGTGAAGGGTAGAGGAAAAAGAATACACTCTCAAATGGCAATGGATTTATATTTTATTTTGGAGACAAAAACAGAGAAATGGTTTAAATACAGGCCTCTCAAGAATAAAAAGGAATATACATTTCCTAACATGGAATGGTTAGGAAGCAACTGAATCCAAGTATTACCTACCTGCTCCAGATGTCTTTCTTGTGAGATCATCCTTCCTTTCATGCCTAAATCGCATTAGACTAGCTTTGACCTGCTTTACTAATGGGTGTCCAGGACCCCTCATCCATGGGCTTTTAAGGAGCCCCAGGGAATGCTCTCAAGGTTCTGTGTTTTTTGGTTTTTTTTTTTTTTTTGCTGGATTTTGCTGTTTTAATAATTAATTCATTTGTTTATTTTGGTCTGGTACACTCCCTTTACCACAACCCATGGGAATGGAATAATATATGATTTCAATACATAACCCAAAATCTAGGCTAGTCAGGATTTCAAAAACTAGAGATGGACTTCAACAGATGGTTCTGTCTGGGCACTTGATTGTGTATGGTGGCTTTCTTATAATGTGACATGGTAACACCATGCTTTCAAGTCATCACTACAGCCTTCCAGTACCTAGTGAATGTTTGGAAAAGAACAAATACAAGTTTCCCAAGAATAAAAACTATTAAGACAACAAACATTTTTGCAAGGAATTATGATCTATAAAGATGCAATTCATAGCCAGTTTCTTGTAGCTCATGCCTGTAATCCTAACTACTTAGGATACTGAGATCAGGAGGATTGCAGTGCAAGGCCAGCTGGGACAAATAGTTTGTAAGATCTCATCTCCAAAATTAACTAGAGCAAAATGGACTGGAGGTGTGTCTCAAGCTGTAGAGTGCTGGCTTTGCACTTGCAAACCCCAGTCCTGCAAAAAAAAAAAAAAAAAAGCAATTCTACTCACTAAGCACAAAAAACTATCTTCTACACTCTGTATAAAGAAAGAGATGGTTCAACTTAGCTTTTGTTTCATCAATAGGCCCAGGAAATGATTCTCCCAAGACAAAAGTGAAGCCATCCCAAAGTTAATTCAAGTGTCTCCCTTTGGAAAAACCTAAAAATGGCCTTAAAATGGGAATCCTGACTTTTGCTCATTCTGCAATCAAGGTTTAAATATCATTAGGGTTTGACCTCATCCAAAATATTCCATCCCCCCAAAACAGAGGGAGCCTCTAACGTAAGGAAATCTGATATGGAAGACCATATCAGATGGGCAGTATTACCCTTTCTTATGCCATTAATAAGCACCTCACTAAGCCCAACTTCCATATTTATTCTTTATTAATTATAAAACTTATTTTAGAGGATTTTTATAAAAATTAGAGGACAGTTCATGTGAACATGCCTAGCACAGAACTTGACACATAACTGATACTCTGCTTTTTTGAGAGCTTAGACCTTTAAGTACTAAAAGAATTCAAAATGATACTATTCAAAGATATTTGCCTCTTCCAAACCTACGGTTCCACATTTCAGAGCTATGGAAGAAAGCTGGAGCCTTCAAATCTATGCATGTGTTTGTGGCATCAGGATGGACACAGTGATGATTTTCACTGCCTGATTATAACTCCAGATCCAGGGAAGATGAACCTAGAGGAAGTACAGAGGAGAAGAAAAGAGACAAACAAGCAGTGCCCCAAGAAACATTGTCATTGGGCATCCTTGAGCCTGTGCTTCTCCATCCCACTCATCATGATTGTGACCATGGTCATCACTGGCATCCTTGGGTCCAGTAGCAGTGGCATCAGCAGCAGTAATTCTCAATAGCCATTTATACAACACCTGCTTTGTGCTGCACCCTGTATAAAAAGTACAGGGCAATGAAAGGAAGAGCCCTTCTGCTTGCAAAGAGAAGGCTTCCTGTCTTCCCATCTTGTCCTATTTGTCTTTGATGGCAGAGAATTAGGCATCTTGCTTCTTGTGGACTCAGAAAAGCAACCACAAAGCTCCATTTGCCACACCCCTTAGCTACCGCAGATCTATAACGTCAGGTCTGGAAGAGGCCCCAGCAATCAACAGACCTACTTTACAGATTCGGATAGGAAGGTCCAGGTTCAGGCTTTGCCTGAAGTTGGAGAACTCGTTCACTGATGGGAGGGCAAGAACTAGACCCTGGGTCATCTGAGTTTAAGCCCAGCAGAGTTCCTAGCACATCACCCCGCCTCTCTCTTCTTGACTGACTTATTGGGGTTGTAAGAAGCATCACTAGAATATACTTGATACCAAAATAATAATAGTACTTCTGGTAAGAGTAGGAAATAGTCTATTTCTACATTAATTAGTTAATTTAAGTAATCAATTTATTAGCAGTACTTGGGTTTGAACTCAGGTGTCACACTTGCTAGGAAAGCATCCCCTACCCTTTTTTTTTGCTTTAGTTATTTTTCAGATAGGGTCTCATGTTTTTGCCTGGGCCAATCTCAAGACTGCAATTCCTCTACCTGTACCACTTTCACATCTGGGATCATAGACATGAACACTACCCCCAGTTTGTTTCTTGAGATGGAGGTCTTGTTAACTTTTTGCCTGTGCTGGCCTTGAACCACAATCCTCCTGATCTCCACTTCCTAGGTAGCTGGAATTATAAAGGTACTCTACCATGTCTGGCCTAGAATAATGATTTTTACTAAGAAGACAAAGAGACTATTTCTAAAACTCTGATAGTTCTGATATTCTAGGATTCCAGTTTGCTCTCATGATTAAATTTTGGAGACTCAATTTTTAATTATTAAATAATCATATATTTAACTATTAAATGATATCTCTTTCATGACTGAAGACACTAAGACAAGAATGGGGTTAAACACTAAAAGGACAACTAATCCTGCCAATAGCTTCACAGAAGGGCCCTTTTGAGTGCAGGCTTCAAATGTCTTTCCTTTCCAACATAATACAGTCTGGCAATATGTGTGTTTTTTCCTCACCAAAGTGTTTCAGACACTCCCAGTTTCTGTATGATGCACAGTACTTAAACAGTCTGGCTCTAGACCTTTAGGAGTAAAAATTCCAGATAACTCAAGACAAACAGCATAAGCTTTGGAGCCCAAAGCTCCAAATTTGGAGTTCAAATTTCCAATTCTTCAGCCCCCCCTGAAGTAAATGGTGCTAACGACATTTTCTTTAGATGGTACCTGGAAAGAGTTCACACAAAACGCCTGGGACTCTTGAAGTGGTAGCTAATTTTAGACCTACTAAAGGAACACTTGCTGTATACCAGAATCTTCTGATTTCACTTAATCCTCACAGTTCCACTGCAAGCACACTTAAACTAAGGTAATTTGAGTCATTTGCTCAGTGTCTCCCTTGGGGGTCAGTTCATCAGAGATTTAGGATTGAACTAAGTTAGCCTGATTCTCCAAGCTCAGGAAATTACACTACTTTTTGAAATACTGGATTGGCTAAGGGGATGGAATGGAAAGGATGGTGGTGAAAGTCTGTAGGCCTCAGCTCTGCAAAGATACAACACCTTTCCTCCCCCATTCCTTGTAAATCCAAGATAGAATTCTTTATTCATCCAGTGTGTGTGCTCCAGCTTTTCCATATGACTCTGTATTTCTGAGCAGACTGCAAACAACTTATTCCAAACGTAAACCACCCACTCTGAGAATATTACTAAGAGGAATTCAACTGATTATGGGGGACAAAGGTAGTCTTGATAATAACACCCCTCTCCCTACCTTCGTGCCTGCTTGCTGGCTGTCAGCATGTTGGCAAGATAATCAATACAAGACAGAGCAGATGACTATCAAGGGCACAGAAGGTAAACGTTGTAACTGCATTTTACCTTCTGTTTACCCTTTCTGGAACCTGCAGGAGGAATGGTAAGTATGAAATCATTTGTTGCAAAATACAGAACTAATTAATCTATTACCATATTGCATTATACTACATTTAAATAAGGCACCTACTCCCTTTTGTAGAAGTCATGCATCCAATTCTAACAAGCTGTTCCCTTTGTTGAAAATTAAATAGGCTATGTGGACATAAAAAAGAGACCATAAAGGCCCATGGCACTAAAAACTCATTAAAATTATTTTTTTGCACAAAATATTATAAAATGATGTTAAATCCCAATATTGTTAAATAATAAAAAATGGAACAAGATGGAATAGACTCTTTCTGTACCAGTTTTTCTATTTCCTTCAGAAATCCTCTGTTACAGTTATATTTAGAGCCAGGCTTGCTGTGCGTGTTGATCTAGGCTATATAGGATAATCTGTGACATGTTCAGTCGTAAGAAGAAAAAGCAATGTTAGTTTTCAGGTGACACTCAAAATACATTCAGAATATTGTCTTAAACAGTTTAATTTCCCTAGAAGTTCTTCACAAAAGACTTTTTTTTCCTCTTTGATGTCCCAATTCAAAGGATAACAGCCCTAATAAGCTTCAGTCACAATTATTTGGCTACTGAAAATGCTGGTTGGTGATGATTTGGGAGTGGTCATAAGATTCGGAGCCACAACTTGGTTTCATATTAACATTCAAAGGTTTGCCCTCAGGTAGGAGGTAGGAGTTATTAAAGGCTGTCATGATAAAACCTAAGACAAGTCTTACTGCCATGGAGATTTGGCTTTCCTTAGAGGCAGAGTCAAGTTTTGCTTCTATGAAATGATTTGGAAGTTAAGACTTTACTCTTCTTGCTAAAATGGCCATGGCCTCACCACTCTCCAAGTTTATGAGTTTAGAATGTAGCACCTGCTGTGAATTGGTTTGATCTTGGGAGATGTTGGAGGCCTAGGTCTGGAACTCAAGGAAGAAAAATCTCTTTGGAGACTGATGTAGACATCTGTTGTTCTGTCCATCCCAAGTATACGTTTTACCCTTCTATAACAGCTCCCCAACCTCCCTTTTGTGGGGACTTCCCCTCCCCTGCTGCCTGTACACCAAAATGGTCCTGTTCTTCTCAGGCCAAGAGTGGGCAAATGACAGCAGCTAGCATGTAAGACTCTTCTTGAAATTTGAATATTGAACAGCATGACAAGAATTTTTATAAGTGATTGAAATTGATTCATCCCAGTGGCAGAATGCTGAAAAGACTGTCACTTAGTTCCTGTCACTTAGATCCCTAGATCCACACTTGTCTTTCCAAGTCCTGTATTCTCTATACATCTTGCTCTTAAGAACTACATGCCGTGTCCTTCCAATACATTCCTTTTGTTTTAAGGTAGTTGCATTTGTTTTCTGTTGCTAACAACAGAGAATCCTAATCAGCACAGATTTTCTTAAGGAAATGGGAGTCATTGGGAGCTCAGAAAGGGGCAAGAGCTGCATATGGGGAGGCTGAAGACAGTCCTATTCAGCCTTCAGGCATGCACAGACTGGTCTGTCCCCTGTAAAGGTAAAAGGACCCCCCAAAACATAGATATCTGCTTTTCATAGAGTTCAGTGCCATCTATCAACTTTTCTTCTCATTAGAAAAACCACAAACTGGGCATGCTTGCTGTCACAACTACTTAGGAGGCAGAAGTCGACTAGCCTGGGCAAAGTTAGAATAAGACCTGTAAGAAGTGCTCAAGTCGCTTTTTTGCTGAAAAGCACTGACACCTCTTGGACCCACGAATTAACTAATAGCAAGAGAAAAGCATGGCGTCCCTGCCTCCATTTTGTATCTTTTTTTGTTCTAAGCTATTCTCTTTGCAGTCGCTTTGCAATCACCTTGGATTCTAGGACAAATGATAACATCTTCATGACCAGGGACGGAAACTACCCCCAACAGTAGACTTCTCAAGGTGGACCTCCTGCCAGTTGACAATAATCCAGATAACCTCTCCCAGAACAAAGACTGAGATAATGGTCAACCAGAACATACTTGTGACGGGGACTGTTTAACTATGCATATCTTTGTCCTCTCCCCCAGTTCTTTGTCTACTTAAACCAATACCTCATGTCTGTACCACAAAAATGGCTGAAGGTGACTGAGTGCTTTACTCTACCTCTTCCCATGGCTTGTCCTCTGCTGTGTAATAAATCTCTTTTCTCTGATTTCACTATGCCTCTTTATTTGATGTTTAGGGGTGGATAACCAGACCTGGCATATGGAATCTCAGGAGTTTGGGGCTTCGGTCCCAAACCGAGGAGGAAAGTGGTCAATATAGAGATATTTATGTGACTTTTTTTCTTTTCTTTTCTAATTCTTGGGCTGATTTATGTAATCCACATTACATTTGGCTTCCCAATCTGAAAAGGGAAGAAAGGAAGGAAAGAGGGAAGGAGAGAGTGGGGGAGGTAGGGAGGATGGTCAAGTAGAAAAGAGGGTCAATGTTAGCAGAAACTAGCATTCATATCATAGAAAACAAATCGTCTTATCATTTGTTTAGATTGATGGGTTGCCAATGTCTATATTAAGGTAATCAGAATTAAATAGTCCACATGATCTTAAATATGTGCCAGGATCTACATTGTTCATCATAAAATGTTATGCAGTAATAAGTTTTCCCTAAATCTTTGTGTCTAACAACAATAGCTTCATGCTTTTCGGGTTCCTTGCTTATCATATGTAGCCTATGACTCTTTTCCATATGTCCTCTTTTTAGGACCCTGATTGATAGGATAGCCCCGTTTGAGAGATTATTTGCCTCATGGCATTGAGAAAGAAAACATGGAAGAATGACATAGTGGCTGTTTAACTTTGTACTAAGAATTAGCATCTGACATTTCCATTCATATTGTGTTGGCTGATGAAGTCATATGATCAAGCCTGCTGTCAATGGAGAGGGTCAATGAATGTCTTAAGTAATAATATAACACACTTCAAGAGTATTTTGTGTTATCCTGTTCATTAAATATCTCCTAAGAAGTAAAAATGTCAACAGTCTTTACAAACCCTGTGACTCTGGAATTATAGGTACCACACTATGCAGACCATACTCTTCTAGCTCTTTAAGCCTTCAGATCTTGTCCAGGAAAATTGCCAGTCCTTCAGCACTCCTGTGTTCTTTAGGGAGCCTGCTTACAAAATGGCAGACATGCTAACATGCGTGTCAATGTTTAGAGTTGATAATGCAAGCACAGCATTTCACCACAGCCATGGTGACTGAGTTGCAAAATTATTTATGGCCTTCCCATTTATGGCATGCTGCTCAGTTTCCCATGAGTTGTTAGGAAAAATTCCTGATAGCTACTATGAGCCATTGAAACCTATGAGATTTCATTTATTATGGCATAATATACACATTACCTCACTTGTGTTAGACCATATGGAGAACTCTCTGTTGAATTTGGCATAGTTACTGGGGTGAAACGGGAGTGGATTGTATTCCTAGTCCTCCTCAATTATGCTGTATGTTGGATCAGGCAGCCAACATCAACAGATCATCTGGGCATAGCAATCAGTCCTCAGGACAACATCACTGCCTTCACCTATGCCAATGAAGAGTAGTAAATGTGATTTTGGAAGGTGTGTGAGTAGCTGGGAATAACAACTTCTCAAGATGGATCACTTGGGCTCCTTGCTAACATTAAACTGGTGTGTGGAAGGTGAAGGATTTGCACAACATTCCCTTGTTACTCCTTGTGGGGTAGGATTTAGAAAGAAGAGTAAGAAGCTTAAGAAAACTTGAAAACCAGCCAATTCTAACCCCAAATGAGCAACCAGCCAGGACTTCTTAACTGGAGAAAGGTCTACCCAGGGGACAGCCACACTACCTAATCTGCCATGCCAATTTGCCTCTTGCTTAAAAACACTTGGACTCTGCAGGCATTGAGACAGGGAATGAGGAGGAAAGTGGCCAACATAGAGATATTTATGTGACCTTTTTTTCTTTTCTTCTCTAATTCTGGGGCTGATTTATGTAATCCACATTACACTTGGCTTGTTCTGTTGCACACATGATTAGGAATCCTGTGGGGAGGGAACTTTTCCTACTTGGATGATAGTGGGGAACATTAACACTTTCAAGAACTGATCAGGCATTTTGTTAATTACTGTAGTGAATGCACCTAAAACACATAAAAACAGTCACATTAAAATTGGTCTGAAAATTCACAGATAACCTGAGAAAACAATCCTAATCATTTTTCCTTTTAAGAGTTGTTCTATAATGTTATATTCCATTGCCAGTACATCAGCGTGTGATGTTTCAGAGTTTCTCTGTTGCTGTCTCTCTCTCCCAAACACACCCACCCACACACACACACACACACACACACTGACCTAAAAGACAAAGTGAAACTCAGCAAAGAGTAAGTAGAGTTGCTATATACTTCATGAAGCTTAATGTTAACCGTAATCCTTCCTCAACAATTCCCCACTTGGCATCTCTGTCTCTCATCTTTATGGAAATGGAACGTAAATACTTGAAGTGTTTCGATTGCAAGTAATATCACTAATAATGAGCTATGGGTGAAGCAGACCCTTCCTTTCCAAAGGACAAGCTCTAACTTTGCTTATGGTTGACTATTTCAAATAAAATCAAAAGATTGGTGTCCACTCGCCCCCCCAAAAAAAAGTCTAATTAGTGTTCGTCTATTGGAGAGGAAGCTGAGAGCGCTGCTCCACCACTGCCAAATGAAATTAAGGCCCAATTATTGATAAATGAAGAGTGGTTTGTGCTGGAGTCTGGCCTGGAGTTGCGGAAATACATCTGTCATTTGGCCTGCACAGGAGTCATTCATGTGTGATATAGCATCCTGTGCATTTATCATGCATCTGTAGATTTTTGTTTTAATTCAGTTAGCTGTCTAACCAGATTCAGTGCTGGATGCCTCGAATGGAGTCAGGATTTGGACTGACAGATGCAATTCTGGTCTGAAATGGTGTGTGACAGGGTTAGCTATCTTGCATATTAATTATTATTGAAACCACGATAGGCAGTTCTTTTGCACTAATGGTCGATTCCCTTATCTGTTTTGTGGCTTCCATGGTTAACAATTGCCCAGTTGCTCCAGGGCAGGTAGGAGCCATGCTGGATCAATGGACCATTGTTGTTAAGTGCACTTACTATTACCATGAAAATAGAACGCAAAGTGCTTGAAAGGCAGGAATGAAAATGCCCCTGTCTTACCATTATGCAAATTACAAATTCTATAAATGAGATAAGTGGGAGGGAGAAACACTTTTCATAAATCTTAACTAGGCAAAAGAGTTTATTAAGTCCATTGTCAAAAACAAATTGAAAACAAACATTTGTTAAGTTGATAAAAAAAGAGAGAGAGAGACAGAAAAGAAAAAGAAAGAAAAGAGATGTTTGCAGGCCTTTTCTAATCCAAGCTTGGCACACAAAGCTTAGTTTGGGAACACGCTAAGGTTTAATTTAAAATTCCTGTCATTTTATCACTAGGTGTACAAAATGCTGAAAATAACTGTCACCTTTAAAAAGAAGTCAGTAATACAATTTTTGTCCAAAGTTCTGAGGACAAATTGTGTAGGTAAAACTTTAATGAGACCAACTCCAAGGGTAACTATCTTGCCTCAACTTCCATAGTTTTTGTTTGCTATTTACATGGTTCACTTTTTTTTGGTCATATTACCCATTCCCTACCCCTTCTTATTTTAATCATCCAGTGAACTTTGGAAAGCCCTGAAGAAAAAATTCCAATTACACAGGGTTGACCGGAAGTAAATGTTGCTTAAATGCACAGTGCTTCTTGCCATTTTGCTATCTTGTGTGTTATGAATTCCGTGATGACTGTGGGTGCTGTTTCTAGAACAACTTGAATTACACATTTTCACTACTTAAAAAATTCATAAAGTTGCTGAAGAGTTTGATGAAACACAAAATGGTAGCACAATGAAATGTATTATTCTGTGTTAAATAGAAAATTAATAGTAGAGTTAAACTAATAATGATGAATCTGCATCTTTTCAAAAGATTCCTATTGTTAATGGACATTTCCTATTGGTATTGCAGGTCCAAAAAAAGCTTCTACTTTCCTAAACAATTACAAATTTCCATCTTGAAATAAATGCTTTTTCATCTCCGGATGTTTGAAAATTAGATGTTTAAAAAGAACTTGGCTTTAATTTAAAAGTTCAATGGCTTGATTGTGATATTGGGTTACAAGATTTTAGTTGTTAAAGATCATTTTGAATAAAAGAGCAAATTAGAAGGCAATGATATATCTTTGAAAAAATAGATCTTAAAATATTAATAGTCATAATATTCAGGAAATATAAGTAAATTTTGACTTTACAGTTTGGAAGCTATTATCATTTTTCATGTGATTAGCTATTCCAACTTAGAATATTTGCCTCACCACTTTATTTCTTTCAATAGGTTTTTTTTTTAAATAAGACTCCAAAAACTTAATTATGGCTTATGCAAATATCATTTGAGGGAAAAGAGGGTAATATTAAATCTTTAAAAGCATTGTTAGGTTAAATGCTAGGAAAGTCATTGTAGGTTTTAAATGGCAGTCAGAGGAAAATGGAACTGAAGTGGGGAAGCCTCTTGGAAAGTTTTCTCATTCCTTCCTAAAACCCATTTACTTGGATCAACTTTTCCCAACTTCTTAAGCTAAGGTGCATGTTTTAGAAAATAGAGAAATGGAAAGAAGTTTTTCTTCTGATTAGGTACAGACCACAAAAAATCTAAGTTCACCCGAAGCCAAAACTGCTGAGAATACACGCAGGAAGCCGGCAGCCACTTTCCTCGCAGGCCCCATGCAAAACTTCTTCCTATTTTATTGAATCACCTGTATTTTTCCTATAATGCCTGGGATCTCCACTCATGTGTAAAACCTGCAAGGAAAAACATACACATGAGTTACAGTAATAATCATAATTAACCTGGAAAAGTTTAGATTGTTAAGTAGGAAGACATGAAGGTGTTAATCAGCCTCCTATTTTTAAAGTTCTCATAACTTACTGCATACTGCACTTGAAGAATGCTTAAAATCATAAAACCACAAAATGAGAAAAATAAGAATAAAAAATTATATATCTGATGTGTGGGAGTGAAATGGCAGGAAGAAGAGGAAGTTGGTGGTCAGGAAGGGAGCACACAGAAGGGATTGATTACATAATTCTAGGGCAGAATTTCTTGAACCTTCTAACTTTGGTCCCTGGTGATGTATGTGTACTCACAGGTTTACGGTAAAGACTAAAAGAGAGTGTGGAGGAGGAAAACCGTTTCCACTGAACTTGTAAAAGACACATTAACAGGAGAAAAGGCACACAATTTTACTAATTAAAATATGGATGGAATTTCACAGAAAAGAAGTGAAATGCAAAGACGTGATTAGACTTGGAGATTTACATAGCTTTTTTTTTTTTGGTAGTGAAAGTGATAGTACAGCTTATTAGGAAAGGAAAACACTTTCAATAGACTGAAAGTTGGTCATCTCTAGAGTGAGAGTAAGAATGAGAACAACCACTTATATGCAAAGAGTTTGGGATGAGGGTAGGGAGGATAAAGGAGAATGATGAAAGGTGTGGATTCAACTATGTTATAATGTAAGAACTTTGGTAAATATATAATGTACTCCCAGTAAAAAACTAATGAAAAAAAATTTTTAAAGAGTTTGGGTCTTCAAAGGTCATTATTTGTGGAGCAGTAACTAGTAAATACATGGGTAAACTGTGAAGGAAAGTCCCCTTAGGAGGTAGGATGGGAACAAAACACCTACCCACAGTCAAATGGAATGAGGAAATAGGGGCTGTGTGCAAGAAATATTACCTCCTGTGGGAGATGTTCAGTGAGATTCAAACCAAGCTCTGAGGAAGAAACAACCAATCAATAAGGCCCATGAGGAAAAAAGCAACCAATCAGCTAAATCCCATAAAAGCCTGTCCCCTACCCCATATGGGCACAGAGACATTTTCCTTGTGGTTCAGTTGCTGGTTGCTTCCCTTAGCAGTGCTCTAATAAATCTTTGCTTTTCCTTCTCTATTGCCTTGGTAAATTCTTTTACCAATCCATGGCTCCAAAATCTACCACAGGAACTAATGAAAAAAGGAGACCTTAGTGTTTTAGTAAGGTCTGATTATGAAAACTCATTGTGATGTTAACCCCCATCTCCACCTTTGAGAATGGGCTAGTCTTCTCTTCCTGGTAAGAGAGAAACTTCCTCCAAGGGAAGGCTGAGCTACCTTTCTCAAAGGGAAATTTATGTCCTATTTTTAGACAGATAAGGTAAAGGCAGGTGATTCTTCCTTTATCTATTAATTCTCAATTTAATTGTCTGCACCTCAAAATAATCTTTATGCCATATTTTGGGGTAACATCTTCTGATCTTCTTCACAAGGTAATACTGTGTTTAAAAAATGATAAATACTTGCAATTAAATGGACTGTCTCTTATGCTTAGATTTTCTTTCATAAATTTTCAGCTTTTAAAATATCCTTTCTTTCATGAAAAGGTGTTTATAATTGGTGGCATGTTTTCCCCCTCTGCCTTTTCTTGCTAAAATAAAATCTTGATAACTCAGTGTCATTCCTTTGATGTATTTTATTTTTTATTTCAGCGGTCCATGATTCCTATAAGACTTGGAAATAAGGCACTTTCTCCAGCAAAGACATTAAGGATAGCCATGCCTTATGGAGTCTCTGCTATGCTTCAGACTATATGCAGAAAGATTCACATACATTCTCTCTAACTTTAGCAGTGATCTTAAGAGGTAGACCATCCTGTCCCAATTTTGTTAATCAGGATGGAAAGCTTACAGAAGTTGAGCTGCTTGTCCAAGGTGCCATACTTAGAGGATGACTTTATTATCTGCCACTTAAACAACAGACTCTCTAAAGTGAAAGAGGGTTCTATTAACAGTTACACCAGGATAACAGACATGTCATTCTGGTTTCCCAGACCACCTTATGTTTAAGGTCACCTTGCACAACCATTCTATAGGTCAAGATTTAACCAGCTTGTCCCTAAAGCCCATGTATATTCTTTTTTTTTTTTCTCTTTTTCTTTTATTATTCATATGTGCATACAGGGCTTGGTTCATTTCTCCCCACTGCCCCCACCCCCTCCCTTACCACCCACTCCACCCCCTCCCTCTCCCCCCCACCCCCTCAATACCCAGCAGAAACTATTTTGCCCTTATCTCTAATTTTGTTGTAGAGAGAGTATAAGCAATAACAGGAAGGGACAAGGGTTTTTGCTGGTTGAGATAAGGATAGCTATACAAGGTATTGACTCACATTGATTTCCTGTGCATGGGTGTTACCTTCTAGGTTAATTCTTTCTGATCTAACCTTTTCTCTAGTACCTGTTCCCCTTTTCCTATTGGCCTCAGTTGCATTTAAGGTATCTGCTTTAGTTTCTCTGCGTTAAGGGCAACAAATGCTAGCTAATTTTTAGGTGTCTTACCTATCCTCACCCCTCCCTTGTGTGCTCTCGCTTTTATCATGTGCTCAAAGTCCAATCCCATTGTTGTGTTTGCCCTTGATCTAATGTCCACATATGAGGGAGAACATATGATTTTTGGTCTTTTGGTCCAGGCTAACCTCACTCAGAATGATGTTCTCCAATTCCATCCATTTACCAGCGAATGATAACATTTCGTTCTTCTTCATGGCTGCATAAAATTCCATTGTGTATAGATACCACATTTTCTTAATCCATTCGTCAGTGGTGGGGCATCTTGGCTGTTTCCATAAGTTGGCTATTGTGAATAGTGCCACAATAAACATGCCCATGTATATTCTTGTCATTGCATCTGGCTACCTCTGGAAGTTTCTTTTCTTTTTTCTTCTCTTTCTTTCTCTCTCCCTCTTGCTTTCCCCCTGTTTCTTTCCTTTGTTCTTTCCCTATTTCCTTCCTTTCTTTCCTCCTTCCTTCCTTCCTTTTTTTCTTGTGCTCAGTGTCAAACCCAGGATCTCCTGCATGCTGAGCAAGCATGCTACCACTGACCTCATCCTCAGCCTTTAGTTTCTCTATTTAAACACAAAAATAAGGATATCCCTTTGAAGTAACTGGATTACAGAACTGTACGATACCAAGATACACAAATTAATAATTCAAGCAACATTCTATGGAGTATTATTTGTGTCAAGGGACATCTACTATCAAAGGTGATTCCATAGGTGGCTTGAAAATGAAGAGATGGTGGGCCTCTATCAGAACCATGTATTATGTTAGAAACTGCTCTAAAGAGAGGAATTTATTTTCTACACATAGAAATTAACTTTGTGTAGCGATTCTGTGCGGCTCTGACTTCTATTGGTGTACACAGCACAAAGGCAGGGATAGGCTGCCTGGTTGTGATTTACAGCAGCCCAGCAATGCAACCCCAGGAATGGGTCTGGGACTGATGGGGCCTGGCTTATAAAAGGAAAATAGAAGTTTGCCATTATTTTCCTTGAGAGAGCCCGATCGGATACTGTGGTTAACAGCAGGTGTTTAAATTTCCCTCTGTTATCTGGGAAAATGCAGGCAAAACTTACATGTCCCAAATAGACCAAGACTATTGTGAGAACAGAGCTCAACTCTGCTAAATCAAAATGATGCATCATCACTTCCCCCCAGTGTCGTAATGAATGAGTACCGTTAAAATGTCACAGCTGATTCCCAACTCTCCCACCTGCACTGTGACCTGTAACTTTTTAATTTTGAGAGAAAGGCTCTTCCCTTGCCAGAAAGTGATTTCTGTTTGTGAAAGAATATGTAAAATAGCACCAGGTGAAGAACGACTTTTTCACCCAGTCTTGAAACCATCACAAAGGGACAAATTTTGCTGCTTTTGCTTTGTGTGTGAATTTTTTTCCACACAGCTCTATTCATTGCCTGAAACAATGGGGCCAGTGTTGGCCAGCAAAGAATGGTGCTATTCATGCACCCGGTACCCTGCACAGTGCCTACACTTGTTAGTCTTGGCTGCCCTGTGCTGCTAGCTGCTGGCAAGAAAGCCGGGTCTATGTTGTTGGATGGAGCAGACAGATCAGAGAATGAATGCTGGCGGCCAGATTCCCAGATAACCTCGGATTCTCCAGAAAACTCTTGTTGACATAAGCCTGTGCTTTGAGGGGTGTCCTGGAATTCCAAGAACTTGGGCCAGGTGTGAGGGCAGGTGGTGGCAGTCCCATTTCAGCCACCCCCAACCTCCTGCCACAAGCAAATGCAGATTCATTTAGGGGTTCAATGTCTGGCTTGGGAATCAGACACCTGACTTAAAATTCTAGCTCCAGAGAGGACTAGCAGAGGGACCCTGAACAAGTCTTTGAACCGCCCTCCCCCCACCCCAGAGTCTCCATGCCTTCCTCTGTAGAGAGGGCATAGCAATGCGACCCACCATGGAGGGACCGTGAAATTGAATGACATAGTATTATGCTATGATTAACAGAGACTAAATGTTAGCTATTATTGTTATTAATGAAAGACTGATGTAGCGATTATTGTCACTAATAAAAGACTGGTCTCAGGCATCCTTTCTGGATAGAAAGTCAACCACTGTGAAATCATAGGCAACTTCCACTCTAGTGATAGGTGGATGCAGGGGGCAGAGAGAGAAGACCACCTTTTGAGCAAGCTGTGCTCATGGCAGCAGAGACAGAAAATGTTTTTCACAGGGAAGACAGTGTCCATTGGCAGAGGCCACTCCATATCCTTTAAGGACTTGACAGAGGACTGATTAGCTTTCATGTGGCATTATTCCTGGTAGACAGTGCTATAAATATATGCCAGAGGCGGCCTCCTCATCCTCTTCAGTGTCTCTCCAACCTCAGGAGAGCAGCACAAATGTTATGCCCCATCATAACTCTTAATGTTCTTTTTCTTTCCCTTTTATTTTTTTAAGTGAGGTGAAATCTTTTAGCTTGCATTTGACTTCTGTGGGTGAGCAAACCACCAAGCCCAGGCAAGCTGTGGAAAACTTGCAGAGAGAGACTGGTAGATTCTGGGATCGCCAAGGGAAGGAAGCCTGCTTATTCTCCTCTGGGACCACCCAAAGCACAGCCCAGCAGACTGCTGTAGTCCACATGTCTTATTAAGATTAGCTCTGCAAAGGGGCTTTAATTCCAATTCAAGGGAAATCTGAGATAGATGGAGGGTTGGAGGGAAACCATCTTTCAAATTCCTTCCAACCAAGATGTTGTGATCTTTAAAGTTCCTTGCAATAGACATTGTTTAGCTACCTTGTTACCTTCTGTGAAGATGCTACCATGAAAGCTGACATGTTTGGCACCAATTTCCCTTGGCACAGTTTATGTACTTGTGCACTCGTTACAGTACCATCACTTTAGAGTCTGCTAATGTACTATATGAAGCATAGAGTGCTAATCAAAGGGCAATTTTCTGGGTTATGTACATTATAGAGAAAAGATAATGTATCTTTGGTGATTTTAGACATTTTAACCAATACTTCCATGAGCAGCAGACTTCACTTGGTATAATCACATAATTACAAGACATTATTGCAGTTCATAAATGGAATTAATTAAGAATTTAATTAAATTTCCAAAAGATAATTTAATAAAAGTAGGATTGATTAGAAAATTATCAATGAATTTACAGATTCATTTAAGACATTTATCTCTGTCACTTTTAAATTTCATTGAAATCTGTTAAAAGTGATAGCAGGGATGGTCACAGTGACATTTAAATAGTCACCATAGTTTCAAGAAGCAAGCAGTATTTTAGGTGTGTCTCATTACTTTTCATTGAGTAGTGAATTTTATCAATGTTTGATTCTGGTGAACACTGAACCTGAAAGAAATTGACAGAAAGTTATGAACTGCCCAGTGTTGATTCTGAAATCAGAATAATTTGTTCATTTAGCTAAATACATTTTTTTCATAATATTATGTTATCCTTACTTAATAAAAATTTCAGAACAACTGAAAACTGAGGAAAATATATTGAAGACTTATTTGTCATAAAACTGACAAAGAGCAAGCCCAAATTCTCACAGAAGATGGAAAATAGGTCTAGAATTTGTCAAAAATAAAATTCCTGGATCAGGAAGACAAAGACCTTGTTCTTATATTGAACCTGTTGCTTACAAAATATAACTAGTAGTATTTGCATTAGACCTGCTTTAACTATAACAGCAAAACATGCATAGTTATTGTAGTGTTTGATTTCATTTCATTGATAGAAGTGACATTTAAGGAGGGCCTGAAAGTCACTCACTCAATCACTCATTTATTCATTTCACAAATATAAAGTTAGACCTGTTATTCAGGAGTTGATTATAAAATCATGCCAGAGAGTGATACATTCAGCAAAATCACCCAACTCTACTCTCAAAATTAATCCAGAATTCAATCACTTTTCATCACCTCTGCAGTGACTATTCCTCTACCAACCTTTCTTTGCCTAACACAATTACATTACCTTCCTAATTTGCAACTCTACTTCCATGTCTCTTATAAAAGAGCAATCAGAGTTAGTCTTCTGAAAGCCAATCAGGATACCTCAACACCTTTGAGGGCAACCAACCTACTTATACTAATCCCAAATTCTTTCTGAAAGTCCCTATGGTATCCTGACTGGCTGCCATTTGAGTCCACTGCCCATTCCTCAACTCTCGTTTTCTTTTCCTCAAACACAATGCTTACTTCACTGGAGGGTTTGCACTCTTCCCTTAAATGTAGCTGTAACTGGGCGCTGCTTGATCTCACTCAGGCTCCCATCAAGTCCTCAGAGCAAGTAGGCATTCTTGGCCCAATGTGTCTCACTCAGGCACTTTGTCTCCCACCATCTCTGCCCCCTTGCCATGATTTATTTTCTTTGGTAGCATTGATCACACTCCTGTGTATTATCCACACTCTGTATTTGCCTTGCTTTTCTAGGATGTAAGCTCCAGGAGAGAAGCAGTTTTGTCTGTTTTACATATTACTGTATGTGCAAGGATCAATGAATATATGTTAAATAAATTAAGTAATCTTTCTGCTCTCTTTTCTAATTCACCTAGAAAAATAAGCAACAAATAATGTCAATGATGAGACTGTGATAGGGGAAGCAGGGAGAGTTATAGGCATATGCAAAGAGCCAATTGGTTTTCTTGAAAAGCATTACTTAGTTTGAGACCTGAAGGATCAATAGAAGTAAGCCAGGAGAAAAGTTATAGGAAGTGATCACATCTCTATTCTTTTTATTTTCTTATTTATTTTATTTAGCTCTCATTTATCATCTTGTACTTGTCAGCTTAATTATTGGAGATGTGAAGTCTATTCTGACAATAATTTGGATTACATAATCTGAAGAAATTCTTGCTATAAAACACCCAGAAATGTAGACAAAGTATTTATATTGGTTGTGCATATATTCATGCATATTTCTACATACAATCATTCATCATTTAATCATAGGAGTAAATTCTGAGAAATGCTTTATTATGTAATTTTGTCCTTGCACAAATATCACAAAATGTACCTACATAATCCCAGATGCTATAACTAATAGCTACCTAGGCTACTTGGTATAGCCTATTGCTCCAGGCTATGCACAAGTATAACATTTTATTGTTCTGAATACTGTAGAAAATTGTGACACAATGGTAAGCCTTTGTACGTCTAAACCTAGAACAAGCACTGCAAAAATACCAGTCAATAAAAATTTTACTGCTCCATTGCAATCTGATGACACCATTATTACATATGTGGTTCATGTTATGTGGGGTATGACTGTTAAGTACATAAAGAATGTAAGAGAATACTCAACCCAAACAAGCAGTGCTAAAACACAGAACTTGACATCCTGAGGCAGGGGGTAGTTGAAAATGAATGTGATTTTGAAACACAGGAGAATATAATCCATGATGAGTGACATTTAGCAGACACACAAAAGCAAAAGGATAGACTATAGAGAACTTCAAGTAATAGATTAATAGTGGGATGTTATTAAATAATATGCTAAAAATAATTAAAGAAAAATATTAATATGTCAGAAACCATAAGACATATGACTGAGGAAGATTGGAAAATAACCAAATTGAATTTCTAAATTTGAAAGACATAAATATTGAAATAAAATTCACAGTAGACAGTAGATAGTTGAACCAGGAGACTGGAACAGTTGAATAAAGATGTTTTCCCAAAGTGTACTTCAGAGAGATCAAATCAAGGAAAGCATTTAAAAATAATTAAGACTAGTTTGAAGAGAGCTCTAATGAGAGTGACTAGGGAAGAGAATAGATGGGGGAGCAGGAAGTATGGGAAGAGCTAAAACTGAAAATCCTTCAAATTTGATAAAAGTCATGAAACCTCAGGTTTGGGAGGCTCAGGCAGGATTAGGTAATACATGAATACATCATACAGAAATGTCAAGGTCAACAGAAAACCTAACAGTAACAAGAGAGAAAAATAGAAATATAGTTCTGCTATAGAACAACTTTACTAATTTCAGCCTACTTAGTAAATGGCTGAAAATGGATAAAAATCGCTAAAGGGCTGAGAGAAATAACATCAGCCTAGATTTTTATACCCAACTGTACTGTCATTCATAAATAAGCATGAAATAAAGTGGTTATCAGGTTAAAAACATTGGATCCATGCTGGAAGCACAAAATAAGGACATGTCTCAGGAAGAAAATGTTTAAACTTCAAAAGAAGAATGAAGTACAAAATTATTAGCAAAGAGGCTGGTAAACATGAGATTTATGTTAACAATGATTATGTAAAGCAAGAAGAATAATGAGTAGGATAATAATTTTATAAGATAGAAAAATTAAATGGAATTAAAATATTGGACAAAATAGCATGAAAGTTCAGAGGGGATGGACAGAGTTAAAGTGTTCAAAATATCCACCATAGAGTAGAATAGAAATATCAGTTCACTTTAGACCTGTTAGATCAGGAGGTATGTTAAATTTTTTTTTTCTTTTATTATTCATATGTGCATACAAGGTTTGGGTCATTTCTCCTCCCTGCCCCCACCCCCTCCCTTACCACCCACTCTGCCCCCTCCCTCTCCCCCCCACCCCCTCAATACCCAGCAGAAACTATTTTGCCCTTATTTCTAATTTTGTTGTAGAGAGAGTATAAGCAATAATAGGAAGGAACAAGGGTTTTTGCTGGTTGAGATAAGGATAGCTACACAAGGTATTGACTCACATTGATTTCCTGTGCATGGGTGTTACCTTCTAGGTTAATTCTTTTTGATCTAACCTTTTCTCTAGTTCCTGGTCCCCTTCTCCTATTGGCCTCAGTTGCTTTTAAGGTATCTGCTTTAGTTTCTCTGCGTTAAGGGCAGGCATGTTAAAATTTTAAGATGACAATTTAAATAATAGAAACAGTGCATATATTTCAATGCAATAGACAAAACATACAAATAACGGAAACTCAAACACTTCAAAGTAAGTTAACAGAGAAGAATTAAGAATCACAGAAAAAGTAGGGTAAGAAAGCAAAACATAACATTGGAAAGGCGGCATACATGTGAAATTATAATAAGTCTTCACAGTAAAACACTACCAGAAATGGTAGCAAAAATATAGTTCATTTGGAAAATTAGAAGGATGGCTAGATTGGATAGACAACTAGTATATGAATCAGAAGGTCCATAGCAGCTGTAATATCTGTCATTATACATATTTCTGAGTATATATATATATATGTATTTATGTTTCTGTATCTCTCTATATAATCACGTGAATTAAGAAGGCACTAGAGTTTGCTTTTTCTTCATGTAAGAAATCATTTATTCTAAGGACATCAGACTGCAGGAAGACAAACTCAGCCACTATCAATGTGACCCAACCGTGGGAAAGGGCTTGAAGTCTGCAAGCATATTAGTACTGCAAGTTTTAAGCACTAGAGGCATGCAGAGAAGAGTCAAGATCCAAATGGTAAAATAAATAAATAAGCAAACTGATCAACAAAAGAATTGCCTATATAGTAGACGACGCAGAACTTTCAACTTCAGAAGATCCTGAATAGGAAAATATGTGAACAGGGCCCTAAATCTCTCTTTCCAATCTGGAGAAATCTTGGAAACACCTTGAAATCTGCTCCCCCAGGTTTGTTTTTCCTCCCTGTCACACCTCACGAGGAAGGTAGAAAATGATGTTCTGTCACTTTGATGCATCTCTCTACTTAAATGGCAGAAACCAACCAGGTGAGTTGTCATCACTTAGATGAGCCTGGGATAAAAATATATCTTGGAGAGCTTGCTTCCTGATGACAGACTGAGAGTGGCTCTTTATGATTTCAGTGATGTGGAGATGAAATTCTTGCCAGGATGAGAGTTTCAGGATGCTGAGTTAGGAAACAGAGTATACTCCAAATGGAAGGTCTTTTGTCTTTTTTTCCTCAGGATTGTCTTTGATTGATGGTGAGTGATCCTCTCCAGCATCCTCAGTTAAAACTGTTCAGTGAAAATAGTTGACTCTTTTACTCAGTTCTTTTCTGTGTTTATCTTTAAAAGCAGCTTGACCATTACAGAGTTAAGAATCTTAACTAATTATATCAGCTGAGAATGCAGCTGTATTATGCTCTGATTTAGTCTTTTTGTATTTGATAGAATGCAAAACAAACAAACGAAACTTCCTCAGCAGTTTCAAAACAACAATTTAAAAGTCCTAAATCCAAGATCTTGGTCTTCAATTGGAAAACATTATATGAACTAATTTGCAGGTTGGGTCTTTCAGTCTGGCCTCCCTGGGTTCCAATTAAGGCATGATATGGTACCAACCAAGAGAAATGCAAAGCCATCACACACCATGGCTCCAAGTGGCATCCCACTCACTAAGATTGTCTGTGATTGCTAGTTAAGTGGAGGAAATGGCTTTTCTTCACCTTTTGTGGTATCTTCTTAGTAGTAATGGCATTGAGCTTGTCACAGTTCATAGCTATTCCTGGCTGGAACTTGCTCCGTTCTGGTTGGATAATACTCTCATTTGGGGTTATAAACAGTTTGAAAGTCATCCCTAGCCAAGGGATTCAATGAAATGCTATTTCTTGTTTGTGTATTTATAGCAAAGTAACTATTTCACAATTATTTATTGCATCCATTCACTTTAAGACCAAGGAATAAGTCCATGGGATCAGTTCTAAAATAGATTTGAGTGACTTAAAAGGACTAAGGTAGAAAGGAGAAAAATGGAGGAATGAACCAATTTCTGTTTTAATACATATATTCATGGAAATGACAAAATGTAACTGCCTATATACCTTCTTAACAAAAAACAAAAATGTCTTTTTTTCAAAAATGAAGGACAGGAAGGTAAAATGGGTCCATTGGGGTTGGCCCCAATGGGAGAGAGAGGATATAAGGGAAGGGTGTAGGGGGGTGAATATGGTGGACATATTACGTACTGATGTATGAAAATGGGAAAATGAGATCTGTTGAATCTACTCTAAGACTAGGAGGAAGCGGAATAAAGGAGAACTATGGAAGTGGTGAATTTAACTAAGATATATTGTAAGCACTTTTGTAAATGTCACAATGTACACCAAGGACAACAATAATATGCTAATAAAAATTTTTTAAAAATTTCTTCTTTTAATTATGGCACATTTTAATTTTTTTACCTGGTAGCAATGTTTTGTAAGCTCTCTACCACTTAAGCCATACCTCCAGTCCTTTTGCTTTGTTATTTTTCAGATAAGGTCTCTTATTTTGGGAGGACTGGCCTCAGACCACAATCCTTTTATCTATGGCTCCATATAGATGGGAGCAAAGGTCAATGCTACCACTCCTGGCTTGTTGGTTGAGATGGAAGTCTTGCAAACATTTTGCCCAGGCTAACCTAGAACTGTCATCCTCCCCATCTATGCCTCCAAAGTAGCTGGTATCACAGGTGTGAGCCACTGTGCCTAGCCTTTAATTTTCTTTAACAAAGTCTGATAAATTGTTTTGATTTTATTCTAACCTTAGAATAAACAATCTCTTTGTAAACTTTCAATCTCCTGTGACCTTGCCCAATGATTCACTATATATATATAGTGAAATATATATGAAATACACACACACACACACACATATGGTATGCATGCCAACACATACACAGAGTCAAGTGTGAATCTTAGCTTAGACTCAAGCTAAAACTTCAAAACACTACTAAATGTACATACATGTGTTTCCTGTATTCTGGGCACAAGTCATTTCATGCTTTCCTCATAAGGCCTGTTTTATAGAAGAATATTACATGATGCTCAGATTCAAACTCAGGGCCGAGAGGCCCAGAAGCCCAAGTACTATCTTCAAAGTTTGCAGACAAGATTCTCTCTTGTTCTTGGATGAGCCTCTCAAAGGACTGGGAACCAGAGAGGTATTTGGGTTGTGTCTTTCATATTTGCTTGAATAGCTTTACATTTTGGAATACTAAGTTGGATATTAACACTTCTAGCCATAGAAGCTTGAAAGTCTGTTTGATTCTTGGGGGACTAGGGTGCTAACAAGGGCTAAGATGGGGTTCAGAGGCACTTTGAGCTTGTTGCCTTGGGCTTACTTCAGGATATAGGACTTAAGTGACAGAAAGAGTTGAATCCAAGCTCACCCCACACTCACTTTTTTCTATATTCCATCTGCTTTCATCTTTTCCATCCATCTTTATTCTTACATAGCTGTTAGAGTTGCTATTTTTATTCACAACATCTTTATAATAGGTGTTCATTGATTAATTCTCCCTTCTAGTCCCAGAACACTGAGACTTGGCCATGAAGGCACAGTGGAATACCACCCTCTGTCTTCTTTTGGGAGAGGTGTGAGATTCATAAAACATAAAATTAGCCATTTTGGAATGAGCAATGCAGTGGTTTTCAACACAATCACAATGTCGTGCAAGTATTACTCCCTTCCACTTCTCATTTTCATTATCCCCAAAAGAAATTTCTTATCTATTAACCAGTCACTCCTCTTACCTCCTTGTAAACACTAATCTGCTTTAGGTCTCCATGAGTTTACCTATTCTGGATGTTTGGTGTGAATGGAGTCACACAATATGTGACCATTTGTGTCTGGCTTCTATTGCTTAGCATAGCGTCTTCAAGGTGTATACACATTGTAGCAGATACCAACTCTTTGTTCCTCCTTATGGCTGAATAATATTGCGTTTGGTTTTTACATTTATCTGTTGGTGGATGCTTGGGTTGCTTTAACATTTGGACTATTTTGCACCTTCTGTCTTTATCCACTCTACCCTTTCCCATTTGAACCAGAGTTATCCTAGTGATACTCCTATCCTAGTGAGACTCCTGGAGGAGTCTGGGAAGCCATGAATGCTGTCTGTGAATAGATACCAAGTGTTTATTTAAAATGTCAGTGCTGCTATCTGCTGTAAAAGCCAAGCTAAAGACTGAGCATTCAGGAATGAGTTCTATTTGTAGTTTATTACTATTGATTTGTATGCTATTTCCACAAAAGTTCTTAAGAGGTGAAGTGGCTTTTACCACTTCACATACCTGTTCTCCAGGAATGAGACTTTTTTTCATGGAATGGCCAGGTAAACATTGCCTGTTAGGGACATACTGCATTGCCATCTGTACAAATTTTTTTCTGGAAATTTCCAAACATGTAAAAATAGAAAGGCTAGCTTAATAGACTCCTACACATCTATCACCTAGCTTCAACAATTAACATCTGCTGTTCCTATTTCATCTATTCCCCTACTATTGCTTTCAATTTTTAAAATTTCTTTTTATTATTTGTTTGTTTGTTACTGGGGGTATTTTAAAGCTAATTCTGGACATAATATCATGCCATACACATATTTCTGTATACATATCTAACTTATTTTTTAACATAACTACAAAATCATTATCAGACTTCCCAGAACCCAGAAATTCCCTGATATTGTTAATTTGTGTTGTCTTTTTCCCTGATTGTTTTAAATATGCCTGTTTAAATAGTTGGTTTCTTTACTAAGGAACCAAAATAATATTCTGTGAATATTTCATTTGGTTGATATACTCTCATACCTCTTTTTGATATGTTATTATTTTCCTTCCTTTGGTGCATTTACTAAAGAAGTTGAGAAATGGCTGTATTATTCTATTTGCTACTTTGTATAACTGTGACCAAAATGTCTGAGTGAACAACTTAAAGGAGGATTTATCTTGACCACCATTGCAGAAGGTTCAGTCCATGGTAACTTGACCCTATGCATTTGAAAAGGAAATCATGGTGGTAGAGGAGTTTCTTCACCTCATAGTGGAAAAGAAGCAGAGAAAGAGGAAGAGACTGGTGCAAGATATGCCTTCAAGGACGTGCTTCAAGGGACTTCCCTCCTACAACCAGACCCACCTTGCACTCTTTCTAGAATGTCCCAAAATAGTACCAGCAATTGGTGACCAAGAGTTTAATACATAAGCCTATAGGGGACATTTCTTATTCAAACCATAACAATTATCTTATAAAACTCTTAGATTTTCCTGATTGCACCTTTTTGGTGTCATTTAATGTGCTTCCATCCTCCATAAACCAGTAGTTAGAGCTCAAGACTAAGTCAGTTTGGTGGTGGTAGGACACTGGGATTCTTCCCAGGTGGAACTGACACATATTGTCATCTCATATCAGGCACATTAGGGATAATGTATTTATCCAGTTTGCCTTCCTGTGTAGATTGATCAGTAATTCATTGTTGTAAGTGTAGGCTGAAAACTGATCCACCAAACCAAAAGATAGTCACATCTTAATTTTTGGAGCTTATGAATGTTACCTTATTTGGAAAAAGGAGGAGTAGATCTTTGTAGATGTGACTAAATTATGCATTGTAAAATGGGAGATTATCTTGTATTATCTGGTTGGGACTCAGATGCCATCTATAAGAGGAGGTAGATAGCAATTATAAACAGACACACATAGATAAGAGGCAGAGACAATGTGGCCATGGTGGCAGCAGTCACAACTCAAGGATCCATCAGCCACCAGAAAATGGAGGAAGAAAGATACAGATTATCCCAGAGAGCATCCAGAGGGAGTGTGGTCCTTTCAATATTTTGATTTCCACTCATTGAAACTAACTTTGGACTAGTAATTCTTATTTCAAGCCACCAGCTTTGTGTTTTTGTTACAGCAGACATCGGAAACTAATACAAGTCCCATCTGCCTGATTCATCCATTAAAAAGTTCCCCACCAATTTTTCAAGTAATAATTTTAATGGTCCTTGATTATTGTTTATTTTTCTTGTTTTATTATTCATATGTGCATACAAGGCTTGGGTCATTTCTCCCCCCTGCCCCAACCCCCTCCCTTACCACTCACTCCACCCCCTCCCTCTCCCCCCACCCCCTCAATACCCAGCAGAAACTATTTTGCCCTTATCTCTAATTTTGTTGTAGAGAGAGTATAGGCAATAATAGGAAGGAACAAGTGTTTCTGGTTGAGATAAGGATAGCTATACAAGGAGTTGACGCACATTAATTTCCTGTGCATGTGTGTTACCTTCTAGGTTAACCTTTTCTCTAGTTCCTGGTCCCCTTTTCCTATTGGCCTCAGTTGCATTTAAGGTATCTGCTTTAGTTTCTCTGCATTAAGGGCAACAAATGTTAGCTAATTTTTTAGGTGTCTTACCTATCCTCACACCTCCCTTGTGTGCTCTCGCTTTTATCATGTGCTCAAAGTCCAATTCCCTTGTTGTGTTTGCCCTTGATCTAATGTCCACATATGAGAGAGAACATACGATTTTTGGTCTTTTGGTCCAGGCTAACCTCACTCAGAATGATGTTCTTCAATTCCATCCATTTACCAGCGAATGATAACATTTCGTTCTTCTTCATGGCTGCATAAAATTCCATTGTGTATAGATACCACATTTTCTTAATCCATTCGTCAGTGGTGGGGCATCTTGGCTGTTTCCATAACTTGGCTATTGTGAATAGTGCCGCAATAAACATGGGTGTGCAGGTGCCTCTGGAGTAACCTGTGTCACAGTCTTTTGGGTATATCCCCAAGAGTGGTATTGCTGGATCAAATGGTAGATCAATGTTTAGCATTTTGAGTAGCCTCCACATTTTTTTCCGGAGTGGTTGTACTAGTTTACATTCCCACCAGCAGTGTAAGAGGGTTCCTTTTTCCCTGCATCCTCACCAACACCTGTTGTTGGTGGTGTTGCTAATGATGGCTATTCTAACAGGGGTGAGGTGGAATTTTAGTGTGGTTTTAATTTGCATTTCCTTTATTGCTAGAGATGGTGAGCATTTTTTCATGTGTTTTTTGGCCATTTGAATTTCTTCTTTTGAGAAAGTTCTGTTTAGTTCACTTGCCCATTTCTTTATTGCTTCATTAGTTTTGGGAGAATTTAGTTTTTTAAGTTCCCTATATATTCTGGTTATCAGTCCTTTGTCTGATGTGTAGCTGGCAAATATTTTCTCCCACTCTGTGGGTGTTCTCTTCAGTTTAGAGACCATTTCTTTTGTTGAGCAGAAGCTTTTTAGTTTTATGAGGTCCCATTTATCTATGCTATCTCTTAGTTGCTGTGCTGCTGGGGTTCCATTGAGAAAGTTCTTACCTATACCTACTAACTCCAGAGTATTTCCTACACTTTCCTGTATCAACTTTAGAGTTTGTGGTCTGATATTAAGATCCTTGATCCATTTTGAGTTAATATTGGTATAGGGTGATATACATGGATCTAGTTTCAGTTTTTTGCAGACAGATAACCAGTTTTCCCAGCAGTTTTTGTTGAAGAGGCTGCTATTTCTCCATCGTATATTTTTAGCTCCTTTGTCAAAGACAAGTTGGTTATAGTGTGTGGCTTCATATCTAGGTCCTCTATTCTGTCCCACTGGTCTTCATGTCTGTTTTTGTGCCAGTACCATGCCGTTTTTATTGTTATTGCTTTGTAATATAGTTTGAAGTCAGGTATCGTGATGCCTCCTGCATTGTTCTTTTGACTGAGTATTGCCTTGGCTATTCATGGCCTCTTGTGTTTCCATATAAATTTCACGGTAGATTTTTTGATCTCTTTAATGAATGTCATTGGAATTTTGAAAGGAATTGCATTAAACATGTAGATTACTTTTGGGAGTATCAACATTTTTACTATGTTGATTCTACCAATCCATGAGTATGGGAGGTCTCTCCACTTTCTATAGTCTTCCTCAATCTCTTTCTTCAGAAGTGTATAGTTTTCCTTGTAGAGGTCATTCACATCTTGTTAGGTTTACACCTAGGTATTTGCTTTTTTTTGAGGCTATTATAAATAGAATTATTTTCATACATTCTTTTTCAGTTTGCTCATTGTTAGTGTATAGAAATGCTAATGATTTTTCTATGTTGATTTTATATCCTGCTACCTTGCTATAGCTATTGATGATGTCTAGAAGCTTCTGAGTTGAGTTTTTTGGGTCTTTAAGGTATAGGATCATGTCGTCTGCAAATAAGGATATTTTGACAGTTTCTTTACCTTTTTGTATTCCTTTTATTCCTTCTTTTTGCCTAATTGCTCTGGCTAGGAATTCCAGTACTATGTTGAATAGGAGTGGAGATAGTGAGCATCCTTGTCTGGTTCCTGATTTTAGAGGGAATGGTTTCAGTTTTTCTCCGTTAAGTATAATGCTGACTATAGGTTTGTCCTATATAGCTTTTATAATGTTGAGGTACTCTCCTTCTATTCCTAGTTTTCTTAGAGCTTTTATCATGAAATGGTGTTGGATCTTATCAAAGGCTTTTTCTGCATCTATTGAGATGATCAAGTGGTTTTTGTCTTTGCTTCTGTTAATGTGGTTTATTACATTTATTGATTTTCGTATGTTGAACCACCCCTGCATCCCTGGGATGAAGCCTACTTGGTCATGGTGAATAATCTTTTTGATGTGTTGTTGGATTCAGTTTGCCATTATTTTGTTGAGGATTTTGCATCAATGTTCATTAAGGAGATTGGCCTATAGTTCTCCTTTTTGGAGGTGTCTTTGTCTGGTTTTGGGATAAGTGTAATAGTGGCTTCATAAAATGTGTTAGGCAGTTTTCCTTCCCTTTCTATTTCATGGAACAGTTTAAGGAGGGTTGGTTCTTCTTTAAAAGTCTGATAGAATTCAGCAGAGAATCCATCAGGTCCTGGACTTTTCTTTTTGGGGAGACTCTTGATTGCTGCTTCAATTTCATTTTGTGTTATAGATCTATTCAGGTAATTAATTTCCTCTTGGTTCAGTTTTGGATGATCATATGTATCTAGAAATCTGTCCATTTCTTTAAGATTTTCAAATTTATTTGAATATAGGTTCTCGAAGTAATCTCTGATGATTTCCTGGACTTCCATGGTGTTTGTTATTATCTCCCCTTTTGCATTTCTGATTCTACTAATTTGGGTTTTTTCTCTCCTCATTTTAGTCAGGTTTGCCAGGGGTCTGTCGATTTTGTTTATTTTTTCAAAGAACCAACTTTTTGTTTCATTAATTCTTTGTATGGTTTTTTTAGGTTTCTATTTCGTTGATTTCATCTCTTATTTTTATTATTTCTCTCCTTCTACTTGTTTTGGGATTTGCTTGTTCTTGTTTTTCCAGGAGTCTGAGATGTATCATTAGGTCATTGATTTGGGATCTTTTTAATATATGCTCTCATGGCTATAAACTTTCTTCTCAGGACTGCCTTTGCTTTGTCCCATAGGTTCCGGTGGTCCTTGATTATTGCTGTCTATCTTCATTATTGTTACTGCATTATGGAGTTAAAAAGTGTTTTTCTAATTCTTTTATGTTTTTTTCCATTGGTACAAGATTGTTCTATATATAAAAAAAAACCTATTTTCCCCATCAACTAATTAGACAGAGTTATAGTTCAAGTAAGGAAATTTAAGAGATGCTTGAGATTTTATTTCAACTTACACATTTTGAGAATAATGATTTTATTTCTTGGCAAACTCCAACATGATCGATGAGGATTTTTGTTTATTTTTGAAGTGTCATTATGAACTCATCGATTTTCATAGAGTTGATATGTTTCAATTCACTGTAGTCATTATTATTTTTGATGCATTGTCCTAGATTTGAACCATGAGAGCCCCTCCGAACTTGACCTGCCTTTTAAAAGCCAAATAACTCTGGCAACTGAGTAAAGTGGGTACCCTGGATTTGTCTATCAGTAATCAGTGTTGAAAGGCTCATCTCTATCCTGATCTTTGCATGAGTCACACACACTCGAGAAAAAAAATGTTTCTAAGCATTGTGAAGAATAAAGAACTATGAGGACATTTAGTAAATCTAATATCTCCATATCTTTTAATAAAGTAACTCCCAAGTTCATAGTAAAATCACTGAGAAGCTTTTAAAATTGTTCCCACCTGGCCCCACCTTTGGGGTTCTGAACCCTTCCTTGGCATGGGGCACTAATATACTTTGAAATCTTCCCAGGTGACTGTATTGTGCAGCAGGATGGAGAACTGCAGCTTAATGCATTTATCATCCTTCTCAAATGGGTTTAAAAAACCCACAATCCCTGATCTTCCACCCTCTGCAAATAAAAATCTAGTATTAAAGCACACGTGAGTAGGGTGCAAAGCTGTCCTATCATGCATGTGTTTTCTTACCTCCACATTCAAGGAAGACTGTCACTGACCACATTACCAGAACTAAATTAAAAAAGCAGAACTACCTTCCCTCTCCTACCCCTAATGCTTCCTAAGTCCACATTTAGCCTCTCACTCTTGGCTTTATCTTCCCTCTCACGCCTTGTTTGCTACCACATGACATTGGCTACAGGGTAATCTTCAACAGATTGTAGCAAGAACAATTTTTTATTCTTGCTTATTTACCTTATTTACCAAGATAGCCCTATTTTTCCAATGCATGTAATAGAGATTTAAACAGAATTGCTATTTAGTCAAGTTTTCTTTAGTGAAAGAAAATTAGCAGTATAATCCTATTTTCCTTCCTGCCCCCCCCCAAAAGTCATTTTGGAGTCTATTGGATAAATGAAAAATTTAAAAATTTCCATGTTCTTCACACACACACACACACACACACACAATTGTTCATTTTGCTTCATTTTTTTGCAGTAAAGGACTATGAGTAAAAGATTCCAAAATTTAAAAAGACACATAAGATTTAATATGCACCTCAACTTTTAAAAGTTCCTTTTGAATATACCTAATGATGATAAAGGTAAACAGGTGTTTGAAAACATACTGTTGTGAAGTACCAGCCTGGCAGAAAACCTGTAGCATTTATAATGAGAACATAATCCAATTGAATTTGTAATTAGCACTTTTGAAATGTGCTCATTATTATTGTTATTATTAGCTACAAAACTATGCAGCTTTGGCTCACACCGATTGGAATTTTAGGGTGTGAATCTAGCCAAAAGCAGTCAGTATAGAACCCAATAAAAGAAATGTTGCAGGTCTTGTGGAAGTAATTTCACGTTATATATCCAGGCAGGGCTATCAGTTAGATGGAAATTATATACTGTTCTGAATCAAAGAAAATTTTCACTTTTGAAAATTCAGTTGTTTATAAATTATGTCCTAATGATTGGCTAAAACTAATACACCCATGAATGGAATGTATTTGTGAAGAAATCCTGAAAAAAGGAATAGTCATGGTTGAAGAACATGTCCCAATGGAGCAGAGAGTATTTTCAAATTCAGGTACTGTTTTCATTGAGTTTCTGGAGGAAGCTACTCCAAGCACTTTCTAGACCATCAATGGGTTCTGACTGAGCCATTCCTATTGACTCATGTAAAAAAAATTACTGGCTACCCAACAAGCTTGTGTTTCCCTTCATTAATAAACATTAAGATTGAGGGAGCACAATACACTCTATTAGGTACTGTTGCTGGAGAGATAAGAATGATGTTAGTAAATTGGATGTGTGTGTGTATGCGTGTGTGTGTGTGTGTATGTGTGTGCGTGTAGCAGAATGTCTTGCGAACAATAACAAAGCAACATGTAAATGGGTAAAAGCAATCATTGTGGGCCCAACAGTATTTGCTAAGGGAGGTGCTGATGAAAAGTGGTTAGATAAGGTTCAGGATAGTTAGAAAGAGAAGATTCCTGGAGAATATTCATTTTGATGTAATTCTAATACCTTCTCTTGATTGGTAGATCAGTTAGGAGATCTACCTTTCAGTAGAAGAACTGACACAATTAAGGCATGGTTTTGATGTCATTTGAGGAGTAAGTAGAGGAAGCCAACATAATGATTTTTCAGAATAGAACGTGCCTGATACTATGCTTGACACATAGTCATGAGTATTAACAGTAGACATTCAAAAAATAAAAGCATTGAAAGTGTTCAATATATATATTTAAAAATATAACTTTGACTTTCCTGTCAAGGAGGGTCAGGACGGTGTATAGATATTCACTAAGGAAATCTGACAACACTGAAGAATGATTTAGTGCAATTCTAGACCTACCATGTCATTTTGATTGTAGTCTTCCTTGAACCTCACACAAGTCCAACTCTGCTCAATTACATTACCTTGTTGACTGTCTTCTGCCTTTGAGTGTAGGGTCCCTAGACTGGGAAGAGTGGACAGAATGTATACTAAGCTGACTTGGATGATCATAAACCTAGATATGGGGAGCACAGTAACATTTTCAAAGGAATCAAAACAAACGGATATGGGATGCACCTTGTTTTCAGGTAACTGCAGGCCTCGATGTCAAAGCTGGGTCCCTATTTGCCATATTTCTGAAGAATAATCTTGCCTCTCACCTGATCCACCATTGTTGTTTTCTTTTCTCCTCACAGCTAAATTCTTTTTATTTGCCAAATACATTCCTACAAAACAAATAAGACAGTGGAGCATTAAGGATCTCCGAGTTTTAAAGGGATGACTTAGTGGAGGGACGACTAAGAGCTGATGACTCTCCATAGACTGTGATTTCATTGTTCTGGAGTGGGGCTGGTGTTTCCCCTCCACTCCAGGTAATCTCAATCTGCAGTAGGGTGGAGAATAATTGTTTTCTCCAAGTGTGGTCTTTTGGACCAGCAGCATCAGCAGCATCTCCTGGGACTTTGTTAAAAAATGCAAACTCTCAGACTCTGTCACAGACATACTGAATCAGAAGCTCACATGGGGAAAAGGCAGTGATACATGTTTTATGGTGTCTTGCAGCTGATTCGGATGCACATGTATGCTGAAGAACTACTGAGCTAGAGAAATTGGTTCTGTATAGAAATGTTGGAGAATATTCTCAGGTATCTTCTCTGATCCTCCTTCCTCCATCAAACCACAGCCTCCTTCCTTACTATTCTATGGTTCTTTTTTTAAATGCAGTTAGTTTCCTACTTTTGTTCCATTTTTGTCATATATATTCAGGGCCTTGAGAGCGCCAGCTTCATTCAGACCCAGTTTGATAAGTGTGAGCTTAACTTTGTCCTAAGCTTTATAAAGAATTTTAAGATATATGGTAGAGCTCTTGGCACCTTTGAGGAGTCAGAAACCAGAATCTGCAGCATTCTATCAGATAATACACTTATAGTATAGGTGCCACATACTTCAGGAGATCAGCCTAATAATGGGAAACCCATGGGAAATATGGGACAAGCAATCCTGGAAAGTTTCATGGAGCAAAGAAAAATTGAGCTGAGCCTTGAAATAGGAGTATACTTTGGATTAGTGGAAGGGCAAGGGAATATTAAGAGCATTGAAGTTCTTTGTCATTAGCCTGGCCAGAGGGGATGGTGCAGAGCTAAGAGGCACATCCACCTTCCCATTTGAGACTCTGAGATAACTAGTGTCTCATTAGTGCTCCAAAATACAAGACAAACAGGCAGGATTTCATTTTCCTTAGTGCAAATCTGAGTTCGAGCAAATTGACCCTTGACAGCTACCTGGGCTGGCCACTTGAGCCTTTAAGAGGCAAGCCTGATACTGGGGCAATAGGAACCAGATGGAGCTGGCTTAGAATGGTGGCTTTACCACCTACTACATGAGAAGGTTAACCTCTGCCAGCTCTAGTTCCCTCTTCTATAGAGTAGTGTTAATGTATTTTCTCAAGATTATTTCTAAGTTGTGAATAAACTCACAAATGTGAAACAGAAAACCCTATAGTAGAATAGCCCCAAATAAATTAATGTATTTAATGGTCTCTCTTGCTCTGCTTTGACCTAAATGGAATCAATAATTAGTTTGAAGAATAAGGCAAATGAGGCTAGGGGTGAAGCTCAAGAGTAGAACACATAGTTAGCACATGCAAGACCCTGAGTTCAATCCCCAGTGAGACAAGCAACAATGGTGATTATGAAGGAAAGCTGTGAATTCAGAAGACATAGGGTGCATCTCAGCCTTGTGCATAACCTTGGCCACATAACATAACTTTAATCCCTTCTTTGTCATAATCATAACATAACCTTAATCCCTTCTTTGTCATAATCTAGAATAATGATATCACCCACCCTATGGGATTTTCTTAAAGGCTTAATAAGGCAATGCAGATAAAGTGCCTAACATAGTGCCTGCAGCAAAATAAGCCCTCAATAACTGCGAGCAATAATTGAAGAAGGAAAGGTTATCTGTTCACAAGATATGGTGCTAGTACAAACTGAAGACCTTGGAAGGGGATTTGCACCTCTGAAGAAGAAATATGAGTGGTAGACACAAGGGGACAGGTCACCTCCTCCACCTCTGTGTTCCATCCACCTCTTTGAAAGTCCCTACCCTCAGATATTCCATTAGTAGTTCTATAATCTTTTTTTTCAGAAGAGTAGCAAATTATTGAATCAATTTTAGAAATACCACTCAGAGTCCACAATGGCTGACCTGGGAATATCCTTTTCAGTAAAATTAACACTTGCAAAGAGTCCAGGCCTCCCTCCACCAACACTTCAATTTTGAAAAACGAAAATGGTCAGAAGTCAAAAGACAAATGTTCTTATCTAGTGTGCCCTCTTTCACCCACTGCCAAGTTCCTCCTATAATTCTAATCTTCATTTCCCTTGTGTCCAAAACCATTTAAAGAAAAACTCCAAATCCATGGGTAACATTTTACAGCTGATTTATACATCCCTTAAAGTGCCCCATTTAGCTTTGACATTGTTCCTTGTGCACCGTAAAAATAAAACTACTGAGAAGTCTTTGGGGTCCTTGCTCTACTGAAACACTTCCTACCATATTTTTTTTTTTTTTTTTTGCTTCTCTTATTACTTTACATGAAGCTACAGTCCTGGGGATGACTGCACACCCACTGTAAACCTCTATTATTGATCACGTACTTATTTGGTTGGCAGCGTTTTATGTAAGAGGAATAAATGATGTAATTGTTTCTATCCATTAAACTACATTGTTATCAAGGGATTGAAAAACTGTCCTGAACATAGCAATTATTTTTGGAGGTTCTGTAATGTTTTAATACAATTGCCTAGCAATCTTGTATGTACCATGTGGGCAAAGTATTGCTAGCTTCATGTTGACACCTTATAAAATGCAAGGACATTAGCACGTTTAATTCTCTGTTGTCTTCCTTCTCTTCCTGTGCTTCTATTTCCCGATGCTCCATCTCCATGCATTTCAGTGTATGGCTTCAGGAGACTTCCCATGTGCTATAATATTTTCCATACTAACTAATCTTGGCGATCAGTAACTTCCTACTTAGTGTGATGTGGGGCTTCCCAGGCTTTGGCCATGGGGGAAGGGGAGCAGGGATCTCTGAGGCACAAAAGCCTGCACGATTAGTAGAGCTGTGAGAGTTGGGGAAATGTGCCTGGTGAGCACACACTACAGCCTCCAGGAAGCTTAGTTATAGCCAAGGGGAGCTATTTCTTCTAAAGGGACAGCTACCTCTGCCCATGAGTGTGCACACATGTGCACTCACACGTGCACACGCAAGCACATACCTGCCCTCCTACACCATCCATATGCAAACCCTCTTTGGACACTCATTTGCTTGTTCTTGTTTCCTCCCCTTTGTGGGTCCTGCCACTAGTGAATTTCAACCATAGTCTTTCCATTGTCAGTTCCCTCAGACAAGCCTGCTCTGACTTTCTTTTTTTTTTATTTTATTATTCATATGTGCATACAAGGCTTGGTCTGACTTTCTTTAATTTTTTAAGTCATGGGTGGAAAAAGCCTTGAAACTTTTAAAGACCAAGTGTAACAAAGTAATCCAAGTGAAATAGGTGGACGCTTGCTAAAGATAAAGCCAGATGCTGTTTCAGCTTTTTATTAAAGTGCTATAGAAGCTGGGGTCTTTACATGTTGTCCTGCTAGTTGGTGCCAGCATTTTGCATGTGAGGTTTTACATGACTTTTATTATTGACTTGCAGGGGGCATTTCTAAGTGAATCACACTACTTCTGACAGTGGCAATGGATAATCCAAATGCTCAATTCTTTCTTAATATAGGACTTGGCTTTTTCAATCTGTGAAGGAAAAAAGAAGAGGAATAATATGTTCTAAACCTATAAGCCAGGTGCATGAGGGAAGCCCAGTGGATTCTGTTCAGTTTAGGAGAAAACTGGTTTAGACCTCAGTACACTTTTGAGCTTCGAAGCATGCAGCTCTGTGTCCACGTTTTCTCACGCGAGATTTGATGTGTTCTTCCTGGGTGGTGTGACAGCCCCTGGAAGGTTAGCTGCTTCTGCTGGCCTGCAGTCAGAGCACACTTGCCTTCACTAGCCCAATCTTCCTTCTCTTTTGTGCTTCTCCTCCAACTTAGCAGAAAGCAGCTTTATCTTTTGCCTCACCTATTCCTGACATGTTGGCTTGGTAAAATTTACCAAGAGGACTGATAAATTTTCCAAATTATGACATCGATCAGTTGTTATTTTTTTCCATGCTCATGGTTAAGAACATGGACTCTAGAGTCAAATGCTTGAGTTCATGACCTGGTTCTTCTTTTTATTAAACATTGCATTATAGATAAGTCCCTTATCTTCCCAATATCTTAGCTTCCCCATCTGCAAATTGGGGATACTCATAGGAACTAAGTCCAATGACTATTGGAGTTTGTTGAATTAACATATGTGAAAGACTCAGGTCAGGACTTGCCCCTCCTGTTTTCTGAAATAGTTTTCAGACTAGCATTGGCTACCATGTCTTCACGTATCATTTTTATGCTTTCTCATCCCTTTTGATCTGTTATAGTCCTCATTTTCACTACCTCGAAACAGCCATTTGGCTGAACTGTAATAATACAGCATATTTAGAGTTGGGAGATGGAAATGGTCAAGTGGTTACTTGCTCAAAATTTTCACGTTATCAATTATCTTACGTGAATGTGGTTTAGTTTTCAAAATTGCTTTCCTAGTTATCCTGTTTTCATTTATTCTTTATAGGACCTTAGTCTTCAAGGGGGTTTCTTACCATTACAGTATGGTAGACTCCAGAACACATGCTTCCTCTCAGACCCTCCTCTTGATTTTCAGAATCTTGAAATTGTTGAGGATAGTTTATCCACCCAGCAGAAATCCTCAGGGGTCCAAGAGGAAAGGATCCAAGGCCAGGACAGGAACATTCTTCCTCAATCTCATTCCCAAGACTTCTTCCTTTTTTTCTTTCTGTTTCTAATTTAGTCTATTGTTTTCAGTTCAGACTGCAGGCCTGCTGAGGCCCCAGTGGGTGGGAAACTACATTTTAAAGCCTTTAAGCCCATCAAGATTCAGGGCATTTTTCTGGCCAGTTTACCTTTACTCATTCTGTTAATGAGGAAAAAGGCTGCTTTTCTGAAGGACTGAAAGATTATGACAAAAGAAGGTGGGTGTGATAGTGGGGGCAATTCCACCATTGTCTCAGAGGGCTGAGTAACAGGAGTGGTAAAATTTCAAATTCGATGCTGTATTATGACATAGATCAGCTGTTATTTTTCCAGTCTCAGAGGAAGCCTTGAGAAATCTCATTCCTGCAATTGTATTAAATTATCTGCCAATAGTGTCCTTTTCACTCAGAGTACTTTCACTGAAACATTCAGCCTGGGCTACAGAAACAGCAAAATCTCTTTAAACCTATTATTTCTTTGGTTGTTTGGTTTACCTTTTGGTTCCACAACAAAGTAACTTAATAAATGGGGGTGAGTAGAATTGTTACTACAATTTAATGTTCCCAAAGTAACATTAAAATGCCACACACACACTCACCCTGTACACATGGGATCTGGAGCTTCATCCTGGTCCTCCCTACATCTCAGGTCCAGCTTCCCAGCATAAGCTCTGATGGCTGAAGATTTTAAGGTTGTAAATTAAATCCATTTTAGTTCCATCCTAAAGAGTTAATATACTCACAAACCACAAAGAATTCCTACCCACTTGTATCATTTGCAGAAGAGTCAGAAGTGAATTTTCTATGAGCTTGACAGTGTGTTCGAACTGCTTGCATCTGAGCTATTCTTCCAATTTTAGGTCTGTACTCAAAACAGCAACAATAATCCCAGTCAAGGCATGACTTGCTCTTTGTTGATTTCCATAGTCTTATATAACTTACATGGAGGAAGGGCTAGGAGATGAAACATCTTCAGCATTCAGGATTGTGGGAACACACATGTTTCTAATCTATTTTCCAGAAAATAGCCAGAAGGGATCCCCCAGGGGTCACTTGGTGAAGCCTTTTACCACCTGGTAGTGGTAGAAATCCATTCTCTGATTAAGATTGCTGTTATTAGGTTGAATGAATGACTCAGAGGCTGTAGAAGAATTAAGTGGGAGGCAAAAGTTGACTCTGAGCATCATGTCATATCTTTATATAATAGGTATTCATGCATACATGTAAATATGTATACCACTGTTTGTGCATATTTTGCATAAATTTTTAAACCAGATGTTGAATTTCAAGTAGCAGATCTGTGTATCCTGTTTCTTAGTTCATTGTATCTTGAATATTAACATGGACACCTTAAAGGCAGAAACTACAATTGAAAAATAGTTGTGTTAAATTCAGAACCAGTGGGACTGTAAAGATATACAACCTAGAGAACTCAGGTCAGCAAATGTCACAAGAAATCTTCACTAGGTGAAGACAAAGAAGCTGAAAGAATAAAGCATAAGCCATAAATAAGCAATTTACAAAAGAGTAAATATGACTATTAAGAAACATATTTTAAAAAGTCCAATCTTACTACTAAGTAAAGAAATACAAATGAAAGCAAGTTTACCAGGACACAGATTGGGCTTCCACTGCTGCTATCACGTTGGCACTAGACCCAGAGCCAAAAAAAACAGGGGCCAAGTGTTGGCTGTGTGAAAGCAGTCAGACCCCAATCCCACATAATCATGATGCAAGCAAGGGCTGGGGAGGGGCAGGAGGAAGCAGAATCACACCTGGGGGTGGTCAGGCAATGTGGCAGTGAAACTCATCAGAGGTGACTCCTTGTCCCAGTAGGACAGGGACAGGCAGACTGCTCTTCACTTCCTTGGCTGCACCTCTGCTACTGGAGTAGACGGTCTTTCTGATCTGCTCTGAGCCTACCTACCCCACAATCTAGGGTAGCCAAGGAGCAACTGCTCTACCACCAGCTGGCATCTCCAAGGATGGACAAGTTTTAGCTGGGTAAATGGACCCTGCTCCAAAAATGTGCCCTTGAGTGAGGTGGTTCTGGTGGTAAGAACTGATGACATGTGGAAATTGAGATTGAGCCAGGCCTCCCAGAGAGGGGAAGCATGTAGAGGGACCTCTAAAATGTTCTTGAAAGAATTTATATCCATTCCTTGAAAGACCCAGCACCTAGACACCTGTTACATATAGCCTTTGTTTGGCAGGACTGGGATTTGAACTCAGGGCCTCATGCTTGGCAGGCAGGTGCCCTACCATTTGAGACACACCTCCAGCCCACACCTACCCCATAGAGACAGTGATGTCTCATCAGCCTAAGTCAGGAATATAGGAACACCCACCAGGAGGAATATTGCTATTGTGTCCACATAAATAAAAAGGTTCTGGTCCTTCTCTCTGACACTCTCCTTCTCTAGTTGAATTGTTTTGTAGGTTACCTACACTGAGCTCTGATTGCTCGATGTATATGTCACATAATGAGGACCTATTCTTTGCATTTTGAATTGCCATAACTCTTAAATACCTAGGATGGTGAGGGTTCAGTGAAGGAAGACAAACTTTCACATTGGTCCATTTTTTCTGGAGAGTGTTTTGTCAATTATGTATTTAAAGAGCCTTAAAAATGGCATGCTATTTAAATAGTGATTCCACTCCTGCAAATACGCACTAATGACTTAATCAGAAATATATATAAATATGCATAAACAGAAAACGCTCATTGAAACAACTGTACCTGAGAAGGGGCCAGGTACAGTTGGACATATCTGTAATCCCAATCACTCAGGAGGTGGATATTGGGAGGATCATTGTTCAATGTCCTCCTGACTAAAAAATTAGCAAGAGCCTCATCTCAACAAACAAGTTGAGGTGTGGTGGTATATGTCCATAATCCCAGCAATGTGGGAAGCATTGGTAGGAGGATGTTGGTCAGCAGCAAACCCATGAGATTATCTGAAAAACAACTAAAGCAAAAAGGGCTGGGGACGTGGCTCAAATGGTAGCATGACTGCCTAGTATGCTCAAGACCCAGAGTTCCAATCCCAGTACTTCCAAAAAAAAAGGAAGAAGAAAGAAAAGAAACCTGAATGTAATTTGAAAATGGTTAAATGAATAGCAGGCATATCCGTGTAATAAAATACATCCTAATGGTATTGCCCAAAACTCGTAAAATGATGTATAGTAAAACTCAAGAAGGATGAAGTCTGTCATACGTGAGAATGGAAAAGAAGGCTAAAACACATGTACAGCAGAATACACGCACCTGTACTTGGAAATCCCAAAAGACCAATAGAAAAAGTATACAAGTGATAGGAAAATTTAGTAAAGTAGTAAGTAGGAAAAAAAATACAAACAAGCTTCACATATACAAACTAAAAGTAGTTAAAAGGTATATGGAAGACACATTTAAGATAGTAACAATAACAAATACAAACATAAAAATAAATGGAAATCGTGCAAGACTTCTATGAAAACATTAAAAACACCATTGAATGATGCAGAAGAGGATTTGAAGAAATGGAAAGTCATCCTGCTTCTTGGTTAGACAGGAGTCAGTTCTTTTTTAGCTAATTTATAAATTTAACATCATTCAAAAATATCATTTGGAAGAAAAAATAAGCTAGAATGGTCAAGAAATCCTTGCAGAAGGAGGACAGTGAAGATGGGAGGGGGAGCGGCTGGCTCCACCAAATACCAAAACATAATTAATATGATGTGGTGTAGGACAATGAGCAGAAACTCCAGGAATAGACTCAACTACATATGGAAATTTAATACACAACAAAGGTGACATTTTAAATTGGTGATAAAAAGATGGATGCTTAAATAAGTGGCATTGGGATAAGTAGATAGCCATATGGAAAAAAGATAAAATTGGATCCATTTCTCACATTGTAAGCCAGGATAAATTCCAAAAGACTTGATCTAAATGTGAAATAAATGAAACCATACACGTTTGAAGAGAAGACACGGATATTATCCTTCAGTAACAGGGAGGAGGAAAGACATCTCTGCTACTTATCAAAATCCAGAAGCATTGAGGAAAAAGTTAAATTTTACGACATTTAAAAAATGTTTTCAAATAAAAACACTTTACACAATATAAAGAAAAACGAGAAATGGAAAAATTTTCAACTTTTACCCCAAAGGGTTGACATGTCTAATATATAAAGAGCTTCTAAAAATAGATAATAAAAAGACTGCAACTTGGTCAGTAACTGGGCCAGGGAATGGACAGACTGTTTCTTTAAAAAGAAAAGCTAATGCTGTTAGCTAGATATGTTCAGCCTTGCTCCTGATAAGAGGAGAGCAAAGGATACCGTCCTGAGATGCTGCTTCCCACATATCACATTGGCAAAAACCCCAAATCTGGGAAACATACTCAGTTGGCAAATCTGTGTGAGAATGGACCCTCTGATTCTCTGCTGGTGGGAAGAACAAAGATACCACATCAGTAAAAGGAAACCTGGCACTCTTTAACAAGCTTGCATTTCTTCACTTCAAAGATTATCACCAGGATGCACAGGGAAAGATGAAAAGATGAGGTTATCCGGATGTATTCTACATTTACTGCTGCTCAGTTGAGTAGTGTAAGACCAGAAACAACCCAAATATACATCGATAGAGACCAGGCTAAATAACCAGTTGGTAAAGCCACACAGTAGTGTAGTATGCAGCTGTGAAGAGGATCAAGAAATCTCTATAAACTGCTTTGGAACAATCTCAAAGAAAACAGCAAGGAGGAGAAAAGTGTTTCTGTCATGCAATAACTTACCAAAGAAAGGGAGAATACTAATATACATAAATTTAAATAATTATAGTAAAGAGCAGTGATAGGAAAGCAAGCATGAAAAGTTTTTAGAATACTTATTTGTAAGGAAAGGAAACGGTCCAGCCAGAGACTTGAAGATGGACTTCTCTAGCTCTGTTCATCAGACTTCAAAAATTATAAATACTTTACACAATTATAGAATAGAATGTTTTTAAAAAGCAATCACTAAAAATCTAAAGCAAAAAAGAAATGAAACTAACTGGATTTGAGTTGTTAGCACATAAAAAGGAATTATTTCAAATGATGTTAAAACTCAAGTTTTTTTCATCCCTCGGGTGATATTGCTAAAGAACAGAAAGAACCTTGAAAGAAGCTTAAGATGCTTTATTTAATCACTTTAGTGATGGTAATATGATTGTATTGTTCTGTGAGGGTATTATGTGTGAATTACAGGGTACAACATGCTATTAATTACATTAATATTATTAACTAGAATCTTTATCATGTGAGACAGAAGGTATAGATACAAAATTGATGAAGTCAAGCAACAACCCCATAGTCCTTAACTGTAACTGGAAGTTATTAGGATTAATTCATGATGTATTTTCTCTTAAAAATATCTTCTGACTGTACATAGTGAAAAATACTAGAAGAGATGTCAACACGACAGCAGTGGGAACTCCTAACACACAGAGTATGATTTCTAAATACCATATTAAGCGAACGACTCCACACCCAGTGATAGAACACAAACAATTTGACCCTGGAATTTGTTACCATTCTGGAAAGCAAGACTACCAAGGACAACAGTCACATGAACAGTTAGTTTTAATAATCTATTAAGCAAACATGGGACAATTTAATTATCACTTATGAATAATTGGTAAAACCAATTAAAACACATTAAACTGTGTTTAAATCATAAGTTCATAATGGTTTGAAAACACAGAAGAAAACAAAAATATACAGGATGCCTTTGGCAAATTCAACTCATTATTTTGCAAAATAAAAAATAGAGTCAAGTATTTTTTTCTGTTTCCTGTTTTCCTATGAACTTCATCTCAGAGTAACTTAGTAATTGATTAGGGGATGTCTGTCTTTAAAGAAACAGTTAAACTAATATATAAAAAGGAAATTATAAAGTGGATTTGGGTAATGACCTTTAGTGATAACTAATGTCAACAAAAGTAAATAAATAAAACAGAAAAGAGGCATTTTATTCCTCTTCATGAAAGTACACAACACTATCTATGAAGTGTTCTGGACAAAAATCAGAACATACATCTGACCAAGTCTCAGGGATTCTAAACTCTTTTACACCTTTCTGTAGATAATAATGTTTTAAAGGCATACAATAAAAAACATACGTTGAAAACTAAACCCAGTTATATTAAAATGGTTACTTAAATAATAAAAAATCAAATACATATAAAATGCATATAAATAATAGAAATTAACACATACAATAATAAGATCTAGAAGTTGGTCCAACAGCTGAAATACTTTGGAAATGGTGCTAACCTTAAATAATATATATTTATGTGTGTGTGTGTGTGTAAAAGCTATAATGTGATATGAAATACCTGTGATTTCTGTTGATCACAAAGTCACATATACTATTAACATTACTATGGTATGTGCCTAATGTCTTCATTGAAAAGCCTACTAAATTTTAGTTGGAAGTTAGTGAAAATAAACTTGTAATTTTTTTCCATCCAAGTTCATGTGCCCCGTGAATCTTTTCTAGTACTGTAGACTATTGTTTAGGTCTAACTATAAATTCACAGGAGACACAAGTGATAATGGAGCATGCTAAGTGATACCCTGAGGATTTAATTTATAAACTACTTCCAGACTATGAGAAGATAATGAGAGATAAGTGATTTGGTTTCTTCAATAGATACATTGCAAGGAGAAACTGTGAATGGAGGCAAAAACCGATTGCCTTAACAGAGACTGGGAGAAACATAACCAACTGCAATTTGCAGATGTTATTAAGATTCTGACTCAATCAAATACACATACAAGGAAAAGTACTGGAAATGAAATGTCAAAATTTAAATAGTAAGGAGAGGCTATAATTTTTTAAATTTTATTCTTCATATTTTGCTTTTTACAGACTTTATGAATTGTCCACCTTATAAAAATTCATAATAATTGTATATCTGAGCATATATCTCTATCTATCTATCTATCTATTATCATCTATCATCTATCTATAAAATAAAGTATAAACACAAGTTATGGCCATACATTATGATCCTTCTGTAACTTCCAGACATTTAGCAGGGAGAAATAGGCTCACTTCTCTTTCAGGAGAATCTGGAATCCAGAACAAAATACTGGGTCTTAGATGAGGTGTTCTAAGGAGAACATGCTCATTGTGACTCAGAATTGTCTCTGGCCCAATGCTATGGACTCCTGCCTGAGTCCTATGGTATGTAAGATGATTCGTAAGATTGGAAGTAAAATCAGTTGATTCATAAGAGTAGATTGAAAGAATTGGTGGACTGAGAATTCCAGACGACTTGGCACCATTTTGGACCCTTACATCAACAACAATAGGATCACTAAGGAAACTAAAGAGAGACCTGAATCCAGGCTGTGAGCTCTGCAGGATGTACCAGAGAGGAACAAGAGATAAATCAAAGGGAAAGTCCCATGTCATAGGCAAGACTTGTTACAAGCATATTTCTTACCCTCTCTGAGGTAAGAAATTTACAGAGAAGGAGGTTCTACAATAGTAGATGAGGGCAAGAGGTCTATAAATAAGACCTCATGGTAGATGACCAGAACTGCATGTGCACTAATGCTGTAACGACATATAGATTACAAGTTTTAATGCTGTGATAATTGGGAAAACTTTTTGAATTACATAGAAAGTAAGATACGGAGTCCATTTGTCTTGACTAGCTCTGGCTACTCTAACAAACTACAGACCATGAGGCTTAAGCAATAGAAATTTATTTCCCACAGTTATGGAGGATGGGAAATTCAAAATCAAAGTGCCACTCAATTTAATTCCTTGTAAGGGCTCTTTTTCTGGCTTCCACATGGCTGTCTTCTCTTGTGTCCTTGTGTGTGTGTGTGTGTGTGTGTGTGTGTGTGTGTGTGTGTGTGTGTGTATGTGTGTGAAAGAGATAGAGAGAGAGAGAGAGAGAGAGAGAGACTCTGGTGCCCTTCCTCTTCTTATATGACCCCTATTAGATTAAGGGTCCTATCATTATGAATTTATTTAGTCTTAATTAACTTCTGAAGATCCAATCTCCAAATGTAGCTACATTGGTTTAGGGCTTGAGCATATGATTTTGTGGGCCAAATTCAGTCTATTAGCACCTTTAAGAACTCAGCACACAGCAAGTGGATGACAAGGGGCAGGGGTCAACTTTTTCCCATTCACAGCAGAGCTATATCATTAGCATGACAAGGGAGTTTGCCCCAAAGCAGTATGACAAGAAACTGGATCATGAAAGCAGTTCTTGGAATGAAAATGACATGAAGAAAAATGTCATGAAGTACCATGCATTGCAATTCCAAGTAGCCTACTTGATGCCTCCCAGAAATCCTAGAGACATTGGATTCTGAGTGGGTGACGAAAGATAAAATGGGAAGTATCTCTAAATTTTAAAATTCCATAAATGCTGCAAAATCACTAACTTCACTGCCTCAAAGACATCTTTGTTAAAACAGGCTGAGAATCTTATGCAAAAAGAATTCCAGTTGTTTTTAAGTAAACACTAAATCCTCAGCATGGCAGAGGGGTGCTGTTTAAGAATGCAGAGTCTTCTCAGGAAGTGGTCAAGACCAGGAGCAATGGGAATAAGGCCCAGGCAATGGGGCTCAGAGAGTGCTTGATGCCCTGCTGCACAGTAATGGAGCTTTGGTGTCTTTTACTGGTTTCTTCTGGGCTGAAATCACAGACTGATAGGGTGGAGACTGGAACTCACTTGCATGGAGGGAAAGAACACTGGACACAGATACCACTGTTTGCATCATAGCAATTAAAATGGACCAGAACAGGTAGGAAATATCAATCGGAGGACCAATGACCAAGTCCATCCCAGGCAAAAAGGAAGACCCATCTGGAAAAAACTAAAGCAAAAAGGGCTGGGGGTGTGGCTCAAGAGGTAGAGCACCTTCCTATCATGCACGAGGCCATGAGGTCAAGCCCCAGTACCCTCAAAAATAAATAAAATAAAATGGACCATATTTTATAAGTATGTACAGAGTCCCTTCCCTATTGCAAGCACTGTGTGGGCTCCAAGGCTGTATAGCATTGACCAACACAGCCCCAAATCCTCATCTTTCTGGTATATACCTTCCAGATATCTTTATTACCTTTTAGTTATTACTTTGCTACTCAGTCTCAGAAATATGCTAGAACTCAACCCAAACACGCACAAGCTTACCTGAGAACTACAATTGCTCCTTTTACAATACAATTACGTTACTGTGACAAAACACTACATTTGGATTAAAGTGCTCCACGATTTACAGATGAGTGAGTAGCAAATGATGACATTTTTGGCTCCTCCCTTGTAAGTTAGTTATCACAGATAATTTTACAACCTGTTTGCATAAACTCCTGAGCTCAAATGCAGCATGCCAAGTCTCATTAAGCCCCTGGAAAACAGAGCAGTGTTTATAACAAGAGCAGTGGTCCAAAATACACTGGAGACACACTGTCAGTGCCCTTATAGCTCTCCTTTGGGTCCTTGTTAGGAGCTTTCTTTTACATGAGATTGGTTTATATCTTTCTCTTTTACTTCCAGAAATAACCCCACTTTAGCAGAGACCTAACTAACACACTCCTAGAACATGTATTGCCTGGGATTTTGTTGGTTGACATGTATTAGTATCCAGTGGAAATTAGATTTAACTGTCTATTTTTTATGCCTAGTGTGATGCATTGAACAAAACAGGTCGAGTCAAAGAATGTATTGATATAGTACATTCTAATTATTCATGATACTTATATTCTATAAAGTCACTACAAACCCCAAATGAGCAAATATTGAACCATTGCTCCTAAGGGAAATACAGGGTTAGGTTCTTGTGAGCCTCTGCTCACAACATCTTTCTCAACAAATTAATATACAACCTTGCTTTATGAATAAAAGCACATTACTTAACATATATTGTTGATTAACATTGAACTCAAGGCAAACAGCATTATATCACTCATGCCTGAAGAAGGGCCATCTAACACATGTATTATTATTACAAAACATATCACAGTGTCCTTGGGGACATTAGACAGAAGTTTAGCTGTTATGTTCAGGGCCATTTTATCTTTATTTTTTGTTTTTTTGGTGCTGGGGACTGAGCCCAGGACTTTGCATATACTAGGCAAGTATTCTACCACTGAGCTACATTTCAGCCTCTCAGGGCCCATTTGAACAAAAAGCCACCGACAAAAAGCAGAAAATGTGAAAAATGTGACATTAGATAAACCAGGTAAAGGACACTTATTTACAGTATGAAACTAAAATGAGGTAGAGTGTCACCTCATTCAATCTTAGCTGGACATGTGTGTATTAGGCAACTCAGACTTTTACCACTTTTCTCGTATTTGTGAGTGGCTAAAAATGTGACCCCAGTATTGATTTGGAGGTTAGAAATAACTGCTAGTGAGTAGGGAAATTTGTACACATGGAATCCATGAAAAACAAGGATCAGCTGTATGTAAATGAGTACAAGTTTTACCTCACGACACTTAAGGAGGAGTAACACATGTGTGGTTTCTAGTCATTATGAAATGAAATCTGCTCTGAGCACCCACACGTCTGACTGGTGGGAAATTCCACGAGCTTATTGAAAAGGATTGATTTTTGTGTATTCTTTGTGAGGAAAATTAACCTGTTTCCTTCCTTATAGTCATCATTATTGCCACTGTCCCTTTAGTCATTGGTAATTGGGACCAAGAGCTAGTATTCTAGCATTACTACAGAGAGATCCTTCTTAGAAGTCAACAAGGCTGACCATGGTCATGCCCACTTGGGAAGGTCATTGCTACCTTCAAGGCCACCATGCTGCATTGGTATCCAGTATCTCTCTCACAGCATTTCCTTGTGGATACAAAACTTGCTCTGTGGTTCATTGTTGGAAATCTGCCTTTTCGTCTCAAAATCCTCAGAGCAACATACCCAACTTACTGCATCTGAAGGGCAGTGGGGTATGGAGATGAAAGACACAGTGAGCGAGGGAAGTTTCCACTTTCCTTACAGGAGTGGAAGTTAGGACATGGGACATTTGGATACATAGTGCTGGCTTCTTCTACCCAGAATGGAAGTAGGGAAAAGAAAGCCTTATACTAATTGCTCCTTTTCATGACAACTCATTGTGTGATATGTAGTATTAGAAATTGCTTATCTAACTTTGCATAATGTTTCTATCTTTGAGCTCTTTTAAGTGGAAGCCCAACTCCTCACAGCTCTTTCATGAAAAGGAAAAATGTCTGCAAGGGAAATCTGAAGCATCTTTGAGGCAGAGATTATAGTTCATATTTCTTTACTGCTACTCAGAATATTAGTAATTAGCAGAGCTGGAACGTGAGGGAACATTTAGCAAGCCCCAAATACTCTCTAATGCCTTTTGTATATTTCTGTGATGCATTTCAGAAGTGACGTATCAGGGACATTTTTGAGAATCATGCCATATAAAATGGGAAAGTGACTCTTCAGATGAATAACAAATAATTTCCTAAATGATCTTTCCTAATTTATAGCTTCTGTGGGTTTAAATTTAATCATATATCCTGTTCTTTTAATATGGGACTCAACAAAAATAAAATGATAAGAAAGTGAAGGATTGTTTTTGAATCTGGCAAGAAATTAATAAAGATTACTCTGATTGCTGAATCATGGTCTGATTTTACATCTTTGAACATATCATTTTAACTATGAGTTTCAGATTTTTCATTTGAGAGATGGGAATAATAATATCTACCTCAGAGAGTAGTTGTGATGATAAATCTGATACTAAACATGTAATTGGATGATGAATTATAAACTGATATGTAAATATGAAGAATCGATATGAAAGTTTTTCTTCCTCCTTTAGTTCTTATCCAAACTCAAGTCACTGAACAAGGGCTCAATCTTCCCCTGGAAGCTTTTTGTAACCTTTCCAGCCATCAGTTATAACTGTTATAACTTTCTCCTCTACATACCAGATATATGTGTGCATAGTTCTCACTCTAGTACTCACTTTGTTTTTATTGCATTAATGTGTTTTGTGCATACATCGATTCTTAAAGTTAAAATCTGATACTATATCTCCTAAAGTATAGTACTTCATACAGAATAGGCTTGGTATTTACTTAATGGGTAGATAGATGGATGGAAGGATAGATGGATGGATGGTTGGGTGGTGGGTGGATGGATGGATGGATGGTGGTGAGTGAATGGATAGGTATATGGATGGATGGATAGGTGGATGAATTGGTAGATAGGTGGATGGGTGGATGGATGGATGGGTGGGTGGATGGATGGATGAATGATGGGTGAGTGGATGGATGGATGGGTGGGTGGATGAACAGGTAGATGGATGGAAGCTTGGAAAGGTGGGAGGATTGATGAATGGATGAATGGTTGGATGGATGGATGGTGGTGAGTGAATGGATAGGTATATGGATGGATGGATAGGTGGATGAATTGGTAGATAGGTGGATGGGTGGATGGATGGATAGGTGGGTGGATAGATGGATGGATGAATGATGGGTGGGTGGATGGATGGATGGGTGCGTGGATGAACAGGTAGATGGATGGAAGCTTGGAAAGGTGGGAGGATTGATGAATGGATGAATGGTTGGATGGATGGATGGTGGTGAGTGAATGGATAGGTATATGGATGGATGGATAGGTGGATGAATTGGTAGATAGGTGGATGGGTGGATGGATGGATGGGTGGGTGGATAGATGGATGGATGGATGATGGGTGAGTGGATGGATGGATAGGTGGGTGGATGGATGGATAGGTGGGTGGATGGATGGATGGATGAATGATGGGTGAGTGGATGGATGGATGGGTGGGTGGATGAATTGGTAGATAGGTGGATGAGTGGATGGATGGATGGGTGGGTGGATAGATGGATGGATGAATGATGGGTGAGTGGATGGATGGATGGGTGTGTGGATGAACAGGTAGATGGATGGAAGCTTGGAAAGGTGGGAGGATTGATGAATGGATGAATGGGTGGATGGATGGAGAGGTGGATAAATTCCTTGACATTGTTTAGTTTACACAGGTGACTCAGTACGGCTGAAAGTAATCTAGATGTCAGAAATCCGATGTCTCACTTTTCTTTATGAGCCAAATGAAATGACTCCAACTTCCTTTCTATTCCAGTAGGAAATCCTCTCCTCTCTTTCTTATAGTTCTCAGTATCTCTAATTGGAAGCTAAGGTCTGAGTCAGTCTTTGTGCAGCCTGTCTCCAAATTAGCTCTCTCAGCTTCCATAACCAACATCTTTCCTCACTGCTTTGACCCAAGATAAATCCTGCCCCGTTCTCTCCCAACATTCCAGCACATCTTCAGGAAGATCCTTCTGAAATATTCAAGATAGGAAAGGGTGGTTTCAGTTCAGCACAGAAGAGGAAATAATTGACAATCAATATTAATTCCCACTATTCTTTAAAAGCCCCTCAGCCATCCATTTCACCTGTACTTTGGCATTAGCCATCTTTTTTCCCCAGGCTTCTTGCCAGTTTCTTGACAAATTGCTAAGCCCTCTCTAATCACCAGTAAGCTATCAGTGACCAATTTCCAAATTCCAGTAAATTGGTTTATGTAGTGCAATTTAGCTCTCATTTTTTTCATCCTATCTTTTATGACAGCAGAGGTACCATTTATATGAAAAGGAGCCCGTCAGGAGACTTTCCTAAACAAAATGCTGTCTCTTCTGAGATGAATAATTCCACATCTTTGCCAGGCAAAAGTAATGCAAAGTCAATGTTTGGTTTTAAATAATGAATATTTCCTGAATTTGTCATTTAAAAATTATTTTTCACTTGAGATTTCCAGAGCAATCTGCGTTAAACTTATTCCCTCAGTAGGCTTCTCTTTGGTAATGAAAGATCTGGAGGAACATTCATTCTACCCTTCTCCAGAGGCCATCACAAAAAGTTCACTTCTTTACCTTCTCGGAATGCTCAAATGTAAAGGACATTAATGGTGACATAGGGTTTGGTCTGGTCTTAAATGTATTCAGTAACTTAATGTATATCAGATAGTTGAGTGCAGACTTTTTTCACATCATCAACATTGATTATCAGAACAGCGTCTCTTATCAAACTTTGAGCTCACTACCCAGCCTCTATCTGTTAAAAGGACATTACTTAAACTTTAGGACAAGGCCTCAATGACATATATGCTTCATTTACTGATTTTTAAACCACTGACTGACTTTTTTTTCTGCTTTCTTCATGATTTGTCCCTGGATTGTATTTCATTTGAGATTTTGTCTCTTTAACAATAATGCCTTTTCCCCCAAATCAAATGCCCTTTCCGTCTAGATCCAATTGCTAACATTCTATACTATCTTATACACTGCCTTCCATACATGATATCCTGGCTCCTTGCACAAATTATACAATATTTATTGGTAGAAAACATGTCTCATGTTTATTATAAATCCATCTTGGTTAGCAAGATGGTCCTTAGCGGTGTCTACGCTAAGGACCATAGAAGATACTTAACAAATACCATTTAATATTATGTCAAAAGAAAGAACTGCTAAAAGCATTTTTATCATTTGAGAGTGAAATATAAAAACTTAAAAAAAAAAAAAGGATGAAATTCAGTCCTCTGTGCTATGCCAAGCAGAGAATTTGATTATAACCTGGTAACTAGAAGATGACTATTGAACTCCAGTGATACACAGTTGTCTGTTAGGGCTGGTTGGAAATACACATAGAATGTAAGGCATGGGGTTGCTCTCTTGAAAATTAAGATTGCTGTTTTCCTTTTGCTTTATTGAAAAAACATCCAATTTGTCATACACAGACCATGAAACACCAACACTTTTACACTCAGGTGACATTATAGTAAACAAAGGAAGAAAAGAAGGTAACTTCCATTAAAACTTCTGGCGATTACTAATTCTTCCAAGGCTAAAAACAGTTGGTCTTTACAGCGTCATTTTAATTTAGGCAATTGTTTGACGAAAATCATTTTACAGTCAAATGGTTTGGGAAGGCAATTGGCCACAAAAAAAAAAAAATCGTGTATTTTTGAAGTAAAGATAGTGGAGTGCTGAGCTTTCTTCTGAGCTCAGCATTCTGGTAGCCTATCTGATGATTTCATTACTGTCCTGCTATAATTTTTTTTTAAGGAATGGTAATGAGAAGTTTTCCATTTCTTTTCTTAAATTTTCATCACCTCTGTCAGAGATAAAAGTATGTTTTCCTCTTACAAGTGATTGTTTAAAAATATAAAAGTCAAACAAACCATTAACCTCCCACCAGATTGTCAATATTAATGATAATGTGAGTTGGAATGCTGACCCCAACACACACTGACACTTTGGAAACATTTGCAAGGGTGGCCTGGAACCCGGGCTGTGAGAATCTAAAAGGCCTGTCCAGAAGGTTTGGCAGAAAAATTGATCTGATTCCAGATAGTAAGGGTTATCACTTAGTGGCCAGTCCCTCTGGGTTTTCTGGTGTCCTAACTCAGTGCTTTCAATAGGGATGTTCTTCCAATGCAGAATCTCAAGACGCTATTTCCAACTAGCGGGCAGCAGGAAGGTGATGCTGACAATACCCCTACTCATCTTGTAAGTTACTAAAGTGGTTATATAGCATAAGGCTATTGAGTCTCACAAAGTCAGGGGAGGAGGAGACAGACCTGGCTACCAACGTTCAGAAAGCTGGAGCAGCGCCACCTGCAGGAACCAGCAGGCCAGGAGGCCGGATGTGCACAGATCCCTGGGAGGAAAAGAGAAGCCAGAGCAGCTTAAATGGTCAAAGAATCAAATGTAAAGTGAGCTGCAAGGGTCAGATCTGGATTGAAGCCCAAATTCTGAGTCTCTGCATCCGTCCAGGGATAAACTTGGCTCCTAATCAGGACTGACAATTAGGCTGTACAGTTAATATTTTTACAGCTGTTTTATTAATAACACATACAGTGCATCCAGCCAGGATTTGTTGGAGACACCTCAGGAAAACGAATGATGTAAATAACAGATGGATGTAGAATATTCCTACAAACAGGCATAAAGATATTCCCTTCTTGTTTAAAAAAAATTTAAATAGACAGATTGTAGATAAACAGGCAGACAGAAAGGGGGAGAGAGAGGATTTATGATATTTTAAGGCAGTGGCTGCATGCATTCACATGGTAAAAGGCATGGACTTCAACACAGATCCGCCCTATACGGAGGAGAGGCTTAAAGATTTGGCTTCCAGAAAACAAACTTTCATGGGCAAGGAGCTGAGCACACAGCACGGGGGCCATTTGAAGCAGGTGTGCGGACATGAATTCTCAAATTCCAGATCCAGAGAGGACTCACAGGGTTTGTCCAGAACTGCGTGGTCCAGCCTTGACCCACAGCAGGGCCTGGAGCCTCCTTTTCCTCTTTCTGCATCTGTCAATCTTCTGTTTGAAGACCCTGTACCCTCTTCCCGATTTAACAACAGAACTAACAGCGGTGGTATTTCAATTTGAAAAGAGAAATTAAAAATTCAGGATCTTCGTGTCTTTTGTTTTCACTCCTACTTTTTTTTTTGTACTGCTTTTTCATGAGCCTGCTGCACTGTGCTGCTACCATACTTCGCAACCAGATGGCTCAGGAACGAAGAACAAAGGCCACTAAAAAGTGGGCGGGGAGAAGGGGAAAAGAAGCACCAGATTGAAAGTCAAGGCGAAATCATAGATGGGAGCAAAACTCAATTGCTTTAATCACCAGGAACTTGTGGTTGAATGCTGAGCCTAGGATAGACGTCACTCTTCCCAGTGACCCTCTATGCGCACACACATGTACCACACACATAAACACACCCAGTCTTTTATTTCACTGATGGGAATTAAATCAGAATCCTATTTTCTTCTTGTTTCCTGACACATGTCAAGTGGGAGAGGGTGCAAAGTGCCTGTAGTCAGAGGGAGATGACTGAGCACAGACCTGGGCACGCAGTGTACCTCTGTCTAGAGAGTGAACTGTGGCTGTTTCCGAGGGCTCGGGAGTTGGGTGACCTTAGGTAGGTCACTCTGAGTTTCCTTTTCAGAAACATCACCCTAAAGGGATGTCATGAGCGTTAATGGAATAACACCTTGAAAACCAAAACATACTGTGTGACAAGATTATGGTCATCTTGGAGTATTGTAACCTCTCCCCAAACTGTAGAAATGGTCAAGAGTTATTCTCGAAGGTTTTCTATGGGCCCTCTCCATAGATTCCTGATTCCCAAGAGTCACTATAAATCTTTACTATGGCCCCCAGTTGAACCTACTGTATATAGATCATAGGAATTTTGTTAGATTACAGAGTGACCTAGTGGCTACTTAGAGTATTAATCAGTTTCTGTGTGAGCTATAGAAAGGTTTCACATTTAATCAGGAATTACTGTAGATACAAAGCTGTCAAGCAAAAGGAATGAGTAATGGTGAAATTTCATGCAGGTCAATGGGATTTAATAAATTTAGAAGGGAAATATTTGTTTTCCTCTTAGGCAGAGTTATATCAAAAGGCCTGTTCAGTCTCCTGGTAAGGTCAGGTCAGTATCCTTGCATTGTGCAGTAAGGCTGGGCAAGGTTTTAAAGGTTTTTTTTTCTAAAGCCTGCCTTGTTCATTTGCACAATCTAGTCAGCTAAAATTTTCTTCTCACTGCATTGCACATAGTTGCACTCCTGAGCCTCAGACAGGGTAGAGACACTTGTGAAATTGGCAAGTCCTGGTATTTTGATTTCACATGAAACCGTTTCTACAGCTTGTACTTTCTCTGATACAGATAGGAACTCTGGGAGACCATGAGGGGAATTTGATTTACAGACGAGTAAAAGGAAATATAAAGAGCTACAGCGACTCACTTGTGTCCCAGGACTGGTCAGGCCTTTGACACACACATGCATCTGTCTCTGGTCCAGAGGAAGCGAGTGGCTCTGTCATCAGCCTTTGCATGGAATCCAGGCAAAAGACCTGCACCCATGGGTAACATGGACTGACTTGGTAACTGTTGCTCATACTCTAGCATGTCTGGCAGCAAATCATAAGAAAAATTAAAGACTTGGGAGTCAGCCTATAAGTTTCAAATCTTGGCTTTTCTGCCAACTATATGCTCTGAACCTCTGCAAGATTGCCAAATTTCTTCAGTCCTTGTAAGATAGCATCATGATTATCTAAGGCATAGGGCTGGTGGGAGGGTTCTATGAGGTGTGGAAAGCAATTAACAAGGCTCCAGGAAGTACAGGAGATGCTACAAACATGGTAAAGTTTAATATCACCATGAACGTGGGGAGAATGGCCCTTCCAGCTCAGGGAATCTTAGAATTTAAAGCTGGACAGGAACCTAGACAACAGGTTTTCAAAACTTTCAACCAAAATTCTTAGTGCCAAATAGGCTTTATACAAAGTCTAGTGCAAAACAATATATATATATATATATATTTGCCAAGCAGGTGAGGAGTTATTTAACTTTTCTCAGAAATTGTTTAAAATTGGATCTTGCTTGTGATTGCTTCTGGTGTTTTCCTTTTATATTGTTTCATTTTTTAAAATTTAATGAGCACAATAAAGAGGAGCAAAACAATCTCTCCATAGATATATTTACATATGGAAGCAAATTTCTTGAAATGAGACATGCTTTTACTAACTGCAATGCTGTCTGATACTTTGTCTCTGGTTTGATTCTGTTTGCTTTTTTAAATGCTGCTGTGCCTGGCTAAAATACTTTCAAAACCTCTTTCTGGTGTTGGTAACGATTAGGGAAATGCTGGTGTAGATGAAGCACTTTTGCTACAGATAAAGAAGTGAGGCTTATTGTGGCCTATGCAACATTTCTTATAGGACCAGAGGCAGAAATTGGCCCTGGACCCAGGTCTCCATGTTCTAGTTCTGAGAGTCCCACAGTGACTAAAGGCCAAAGGGTTGTGTAGCCTTGCTTTTGTGACTGTTGTGCTATGAGGTTCTGGTTACAAGGGCTTCTTCATGATTTGTTGCCACTCCAAGCATCCAAACAGACATGCGCAGGTCTCTCTGACACACTTGAAAATTCCCTGAGTCTTAAGAGAGTTCTGTTTTCCCCAATGCATTGGCAAGGCTATTGGAAAGTTACTTGAATGTTTTTCAAAAATTGTTTATAGAATTGAAAACTGTTTGGGGTTTGTGATTGCTTCTGTTGTTTGCCTCTTTGTATCATCTCGTTTTTCAAAATTTAATAAACACTTTGCAGAGGAACAAAATAATTGGTCACACACTTGCAGACTCCCAGATTTGTTTTACATGTGTGTGTAATACCAAGTAACTAAAAACACATTCAGACCCAGTGCATCAAGTCATCTCGGATGCTGTGGTCAGGACCAAAGCACAAGCAACAAGCACCCAAGGCCCCACACCACACCACTACCCAAACCTTGAAGCACAGGAATTGGGGGGAAGGGCAGACTGGGGCCCTAGTGACACATATGGTGCCCACAGCTGGGAGCTGCTGTGACAGACTCCCACAGTTTTGGAGGATTTGTCCAATTTGTGATGTGAAACGACACAGCAGCCACTGTAGGAAGTCACAGAAGGTGGCCAAGTTTTGCCAAACTCCTTTTAGTAGGCCAAGCCCCTGTCCTACTAAAGGCTGCCTTTGCCTATCTGCAAAGCAGGTGACATTGGCTCGTCTCTTTCCCTTCTTTCTGGCTCCTCCAAGACCTTCTTTCACTATCTTGTGAACCACACAAGTCTATTACTCAAAAGAACGGGAATGAATACCCTGGAGTTTTCCTTTCTTTCTAGATCTCTTGTAGTTCTTCCTCTAAAGAGATTGTCAATCTGTTCTTTTATTTTTGTTTATCAGTTCTTGATTGTCTAGAATGGTGAAATTTCTGGGATATTTCTAAATAATGTTCCCCTTCTAGCTGGCTTCACTTCACAACAGTTGGCACTAATAAGTCTTGGTTAACACCAAGGTATTTTCTTTGCTCTTATTTTCTCATGAAGTAATTGGTTAAGAAGGTTTTGAGAAAATGTCAACAGACCTTGTATTAGCAGTAATGTGATTCTTAGAGAAGTAAAAAGAAGTAGCTAGCCATCTGGGCCATTTGAGCTTCAGAAATGGATACTTTTGAAATCTGCAACAAAAATAAATCTCCGATGGATAATTACTAATATTTATTTACTAAATCACTCTTTCATCTGTACATTGATCAATCACACATTTCTTGTTTTATTTCTTATTTTTCTTTTTTTAAAAGAATTTTTTTTGTTGTGCTGGGGATACATTGTGGTATTTACAAAAGTTCTTATGATTTATCAAATATACCATACTTGAATTCACCCCCTCCATCATTCTTCTTTATGCCTCCCACCCATTCCTGGAATAGTTTCAGCAGGTCTTATTTTTCCATTTACATACATGTGTACACAGTATTTGTACCATATTCACCCTCCTACATGCTTTCCCCACATCCTCCCCCTCTCACTGGTACCAATCCCACACCCCAGATAGGACCTGTTCCACTCTCCTGTTCTCCAATTTTGTAAAAGAGAAAAAAATGACACTTTTCTTTGTTTAAGATAGCTATACAGAGAGTGTCTTTGTGACAACCTGAATTGGATCATTTCCTCTATTCTTCTTCTTTCTACCTTAGTACTCTTCATATGGTGATTTCAACAGGTTTAAAAATTCTATATTCATTCTTGTATAGAGAGTGCATCAACCATATTCACCTTCTTAACTTCCTTCTTTTACCCTTTCTCTCTCATATGTGATCTTTCCTTAGCATGAACTGTTTTTCAAACTATTTCTGTATTTGTATTAGGTCTATATTCCACATATGAGAGAAGACATGCAGCTTTTCTTACAACAGTAAAGTTCAGGCCATGTCTATCACCTACACAAGACTGAGATTCAGGCTTACACTGATAAAGTAGATTATGGGGTTTCTGGCTCACATGGGGCCATGTATGTGGCTTTACCATTTTTGAACAAGGATCCAGAAGTCCTGATCCTACTGCTCACTGGGTGTACCAGCTGTCCATAAAAAATCTTAGCATCAAGTATATTCTTCATCTCTTATGAAGCTGGAAATTTCTGTGCCAATGGCTTCAATGTATGTGGCTCTCATACATATCTCCAAACAGGTTAAGTGAAGAAAACAGTAAATAATTAGGATTACAATAGCTAGAATGTTCCATTTTAGCCATGATTACATACTCAGACCTAAGACTTTTAGTAATGTAAATATAGCTAAATTGTTTTAACAGTTTATTTGCCACAAATGGCTGCCTGGTTGATTATCTTAATCCATAGCTGTACGTAAATACAGACATCATGTGACCAACCTGGCAAACACATGTCTCTTACTTATAATCACCAACTTCCTTCTCACCCTTCACTCACTGTGCACTGATTATAGTTTTTCACTCCAGACCTGGTCTTCTATATTCTGTTCTGTCATCCTGGGACTCAGAAATCTACCTTCTCTCTTTATGCCTAGTTAGGTTTCCTCAATGGAGGAAAGAAGGTAGATACAAGAATAGAAACTTCTTCCTCCAGATCAGCTCTTTTGGTAGCATTGTCCCAGCGACAGCACTAGCCTCTAGCTCCTTTGCCACTCTCAGGACCAGTGTCATGGTGCTCCCTGGAGGAGCTGCAGGTCACAGGCAGTTTGCTACTTCAAATGTCTATGCTCGGACTCTCCATGATCCCTCCTTTGAAATGCCAGATCTCTGCCATGCTGGTTTTTTGTCTTTTAATCCTCTAAGTTTCTTTATTAATTGTCCCAGTTGAAATTCCTAGTGCAATTCTGTTTTTTCCCCATGGACTCTGATTGTACCGTACTGGTACTGGGAGTCATCCCAGAAATGAAGCCTTCCAAGATGGAATGTGGATTGGTTTGGTTACACCCACAGGTTGAAGTACAATGCTGGCACCTTGCTAACAATGGAAATTAAATGTTAGTATCCCATGACACACAGCATTTTTGATGTGGCTCATTGTTATGAAGTGTGCCTGCCGAGTCCAGGTCTTAGGGGAACAAATACTTAGCGAACTTGGTCTTCATGAGTTATGATGGTGATGATCACTTTAAGAATGGGAATGAGAAGGCTGCTTTGAATGAATTGAGGGGCAGGTTATAGGAGGACAATGACAAACTTAGGTCTTGTCTAGTCAGTGGACTAGACACTTTTTAAAAGGGTGATTGCCAAAGATTATCGTTTTATAACCACAAAGATGGCTTCAGTAAAAATTAGATTCAAAATTTCATCATGCAGATTGCAAAATTACACCAACAATCTCGTAAGAAAGCAAAGCATCTAACAGGGTGCAAGTGACACCCCCTGGACCTGGAGAGGAGTATTTGGATCAATTTAGCCAAAGCTGAGACTTGAATTTAGCCAAAGCTGGGATTTGGGGGGCAAAAGGCTGTGGGACTTCAGAGAGAACAGCTCATCCCTCTGGATTTGGGAAGGTTAGTTCTCCCTTGGCTTCAGGAACCTGTAGGGCTTACTTAGGGCAGCTGCCTTGCAAGAGAATGATTGTCCTCTTCAAAACTTACTCCACCGGCAACTTGCTATTCCAGGCTTATAATTAGGATCCTATCTCAGCAAGCTGCAGGGGACAAAGTCTGACCTGGGAGGGGATAAAAAAAAAAAAAGGGAATATTTTGGTAATCTGTAATGATGGAAACCTAGCATATATGTAGGAATGATTTCTAACGGCATTAGGCCAAAGGTGATAGAGTACAACACTGTAATGAACAAAATTTATTGATTCAGATGCACTTAACAGAGATTCTGGATTGGTCACAAAATTGTCCCTTATTCCAGGATGTTCCTCAGAACTGGGGACAGATCATGTCATCATTGACTTCTAGACTCTAGACTTGGCCCCTTGCTGCTCTTCCAGTCTCTGTCATTTCATCCCATGTTTTTGGGAAAGAGGGAAAAAACTCCATCTTTTCTTCTAATTTACTACTTGTTATATGTAAAAACAAACCTTTAAATGTTATGAATTTTTAATTTTTTTCATTTAGTTGATTCTCTTGCTGAGAAAAGGGACTGCCAAAGAACTGTGCCTAGTATGAGCAATAAACATCAACAGAATCTGCTACATTAATAATTTATGCATAAATAATCAAACAAGATGATTTGGCAGGTCCCACAGGTGAGTCATACAGTTACAAAAATCTTATTGTGTTTAAATCAGGCAGTGTTTAAATAAAATTTTACCCCAAGTATGACCAGAGATGTTTTAGAGGAGCTGCTGGTTTAACATTCCTTTTACCACCACACTGATCTCATTGTTTTTGTTTGTTTATTTGTAATGAGAATACATCCCTACTTAAGACCTCAGTGGACTACTTATTATATACAGAATCAAATTCAAGGCTCTCTGTAAAGAGGCTATATCCCATTGACCCCAAGCATGTACTTTTGAGTGGTTGAACATCCATTTTAACTGCTCAGTCTGCATGACTTACCATTTAGTAATTATTTTAAATACTACTGTATTTATCTACAGTAAAAAGTCATCCCAAGCCCAATGGCTTGAAACAACACAAATTTATTGTTTTACAGTTCTATAAACTAGAAGTCCAATTTCAGTCTATCCTTGAGCTAAGGTTTTTGCAGAGCTATGCTAATGTTTGAAGGCTGGAGGAACAATCCATTTCTTGCTCTTCATATTCTAGAAGCTGCCCAAATCCCTTGGCTCATGCCTCTTTCTTCCATCTACAAAGCTAGCAATAATGGGTTGAGGTCTTTTCACATCTTATCACTCCAAACTTCTCTTCTACCTGTTTGTTCTAATTCTAAGCACCTTTGTGTGAATACAGTGGGTCCATCAGGATAATCTTCTCATTTTAAGGTCATTTAGCTATCAATCTTAATTCCACCTGCCACATTAGTTCCTTTTTGGCATGTCTCCTGACTTTTATAGAGTTTAGAGATTAGGGCACAGACACCTTTAGGAAGCATTATTCTGTCTACTACACAATTATTCACACAATTATCCCTGAATACGTTCTTGTGCTTTGCTCTCTACTGACATCAGGCTGGGTTCCTTATTGACCCTCTGAGTAAATGCTTTTTCCATTTCTGTGCCCTTCCTGAGTTGTTTTCTTCCTTTTAGCTAAGCCCTTTCCCTCAAAGCCAACCCTTCCTTCCAGGTCCAAATTAAGTTTTATCTCCTATGTGGAGCTTTTCTCATCTCACAGTACTCATCTTGCTCTGGTTTCTTCTTTTTCTCCTCCTTTTTTATTATATTCTATTGAAATTCTATTTCATCCACCCACACAGAATTGGCAATAGTTGTTTTACTTACAAGAGAAATTGCATATGATTTCACCTAGTACTTAGTTGCCAACTACTTATCACTTAGGTGTCCCTGAATTGTATTTGTATGTTTGCATGTCCCTTGTAAATCTTAACCCTTTTGAAAAGAGATTAGGTCTCATGATTTTAAAAATCATCTCCCTTTCAACTTTCACTTGCTCAAAAGAGAGTAGTTCATTTAGTGTTGATGTAGCTAAGCTCAACCTGTTGTGATTATTTCATTGTAAGCAGTAGAATCACAATCTGGCCAATTTAAGGGAAAAACTAACTTATTAGAAATAGAGTGAATTTAAAACTCACATAATGAAAAGAACAGTCAAGCTTCAGAGACCTGAGAGCTAAAAGAACTTGACTACGAGAGAATCAGTGCTAATAAGGTTTGCTCTTATCACCTAATGTTAGAAGAGAGGTTATCCTGATTGGGACCATGTCGGGTCCCTACTTTATGATTGTAGGATGGAGCTGACAAAGATAGACTGACAATCCACTAGGATCACATGCAATTTGGTGATAGCAGTTTCCCAAAAGACAGTCAGGTGCTCATTCCAAAAAAAAATATAGAGATGCAGAATAGACATAGTAACACTTGCACATTGACAAAATCTACAATGAAACTCCTAGACTAGTTAGAATATCTATAAAAAGCAAGTCATGGCAAGAGGTAAAAGTATAACACAACACATGGGTAAGGATAACTTTTAATGTGCTATACTGTGAATTAAAATCTTCACCTTTCTCTAAACAAGCAACTACCAACCCTGAATTAAAAAAAAAAATCTGTCTTCTATGGCAACAATACCAACAGCAAATATTTATTGAGTATATATTATATAAAATGCTACATGCATTTTCTCATTGAATCTTTACAAAAATTTCCATGAGTAGTTGAATTCTATTATTCTTCTTATTGATGAAGGGAGGCATAGAGATGTATCAAATATCCATGTTTTCCATCTGCTCACTGCAGAAGAGAAGCAGTAAAGAGGTGAAGCAAAGACAGAGGAGTACCTGTCAGTTGACATCAATGACCCTTGACAAGACCAGGTCAGGGAAAACAGCTTTAAATTGGTTATTCATCTAACTAGGCACTGTGTCAATCTGTTCTGGAGGCTGAGGGAAGAATCAGGACACCTGATGCTTGGTCAAGCGATCTAAATGTAATGTGGAAAACCCAATACTAGAATTCCCTCTGATGTGCAGAAGGAACTCAAAGGGACCCGTGATCCAGGGAATGAGAAGTGGGAGGGGATTTAAGAGAAGTAGGTCTTAAAGAACACATAGAGAATGCTCAAGGTCAAGAAGACAACTCTAAAGACATGTATCTAAATGAGGGAGAACCCAACATTTTTAGGGAGCTCAAGCAGTGAGGTGTAGTTGAAATACATAAATCATGATGGGAATTTGAAGATGAGAATGACAGGAGATGAGACTGAAAAAACATGTCACAGACAGTGTTTAAAGGACTTTGAATGCCATGTTAAGGCATCTGTTTTTACATTGCAAGCAATTCAGTGGTCCTGGACATTTTAAATAACTGTCACTAATGTCAACATCAGATTTGCTTAGAGTTGGGGGGAAGATTAGATTAGATCTTGATTCAGATAACCTGGCAAATGAGGAGCCATTTAACTCAGGACTGGATTCTCAAAGGAGGAAGACATTAAGAGGAATATAATGAATTTGGTTTGGGAAATTCTTTATGGAAATGTACAGCAAGGACCTGAAAACACTGGGTCAGTTGGATCAAGCCCAGGAGCACTGACAGATGGAAAACCAGAAGTCACAATGATGGAGAGAGTTAGAGACAGAGCAGTGTATGAGATTCCCCGCCCCCTAAAAGAGTACTTAAATAAGATGAGAATGCAGGGTGCTGGTGGCTCATGTCTGTAACCCTAGCTACTCAGGAGGCAGAGATGAGGAGGATTGTTGTTCAAAGCCAGCCCAGACAAATAGTTTGTGAGACCCTATCTCAGGAAAACCCTTCACAAAAATGGACTCATGGAATAGCTCAAGGTGCAGGCCCTGAATTCAAACCTTAGGACCACAAAAAAAAATGAGATAAGAACAGAAATACTGAGGCACCAACAAATGAAGGTAGGAGGAGGAAGATAAGCAAGGGGGGAAGGCTCAGAAGTAATCAAAGTGTTAAAAGAACTACTAAAGGGCAATTATGATAAATCAAGACAGAAGGACTTATTGAGAATGCAAGTTGCTACACACCCTTTGAATAAGAGGAGAACTCAATATTTTCCATAGAATTTGGCTATTAGAAGATTACTGGTCAGCCTACTGGTCAAACTTGGTGTGGTGGGATGGAACTAGTCAGACACTGAGCTGCGTATGAAAGGAAGTCAAAGAACTAGGGACACTGAGAGTGTTAATGAGAATGAAGGAGCAAAAGAGGTGATGGTAAAGTGTTGATAAGGAATAATATTCTCAGTGTAGGTGACAGAAGGAAGCGGGGAAGAGTGTGGTGGCGGGGTTGGTTGCTATCTCAGGGGGAAGGGATGGGTAAAGGCAGATGGAATTTTGGTCTGAGGAGGTGGTGCAATCCTTTTCCTCAGCAGAGATACTCTATTTAGTGTCTCCGCCCCCCCTTCCTCTTTCCCCCACTTTCTTTTTCTTAACTTCTGTAGCCTTTTACAGCTCAGACCTAATATGGGACTGTCACTGAGATCTGTGTACAAAGCACCTGGCACTTGCTGGTTACATAACAGACTTGAAAAGCTCTCTCTCTCTCTCTCTCTCTCTCTCTCTGTCTCTTTTTCCTCTCTCTGGGCAGGACCACTCTCTTACTCTCTTCATTTTTAGTCATGAAGAGTAAGAGCCATCCAAGAACTGAACTGTTGCAACTGATATATCAAATAGCCACGACATGTTGATTGTGAGAAAAGACACAGAAAGAGTTGGCTATGACTCTGTGATTCCATCTTTCTCACATAGGCTACTATGCAGCGTTATCCTGGCCACAAGATACCCATTCCCTCTTCCACACTTCCTCTGTTTCAGGCTGGACACAAGCAACGTGTAAGTGGGACATGAAGGTCTGGTCAGAAAAAGCTCACATGAGTTGCTGGCCAGCCTTTGATCCCAGGGGATGGCCCCAAGGACAAAACACAGGAAGTAAAGAAGAAACATGTGGAGACAATAGCAAGTCACCCAAACCAGGACTTCCCAAAGAACATTGGTCCAGAGAGATGCTCTGTGACAAAAGTGTTCTTTGGTAAAAGAAATTTGGGAAACACTGCATGTAATATATAGTGCAGTACATATTGTTGAATCAAAAGTAACCTGCAATAAGAACATTTACCTTTTAAAAGCAAGAATTTTCATCACTTAGATTCTGTGTTTAGAGCCCCCATCCAATGGGACAGCCTCAGAACAAGATTTGACTATGTAGATCAGTCATCAATCAAAAAAGTTCAAAGTGACTTTTAATTGGCTTTTCATCAAGTAGATACTGTTACAAGCAATCCGAAATAAAAAAATTTGCAAATGGGCTAGACCTTTCTCCATCTGAATGGTTGAAACTCCTGTAGCATTGAAAAGAGATATTATTAAGTCTAGCTGTAGAAGATAGTCTTACTTGAATATTCCATTTGATTTGGTACCCAGTATGCATAAATTGCCATTTTTCAGTTGCACGTTATCCTAAATATATTCCATGGTATGTTTTCATAATTAATATGCAAATAGATGTATAGTTTATAATTAATTTCAACCAGGCATGGTGAAAAACTTGAAAACCTCAGCATGGAGGCATCTTTTTTGGTAGAAGTTCAATGAAATCCCCAAATGTCTTTGTTTTTGTGATCCATAATTTACAGATTATTAATACAATAAATCCTTGTTGTCTGTGAGAGTTGGCATCATCCCCGTGAACTCCTGTGCAGAAAGCACACAAGCTAAAAATCCAAACGGAAAGAAAAAACCATGTGGTTTCTGTGTATGCTCATTACCTGCTTCTGAAACCACAATCTCTCGGCCTTTTATAGATCTTATAACAGTCTCTGCAGGAAGCAGTCGCAGTCATTAGCCATAGGACAGATTAAACACACAGTCTGCATGGAAGGAGGCCTGGGCCAGCTTGGTTTTGTGGATTCCCAATCTTAGGCATGGGAAAGTCCCACCAACAGTCCTTCTATACATATATCTGTCTGCCTTGGTGTGAGGTTGATTGGTGAAGGGTCTCCCCAAGGTCACACGTCAAATAACAGGTGGAGCTAGGCTCCAAACCAACTCTGGTTCCTGGGTCATTCTTTCCAGTTCCCTCCAGTGGCTCTTTCAGGGACCCTGGTAAAGGAGCAGCAGAATTTGAACGCACACCTGGTCCCCTTGAACTTCAAGCCACTGAGCTTTGTCACTTCTGGACATGTAGCTAACACTGTAGTGACTCCTAATCCAGAACTCCTCCCATCACATCCTTCTGGAGACAATGCTACCCTAGAGATGTTCATTCATTCCGATACCCCAATTTTAAATTCCATACAGCAGAAGGTCCTCATTTTGAAAGCATCCAAGTCACCCCAAATTCAGCAGGGGTGGTTAGGGTTAAAGTGTTGACAAAACCGAACTCTTTCTGGCAGGAGTCATCTTAACTTAAGGAGTTAGGGTTCACCTTTCTGAAAGCTTTTCCTTGCCAACCCAGAACCAATATCCCAGGATCGCTGGAGGGAACGATGGCGCCCTGCATTTCAGGGAAGATTTAAAACCGAGATCCTAGCTGCTCATTATCATTAAAAATCTCCAGGCAGTTTTCATAAGAGCAAGGGGGTGGCTGCCTGAGGTTTTGGCTGACAGTCAACCCAACTAATTACATTCTGTCTACTGTGTCCTCCTGCAGTTTCAATTGGATGTGTTATTTTATTTATTTATTTTTTTTTACTTCCCGTCCTAATCTGCATGTAGGGTTGCTGTGTGTTCTAAAGCAGATGTTGCCGTTCTTCCTGGTAAGAGAGACTTTTCAGATTTGCTTTTTCTTGAAGAAAGTTTCTGAGAGTTTAAATAATTCTTTTAAATGATCCTAAAATCCTGGCATCAAGTAAATGTTAAATGAGATGTTTGTAGGCAGAGAACTCTATACTTTTATTTTCACCAAGGATTGACATGAGCAAGACTGCTTAACCCCAAGTTGAGAAGGTCTTACCTAAGGACGGTCAGCATCACAGCAGCATCCTTTAGCTCTCTTCTCCTTTCCTTACCCATTAGAGATTCTTCTGTTGATCTTCTTAGTGGTCAATTTCATGGACGACTTACACATTTTGTGGCACAGTTGCAATAAGAAAATCTTATGTAATCCATCTATCATCTATCATCTATCTATCTTCTAAGTATCAATTATCTAAGTATATAACTGTATATCTATCTATCTATCCATCTACCTATTTTGCAGTAAGTTAAATTGTTAAAATCCTGATCTTTTCTGATAAAGTTCTCTAACACAATCAGACATGGCCATCAGTAGAATAAGACAGTATTCTTTGGTGGGAAGTCAGGAATCAAGATGGATAAGTTTTATTTCTTCCCAACCACCCAGATGATTTCCAGCTCTGAGGCCTTAAATTTGTATGAGAAGAATGAGGAAGCACTTCAAGTTCCATAGAACCCATAATTTTACATGTTTTATCTATGTTTGAAAAGTAGAAAATACAGGCTTGGGGCCAGGTAGGGTAGTTCATGTCTAATCTCAGTTACTTGGGAGGCAGAAATCAGGAGTAGCATGACTTGAGGCCAGCTCATGCAAAAAATTAACAAGACCCCATCTACCCAGAGGCATAGGTAAAGAAGATCACAGTACAAAGCTGGTACAATATAAAAATGTAAGACCCTACCTGCAAAGCAGAAAGGGCTAGGGCTGTGACTCAAGGGCCTGCCTAGCAAGTGTAAGACCCAAGTTCATATTCCATGGATGGAATAAGTGAGAATGGTGGAGGGGGTGAATTCCACTATAATACAGTGTAAGAGCTTTTGTAGATGTCACAATGTACCCCCACACAACAACAAGAACAATAATAATAATGAAATAATGATGGGTTTTAAAAATTAAAAAGAATTGAAAATTAAAAAAAAGATCTTGAGTTTGAACCCCAATATCACCAAAAAAAAAAAAAAAAAAGAAAGAAAGAAAATGTGAGCTTGCACATAAAGCATTTAAAGACAAATTTACAGGCTGAATTCTTTTTGCTCAAAAATTACCAAAATTTTAAAAAGTATCAGTTCACTAGACGTTAAAAGCACTGGCTAATATTTGACAAGCTTATTCTATACCCCCAGCATGGGTCTAGGCTCTTAACTTGTATTAACTCATTTGATTCTCACTGCACTCTTTGCTGGTGTTCTTGTGAGCCCCACTCCAGAGATAAGGAAACGGGGAAATCAGAAGGGTCACTTGAAGTGCTGTCCGTGTTCTCAATGACAGCCATTCAACGGGGGGAGGTGGAATCATAATGTCATTTTGATTTGCATTTCCTTTACAGCCAGGGATATGGAGTACTTTTTCATGTACTTATTGGCCATTTGGACTTCGTTCTTTGAAAATTGTTTGTTCAGTTCATTTGCCCATTTCTTTACTGGGTCATTGATTTTTTGAGGAATTTAGTTTTTTGAGCTTCCTGCAAATTCTATTAATCCCTTGTCAGGTGTATGGCTGGCAAAGATTTTCCCCCACTCTGTGAGCTGTATGTTCATTCTAGTCACTGTTCCCTCTGCTGCATAGAATCTTTTTAGTTTGATGCAGTCCCAATTGTCAATCCCTTCTCTTATGTATTGACCTATTGGAGTTCTATTTAGGAAGTTAAGGCCTATGCCCGTATGTTTTCCTTCTTCTTTCTTGAGGTGTTTCAAAAGTTTTAGGTCTTACATTCCAATTTTGATCCACTTTGAACTGATGTTGGTCCAGGGTGAGAGACAGGGATCTATCTTCAGTCTTCAGCATGTGACTATCTAATTTTCCCAGCACCGTTTGTTGAAGTCTATCTTTTCTCCTTTGTTGAGTATTAGATGACTGTAGCTGTGTGGATTTTTCTGGGTCTTCTGTTTCATTGTGGACCTGATATTTTTATTCATTCCTCTGTTCCTCAGAATGACATAGGTCAGTACTTGGATCTCCTTTGACTTAGGGCTCAGCTACATCCTCTCTGTTTCCTAGGTGAATGCAAGCAGAGAATATACTATCTAAAAAATAACTTATCTTAAGAAAAAGGTATCAGTCAGTTACTTTTGGCACGGAAACATTGGATGCTCTTGAACCAAATTACACCAGTGTCCAAGCCAGAAGAGAGAACCCCATGGAGTAGAATTCTATCACGGGTGGGGCATGTGCCCTTGTGGGGATGGAGTCTCAGGTGACTCAGCTTTAGAGCAGTCCTCTTTGGATCAGAAGGCTGTGTCCATTTATGTTGACTTTGAACCCATTAAATTCCTTTCTGGTGATTTCCTGGCCTGAGGTGCCCAAGCCTATGGGGAAAAATGCTCTCCTGCCAAGAGCTCCACTTCTTGTATGCTGGATATTGGAGTCCTCACTGGACCTAGTCTCAGGTGCTGTGCCCACATGACTCCATCCTTGACACCAGTCCTCATCGGTGTGCTAGCTCTTCTTCTGATCCCCAGGGTCGAGGGCCACACATGATTCCACGGCAAGCCCAGGATGTAATCATCTCTTTCTGGGGCCTCTCAAGAGCTCCCTTCAGGACAAGCCTCTGTCTCTTGGACACTGCACAGATGTTCCCATGAGCCTTTCATCCATGATAGGAAGATGTCCATAGTCCAATAGAAGGTCATGACAGCTGTGATTCTGTCTCAGCTTTCATGCCTTTGGTACAGTAAGGGATGAGCCTATGCATATTTATTCCCATGGGTACTTGATGTTGTGGATAGTCACAGGTGTTCCTCCATTTGTGAGAGAAAAAGAAGTAGAAAATATGAAACTGCAGCAAAACTAGAAGTGCAGAATTTGTGTTTATCAGAATGTGATAAATGTCAGGATAATAAGCCTCTCAAGGGAACAAGCAGTCTTCTCCAGCATTCCTGCCAGGGCTAGTATGAACACACACTGTTAGGCTGTGTGCAAGGCACAGAGCGAAATCCTGCATGCCCCCTCTTTGGCGGAACATCTCTAGTGATTTAAAATTCAGACGTCGTGACACCACTGACAAAAGGCTCTCTAGAACGACATCCTCCATGCATCTGAGATATTTCTAGTTCATTGTAAAGAAGGAAATGAATAGATGGCAATTGAACCCAAACTTTGTAGATCCCAGCTATTGTGTGAAGTACGTACAGAAACGTGATCAAAGAAAAGACAGAAAAAGAAAAATATTCCAGTTTGAACTGTGTTAATATATTTTAAGAAAAGGATGAGTTTTGAAGTGATTGACATTTAAAGAGTTAGCAGAAACAATTAGTCTTGATGTCACCTCTTCAATTCATCTTAGCACAAATCAGAAATTAAAATGTTACCCAACTAGCTCAACTGCGTGTTTTGAGTTAAGCAGTACTTGTGTGAACTCTGAGTATCCAGCACTGTGCTGGTAGCTGGGTTGGATGTGAGGGGTAGTTCTGGCCTATAAACACTAAGAGTCTAGCAAAATAGGTAAGAGCTACCTGCAAGAAACAGCTAGAAAGTGTTCTTCTCTATCCTGTATTAGGTTACAGTGATTGTCAAACAGAGGTAGTTTTGTCTCCCAGAGACATTAGCACTGTCTGGAGATATTGTGGGCTGTTCAACTGAGGGTGAGCTGCTGGCATCTAGTAGGTAGAGGCCGGGGATGCTTCCAGACATCCTACAATGCATAGGTCAGCCCTCATGACAAGTAACAATCTGGCCCCAAGTGGAGTAGGACAGGGGCCACCTACACGTTATCTGATCTGGCACTGTTTTGTACTACAGAAACTCAACATGTGGAAGTCATTTGGTGAAGTCCCCAGGGAGGGAGACCTGAAATGGCGCTTGAAGAGGGGAGGAGGGAAGCCGTCTCACGGAAGCTACCTAATCCACTGCTCGCAGCTGTCAGCTAAGCCTCCTCTTCCCGTTCTGTAGCATCAGACCTGTGTCAAGGCTACACTGACATTTAATTAAGCACTTAATATGTGCAAGGTCCTTATGAGCACTTTACAGGTTTTAAGTCATTTATCCCTGTAAGGATTACTACAAACCAGTTCCTATTTTTATCCCCACTTTAAAGATTAAAAAGAGACATGGGAAGCTGTGTTATTTTTTCCCTATATCACACAAATGGTAGACGGTGGAACTGAACTTTAACTGGACCAGTAGTTCAACTTCAGCTATGATACTATGTTGCCTCTGTCAGATGTCTTCTACCAGGCCCAGAGTGACCTGGCTTCCTTCAGATCTTGTTTTTTTTTTTTTTTTGTGGTAGTGGGGTTTGAACTCAGGGCCTCATGCTTGCCAGGCAGGTGCTCTACCACTTGAGCCACTCTATCAGCCCTCCTTCAGATCCCTTTCACATTAAAGTGTCTCCACACAGAAACCCACACTTTGGGGCCCCCAGGAGGGCAGCAAGCAGACTTAGAAAACCTCAAGAGAGAAGACTTCCTCTCTTCTGGCTTCAGGGAAGCGCCCTTGCCACTGGAGTGTTTCCTCTCTATTCCTGACTAAAATCCTTGATATGAGGAAGTAGGCTATTACAATTAGAATCAGAGTGCTTGAAATTTAATTGAAAAGCAAATTTCAGATTGTGGAATTATATCAGGTAGTTAGATTAAAGTGTTCTTTCTAGACCCTGAGGAAAGATGATTGAGACACCATCATTGGGGCAGAGTCACTTCCTTGGAGAGCCCAGGCCAGAAGTGGAAGGTAGGAAACTGCATTTCCTTGGGGCTCAGTTTTTTGCTCAATGCCTTCTTAGCCCTGATGATCTTTCTTCCATCCACCATGTACCCCTCTCCATCAGAGAACAACAAAACAACAGCATGCATCAACTGCTCCCCTCTTCCACCTGTCTCAAAGGAGCTGGTATCACTTTCTTTTACCTTGTAGTGTTTTACATTAATGGAGATCCTCCTTCTAGGAATGTCATACATAGCAAATAGATAAAAGAGGTACTTCAAAAGAGCATCCAGCCTCCTGCAGGCAATGTTTTTGTTATATTATCCCTTTCATTCAAAGAGATCTAATAAACACATACACATTTAGTATCTTTAAATACCTAACACCAAACAGCATTCAGGATGCTAAAGGGAATATGGAGCTATAATACTTTAGTTTCTGCCTTCAGGCACCTTGAAAACTTAAAAATTAATGGGAGCATAAGGCAAATAAACAAATATGCTGCTCCATGTTCTGCATTCTAGGAGGGGAACCCTAGACAAGTCAGGGGAGTGAGTGTTTGTACTTGCATTCATGGCGAGGAGCCCTAAGAACTTTCATATCTCCTCTGGATATTCATGAAGGAGGCATTTGCAATGGGCTTGTTGGGAGAGTAAACTTTAACAGACGAGTCCAAATCAAATAGGGAACAGCATGAATAAAACTTTCAAAGTTGGATACCATGAGGATTAATCAGAGAAAAATCCCAAGAGCAGATGGCTGGGACTCAGGTACTACACAAGAGTGGTAGGAGATCAGTTTGAGGATGGCCAGACTGTTTACCAAGGAGTCAGAAATACCTGCCTAAAATATTACTGTGTGCACATAGAGGACATTAGCTTCAAGCAACAGATACTTCTCTAAAGGCATAACTAAATAATGGAAGGAAGGAAGGAAGGAAGGAAGGAAGGAAGGAAGGAAGGAAGGAAGGAAGGAAGGAAGGAAGAAAGAAAGAAAGAAAGAAAGAAAGAAAGAAAGAAAGAAAGAAAGAAAGAAAAAGAGAAAGAAAGGAAGGAGGGAGGAAGGGAAGAAAGATAGAAAGGAGGGAGGGAGAGAGGGAGAGAAGGAAGAGGAGAGGGAGGGAAGAGTAGGGAAGAGAAGAAGGAAGGGATTCACTAGATACTAAAAGGAAGGAGGTATTGAAAATAGAATGTTTGAGCTGAGGAATAAAAAAGTTCAGGCATGGCTTGACAATACTTCTAGGCACTATGTGGAGGTAAATTCAAAATTCAAAGAAAAACTGCAAAACAACCAACAAACAAAAATCATCTAACCAGACCACAGATAATACCCTGCTGAAGAAAAACACAATTTTTTAAATTAAATTTAAATTTTTTAAATTGAGCAATCTGTCATGAAGTTAAGTCAAAAGGCACAGGAAAAGGATTAAAACATCAAGAACATCAGATGACAAAAAGCTGATAAAGAGTATAGGATAAATTTAAATGACTAAAAACAAAATGAAAGGAAGTCTATACAATAAAAAAAAGATACTATGAAGGAAGAAAGGAAATACAGGTAAAGAACCAAATGGAAATTCTAGAAATAAAAGTTTTAATCACTGAAATAAAAAAAAAATAAATGAAATAACAGAGTAGATACTGCTAAAGAGAAAATTCGTGAACTAGAAGATGGGTCAATTTTCTGGAATACCATAATAGAGGGACAAACAAATGGAAAACATGGTAGAGAGGTTTGGAGACTTGAAGGAAAACATGCATCTATGATGAGTCTACAGAGGAGAACAGACTGATTGGAGGAGCAGCAGTACCTGAAGAATTTATGGCTGAGAATTCTCTTGTGTAAATGGCAGCCATACATCCTCAGAGTCGAGATGGACACAGATGACATGTCCTTTATCCCTCTCTCCTCACTATGGCAGGGACCAGAAAAAAGCACTAGCATTTATTTAGCAAGTTTGGCCAGAGTATAAGGAAATGAATCAAGTAGTTTGTGGTGGCTGCTGAAGATAAACTGGATTTTGCACTTTAGAATTACCACTTTGTGGGCCTCAATCCAGTCGCTCTCTACTTCAACCCCCTGTGATTGGGTTTTGATGTGTTTCCTGCCACCAGACCTGGCTTTTGCAGATGTGCTGATTCAAGCCCTCTCTTCATTCTGACCAAAGTCCCATGTCTGTAACTTCAACTGAGGCTACAAAGACTTTTCCAAATGGAAAAAAAATTTAAAACACACCTTGCTCCTTCTACTGTTCCCCCAAAATTGAATTCAAGTTTAAGTTTCTATTGATTTGTCTGGCACAGGTCCTAGGTACCCCAGCTTCAAAACTTTTTAATCTGAAAAAGAAGGCAGGTTTGTAACTCAGGAGATTGATCTCAGCTCTGAAAGTATCTGGCTGCCTGACCCTGGGAAGTCTCCTGACAGAATAAAAATGAACTAGTAACAATAGTGACAATGATGACAATGTCCTGATGGCACAAAGCTGGCTGTGTTCCATGCCTCTTTTCACTTAGTCCTTACATCAACATTATGTTTGACACTATTTTTTTTGTTTTTGTGGTACTGGGGCTTGAACTCAGGGCCTTCACCTTGAGCCACTCCACCAGCCCTTTTTGTGAAGGGTTTTTCCATATAGGGTCTTGTGAACTATTTTCCCAGGCTAGCTTTGAACCGCGATACTCCTGATCTCTGCCTCGTGAGTAGCAAGGACTACAGATGTGAGCCACGGGCTCCTGGCCTGACACTATTATCGACTTCTATTTACAGTTGAGGCTACTAAGGTCACCTGCCCACAGTAATGAGATTCAGAGGAAGAGGTCCTTTGACTGCAAAGCCTAGGACCCCAACAGCTACATCTTCTAGATTCATTGGTCCTTTGTTTCCTCCTACTCCAAATGAGGCCTCTTTGCTTCTCTGACCTTCTACATATTGTGTGTGTGTGTGTGTGTGTGTGAAGTTCCACTGAAAACAATAAGGAATTCATGTTTGTCTCTGGGGACAAAAACTATCACCACACTTGAACATAATTGCTGATCAGTTATGTCCAAATATGATTTTCAAAATTAGAGAATAAAAAAGTTATTTTATAATCTTATTTTTACACATTACCAAAATTTTGGTTTCTATAAAGAAATGTCAATCCATTTAGTTCAGAACTTTTATCAGTTAAATCAGTTTGAAATCCTACAATAGATAAGTTAGATTTTAGCTGATAAAGAACTTCCAACTTAAGGATATTGGGTGTCCCTGCAGGGAAGGGACGTTGAAAGCATGCACACAGCAATTTGCACTCTGAATTCTCTACACAGCAAGGCTATCTAATCATCCCCCCAAAATGTCCTCAGTACATCTCACTTTCTTGTTTTTTTCTTTTTCTGATTTAATTCCCATTGTTATCCTTAATACCTGCGTAAACCCTACATGTTCAACTGCAGGGATGTGAGGTTTAAGTCTTATCTTCTTCATGAATTCTGCTCTTTGGTTGACCAATCCCGACTTTGGGAAACCATGGGAATCTTCTTCCAAATTCTTCAGCACCTACACTTTCAGAGAACACTGATTTTCCTGACTTTTCTGATAGTTAAGAGTCATATGAAAGTAGTGGCCACATCTTTGTCACTGTTTTAAACTTTTTCTGTTGCATCTAACATGTGTCATATATAAACATTAATGAAATCACATGTGTACCCAGAAGTCTATAGACAGATGGTAAGTATAGACATGTGACTCACATGACTATATGAACAATAATATCTTAGTATTCCTTTGAAGTCAGGAAACAGAAATCTTCACCTAATTGCAGACCAGAGAGATTTGTTATAATGACCCAGGGATGTCGTAGAGAACTTCTGTGCAGGAAGTACAGAAAGTCCTCAGAAGATTGAACCGGGACCTGGAAAACCATCAGGAACTAAAGCAGCTACTTTCTCAGTCTCTTTTTCTCTGGGGCCACATGATCTACCATCTGCTCCATTCTCTCACTTCTCTTGCCAGACGGTCTTTCTCTGCACCAAGTTTTCATGGGCCAGAGAGCACCATGACCTCTACTCTCTTTTCTCATAGTTCAAATTCTATAGAGAGAGACCCTGAATGACCCCAGTATTGGGTTAGGTGTCCAGCTCTGGTCCCATCAACTATAGCCAAAGAGCAATAAAATCTCATGACAAAACAAGACAGGAGGGGTCCAATCCTTTAGCTATGACAGGTTGGCATAGGAACAGTTCCGAAGAGAAGGATATACACATATGTATTGAATATATATTCAGTTGTTTTCTTTTAAAACTATACTGATTACATATACGTGTATCTATCTATCTATTTAACAAGAGAGAGAGAGAGAGAGAAATGAGCAAGTGAAAAAATTATGCTTTGAAGACTTGCTTGTACATTTTATGCTAAAGAAAAATGAGAACTGAAGTTTTTTCCCTAATGGAAAAATAAAATCAGGATAAAGTTGTTGGAGACTTGTAAGGACAGAGAGGTAGAAATAGAAAGGATATAAAATTCAATGAGAAAAGAATGCTTTTTGAAAATGTTATTTAAGAAAGAATATACTGACATCTACATGCAGGGCGGGCAGATTTTAGAAACAACACAGGGCAGGGAGCCCATTTAGAGTTTGGATTTTATAATCTTCTGTTCATAATGTAGAGCCAGACTACAAAGGTTTCAAGAGTGTGGGCTGAGTGTCCCTCCCTTAGCAGACAGCATTTTGTTGTAGATATTTCAAGATTAAAAGCAGCAGCAGTTAGTCTACTGTGTAATATTTACTGATTTGAGCAGCTCTACCATACAGACATCTTACACATAAATTTAACTATTATTGTATTGCCCTTTTCCAAGAAAGGGTAAAGTAGATTTGTAGAAGCACTTAACACATGTAAACTCCCCCACCTCTTTAAACCAAAGCACATTTTATTAAAGAGCTACATAAATTTTACAAGTATTCTGTCCTTTGGAGATCATAGCACTATTCATTCTCACAACACAATTAAAAGGATGCCTCTGCGTACACCAGTCCTATGAACTTGACTGAAGATAATTCACAAACGACATTGCTTTTGCCAAGAGCACATAATTGCCCCAAGAATATAACGACGTGCAGACATTCCAGGCTTGGGTATTGTGAGGGCTCTGTCAGCAAATAGCTACCTGTTTCATTGGCCACTGGCAACCTTTTTGAACTTTATTTATTCATTTAGTGTGCTTTCCCAGTTTTCTTAGGACTGGTTTTTAAAAATGATTTAAAGCATGAGTTCCTTCAAATAGCTAATAGTCCATGACAGCTTAGTGCTTACAAAAGAACGCTCAAATTGATAGCACTGGAATCTCAAATGCTGTATTTTTCACTGGGCACACCCTAGCCAGAGATAGTAGGATTTTTGTGTACCTTGTCACTAGTATGTTTTCCCAAACTTGGTCCTAAGGGAAACAAAGGTTTGTATTTCATATTGGCAATGGCCCATGCAAGTGATTGATCAGTTTAGAGTATTAAAATGTATTTTATGCAAGAGGTTAACAATTATTTTGATCATATACTTTGAAAATCATATGTCTCTATAAGTTCTGCTGAAAAAAGTAAACTGGAGATCTAACAGTCTTATCTAATCAAGCTTAGATAATAATTATATGAGAAAAGCTGGTCAAGTCAGTCAAGTTTGGAATTCAACTATTTCTAGAATCAGTGATTTCAGCTCATGCTATGTGATATCTATGTCTCCCAACAGGATAAATATCATGAGCTTTGAAATATGCTTCCTCAGTATCACACAAAAGAATTTTTGTTGAGTGCACAGTATTCCATTATAGGGCTCTGTCTTTATTAGTAGTATGATTTACTGAGCCAATGCCTGATTGCTAGACATTTTTATATTTGCTGCTCTTTCCGCTGCCATAAATAATTCTGTAGTGAAAATTCACATAGGTAAATGATATCCTTTAAGTTTGTTTTCCTGACTCTGTTGGCTTTCTCTGCTCCAATAATCCAATCCACCTCCGAATTAGGCAGGTTTTTCTTCTGGAAACAGTGCTGTGCTACAAACAGGAATCATTAAATGTTCTGTGCTCAGCACCTGGGAAGTATAGTTTTAATCTCTTATTTCTTCATGGTCTCTCAAGGCTTTGCTTCTTGAAGTTTGACCACAACTACTAGTTGGTTTCTAGAGTAGCATCCAAATCACTTTCTCTCAGGGGTGGAGAGATTGGTTGGGAAATGAGAGTCCATCAAAGTTCTTCCTGGGAGAATTTTGGAACTAAAACCAAGAAAGAGATAATTTAGGTAGTAAGATGGAAACTTTAGAAGCTTCACTGGCAGCCATGTTTTCTCTATGTAAACCCCTGAAAAGGAAAGAAATTGTGTCTGTATAGGAAGAATAATGAGCAGAGGTAGAGAGGAAGAGGAAGAGTGGGAGCTGAGAGAAAGAGAGAGAGAGAGAGAGAGAGAGACTAATAGAAATTCTAACAGAGATGACTAGAAAGGGATAGAAGAATCAGTGTCCCTTCTCTGGAGGAAGATTAGCACAGACCAATAGTGGATGTGGGAGGGAAAACTCAAGCCCTAGAGATTAGTTGAACTAGAAAACTAGTTCTGCTCATTTCCTTATTTCTGCCAAGCTCAGAGTTGGGTTGAAGCATGGCCCACCCAAGAGGATACATGATACACCAGTGTACAAATGCATTGAAATACTCTCAGACATATTTTATTGATACTATAATATTCCCAGGGATATTCCAATGATACCAGAAGTGTAGTGCAATAGAGCCAACTGCATTTCTAAAACTTGTTTCAGGGATACTTCTACACGTGCAGGGAGGGGATTCTTTGACCAGCTGCATGGAAGGCAGGCTTTTCCAGAGGAGGCTCAACAGACATCTTTAAATAACTGTCAAAGGAGACTGGGCCATCTCAGACTCTGGGCTCTCACTGGATTGAGTGAAGTATATGCCTTTGAGGCCACAGCTATATTTATTTGGGGATGACGATCTTTGGGTGCTCCCATCCATACCCTTATCCTCTGCCCCTCCCTTCAGGTAATGTCATAGTTATTTTCTGAGCTGATCTAGAGCACATCAGTTTGAAGCCTATCTAAAGGGAAACACTCCCATGTCTGGCTTTGTGTTTCTCCATACTTTTTTTCTTAGGCTCTTTTCTTATCTCTATATGATACTTTTTTTTTCAAGGAGTAATTTGTGGTCTATCTACTTTACCCTACAGTATTTCTACCTAAGCTACCACCTACACCCACCTTGAACTCTCTACAGTAGAGAAAATGATAGCTAAAAAATCTGTTCTGTAGGTAGGATTCTTGCAAATGGAGCCATGCTGTTGGCTAGCAACAGTAAGCAAAGTGTAAGACCTGCCCTATATCAAAAGGACAAAGAGCATTCTACGTTCATATGGCACTTAACTGAAGACCCAACTCAGAAAGTTCAAATAAGGAGTCTACTTCATCAGAATTAGGTATCATTCTCATTTAAATCTACTTCTGAATGGCAACTTGACATTTGACAAGAATCCATTCTACAATTTAGTACACACAGAGAATGAAAAAGAAATCCAGTCACAGAGCCTGGACTCTCCAGGCAGCAGGTGGAGAGCAGTTGAAAGGTAGGCATCTCTCTGAACTCTGGACTTGACAGCCAGACCAGCTCTCAATGTTTTCAGGAAAGGAGTGAAAAGAAGAAAATGTATTTGGCAGTTTAAATCAGATAATTACTTAAAAAAAAAAAAAGGTATGCTGAATAAAACTCCCAGGTTTTTTCCATCTGTTTAAACTTAAGTAGAAGAGCGTCACTCCCAAACTAACCATGCTACGTGATGAATGTGCTCTTGAAATGAATGCTTTCAGATGGTTCTTTTTATGAAACATGCACAAAGATGTGTTCTGTGGTGGTAGCGTTGCCTTGTAAGACATCTGGCCACAACATGGGCCTCATTAAGTTACACCTGTAAGTGTGGGGTCATTTTTTATACCAGTAATATTAATAATAAAGGGTTCATTGAGTAGGATTATTAATGGTGCCAGGTGGAGGATGTGGTATTACTTACAGCCTGGTAGGCGATTGGTTAATGTCTCCTCCCGCCAACGTTTCTGGTTTCATGTTTATAGACAGAGCACTCCAGATGATGGCTGGCAATGTAGCCATTGAGAAAATGAATTCCCCCTCTTTTCCATCAGCAAGAAAATTTACAACAGTTGGCAGGGAATTTGAATGAATCTGTTCTCTAATTTTGAACTTATAATCTTGCTGAAGAGTAAGTAAGGTATTTACCAATTAATTCAAGAAATTCAAAAAGTCAGCCTCAAAATTTCACTTTTTCATCTTGACTGAAATTGAAACTTTCCAGTGTGAACCATTTCTTATCACTTCTTATTTTGAAAGACACTCATCTCTGCATTTTCTCTTTGTGGTTGAAAACTGTAAATCGAGGAGGGGGAACTAAGAAGAAATCTAAGAACTTTCCTTCCTTCAGTGGAATGTTCGCTCTTGCCGTTTTACAATGCAGGACTTGTAACAGAAGGAAATAGATGCTTAAGGTAGGGTACTTTTAAATGTGCATTATTACAGGTGTTAGCAAGTCTGGTAAATTCAAAGTATTGTTTGATTTGGCAACCAGATCCCAAGACTTAGAGCACCAACTCAAGTTTTAGCTTCAGATTACATGCAACTAGAAGAAAAAAAATTAAATTTAACAAGGCAATTGTTGAATGTTAATTAAATTGCATTTGAGTAATAAAATCCAAGTGATTGTTAAGAGCAAGCTTATAAAAAGCATAATAGAAAGTGTGTCTTTTCATATCTTCAGCCGCTTATAAATGCACACACATCAACTTGTGCACAAACAGTAAACTAGTAACAGGTTTAAAAGCTATTTGTATCACCTTTACAGTTTAAAAGCAATTTTTTCACATATATTAATGGCTCTGTAAAGTTGTTGGTGGTATCTTCATGTTGCAGAGAAGAGAATCTAAGTTCAGAGAGCCATGTTCTCAAGATACAGAGCTAGTAAGTAGGCTCTTCCAAACTGAAACCCGCCAACATGGACTCTAAACTTTTATGTTTTTTTCCACTCCACCATCTGTTTCCCCTTTCCTAGCCAATTAACTCCTCTGAAGAAAATCCTAAAACCCAGGAATGACTTTCACTGTTACCTTATTTTATAAAGATGTTTACATAATCTGGATGAATCCCATCCAGTTAATGATGAATAGAGAAAGACAGCCACAAAGAATACATGCTGTATGCTTCCTTTTTTGTGACTTTCAAGTCATTCAGAACTAATCTAAGATGGCAGAAGTGAGAGCGGTGGTTACCTATGGGGGTAAGGTATTAAATAAGAACATGAAGGAAATTTCTGGTGTGTGAAAATATTCTGATTAAGATCTAACTGTCGAAGACTCAGGTAGTTTCACTTAAAGTTGAGATGAACATTTGAAGATTTGGGAAATTTACGGTAACTATATCACGCTTCATTAAGAAATTAATTTGGGGGCTAAGGCTTGGTGATAGAATGCTGACTTAGTATATAAAAGGTCCTGATTTCAATCCCTAGCAGCATAAAAGAGAAAAAAAGGAAAAGGAAGGGAAGGGAAGGGAAAGGAAGGAGAAGAGAAGGGAAAGGAAGGAGAAGGCAAGAAGGAAAGAAAGAAACTTTTAAAATTAGATTATTGCATTGTCACAAATATTTACTAAATGAGTCTTCTTACTTTTCTTTTTGGAAAAAAGAAGCATACCCATTCTAGATCACCAATGCCTTTTCATGCCCCCATTAACTAGTCTGGTAGTGCCCAGCCATTTCTTTTATCATTTATGTTGGCATTTTATAATTGTCTGAAAGCATGGATGTCTCTATCTAAGAGCAGAGACCATGTGTGTGTGTGTGTGTGTGTGTGTGTGTGTGTGTGTTCCCCTCATGTAGCAACATTGAATGGTACCTGGGCCAATATATTTACCCAATTATTGATTGCTTGTCACCCCTCCCTGCCAACAAACACATAGAAGAAAGTAAAGTAAATAAATGAATGAGTCAAATGGCCTTCAGTTTGTGATTCTATAACTCAGGCCAAAGCGATGGGTTATAATAGCATGTTTTGAAAGACCAGGACACTGTCCTTTAGAGGGGACTTTCCCTGATGTTATGGGCCATCTGCTATCAAAGGCTGCTGTCTTTAGACCACCTTCACCACCAACAAGCTAGGCATAAATATAAGCTGAAATGGAACTATTTTAACTGTTGGATATAATTGTCTCCTTTCTACTGCATGATTTATGCTGATCATGCCAAAAAGTAGTGCTCAACTCCAGTCCTTTCCATATTCCTGCCTAGGTCCTGCACTTTGACCAATTCTCTCCCAAATTCCTCCACCATGAAATTTTGCTCACATCCTGTCCAAAACCAACCCAAACCTTGGCATCCAACAGTCTCATTTCCATGAGTCCTACCTGTTAGAAGCAAGTTCAGCAACTGCTAGCATCTTCCCTATTTTGAATAATGGACTCTCTTTGACAAGGTTTGCAGTTTTAGCTCTCATTCTTGTTTAGGTTTTATGTTTGTGACTTTCCTTCTATCAGGACTGGCCTTCAGAAAGGTATTGTTCTGTGCACATCCTTTTCTTTCTCCAACTGTTCTACACTTTCTCTTCAGTGAATCAAAAAGGACTCAGTGAATCTGACCAATTCCAGGAAGGTCCTTGGGTTTGGCAAGGCTCTAATAAGAGAAATGGAGCACTGGGAGCACTATCTTCTCAACTCAAGCCTACTTAGTTGACTTATTTGCTATTGTCATTTCTATAACTATGTCCCCATTTGAAGGAAAATTCTCCAGGTTCCATTTCTTTTGAGGGTTTGCTGCTATTGTGTAGCAAATAAGCATCCATCAACAAGTTCGTGTTTCACCAGTCTAACAAATGCACCTGAGGGATTAGCCAAGACCAGGCCTCCCGTAACACCTTGCTTTTGTTTCATTTTGATTTGTCTCTGCAAAGTTTCTTGGACTGCATAGATATTCACCATTTTTATGGGGTTTGTGTTCTTTGTTCTCTAGCAGGAATATGAGGCAATGAAATGCCCTGGAAAGTCATGTTAAGTGATAGGATTTAAGGTCTGAGGAAAAAAATCTATTACTTTTTTCCCCCTAGTTCCTAATCTTTCTTTCCCTTGCAGTGGGGATAAAGAAGACAAAAGAAAAGCAAGTGGAGTTGGATTACTGCAAAAAAAGGAGAATGTACTCCAAATGTAAATGTTATAATTTTGTGGAGTGCTAGTTCCAGAGGCTCTGTTAGCCCAGAGATCACACAGGAGTTGCTCTCCCTCACCTCTTTAAACAAAATTTTCCACATTTGTCCCATGCCTCTGAGTTAGGACATCCTGTGACAACTGAAGACACATGATTAATGCCATGGGCAAGCACAGGATGTGGAATCAAAGGAGGCTTCATTTGAGTCTTAATAACGTCTTTCTGAGAATGTTGGGTCCCCTGACCTTTCATCAGGGAAATTAGGACAATCACATAGGCCAATGCAAACTGTTTGAAGTGTTGTTTGAGATGTTCTACCAGGTAAAACTCTATCAACAGAACATTGCATATGGGTTCAAATCTTTTTTTTTTTTTTTTGCATTGGTAAATTCTTGTGAACATTCAATGGAGACATTATACAAATTCTCTATAATCTTTTCCAGAAAAATAGAAGCAGAAGGAACATTTCCTAACTTAGTCCATGAGACCGTCATTATCCTATTACCAAAATCAGATAAACATTTATAGTTTCTGAGAAAGGAAAAATGTAGACCAATACCTTTGCTTAACATAAATGCAAAAATCTCCAACAAAATATTGTAAATTGAATCCAACAATATATAAAACAAATTATATACCACAGCCAACTGAGATTTGTTACTAATATGCAAGGCTGGTTCAACACTTGAAAACAGTTAATATGATCCAATGGTCGCATCAGTTGATGCAGAAAACATATTTGACAAAATCTATGAAAAACCCACATTTGACAAAACCCATTTATGATTAAAAAACACTCAGCAAATTAGGAATGGAATAGAATTTACTCAACCAAGAATCTCTTCAAAATACCTATAGTTAACATCATACCTTATGATGAAAAACTGGATGCCTCTCCCCTCAGATAGGGAACAAGGCAACTCCATTCAACATCATACTGGAACTCCTACCTAGGTCTATAAGACAAGAAGAGGAGTTATAAGGTAAAACAGATTGGGAAGGAAGAAATAAAACTATCTTTGCCTGCAGATGACATGATTGCCCATGTAGAAAATATGAGTTCAAATCTTAATTGTGGCTATCTTGCTTCTTCTTGGCTGCTCACAGTACACTGAGATTTTTTTTCCTTTACTAATCAGGCTTAAGTGAGGATGACTCCAAACTAGCATATGACTCTATGTAGTTAATGTGTGTCAATGTGTATGTTGGTAGAAGAGGGTCTGGGATGTACAGACAATGGAATTAAAAAGGTTATTCTGCCTCTGGTGTCAAGGGCTTCCTTGCCAGTCATTGGGCATGGATCTATTTTCTAGACACTGAGAAATTTAGTTACTTTATGCTATTTTTTTTATATTAATGGCAGTAGATTTTTTTTTATAGTACTGGGGAATGAACTCAGGGCCTAGCCCTCTGTCATTTGAACCACACATTTCCATTTTTTTTACTTTAAGTTTGTTTCTCAAGTAAGGTCTTGTCCTAATTTTCCTGGGGTAACCTCACACTGCAATCCTCCTACCTCTGCCTCCCAAGTAGCCTGGAACAGTGACTTTTTAAATAATTCATTAAATAATTTTTAATGGGCAATAGCCAATGAATAAGAATTGATTAAATTTCCTTTACAATACATGTTTGATGATTATGAGAGTAAGGCAGTAGGTAATTGCCATTAAGATGTTACTGAATCTGGCCCATGTGAAATACAAGTTAAGAGAAGGACCTAATATATCCACCTTGCTCTATGTTCTTCCCTCATTGGCTTGAAATAAGATATGTCATTAATAAGGTTACGTCAAACTCTCTTTAAGAATATGCATACTAAAGGGAGAGTCAACTGTAGCTTCCAAAATGCCAACCCAGGAAGTCATCATGTTATCAAAGTGACACCTTCCTTGTTTCATGAGGAAGCCTCGAGTACCTAGGCTAGTGACACAGTTATTAAACAGAGATGCAACCATGTCCTGCCAACTTTTGTTCTTCTGTCCCTCTTTGGCTCTACTGGGAGCAGAAAAGAGCTGATTGGAACTCAGGTGATTAGTGCAAAAGCCCAACAGGGTGAGTGTGAGAGGACAAAGATGGCACAAGAAGAGTAGGATCTGGTAGACATTGAAGGTAAGCCTTAATAGAGATTAGTGAAAGTGCAATGCCTTATAAATTGTGAGCATGCTGTGGTCGGGGGTCCCCTAGAAAGCTGAAGAGGACAACTTGGGGGAGGTGGCCTGATAGGCTTGACTTGCTTCTTGCCTTTGCAAAACGCAGAGCACAGATGAACAAGGAAGAGAAAGGAGAAAATCCATTTTTGGATGGGTTAAAAGACTACTGGGGAATGATTCAAAGATGATTTGCAGGAACAGAGATTACTTCCTTGTTTTAATGACATGTTCTCAAAGTCAGGGGGTGGAAGAAAAGGGAAGGAACATTTTTTATGTGCCAACTCTGAGCCAGGCATTCTGCTTGCACTTTTAGCTTTACCTCATCTAAACTTCATAAGAATCAAAGTAGGTTTTTCACACTATGCACAATCTACATGAAGAAACCAGCCAGCCCAGCTGGGGCAGGCCAGCTGGGGCAGGTATACTTCCTTCCAAGCTCTCTCCCAGTTTATTTCTTAGGGTCTCTGACTTCCCTGATATGTCTACAGGTCTAGAAATAAGACTGGTAACATATGCTCTTGGCATGTTGTTCTTTAGGATTTTCAGAGACTAAAAAAGGGCAACCCAAACATTCATAAATGAAAATTATTTGAGTAGATAAACCAAATACATTTTTATGAAAATTAATTAAAATTCCAAACAGCAGTCATTATGTAAACAATGGTCTGAAACTAACAACCGCAGCTTTAGTTAACTAAACAAATTGATCATATAAATTAAAATCCCCAAGACTGACTGACTTCTAATAACTTCCAGGTAGCCCCAAGATTTATAAATCAGGGTTCATAAACTAAGTTTCAGAGACCTTTTTAGATTTAAACCATACGTACACCTTGCACCTAACACGTAACATATGTCTTGGGATTAGATCTGGTTTAGGGTTGGGGCTGTGTAAGTTGTATGTAGAGAAACTACATTTCATCCTGGCACTTATTGGAATTAAAGTATCTTAAAATATTCCGAAGAAATTCAATTATATTCCTTGACAAATCCCAGCTTCACTTAATACCATCTCCAAGTGTAATCTAGAACTCCCAAAGGTAGCAGCTACTCAAATAAGAAGGTGGGGATCAAGGAGGATTTGGAAAGAGAACCAGAGAATGGCTACCAACTTTGAAAAGAGTGAAACTCTTTGAAAGTTACTTCACATCCCCCTCAAAGAGCTGGGAATATTTCCTCTCTGTTGTGTGTGCAATGCCTTTATACTGTGAGTATGCTGTGTGAAATTGCCCCCTAGACAGCTGTAGGGGTTGGAACCTGCAACTAGTCCCTGAGTCTCTTCCCTGGGATTCTTCATCCTTGCTAGATTGGAAATGCTTTTTCCAAAGTCACAGAAAATAAAATCTGCCTTTGAAGGGGTGTAGAGAAGATGAAGTAAGATCCTAAGTGTAATGGTGGCTGTCTTTAACAGTCACTCCATATTAGCCATTAAAATGATGATGGTGATCAAAAGGACCATAGGAGCATGGCACCTTGCAAAGTCCTCCCAAGAATGTTAATTCATTCATTGGGGTTACTCCCTGTGAAATAGATGATAGGGTGATAAAGTTAGTTCTCTTTTGATGGGGGAGAAAACTGAACTAGAAAGTGATTAGGTGAAAACCAAATTGGCATTAAAAGAGAGGTCTTCACATTCCTAGTCTGATCTTCTCCACTGTCACCCACACACTCATACCTACATATATGCAAGTACACATGCACACACAAAACAACAACAAAAACAGCCCACAATGCATTATAACCACTTAGTTGTGAGTGACTAAATATAAAAATAGACAGGGGCAGGACCAGGTATAAAATTAGAACTTGGACCTGCAGTCTGCCACAACCTGCTCAAGAAACCAATTTCTTTTCTACTATAAACAGCCCAGGAAGTTAGCCTGTTATGTCAAGCTTTTAGGAAGCCAGGTTGCTACCTCTGGTTATAATCCAGGAAGCTAAACAACCACTTTTGTAACAATCAGCCCCAAATGGCCACCCAGAGAAAGGCCAACATGTACTCCTATCCAATTACACAGAACTTCTGGTTCTTACTTCTGGTCAACCCACTGCCAGCCTCCCCAACCCAACAGTCTCCAAACAGGCCATACCTACAGCCATCCCTATTTTCCCCTATGAAGCTTTCCTTCCTCCATGTGACCTTGAATCTCTGCCAAAACACAAGTGACTGTGATTGACACTCTCTCCCCCTCCCCTCGCTATAGCCAGCTCAGAAGTAGCCTTGGCTTCGCTCATTTGGTTGACCTTCAATGACTTTGATGACTACATCATCCCGCATTGACATTGAGCAGCAGAGGAGCCTGAAGAAAACAGGTGCACATGACAGATGAGGAAACTTGGGCTCGGGGGCAGGCTGTGCTTCTCATGTAAGAACTGATAAAGGCAGGAGCCCTCCCCAGAATCCCAGATCTCCTGGTCCCCACCCATCACTCTCCCACAACTCTCCACTGTCTCTAGAGGAGCTTTTAAGAGGTTAGGAAAAAGGACTGGGTGAGCAATTGAATAACGAGCTGTGATTCTGCTGGGGATAAGCTGTGGTTCCATCCACCACATTTCTAAAATGGGTGAAAGGGCCTCTTTTTTGGAGACCAAAGGACCCAGAGAGTACATCTCCTTGCTTCCCTGACAAAGAGATGGAGAAGGGTCTCTTGGAGATATATGACCTATAGCCTGCAGGCCAATGCTGACAGTCCATCCTCCTACTAATTTTCAGGAGTCAAGTAATACTTTTCTCCATTAAAAACACAAGCAAATAAACAAGCAAACTGAAATGAAAAATATTCTAATTCCCTGCTTTTGGGTTAGTCTTTAAATGCATTCATCCCTTTCACTTGATGTGGTTCACTTTCATTCTTCTATTTTAATAACTTAGGGGGAAAAAAAACCCAAATAACCAATAACTGTTTACAGCTTTGATGCAGAGCACTAAAGTTGTTTTTCTATGAATATAGATTATTACATTTTTTTACAAAGCAAGTAAACAGATGCATAAAAATGCATTATTTCAGGAGCATGAGAAAACCTGCAATAAGTATTGTGTTTTTAATTTGTTTTTATGATTACTTGTAATTAATTAGCATCAAAAGTAAATTATCAACATCCGAAATTGTACTATCAGATGTGAGCAGGATACTCCATGAATGATTGACTGACTTGTCTTTATACCAAGGTAGGAAAAAAGGATGATCTTTTCTTTCACTTTTTTTTAAACTATGCTTAAATGAAAGTATCAAAAGCCAGTGCAGCTCAGAGACTGATAGAAAGGCCCAGTTTGTTGAATGACAAATGGTGTTGGGAAGTAAAAACAGTGCATATGAACAGTCATATAACTCAATCAGGTTAGGCCAAGGGTGAGAGTTCCCTTCTAAAAAATAAAAATCAATAAACAGGTTAGCACTGCTAAATTAAAGAAGTTTCAAAATATTCCCCCTAAACCATTACTCTTGAACCATAAGCAAGGGAGACATTTTGTTAAGTCTTGGTATTTTATTTTAATCAAGTCTTGTTCATCAACATTTTTCCCCCTTAAGATTAATGATGGGGTGGTTTTCTGTAGTTTTGGTCAATTTGAAAAGAACCAATAGATTCAAGTGGTGCCCTTGACCTCTGTCAATTTGCTCTGACATACACTGCAGGTTTTTCCCACTGTGAACTGTCCTTTGCAGGGGAGTACCAACAAGAAAGAAAAATGGATGTTTAGTAAGCAGATGGTTTTTATCTAAGAGGAATATGTGCAGGGATTTAGAAGACTCACCCATGTCTATTTTATTAACAATGATATACTTGAACTGAAAACTCAATATCTGCAATACAAATAGATTTCAGCAACAGAAGGGAATAGAGGGAAAAAATAAGATTAAAAACTGAGTCTTCTTTCTAGCTTAGTATACCTCCTAAGAATGAGGGGCTCTCACAACAGGATTATGGGACTTGCACAAAGTGAAATAAAATAAATAGATTCAGTTCTAACAAGTTTCAGGCCCATGTGGGTCCTCAAAAGATGCACAGTTCTTTATTTTTGATAAGCTGTCTGAAATGAAACTATATGCCTGCATTTTTCTAAAGAATCTGCTAGAAAGGATAAAAAGGGTTACATGTTGATGGGGAGTTAGGGATAGATTTGCACTTATGGTTACATTAATATTGATGAAAGAATATAGAGTAAATTGTTTCCCAATCAAGACATAGTCAAGGAAGTGGTAACTTCACACACACTCACAATTATCTTGTCCTCTTCCTCTAGGAATTCCAGTCCAGGTGCCATGATGCAACAGGGACCTTTGCTGGTTACTAAGGAGCAATGTCAGAGTTAATAACCCCTAGAAACAAAACGTTAGATCAGACCAATGATGCCTGCACTGTAGTTGTACTAGAAAATTTCTACTAAATTGCACTAAAAATAATAAATATTGGTAAAAATTTAAGCTATACCAACTGCGTTTTTGCTTAAATGTTTAAATTAAGGGTTTGTCACAAGTCTTGAATTGCTGCCATCTCTCCCAGTCACTACTGCTAGAAGTGGGAATTGGTGAAAACTGAGGAATCCGTACAATTTCTAGCCAGAATATTTTTATGCTGAGATTTTCCAGTCTGTGTTAACGACAAAGAACACAAATTCTCCTTTCCTCAAGGTTGCTTCTGCCAAATCTGACTTTGGAAGGCCACACCACCCTTCTCCAAAAACAGTGCTCAGGGGTACATATGAGAAGATGTTGCTTACTTTTTCCCCAAACGGAGGAAAATAGTAAGACCATTCAAAGCAGAACACAGAGAAGAATCATTGTCTTGACTCCTTGAAGAAGTGTTCCTGGGTGCCAGGCACACACAATCAAGTAGTCAAAAAAGGGGAAAGCCCATGTTTTTATTTCCAGTATTATTTGTAATTTGTAATTTGGGTTCTATGTGAGAGCACATCTTGGCATTCCATCATAAAGCTGTTCTATTGTGGATCCAATGAAGCCATTTGGGTCATTGGTTACTAAATGACCATCTCTTTTCAGCTCTTGACCTTTGGGTGATCTGTTTTATACTCATGTGTGCGGGAGGAGGACGTGATGGTAGAAGTGACTCATTCAAGTCTAGGAAGTCTCCTAGATTCATCTGAATATCAGATCCTAATTATGGATCAAATTTTCTACCTGGAAGTCAAGGTTCAAGTTAGGTCTACTTCAATGTCTTTGTGATATATTAGTAGTATGTACCTGTGAATGAGAACAAAGGTAGACCAAATTATTCTAAGTTTTGCTTTATACTGATTAAGATTAGAATAAAGCTCCAGAAAGTCTAACAAGGTTATCTCTGGGCATTATTAAGAAGGAAAAATTTGTATTTATCACCTTGTCCCTCTACTAGGCTTTTCTCTGATGCCTTGTGCCTTAATAAAACTCAATCTGAGATACCAGATCCAGGACTTTTTTCCTCTCTGAGCTATTCCACTCTGTAAGTTTTATAATGTTCTTACTTTGAAAAATGGCTCTATCATGTTACCAGACCCCTGGATTCTGCACCCAGGTTTCCAGGCTACCTAATTTTTTTTTATATTGTACTAGTGCAATAACAGATGATTTTGTACTGTTCTAATAGTTGCATTACCTTCCTAAGCAAAGGAAGTGCGTTCTAAATATATTTTGATTAAAAAGAGCGGTCCTCAAGAGTGTTGATTCCAATTGAGTAAAGGAGATATTTGGGAGTAGATGAAGTATGTCAGCTCCTCCTAAACCACACTGGGACGATTATGTACTCTGACTTTACAAAGTCTTGCCCTAAAGGTTTATGCTCTGTTAATGTATGATGCATGATTCCCCAGATAATTGCTTTTATCTACCACTTGATATTTGCCATAGAGGCAATCTCAAGAAATGCTTAGAGCAACTGTCTTGCTTAAAACCAACGTTGCTTTAAATCCACACATTTTGAAAGCATAAAAGCACTTAAGTCATATTTTACCCATTTCCGATTTACAAAGTGCCCAGGGGCACTTTTTACGATAAAGATTTTTGGAATACAAAAGCTTCCATCTCTTAATTTAGAAGACATAATTGGTGCCCAAGACTTTCTTCCAAATGCCTTTCCATAAGCATTTTACAATCCCCTTTAAGTCTCCTTTTACTAAACTCCTTTCAATGTTACACTTTTCTTTTATAATATTATGATATATGAATCTTAATATGAACACTTGAATATGCCCCCCCTTCAATTTTCCTGCTTCAGTCAGCAATTTCTTCTACATTTGTGCTTTATCCTCTCTACTGTTTTTCTTCCTTTGATAGTTTTTTTTTTGAAACACACTATTGTAAATCTTTTCCATTCCTCTAAACAATGTTCTTTCTTTGATATCAAGTTGGAGGTGCTAGAGGTTCTGTAACTTGTCAGCCCCATTTTTTTTTTGATGTCTTACTTTATAAAGTATCCTGCGATTTGGCTTTTTTTTTTATTGTTGCACTAGGTGGGGGTACTCTGTGGCACTTACAAAAGTTTTTATATACCAAATACAAAAGTTCTATTATACCAAATATATCATAGCTGAATTCACCCCCTCTGTCATTCTCCTTTATCTCTTCCTTCCTCCCCATTTTTTACTCAAAGGAATACCAGGACCAGAGAAGGACTGATAATAGAGCCTAGGGTTTTATTGGGAAACAGTCTAACACAAAATATTTAGAAAGAGTAAATGATCTATGTTAAAATACGTGGCACTGAGAAATAAAAACATTGGTAACTAGAAAGATTAATATCCTTCAATACTAGACACTAGGAGTTCAAGGAACACTTGTTCTTCTTCCAACCTCAATCCTTATGGTATTTATGGTTTTGATTAATTGGGATTATAGATGCTTTTCTTAAAAAGATCCTAAAATACCTTTTATCAAACAACCAACCAACCTAACAAAGGAAGACAAATGGTGTAGATGGACTGCAAGGGGCTTAAACATCATGGTGCAACCTGAAGTGATGGTAGAGAGACTTCCAAGAATTAACTATGGTTGCCTAGGAGAAGTATTCGGCAATTGCAGGAAGCTACCTGATTGGTCAGCTGTGCTCCAGAGGTAAAATTATACATTGTCCAGCATGCTATCTGCTGAAGGATTCCAACAGTTTTCTTTCATTGGCTAAGAGAAATACCTTAGGATCTACAACTCAGACTAATCATTTACTCATTGTCCAATTATCTTAATTATTTCTGATTTAAATAAATACCTACTAGATATGTTTCCCTATTTACTGGTATGTGCCTACTACGGTTTGAATGTGTTCCCCAAAATTCCTGTGTTGAAACTTAATCCCAATACAAGTTAACAGGCGGGAACTTTAAGATGTGATTGAGTCAAGAGAGATGAATATTTAGTTCCTAATAAATAATGAATTTCTCCTCTTTCCTTCTCTTTTGTGCATGTGTCCTGCTTTCTGCACAGGATGACCAAGCTAGAAAGCCTCATCTGAAGTTGGCATAATATTGGTTTTCCCAGGTTCCAGAAATGTGAGAAGTATCTTTCATTTTTAAATTACTTAGTCTGTGGTGTTATATTATAGTAGCATAATAGGTACTCAAAAGTGGGGTTGTTGCTCTAATAAATACAAATGCAAATGTAAAAGTAATTTTGGAAATGAGTAATAGGTAAAGGCTGGAAGAATTTGTAGGAACAGGTTAGAATTTGGAGAAAACATGCCATGGAAGGAGAATTAACAGAAATTCTGGTATGGGTTCAGAAGGAAGAAATGCAGGAAAAGTCTGGAACTTAGAGATTACTTAAGTGATGAGAATGTTGATAGAGACTTTTTTCATGCACAGTTAAAGGCCATTCTGATGAGGAGGTCTCAGATAGAAATGAGAAGTTCAGTATTAGGACTGGGAGTAACAGTCATCCTTTTAACACTTTTGCAAAGACCTTGACAGAATTGTGTCCTTGTCCTAGGACTCTGCTGAAGACAGAGTTAATAACTGATGAACTAGGATATCTGTCACAAGAAATTTTGAAGTAAAATATTGAAGGGTACTTTTAACCACTTACACTGAAATAAGAGAAAAGAGAAATGATTTAAAGATGGAATTTAAACTTAAAAGGGAAATGGAATGAAATTATTTGGAAAATTCTTAGTGTGGCTATGTATTTGTGATAGAATATTAAAGGTGTGGCTAAGTAACCATTTGATGAGGGATTAGTATTGACAGTCAAGAGATTAATATGGATAGACAGCAGCCAGATTCTATTTGTTCAGACAATGGTAGTGTGACCCTGAATGCATTCCAGAGATCCTCCAGGAGCACTAGGATTTTGAAGGCAGGATCACCCAAGAGGTGTCAGTGAGGCCTCAGCAGTTACTGCCCAGGGCTGTCTTGAGTCTTTGCTCCCAGCACCTGGAAGAGTGTTTCTTGGCTGCCCCAGCCATGGCTCAAGCAAGTACAGGTGTAGTTTGTGATTCAGCTCCAGGGGGCACAAGTAGTGAGCAAAGGTGGTGTACCTGTGGAGCTGTTTCTGCAAATGTGAGAATGCGTGAGCCATGGGGTTGTGGTGGCTTCCACCTAGATTTCAAAGGATGCATCAAACAGAAACTCGTCACAGTGATCTAATCACAGCAGAGAGCCCCACAAGGGCAACCTAGTGAAGCCTTAGGAGTGGGGCCTTCAGCTTAGGAAAGTTGCAGGCATGAGACCCCAGTCCCTGAATACTGTTGGGTGGATTCACCTAGCAAAATTATGGGGGCAGAGCTGCTGAAGTTCCTGGTTGAGAAACTGTCCCAGAACAATAGTCTTTACAGGTGGGACCTTTAAATGATTAGGGTGAATATGGTCAAAGTACATTGTATGCATGTGTGGAAACATAACCATGTACAATTTAGCACACTAATGGTAAAACATAAATGAACAAATATACAAACAAACAAACAAATTATAGCTTTCTCCACAGTAACAATAAAGGACGTGATTAGGTCTTGAGGGCTCTGCCTTCATGAGTACATTAATGATATTATCATAGGAGTGATAAAAGGATAAGGTTGGTCCCTTTCACCTCCTCTCTTTCACAGACGGGGATGAACTCACCCTCTTTGGTGTCCACGTACAAGTGAGATCATAATTTATTTGTTTTTCTGTGCCTTGGTTATTTTACTAAATGTCCTCTGGGTTCATTCATGATGTAGTGAATGACAGGATTGTCTTCTTTTTATAGGCTGAATAGTATTCCATTGTGTAACTGAGCCACCTTTTCTTTATCCTTCATCCTCTGATGAGAACTTAATTTTTTTCTTTATTTGGTAATTGTGGATAATATTGAAATGAACCTGGGAGTGCAGACACTCTTCAGCTTAACTTTCATTTACTTCAGGGATATCTCTATCTATCTATCAATCTACCTATCATCTATTTATCTATCATCTATTTCTCTATCTATCTTTCTATCATCTAGTTATCTGTCTCCCCAAAGTAGAAGGTACCTTTTATTCTTATTTAATTTTTATCTCCTCTATTTATCACTCTCAAGGATATGGAGGTTATAAGCTATCATTTTCCCATAAAATTTGCATTTTCTTGAAGTTTAGTTGTTTAAAAAGCAGAATGGTGAAACTGGAAGGTCAGGATTAATTGCATCAGAGGAACGAGCTCCGGGAACACACAATGACTCCATACTTCCAATGGTCAATCTTCCTATCTTCTAGACAAGCATCTAGACAGGGTCCGTCAAAATGGATTGACTTGTGCAGGCAATCCGAAAGACTGACGTTCCATTGTTCCTTGGTTAATAATGCCTAGAAAAGTTATCAAAGGTAGTAATACATTTTTTGGTTTTGTTTTGTGTTTTGTTTGAGACAGGGACTCTATACAGCTAGGCTGGCTTGGAACTTACTGTGTAGCTCAGACTGGCCTCCAATTCACAATTCTCCTGCCTTAGTCTCCCAGATCCTAAGACTACAGGCACGTCCCACCATGCCTGGTGGGAAGTAATATTTTTATAATAGCTATTTCAGAGAACCCTGAGCATAACTAACAGCTGCAGACCTGGGCACCACTCTTGTCAAAGCCTGGCCTAGAATGAGCAACTTCCCTGATACTATCATGGTTTTCAAGAGGATTATAGACACATGAGTCACAGGAAGAGGAAGAAAGTGTAACCAAGAGTTCTTTTAGCCCTTCCTTAACTGGTACACCATAACTTCACACAATGATTATTTATAATGAGCTGTCCAGTTGAGAGACGTTCTCTTTTGGCAAAATTTTGCACCAAAAATCAGCTGGATATCCTGTCTAGACTTGACTCTAGCTTCTACCCCAAGAAAACCAGCTCTGTCTAGAGCTAACTGCTCCACCACTTTGGTGAGTAGAAAGAGTTTAATCACAATTGCAGTTCTGTTGACCATTGTGAGAAATTAAACTAATGAAGAAAACAGTAGGGACTCAGAAAAACTTTCTGCTTCATATTCACTGACTGATTCATTAACAGACAACTTTGAGGCAGTGAAAGATAATTGAAATACAGAGATATGCAGATTGTTAAAGTCTCATAACCCCAGGAGTCAGACAAGAAAGCAAAGATTCAGTATATGAAATTTCATGTCTAACAGACCACTAAGTTCAAAAGAAAGAGACTCCGGTTTCACTTGGAGGAGTCGGGGAAGGCTTTGTATTGATCTCCTCCCAGTGTGAGCACTTGCCTTAAGAATCTTACCCAAGGATGCAAAGTTCATGTAGTGTACATAGGCACCTAAGCCTGGCAAAAGGGGCAGAGGGGGCAAGCAGAGGTCTCACATCCATTCCACTCTCCACTCCCTCAGCTTGTGACCTGGCAGGAAGGACTATCTGCCTGAATAAGAGGACATAAGCCATGGAGCCCTAGTTTCTAAGTTGGTTATTTCTTCTGAGCAACTTTTTCTTATTAACACAAAGGTAAGTTGAGGCCTTCCTGAAGCTGTAACATCTATCGCAAAGAGGGGTGATCCAAAAGGCTCCCTTCTCCCTAGAGAGAAGCAAAATCTAAAGCAAGCAGACTATTTACCTGTATTTTCCACCTAAAACTCACAGAAAAAGAATCCAGACACCATTCTCTGAAATTTAAAGCAGGTAGCAATATGAAAATCTGAAGCTATGGATGGAAAGTAGAAGAAATAATTACCCTGAATAGATTGCTGAACTACAATGACTCTCATGGGTACAGATGGCTTGATTTGTGAATGGTATATGAGTCATTACAGAGCAAGCCCAGTGGGGATGTGTATTGGGGGGGGGGGTGAATTTGAGCTATATGACAGAGGAAAGAAATGAAGATAGAGACTTCTAAGAGGTAACTACAAAAACTCTAAGGGATGGAAAATTGTTGCAGTACAATGAGACCACATTAAGACTTCTGCTGTAGCTGAGACATAGAGTCCATGGACTGGGGGGGTTCAGGAGCTCAGGAGCAAAGATGGAAAGGGAAAGGAAGGCCAGAATCATCATGGTGTTCAATATCTCTCATAATTATCAAAATAATTACTTCCTCTTAGAGGGAAATATTTGTGTCCTGTATGCTTCCTCTTACTAAATAATTGAGCAAACCAACTTCCCTTTTTGCTTTGGCTGTTACAAAGTTCTGGTCTCTGTTGTAGACAGACCACAACTTGGCTCACCACACCTCATTTATAGGCTCTTGTGCTATTGCTTTTGACCTGATGTGATTCCCAGGTCTCCATTGTTCTTGTGTGTTCAATCTCCATAAATCCTTTTAAAAGATGTTGAAATATGAGTAATACATAGAAGTCATATGCAATTGAAACTTCTATTGGGCAATCAAATAGCAAATGCTTGTTGAACACCTCTGATAACTGACTCTTTTGGAGAAGTCAGAAGCACGAGATTTAGTTTCAACATTCAATTATTTGCTTGTAATCTATTTGAGAATATGTCATGTGCAGATAACAGGATAAGCACGAAGACAAGGTATTATATTCAGGGTTAATATTTAATCCATTTTAACTGCTACAAGGGTACTTGCAATTAAAATATTTCAGTACTTCTGCATTGAGTGGTATATAACCAGCACTTGAAACCTGCCAAGTGTTCCACCTGTGCCCTCAAACTTCTCCCTCAGGCACCCAACCATCCCAGGCCCCACAACCCAACACCTCAGGAATTAATGCAGGGCACAACAGAAGCCTCTGTTCCCAGAACCAGAACAATAGTTTGTCCTGATGGGATGGACTGTGCCTTGACTTCCATTAAATATTTTTGACTATAACTCTTGTTAGGTACTAAATGCCCTGTCTTACTGTTATTATTGCTATAAATATTAATGACTACAATTAATTAATAACTTCTCATATTCCAATTTCACATTTATGTTATTTCTGCCATTGAGGAAGCAATTATTATTAGCAACAAACCAAAAGTATAAAAAACTTGATCCGGGGAATGCACCCAGGACTCAGAAGAGACAATTTTCTAACCCCAGTCAGTGGCGGCTTCATAATTGAAGAAGTCTTTTGTTTCCCTGCTTGGGATGGTCAGAGGAGCAGCATGGAAAGGCTAGAGGAGAGGAAGTCTCATCAGGGAGTAAGTGGAGGGCTAGATGTCCTGGCTAGGACAGGGGACATTAAAGCCTATTGTGAATCTTCCTTACACATTCTTCACATGTGGCTTTAGATTCTCCCTTTTCACTTGTCTCCTAATCTAATCATAAATAAGAACTCTGGAACTTGCATCTTCTTTTTTAGGTCACTAATATACTTCATAGTAAGTTCAGCTAGAACAGAGTAAATTGGGACTTCTTGGCCCCAAAAGGCACCATCTGGTTTGAAAACAGCAGTGTGTGCCCTCTGGATCACTTTCCCTTAGGAAATTTCTCCTTATCTGCTGCCTGGCTGCCAACTTAAGGATAATTTTCATACTTTCTATTCTAATCACTTTGTGCTGTGGGTTTTTTTTTCCAGTTTGTTTTGTTTTGTTTACAAAGGGAAAAAATACCTCTTGTACAACATACACTAGTTTGGTCTAGCAACAGAAAAATGCTCTCAGACTCCAAGGGCAAGAACAAGTTGATATTGCACAGCTTAGGGAAGAATTGAGCAATTCAGATCACAGTTTAAAGCTGATTAATTGGAGCCCCATGGTGGAAGCAAAGAGAAGGTTTGAAACAGAAGGGAGAATCGAAGAGAAGAGATATGCTCTTTTGTTGTTGTTGTCCCATGTTCTTGTTTGCAGTTCTGACTCCTGAGAGAAATGATGAGTCTGCAGTTAAGTATGAACCCGAGAAAGCTGAGGAAACTTTGGGGAAGAGTAAGGATGGTATGGTCATGACTCCACAGTTTCAGAATGAGTTCAAATTGAACGGCAGGGATCACTAAGGTCTTTGCCAAAGTTATTTGACTTTTTTTTTTTAAGTCCCTGGTAATTCTGAGTGTACTCCCTTACCCAATTCCCAGGTAAATGGTCAGGTTATGCCCTTGTGAAAATCTTATGGTCCTCTGCTCACTATCTTTGGAGGCCACCATTTGTCCTCTTTCTTATTGGGAGGCAGAAAATTCCAAAGTTCTTCCACCCTCCATCTCTTATTGTCATCCATGTTGCCCTTATGTCAGTCCAGAGTCCCAAATGACATAATTAAAGGGGAAGAAAGAAAAACCTGAACAAATTGGCTGGTTCCTTGGCCTAGGCTGGTTCAGGAAGCTCTTGGCTTAGATAACCCACCTTCCAAACATAATCTGTTTTCAAGATGTCTGGGCAATTTAAGTCCAAGAGAAGGTTCAGTTTTAACTTCACCAAACTCAGGCTGGTCTCTGTTCTGCTCCACTGAGAAATAGAGACCCATTTGTCCAAGACTCTCTTCAGCTTATGTGACAAATTTATGTTCTTGGCTCTAGAAGGATATCTTGTCCTCCCCTGGCTCATTGCTTTCTTCCTTTGTTCTGTCAGTGGGCCAAATATGGCTCCATTTTACTCTACCCTGGAGGATTTGGAAAATAGAAAGCTACAAAAGACACTGAGTGGCCACATGTAAGGAAGACAGCCACTCCTAAGAAAATGTAAGGACAGAAGCTCCGGAGTTTGAACAGAACCTGTTCTTTATCAGATGCCATGATAGCATCTAGTGTGCCTCTTGCAGCTGAAGAAGTGTCAGAAAGTGCTAGAAATAGATGCAAAATGGGTTTTTGTAAATATTCAAATAAGAAATGTTGCTCCTCTCCGTGTGTGTGTGTGTGTGTGTGTGTGTGTGTGTGTGTGTGGCTATTTAAAGATAAAGCTTTCAGCTTACTTTCTAATTGGGTGCAAATGTTGCTGAACAGTGATATCTAATTCTCTATAGTGCTTTTGAATCTAGAAACAATACCACTAGGTCAGTTATGATTTTTCTGTGTTCTTCTGCAATATGGGGATGTCCTTAAAATATGCTACAGCCCAGATTGTTCTCACCCTAAAGGGCCATAGGATGCTGCTTTTCTAAATGCTCTTGTGGCCTCTCTCAGGGACAGTTTCCTTTGATAAATAGGTCCCCGACCCCTTTTTTGGTGGCACTGGGCATTGAAGTCAGGGACTTCCATTTGCTCTGCAAATGCTTTACCACCTGAGGCATGGCCCCAGTTCTTTTGCTTTTAGTTTGTTTTTCAAATAGGATCTTGCACTTTTCTGAGCTAGACTCAGAAGGCTGTCTCCTCCCTCTGCTTCCTGCATGGTTGGGACCGCAGTCATGCACCACCACATCTGACTTCTGCTCTGCTTCTTATGCCCAGTTCTCAAGGTAATGGTATCTCCATTAGTTTACCTTAGTAAACTTGTTTCCCTTGCAAGTCAAGATATTTATCCACAGTTTTAAGGAAAATGACTGTTTGCAATGGTTGAGGTTCCTAGAAGTCAAATGTTCACAGAAAGGGAGAATTTTTTTTTTTTAGTATTATTATTCTGGCTTCCAAAATGTTATAGTAACATTCTAAGGTAATACAGTCATAAAAAATAGTAAATATAATGTAGAAACACTAACTCCTTGTTAGTTACCACATATTATTGCTTGTAAATTACTTGATTAGTTCCTTTGATCTTCACCTGAATCCTTTGAAATAAGTATTTGTTCATCTCCCTTTAACAGATTAGCCACTTAAAACTAAAGAGATCAAGAGAATTTTTTAAGTCATGGAGCTGGTAAACGTTGAAGCTTTAATTCTAACTCAGGTCAGTTGGTACCCAACAGCTCTGTTCTAAACAACATGCATAGAAGCCTAGATAAAAAAATATGAATAGTTCTAAGCCTGGCAATGGTGGTGGCTCATACTTGTAATCCTAGCTAGTTGGGAGGCTGAGATTAGGAGGATTGCAGCTCAAGGCCAGGCCTGGCAAAAAGTTTGTGAGACCCCCATTTCAAAAAAAAAGCTGGGTGTGGTAATACATGTCTGTCATCCCAGCGAGATCCTATCTCCAAAATAACCAGAACAAAAAGAGCCAGAGGCATGGCTCAAGTGATACAGCTCCTACCTAGTAAGTGTGAAGCCCTGAGTTCAAACCTCAGTACAACAACAACAAAAAAAAGATTCGTTCTGAAAAAAACTAAAAATGAATCATTGAAGAAAGTAGCAGATTCTCAATAATGACTTTGAATCAAGCAGAAAACTCTGGCTTCAGTGGACTTACCAGGAACTCTAGTCCAGGAAAAGCAAATTGGTTTCATTTCCTCCTGTGGCAATTCTGACCGGTACACCAAGGTCATCTGCTGTGCTATGCTGAGACAGATTCTGAAGCCACTGCTGCATCAGCAGAAAAAAAAGACATACATTCGAAATATCTTTGATGATCTCATCTGAATGATTTGAACAAACAATCTATTTTTAAAAATCATGAGACAGCAGGAAAATTTGAGCACTGAACATTTGATGATATTAAAGAATTGCTATTTTTTTAGATGTAATAAAGCTTATTGTGATTTTTTTTTGTGATTTTGTTTCTTTCAAGAATACATTCTAAAAATTTTTACAGAGGAAATGATCTGATGCTGGTAATTTGCTTCAAAACGATTAGGGACTGGGTGGGGTTTCAGGGATGGCTGGAATATGCTGGAAAAGGAAGTAGGTGAAGGAAGAGGAAACAAGATTTGTTACAAGTTGATTGGTTATTGTTGAGGCTGGGTAATATTTGAAGCTAAAATATTCTCTCCTGATAGCTTAAATTTACTTTTGGGAAGGTAAAACAAATGTTTTTAAAGGAAAATAAAAAAGACGTCTACCATCATTGTGGTATAGATTAAGTTGGAAAAGTGGAGGGGACAGGGAGTGGGATCTTGGTGTACACTAAGAGGTAGCTTTGTGTTACTCTATCATCGTGCTTCATAAATGAGGAAACAGACTCAAAGCAGGTCAAAATCACACTTCCCTAAAATAGGCACCAGTTAGTACCTGCTCCTTAAGCCTAACACCCTTTCCATATACCCACTCCCACTGGTATAAAGCTTCATAATGCAGCATAAAATACATTGGAATGCCTTTTATGCTCCTCTGGGTCCAAGGTGTCCAAAAGAAGCACAATGAACAACTCAATGTTACTAACCACAAGGGACTTAAAAAAACAGTTTAATTGTATTTTAACTGTGGTTTTGTAAATTATATTTTAATTTGGGATGATCTGTATATGCACATGCATTAGATACTTTATAAACCGATCCTCTGGGCCTTGTAATGAATTTCCCTCCATGGCATCCCATAGCATAACTCTAGTAGATGGTTATCACCACCAGGAAATCAGAATTGATAAAATCCATCCATCTTGTTGGGATGTCCCTATTTTTGTGTGCATGTGTGTGTGTGTGTGTGTGCGCTTAATTCTATGCCATTGTATCACATGTACGATGTGTAGGTTTACATGTGTAGATTTCTGTGGTCATCTCCATTAGTCAAGATACAGAATGGGTCGGTCCATTGCCAGGATAATCCTCACTGATGGGTGTTTTAATACTTAACTACCACTGAGCACGAAGTACACAATCAGAGAAATTATGATTGATCCTTAAATACTGTATTTCTTACCTAGATGGAACTTTGAGTGATGGAAAGAATTAGACCAACCAAAAGTAGAATCTGAATAAAATAAACCATTCCATGTATACCAACAGCAAAGGACTCATTTTAAAAAGTTAAGAATGAAAAGAGTTTTTCATAAATATGATACAAAATAACAAACTCGAAGTTTCATGCTTTCAACTAATACATTTTATTTTATTTTCTCCTTGAACAAGCAACTCTCTGTAAGAATGTATAGGTATAGCTACAATAGAACAAATTATGAAGATGAAATAAAATAACACCTAAAAAGTAGCTTTGATAATGGTAAACTAGCTGAGCTACTACTAAAAGTGTTGTGATGACTTCCAGGTGCAGAAAATAAATGGTAAATAATTAGACTGACATCAAAAAAATTTTTTTGGAGGAGAATCTTCCACAACACACTATTAATTAATACTAGCTTATCCAATCTACTATACATCCTGCTGTTATAGGCCTACAGAATGGTCACCATTGCTCATTGTGACCATTTAGCAAAGCTGAAAAATTCTTAAACATCTTGTATTTCATCCAAAGAAGAGTTCCCTGAGTTTTAAAACTGGAAATGGAAATGTCCTTAACACAATTTATAAATGAATATATCAACAACTAGAGGCACTAAGGGACTTTTGAGACTATTCCACTCTGTTCTAATACAGTGACTATGAGTTTCACCTTTAATAGCTGATTGACTAAGACAATTGGTGCCCCAAAAGAGATAACAGCATGGCACAGTGTGAAAAGGCTGAGGTCATAACCCAAAAGTTCTGTGCCCCAGAGCAGTCCCCACTACTAAAGGCAAAGCATGACATCTCCTAGCATCTCATGAGAGACAAAAATGGCTAACTTTTCCAGCTTCTGTTGGTGTCTTCATTTCTTTGTTTCTATTACATATTTAACTTCTCCCTAGTTTATCTTACAATTCTTCATCAGCGCTTAGAAAATGGAAACACCAAATCAAATTCACTCCTGTGCATAAGGGTTCACTTCTAGGAAAGTTCTTTGGTCATAAAAATTATGACTCTCCATCATGTAATAGAGTTTTATTTTTTCAAACAGTTATTATGGAAGGCTCTCTTCTCAAAAATCTCACACCTCTCCCAAACAGAAACCACTTTGGAAAAAGCTAAGTATAGTGAAATTTTGAAAGTGGTGGCCTTGCCTGATCAGCTCTATTGAATCACCACTTTTAGTGTTAAATGGCAGATCTTCAGCACTATGTCTGCCTCATTAGTTATTAATGAGGCAACATATTTGTTCAAAATTTATGATTGTTGATTTGCTCCCATCACTGTATGAAATATTAACATAGCATTTGTACTTGCAACCATTTGCAGACATTAGACTGTGTATTTGCATATTCATGAACACTCATAAATGTTTAAGGAGACAGCACAGAAAGCATGGGAGCTGTCAGGGAGCCAGTAAAAAGGCATATTTACAGTGTTAATAAGTATTTGAGTTTATAGGCAAAAAAGATGAGCAACAAATTAAGTGAAATTCTGGCTTGCCTATTGTAGGGAACTAGGGATTTTGCTATTTTTTAAAGCTTTGTAAACTTAAATTCATTTCATAGATGCAGAATAAATGCTTATTGTTTAGTCACAAAATGATGGCTTCTGTGCATAAAACTTCCTAAGAGTGTCAAGCTATTAAAGATTTTATTTCGTCCTTGCTAAGATAATTTTTTTTTGTCTTGGGCTTCCCTTCTATCAAAGTAATGTGGGAAAGTAAATGTGCCATATACTCATCCAGAATTATTTTCTGTTTAGTTCCACTGTGGAACGTGTACAAATGATATGTCCTGGTGTAACAACACAAGCCAATGTATTTGACTTAGTTTATTGATTTATAAAAACTGGAGCCATGGTGGTTAAAAGAATGAAGCATGGAGCATTAATGGATAATATGAGGGTGAGCCTCAAAAATAATGCATACGAATGGCCAATAGCATCTCACCAAGTCCATGCTATTACAGGAAACCTCATCCCTTGCCACACTCCTGAGGAACTTTTGTAAATATTATGAGTCAGTAATGGGGACAATATTAAATTAGATCCCTACCTCACACTGTACACAAAATTCAATCCCATGTATATTAAAAGAACTGATAAGAAATGGTAAAGCTATAAAGTTGTATTATATGAAACCAACATGGAAAAATACCTTTCTGACCTCAGAGAAGGGAAAAATTAATTAACCCATCCTAAAGGCATTGTCAAATTCCATTGCTAAATGTCTCAAATATCACCTCTGGGTAAATGGCTGTGTGACATAGCCCATTATAGCCTGTACCAGAAGAAGTGAGTCAATGATTAGCATGGGGGTTGTGACTGGTTTCTGTTATAATGGCCTAATTGTAATGCTGGTCAGCACTTCCCCTGCTGGCATCTGCTGCTAAAATCTGCAACTAGTATATTTTTGTCCTATTCCTTTTTTGATTCAGCCAGGAGCAGCTGGTCCTCTCCAGTGACCCAGTGACTCCTCAATACTTGCTTCTTTAGTTTATCTCTGAGTTCTGGGAGTGGTTTTCATTTAATTGATAGCCCAGGCACCTCCTCAGGAGGTGCTGGCAATAGGGCCACTATGCTATCATTACAGTGATTTTCCAGTAATCTCACCAGCCAGAAACACCATCACCTTCTTTGGTGTCCCTCCACAAAGCAAGCTGGATCTTCTAGATGTTTCTGAAGGTATAGGGAGCTAAATGGTATTCAAAGGACACTAATTTCAAGCTGTCCCATTCTTAACTATGGCACCACAATAGCATTTTATTCTGATGGATAGATTGATGTAAAGAAGGTATGAGGTTACTCCATAAAATGGTGTCCTCTGACAGTATTAAATATAGAACCAAAGGAAGGCAGGGGGCGGGGGGAAGAGGGGAGAAATGTCCCAAACATTGTATGCACATATGAATAAAATAAAATAAAGAAAGAAAAAACCAAAGGAAACTCTCAGTGGAAATCAGAGAAATCAGGGGGATAGATTTGGAGGTATGGTCTAGCATATTTGTATCTGATTTCTTGTTTGTCTCTGTCTCCCTTGCATTGCCCCAAATCATCTTGCACCAAGACAGATGGACTTTTCCTCCTCCTTTCTTTGCAGCAACAGCCTCCTTATATCATATCCTTTCTTTCCAGAAATATTTTTATTCCATCTCTGAGGCTGTGATGGCAGAAAAGTTACAGAGAAAAACACATTGAATTTCTAAAGGAAAAAGATTTAACTTCGTAAATCTTTGATGAATCAAAGACAGCATACTTTTTCAAAACATGTACACTAACACACACATATTTAACATTTTTATGCTTATACACACACATTTTAACTTCTAATCAGAAGAAATTCATTTATTAATTTAGCATACATTTGTTGTGATGCCAAAAGTAGAGGAAGCTATTTTTAATGAATTTTGTATTCTTCCTTTTTTTTTTTTTTTCCAGTACTGGGGTTGGAACTCAGGGCCTACACCTTGAGCCAATCCACCAGGCCTTTTTTGCAAAGGGATTTTTTTTGAAATAAGGTTTCAAGAACTGTTTGCCTGGGGCTGGCTTTGAACCACAATCCTCCTAATCTCTGACTCCAGAGTACCTAGGATTACAGGTGCGAGCAACTGGCACCTGGCTTATTCTCCCTTTTAAGGAAAGAAATGCAATAAACAAATAAATAAATAAATGCATAATATATAAGATAATTACAGAATGCAAAGAAAAAAGCATAATATATAAGATTATTTCAAAATGCTAAGAAAAAAGCAGAGATTGAGAGATCGATGGAAGAATATCTTGCTAGGTATGGTCACCAGGGAAGTCTTTTTCTCATAAAATAACTTTAAGGACCAGAATAAAAAAGAAGGAGTAAGCCACATGTAGACATGTCATGGAAGATCATTTGCGGCAGAAGAAAAAAAGGGTCAAGGGTTCTTAAGTAAGGCAATGGTGGCCAAGGTTAAGGACCATCAAGCAGGGTACTGTACCAACAGTGGAGGGATGAGAGGAACAATGGGAGGTGAGAGTGAAGAGGTGGTGGAGTGGTAGATCACAAGTTTAAGCACTAAATTTGCATCTGAATTATTTGGGAAGCTATTGGAAATTTTTCTAGCAGAAGAATGGTACGAATAATTTAGATTTTCAAAGGAAAATCTAGTAGTGTGCTATAATAATCCAGGTGATACATGAATAGACTAAGGAACTAGCTACAGAAGTAGGGGAAATTTTTGCATTCCAAAGATACTTTGAGGATAGAGCCAGTGCTATTTGTATGTGGGGTGTAAGAAAAATTGATAAAATTATTCCAAGTTTTATATGGGGTGTAAGAAAAATTGATAAAATTATTCCAAGTTTTAGGATCCTGCACAGCTTAAATAATATTGAGATGGAATAAACAATAAGAGAGCAAGTTGGGAGGGGGGTCACAGTTTAGTTTTGGACATGTATAGAATGCATTTCTCTATCCAGGGATGTTAAACAGACAGCTAGAAAGAAGAGTCAGGAGGTCAGAGACTAGGTCCAAACTTATTATACAAATGTGAGATTCATTGGCACACAGATACTATTTTAGATCCATTATCCTGGTTAAGATCACTGGTATGTGTTGGGGGGATTTTAGACAGAAGTAAAAATAAGGGTAGTCACCAATCCCTGGTATGCTCCAGTATTTACATGTCATGGATTTGAGAAAGATATATTAAAGGAGAAAAAACAGTCATTGGGACAAGATTATGAAAGGAGTGACAAAATAAAGAAGTCTCAAGGAGAATGTGTTGATGCAGTTGATCAGTGGAGTGGGAAGAGTAAGACTGGGTCACTGGCCCTGGTATATAAGATCCATAGGTGCCTAGTGAGTTCAGTGTCCATGGAGCCTTAGAATGACAGTTCAAAAGAGGAAGGAGAGTGGGGGAAAGTTTTTAAAACAAGTGAATTTTGACAAAGACATCTTTAAGTTTTACTCTTTGGCCTAGTAGGAGGCCACTTTGGAGGACAAAACAAAATGGAGAAGCCTCCTTCCTTTCTTCCCTGCAAAAGGCTTGCCCTGGGCAATCCAGCAGAGGGAAGATGAGTCCCTCAGGCTTTGTTTGAATCCACTGATTTGCTGAACATATTATCTATGACAACAAAGTCTGGCTTCTTTCCTGTTCCCAGTGTTTCCTCCAGCCCCTGCAATCCCACCTCAAACACTCCTCCAACCCCTGCATCCCACCCCTCAGGCAGGGATTGGAGGAACATAAAGACTGAAGGGTCTTATTAAGTAGTGTAAGTGACAAGGCTCCTATTTATCTAGCCCCACATTCCAAGGAGCTGCAGAGAAAGTAAAGACATTAGCTCATTCCTCCTCCCTAGACAAATGGGGTAATGACCCAGGCTTTGAGGGTAATTTTTTTTGGCAGCACTGGGCTGTGAACTCAGGGTCTCACACTTGCTAGGCACATGCTCTTACCATTTGAACCACTCTATCAGCCCAAGACCTAAGCTTTAAGTAAGAGCATCAGCACTGGTTTGTGCTCCTGACTTCACATTCTGGTTCCACTTAGGATACTTGATTTAATTTTTGCCTCCGCTTCTTCAGGTAGACAATGGAAATTATGAAGAACCATCTAATGGTTCAGTGACATAGGATGTTTAGAGAGCTTGGACTCCAGCACATGGTAAATACGCACTAATAATGTGTGTTAAAATATTTTCCTTATTATCATTCTCATTTTAAAAGAATGAATGAATAAATAAATAATAATAAAAAAAACTTCCTGTTTCATTTGAGCCAAAGAAAAGGGCTTTATCTGGGAATTTCATATCCTCAAAGAGAAAAACATTATTTTTTGTTATGATAATTTTAGCTATCCTAAAAAAGTAAAGCCCAAAATTTTAGTGGTTTGACACACTAGAAGGCAACTGGATGGTCACACAATAGAACTGGGCATGTGAGGAGGTTGGAAGCCCCCTTATGTCTAATGGTTCAGGACCCACCTTGATGCTGTTTCCAACATAAGGCTTTCAAAGTCACTCTGGAGGTGTGGTGCCTTCCAGAATGGGAAGAAAACATGGAGGAGCATGACTGGTGCAGGGGTGTGTGTGCGAGGGCTATTGTGAGCCAAGCCTGGAAATGAATTATTATTTATACTTGCATTCCATTAGGTTAGAGCTCAGTTAGAATGCACATCTCAACCAAGGAAGATAGATGAGAAAGGAGTCTAGAGTTTAGAGAATAGATCCAGGCTAGAGCTGCAAGTGTGAGAGTAAAACCCTAACATGTGGAGGGGGATGCTAGAAAATATGTATCCTGGGTGGACAGCACGTCCTGGTGACATTTCTATCCATGCAAGGAGAAGTACAACTGTTTAGACCATGCTCATTCTAGGTGTACCAAAGGGTGCAGATCAGAGAAAGATTTTAATGGGAAACTACTGTACTAGGATTCTTGGATATAAAAGTTAGGCCTTACTATTCATAATAGCCAAGTTATGGAAACAGCCAAGATGCCCCACCACTGACGAATGGATCAAGAAAATGTGGTATCTATACACAATGGAATTTTATGCAGCCATGAAGAAGAATGAAATGTTATCATTCGCTGGTAAATGGATGGAATTGGAGAACATCATTCTGAGTGAGGTTAGCCTGGCCCAAAAGACCAAAAATCGTATGTTCTCCCTCATATGTGGACATTAGATCAAGGGCAAACACAACAAGGGGATTGGACTATGAGCACATGATAAAAGCGAGAGCACAAAAGGAAGGGGTGAGGATAGGTAAGACACCTAAAAAACTAGCTAGCATGTGTTGCCCTTAACACAGAGAAACTAAAGCAGATACCTTAAAAGCAACTGAGGCCAATAGGAAAAGGGGAACAGGTACTAGAGAAAAGGTTAGATCAAAAAGAATTAACCTAGAAGGTAACACCCATGCACAGGAAATCAATGTGAGTCAATGCCCTGTAGAGCTATCCTTATTTCAACCAGCAAAAACCCTTGTTCCTTCCTATTATTGCTTATACTCTCTCTACAACAAAATTAGAAATAAGGGCAAAATAGTTTCTGCTGGGTATTGAGGGGGGGAGAGGGAGGGGGAGGAGTGGGTGGTAAGGGAGGGGGTGGGGGAAGGGGGGAGAAATGAACCAAGCCTTGTATGCACATATGAATAACAAAAGAAAAAGGAAAAAAAAAGTTAGGCCTTGAATCTGACATGGATTGGGGTTTAGATCAAAGTTAGTTTGTAAAGCAGAAATGGAGATGTACTTTATTCCATTGATGAGCTGAGAAGAAAGGGAGCTTGGGGGCCTGGGATGGGAAGAAGGTGAGGAGAGGGTTGACAGCTCTGAAGCAGAGCAGGTAGGGTTGCTACCAAAACGAAAGCCATCATGAGCTTTCTTGGGAGGACTAGGGATGTGACCAAAGTGGGTGAGCACCTGCCTAGCAAATGTGAGGCCCTGAGTTCAAACCCTAGTACCAAAAAGAAAAAAAGAAAGTTTTATTGGGAAGGGATAGCCTAGGAACATAAGATACTGACTTTCAGTCCTCCCCTCCCCTGCTAACAGGAGTCTTCCTTTCTCCCCCCAGGAGAGATCTGTGCTCTGAGTGATCCCATCATCATATGATTTAATAGGCCTGTTTTAATGGGTACTTAAACTGCTTTTACAGAAAAGCATTGATCCCTTACTTGGGCCCACAAATTAACCAAAGCAGGAGAAAAGCTTAGCATTCCTGCCTCCATTTTTGAATCTGTCTTTGTTTTAAGCCATTCTCTTTGCAGTCACCTTGGAGGCTAGTAAGGATGTGACTTATCATTAATAACATCCTTACCTGGACAGATGGGGAAAATTGCCCCAAGAAAGGAAATAGCAGAACCTCCTCAGGACAGTTCCTCTCCTGGGCCAGGGAACAGATTGCTCCCCTCAAGTGATGATGGATAACAACTTCTCTGGAACCCCTCCCAAACCAGGATTGAGATAATGATCAACCAGGCCATAATTGGACCAGGACCGTTTCATCAATAATGCATACCGAAAAGTATCTTGCTCCAATTCTTTGTCTATCTAAAGCTCATGTTTGCATCCCAAAGATGGCTGAAGATGGACTAAGGGTTCACTTTGTCTCTTTCCAAGGTTGCTGGTGCCTTGTAATAAACCTCCTTTCTGCCCTTCACCATCACTTGTTTTTATTTGACATAAAAGGGCAAGTGGCAGGCCTGAAACGTGGAATCCCAGGAGTTTGAACCTGGGGCTTGAAACTCCTGTACTTCAGGGGGAAAACCTCGTTCATGTTTTGCTATTAACTTAATTTGATGCTTTTTTTTTTTTTTCAGTCAGGACAATTGATATGTTTTCTCTGTTTCCCAAAAAACAGAATAATAACCTCAAAGGATAAGAAATCAAAAGGAAAAGTCCACCTCAACAAAAGAATACAAAATTACAAATATGAAATTTAGTTTCGAAAGTGAATAATTATTTAGAACAAAAAAGAATCAACAAATTGTGCACTTAAAAGTGAGAAATTCTGCAGATATCATGAAATCCAGACAAATAACGTGAGTATCTTTATTAAGCAGTGACCTGAGTCACTTCTATAATATTTTTCCTACATGCTTTAGCTCCATCCACTTTGATTACTATTTCTTAAAAGAAGGTTTTGTAAGGTAATTTTGTAGAGATAATTATAATATCATCTAATCATTCTGCTAGGATAGTTGATAAAATCTTTTTCTTGTTGATCTTTTAAAATAATTCTTTTAGCTTCATGGCATGATATTGACAACTGTCATATAAAATTTTAGGATTGTTATCAAATTTAGGAAATGTCAACCAAGTTTCCACCATTCAGGGTGCAGAACTTCCAGCTGTTGCTCATTTCCCGTTCCTGACCAGCCCTTCTCAGCTCCTTCATCAGTGTAGTCACCAAGTCTCTCCCTCTATTGCATTCACCCCATATTATATACTAAGATTGGGTTTTGTTTCCCTAGGTGAAGCTTAACTGATATGATTACAAAGGTTAAGAGAGGAAATTTAAAAAATCCCATCTGTGTAAATTAGTATATTAGTTATATTAATAAATGAGGTTATAGCATATTAATAAACAAGGTCATTCAGTATATACTGGCACATATACATTGATACATGTATGTATATGTGTATTTATATATGTGTGTGTATATATGTTTGAAGGAAAAAGGGAAGAGGCAAGTATAATATTAATAAGAAATAATTACTCATTTAACTTTTGAGAATAATCACTTCCAATATTGATTTCATGAAGGCCAACAATTACAATTTGTGAAGAAAGCCTTTAGTTTCTGCTCTAATCATTAAGTTAGTCTTTTGTGGCAGCCTATTGTGACTGTGAAGGTCAATACAGCCCAATCTCCCTCCTGTGACAGTAAGCATGGGGCTGGATGCAGCATCCAGAGTTGGTCAGTCGCTCTGAGATCAAAGTGCAGGGCTTTTAAGTCGAAATTCTCTTAGTGCATCAGCAATATATGCAAGGATCTTAGGAAACTTTCTTCTCATTGACTCTTGTTTATCCTATCCCTTTGTCTGGTTGTCATTCCCTCAATAAAGTACGCTCCCAAGTTTGCAAGATCAACCTTGGTGATACCATGTGGAAGAGTCTAACTGACCATCAGGGTCTCGGCTGTAACCTCTCTGGGCTGCTGTCTGATGCCATGGCCTCTATCCTGTAATTGAGGGGAAAGGTCTTGTGCATGCTTTGCTGTTAATTTGATACCTCTTTTCTCAGGACTGTTGATATGTTTTCTGTTTCCAGAAAGACAAACAATAACCTCAAAGGAAAGGAAATCAAAAGGAAAATTCCAAATACCTTGGTATCTGGGTAGGAGAGATACTTTGCAATAAGAAATTACCATCACCCCTTGAGTCACTTTTCATAGAACCAAGCCTGCCCCAACCTGAAACGTGACCACCATTGGCACTTAGATGACACAGCATGGTACAGACACTGATATCTCACACCAGCCACAGATTCAGCGTTCCTGACACCAGATGGTATTTAAGACATGGGATTTCCCCACTTGCTCCTTTAGTACTATTCTGCTTGCAAACAAAAGCTTTTAACATGGTGAGTAATTTGTAAAGCACAAATTGGACTCATAAGTGGATATTTATTTTTAACGTAAATCTTGGCAAACTGAGGCCACCCTTTTATAGAGGTGATTAAAATTTAAAAGCTAGCATGGCAAGTAGAAGATAATAAAGGGTTGTTATTTACAATGACCATATTGATAATGAAATGCTAAATTTATTTTAATAAATACTAATTTTGTATTTATGAATAGTCATTCATAGACAAGACAATAAAAACTTTCATTTCTGCTTACTGGATTTTTCTGTGCAGCATATAAATCAAATCTTTTACCCAATGCTGTATTTATACTTTGAGTCTGCTATGTTTTATCTGACTAGTCAAGTCTGTTGTTTCTTAAGTCTGTTTTCTTTATAATAAATGACTATTGATTTGGTTCAAGCTTAGCTCCAAATATAGCAGAATAACACTAATAGTCTAAGAAAGGAAGGGAAATGAGAGGGTATTTTATCAGCATATTTCAGTCACAGGTAAAAACCATAGTGGTTAGCAATTTCTTTGTATAGTAACCACTTAGAAAGACCTTGAATAGGAGGCTGTGAATAGCAAAGTCTAACTCACTGCATTTTCTTCAGGTTCTGACTCTAGGTGACATTTTTTAAAATTAACAAGTTTTTACTTGATTATTTTTAATAACCTTAACTGATGACAAAGGGAAATTTTTTTCGGGAAAAAAATATTATGTGGCTAGAAGTTTTCCAACATCCAGCCATGTTCTGTCTTAAAATAAGGCCTATCTTAATTTTAGCTCAATTAACAAAGAGGTTTAATGGGTTAAAGAGTCACTAATTTAATGAGAAAAGTCAATAATGACTGAGATATTATGCCTAGTGTTTTATGTAGTCAAAAATTATTATTGGAGATGAATTTAGTCAACTATATTTTATGCATGCATGAAAATATCACAATAAAACTCCTTTGTACAAGTAATATACACTAGTAAAAAATAATCAAGAAAAATAAAACATATTTTAAAAGGAATTATTTATTGAGCATTCTATAACAACATAGCTTTGCACGAAGTGCTACACTTAGAGCAATTGATTGGGAGGTTGGCCAGACCTGATGAAATATCTGGGGGAAAGGCCATGTCAAAGGTATCCGCTGAAGTGACTAACAGATCGTCTACAAGAATCTTGCATTTTTAGACATAAGAATGGAAGGTAATAACCAAGAAACAAAGTAAGTTCTTTCTGATGGCAAGTGGGTAGAGGCAATGGAATTTTGATGCATTTGACCAGGATTCTTGTTTTAACAACTTCTGATTATCATCCAATTACACCTGAAAGTTGGCTCTGATAACCAAATGAAAATTTTTGTGGTCCCTTAGGGATGAACCTAGGATGTCCAACTCTTGCCTTTTGCTTTCTCTACATCAGATTATCACTATGTATGAAATTTTGCAACCAAATATGAGATGTTAGCACTAAATCATGACTTCATTAACTCATTTATCTGAACAATGACTCAAAAGCTTAAATCTAATCATACCACAATAGAACTATAAATGTTTCTTTTTCTATGGGACTCCAAACAAGGTTTGCATCTGTTATGGCACCATGGATAAAAAGGTTGTTAGAGTTTGACTCCAAAACACACACTTCCCAGTAGTCATACCCTCTGAGGACCCCTCCCATATTGACTCCGTGATTGGCTAATGGCATATGAGCAAACACATAGCTACAGAAGCTGGGTAAATGTGTGCTCGTTACAACTTGTCCTTTTGAAATACTTACTCTGAAAATCCAACTGCCATGTAAAGAGGCCCTGACTAGCCAAGGAGAGACAGAAAGAGAGAGAGAGAGAGAGAGAGAGAGAAGAGAATGAATTACAACCTTTCACCCATCTCCTTCTAGCCCCAGACATATTAGTGGAGCTATCTAGGTTCCAACCCCAGAACCCAGAAGCCTTTTGACTGGAACTGTATTAGAGACCTTGTGAGATCAGCAGAAAAGCCACCTTGCTGAGCCCCAGCCCAGAGTCTTTTTAAGCCACTAAATTTGGGGGTGGTCTGTTATACAGCAACAGATACCTGAAATAGCAAGGGACCCTGAAGACAAGAAGATGAAAATGGAGACAAAAATGAAGATGAAGAGGTGGAGTAGAAAGAAGAGGAGGAAACTGAAGGAAAAGAACCCCACAATTTAGTTTATATATCTAAAGGTTTATGCCAAATAAACAAGTTAAACAAGCCTTACAGATCTTAACAGTTTCTTTGGTTTATATATAACCTTTAAATTAATTATATTGTCACTGTTCAGTATATGTCTTCAAAGACAGCAAATTCCAGAAATCAGCCTCCCAGTGGAAAATTCACCCATGCACATAATCAACTGTGAAATCAATGTGCAGTTTTGTGAAAGAGCATCAAATTTAGAATCAACAGCAAGGCTGCTGGACATAACTATTCCATCTGAAGGCGCATATTAACCGAAAATTACTCTCATGGAGTTATAAGCTGACATCTGCAAAGAATTTTCAGCAACCACTGTTATCTAACACCTGCCTCTCCAATTAAGGATGCTGACCTTTTTTGAAGTTTTAAAGAAGGGTAGTTTTTAATTTTGTTTCTCTTCAGTTATTTTAACATTGATCTATATATGGTCTTTGGACATCCAACCCTAAATCACACAGTGTGTTCTCTCACTTTAACCACACAGAGATGAATCAAGTAGTTAAGAGTTGTTGGAAATAGCTTACAAAGAAATGCCTGGGGGTATAGTGTAGTGGAGGCAGAATGAGCAGATACATGAAAGTTCTTCTTGGCTTTGTGGTAAATCCTCCAATTTCGCTGCTTAACAGAGAACAATGCCTCATGCCTATATTTCTCAAGGGATTTTGGGAATTTGAAGAGGTCAAATTTTTCTACCTGCAGCTTGGAGATTAAAGACTTAGAGACTTCTTTGGAGGATGCTTTGCACAGATTACTGATAGACTGAGGACAGGAAGTGCTCGCTCTGAAGGGTGGACAAACAAGCTCCAGCAGGGGTTGGGGGAGGGGATCTTGCTTTATAAATGGCAGCTGCTCACCATGCCACAGAGGTAAATCATGGTAAACTTGATGATAGGCAGTAATTTGAAAGAAAAGGATTACAAATTGTGACTCTGTCGTCCTAGTTGGGGAAAGACATATTTAGAAAGCATTAATTCCTTACAAAACCTGTTCAAATAAAATTGAAATTAGCAAAACTCTTCAGTGAATGTCTATTTCAAATTTTTAATTTTTAGTTTTTAATTTTTAATTTTTGGTTTAAAAACTTTTTGTCATATTTTGTTTTGTTTGAGATTTGATCTCACTACCTTGCCCAGGTTGGTCTCAAACTCCTGGGCTCAAATAATTCTCCAATTTCAGTCTCCTGAGAAACTGGGAGTACAGGCATATACCATCATGCGTAGGTAAAAATTTTTTTATTAAATTTTCATAAATTACAGTTATTTCCAGTAAGTGCTGTAGCAAATTACTACAAACAGTGGCTTAAAACAGCATGAATTTACTATTTTATGGTCAGAAGTTCATGGTGAGTCCTTCAGGGCTAAAATCAAGGTGTGGACAGGCCTGGTTTCTTCAGGAGGCTCCAGGAAAGAATGTGTTACTTGCTTGTTCCAGTTTTCAAAGGTTTGGTGACATTCTTGGTTTATGGCTGCATCACTTTGCTTCTTGTCATTATGTTACCTTGACACCTCCTGTATTGCTTTTTGTGAGGATCCTTGTGTTCACGTTGGGTCCAGCCAGATATTCTAGAATAATCTTCCCCTCTCCATTTCCACATCCTTACCACATTTCCAAGTCCTATCTGGTGTGTAAGGTAACACCCTCAGGCTCCAGGGATCAGGACTGGACATATTTGAGGAACCATTGTTCATCTTATGACACAAAACAACTCTTCCTTTTCCAGCTGTTGCTATTTCTACATCTTTCTGATTAAATAATTCAAATTTTCAAACTCATATATCAATATACTAAAAAACATGAATTTTTTTGGTCAGTGCTAAAAGTCATTGCTATGAGCAGTGACTTTTCATTGTGCAGAACTAAAGATGCAAAGGTGCAAGATTGCATCCTCCTTCAACCAGGAGGATGAAGCCTTCAGAACAGAGTGCCATCCTCCATGGGAAGGGACATTCGAGGCCCAGGAAGCAGGACTCAGCTTCTTTGGGAGGGGTATCATAATGGGAGACCCACTCTTGACAAATGTCTTCCCAATTTCACCAAAGCACTTTGCACAAGACAGGCTGTATCAAGGATAATCACAAGACATTTGGCAGGGCTTTAAAAACTGTGGCTTCCAGGATCTTCACTTTTCTGATGAGGACATTTGGTCTTAGAGAAGTGAAGAGAACTGCTCAGGGTCCCTAAGCAAGATAGTGGCAGAGGTAAGATTGGAGCACAGCTATCCTGCCTTGTGGCACCATATTCTTTACATTCCATTGTGGTGCAATAGGCCCCCTTTATCAAGGGCCATACTCCCTATTGCGATGCCCTTTCCAGGACCCCTACTGAATGGTTGAAACTAAGGATAATTCCAAACCCTGTCTATGCAGGGGTTTGCTCTTATGATAAAGTTTAATTTAAAAATTAGGTACAATATGAGATTAACAATAATAACTAATAATAAAATAGGAAAATAAAACAATATCTCATATATGAACACGGATTCTCTCTCAAAATACCTTATTGTACTGCACTCATCCTTCTTGTGATGATGTGGGATTTTACAGTGCCTACGTGATCAAATAAAGCAACACATGATCAAGCCCTTATGCATTGCAAATGTAACTTTTTGCAGTTTGGGGTATGATGGCAAAAATAGCAGGAATTTCTTTTGTTTTCCTTCTTTACAGTTTCACATGTAGATTTGTTGTTACTATAAATCTTAGTAAATTCAATATATGATACTTTTGATTTTCCGTATTAAGATGAAAACTTTTACCTTTTCACTGAAAGTACACATTTTATGGCTTTTTTTGGCATATCTGAATTTCCAACTTCAAATCTCTGTACTTCACAGCCATTCATAAATAAAAGAAGGGTTACTTGAACACAACCACTGCAATACTGTGACAGCCAATCTGAAAACTAACATGGCGGTAAGTGACTAGTGGCAGGTGGCATAGACAGTGTGGATACACTAGAACATAAGATGATTCATGTCCTTAAGGAGCAGGTCATAGTGCACTCTGGGAGATTTTTATCATAGTGCTCAGAATGGCCTGTAACTTAAAACTTATGACTTGCTTATTTCTAGACTTTTCTACTTAATACTTTCAGAGTAAAGTTGGCTGACAGTAAGTGGAATTATAGAAAACAAAACCACAGATCAGGGAGGACTATAGTACTTTGGCATATGTTCGTCTGCTTCTGTTGGTGTTACACCATGATAATATAGTAAATTCAAAAAGCTTTGGATTTCATCTAACCTATCCAGCATGCTAGCTTAACAACAGGGAACACTGCAGAGCAAAGGCTGTTTCATCTCCCAGTCCTATGGCTGCCTGGGAGCTATGGCTCACTGTTGCTACCCAGCAACTTGAAAGAACATCAGACTACATATTGCTAGTCCAGGAAAAGATCGAAATTCAAAATCAGAGCTAGGGTTTCTACCAAATGTGTATTGTTTCCACACCATTGTAAATTTTTTAAAAAAGTAAGTTGAACCATCTTAAGTCAGCAACTGAATGTATAAAAGATCCAGGGACTCGGGTTCTAATAGTTTCATCATTGATTTCAAAGAGGAAAGGTCCTAGTTCTTACAACATTTCATTTAGGCATGGGCAGCAGTCCACTTAGCACTCTGCTCTTCTGACGACATAAGCAAGATCAGCAGGGTCTCTTCTCTTCAGACCTGTGAGGGTGGGCACCTCCATTTCCCAGGGTATTTTTTCCCCCAACACTTCTGCTGCTCATGGGAACAGAGACTGGGGGTTTCAGCAGTCAAACTTGCTTTGGTTGGTTTGATACATTCTCTCCACATATGAATTTTCACAAAATGACAGTATTAATTGTCATGATTCCCAGTTTTTCCCACTGTATTCTCACCAGATTTAGGGTGGCTAAACCCTAAACCCCTGCAAGTTGCAATACCCATAAAGATTGTAGAAAGGAGGGAAGACTAATTAGTTTCTAATTAATAAAGCAATCATTTCCTCTGGCCTAGCTCACTAAACAGATTTATATCCAGAAGACTCATCACTCCTCTACTGAACCCTAAGATCTATTTGCCAGAAACCTTTGTAAAGCCTGAGATTAAAATCCCAAGAGCTTTTGTGATGTGGACACTTTTTAAGGACTCTGTTGAGAATGGAGAGAGGGGGTTCTCAATGCTTCCAAAACCAGAAGCTCAGGTTTGAAGGTTAAAGAACCTTGTCTTGCCCCCGAGCTCTGTAAGCGTCTTGAAGGCAACACTGTACTGTAGAGGTGGGGAAGTGGCATCAGAGTTCCACACAGCCCTGGCGTGACAGTGGAGAGGGGCATCCACTTGATCCTCACCATCTCAGCTCAGAGCCAGAGCCACCCTGAAGCTGAACTGGAGAGGGCTGTGCAAAGCAGCAGGTGTTTAAAGAGGCAAAGCATGTTGTTAGGAAAAATTGTCCCTAAGCCCCGAATTGGCCTTTTATCACTGTCACTCTGGCTTAGAAACCCCTGTAACGTGTGGCTTTTAAGAAGGGGAAGCTAAGTTCAGTGGCAGATGCCCTGCTAAGAGCATTCTAATGCACAGAATAAAAAAAAGGCAAAATGTTTCGAGCTACATTGCTTTCCCTCTGTACCCTGACTCCCTTCCCTGGGGTAGAATCATAAACACAGAGAGCAGAAGGACACCCCTTTATTATCTCTTAGTTCTTTTCTCTGCAGATGACCCATAGAAGTGATTTAACATAGAGCTGTCGGAGTTCCCACACTTCCCTGTGCTCCTCTGGCCAACGCTGGTTGATTTCTTTGGGGCGTTGTAACTATGACCTGCTCCATTAAGTAGCAAACAAAGTCCAGCTGGATATACCCTGCTCAGCTGGGCTCTTTGCTTTCACACAACCTGCTTGATTAGGAGAATCGCTGTGCCCTTGTCACACGGAGCTTCGTGCCGTTTGCAAAGATTGGGCTGCCATTGATTTCTGCATAATATGGATTCACACTGCCTTTCCACAACAGCGCGGCTTTCACACCCCACAATGGCCTAGCTAGCATTGTTTTTTCTTTCCAGCCTTCGTCTGCTGCTTCAGACATACACAAATTTAGAAAAATTTGTTACTCCTGGAGGTAATGTGTGGCTTACTAACCAGCATTTTATGATGCATTAATTGCAGCTTGATTTAGATATTTCCCATTTGGTGACTTAGTTACAATTGTACAAACATGTCATGCTCTAAGTCATTAATGTGGGAGCAGAAAGAGAGCCAAATAATTGTGAGTGCCTCATTCTTCTCGGGGGGAAGACCATGGCAATTGTCACCATAACATGAAGCTATTTGTTTATTGGGAAGGGGTGTTTATCTGACTCATTTTCTTAGAGCTGTTGTTCACTCTGGACTGTTTGTCAGCAGCAGCCTTATCATTCCATTTCTACATGTATGTACCGTTGAAAAGAAAAAGATCATGAAGCTTAAAAATTAGTGCAACAAAATACAGAGATTTTATTAAACACTTCAAGATGGTTTCTATAATATGCAAAGTACAAAGACAAATGTAGGATTTAGCCAAATCTGACCTCGATCCAATCACTGTTTAATTGGTGATGATCTTTTAAAAATAATTAAGGAAGAATAAATCAAAGTTCCACCATCATATTCATATCAGTGTTAAGTACATAAGATCACAGTGTATACAGTGAAAATGAGAGGGCCACATAAATAATGGAGATATTCATGGGGACATCCAACAATAAAGATATATTAAGTAAATTGGGGCTCATACATACAATGCAATAATGTTCAGTTATAAAAATGATATAGAACTATATTCTATTAGATGATTTATTACTTAGTGAAAGTTACAAAAAATTTACACTATAATACCATTTTTCCTTAAAAAAGGTAAAAACACCCTACATGCAGATACATGTGGATATTTTCTAGAAACAAATAATGTCATAGAAAGAGTTTCAAAGAATAGAATTTTGGTAGGTTATTAGATGTTGTCCCTGATTGGAGAAATTATGAACTTTAGTAGGTTAATTATATAAAATTACTAAGAGCTTATCATTTCACCCTATAAAAGCATAATTTTCATATAGTTAAACTTTTTCATTATATTTTTTGCATTTTCTGTGTTTTTTTTTAACTAAATTGTTAAGTTTTTACGGGTATAACTTGGAAAGTTTAGATCCAAGCTCCTTGGTTTTAAATAGCAGAAATTCAATTCTAACTTATTTAAATGAGAAAAGAATGTATGGGTTCCTATAATGGGAAGTCCAAAGGACAAAGCTTCAAGTCCAGCTAGATCCAGGGGCTTCCTAATGTCACTGGTAACTCATTTCAGAAAAGTGTCCCTTTCTGTTGCTCTTTTGTTTCTACCTTTCCCTGAGCTGGCTTCACTCCCCAAAGGTCTCTTTGGTGGTTGTAAAGATGAATCTCTACAGCTGTAGCCTCACAAATTCTGTAGTGTTCAAGACCTCAGAAAAATAAACATCTCACATAGTTCTATCCATGGTGATCATATTTTAAAAATTCCAACTTGACCTCCTCAAGTTCTGTGCTTGCTCTTGTGAGGTCATCAATCACAGACATTAATAAAATTTGGTTTAATAGCTGAAAATGCCTTGTAACTGAGAAACAAAGAGTCCCCGAATAGCCTGGAGACTCTCATGGCTCACAAACATGTGCAGGTGCTGATGTGCAGCAGGAACTCACTTGGAATTGTTGGTCTGTGGTATGAATCAATTTTTCCTGACACTACCAACCTAGAAATAACATTTTGTTTGTTCAAGTTTTGTTGTATAAATTTTGTATTTGAAGATATGATTTAACTAGCAGTTTAATAATGATACAATATTGCTCAATAATAAGCCTCATTTGACACACAGAAGAACCAAAATGGATTATCAAATCCTCAAAGACTACAACACAGGTACTCTGAAAAATACAGCTCCTCAGTCATTAAAAATAATTTTCCAATAATATTTAGATCAAAATGCTAGTAAAGTCACTGCAATAGTAGATTTGAATTTTTTATCCTCTTTCATTTCTCCACCAATATTTTCGGATATCTACATAAAAGAAAGGAAGGGGGTGGAGAGAAAGAGGAAGATGGGGGAAGAAAAGATGGAAGGATGGACAGAAAGGAGAGAGGAAACTAGGAAAGAAGAAAGAGAAAAAGAGAAGTAAAGTAAAGCTATAATAAGAGGACAAGGCAAACCACTGTATGCTTGGTGGCTTGAGTTTATAATCCCAACACTAGGGAGGTAGAGGCAGGAAGATCATGAGTTCAAAGCCAGCCTGGGCTACATAGTGATGTCTAAAAAAAAGAGACAAAAGGACAAAGTGAATCTATGTAATTGGGTAATTAAATGTACCCACTAAGATTACTCTGAATTGACATGGTGCACATTTTCTACAAAAGACTTCAAAATATTTACTGTTTCCACTGGTCTCTAGAAGAAGCAGTTGACATGATGGATTTAGATTTCACTTGTAATGGATCACATGATTAAGACTGCAATTAGACAAATGTGAAAAATTCAGCCAGTATGCTAGCTAACCCAAGGGAGAGTACTGAGCAGGGACTGAGGGGAATGTGGGGCAGATTTGGATGGGAGAATAATCAGCCTTGAAGACCTTAGAGGAGACTGTGAGCTTAATGAAGTCTTTTAAGGAGTAAAGTAAGGCCTTGAAGATTACTTCTTTGGAGGTAATAAGAACTGAATGTACCTAGGGAGGTCATCAACACATCAGGAAAAAGTTGAATACCATGACAGGGCTAGGACATATTTTGAGTAGCAAGAGCAAAGGAGAAAGGGTAAGAGTTTTCAAAACTGAAAAATTATGTAACCACATAAATTGAATCTTAAGGGAAATGAAACATATATATATATATCAAAGTAATATGGAAATATGACTGGATTGTTTGAAAATCTAGAGCACATTTACCAAGGAGTTCCACTAATTTTCCCTCTTGAGTTTTAAGTTGTTGTTTGGTGTCCCAGGAAGACATTGGGCATCCTATAGGGAATGCCAGAGGAATTATGTGACACTCACATCATTTCTTCCCTAAAACACCCTGAAATGAAGACTTGCTTAAACATGTGGTAACAAGTTAGAGTCATTACTCTTCTGCTGACTTTAATTCTCCCTCAGCTCTTTCCCTAGGTCAGCCAGTAGGAGCCATTTTGACTGTGACTTCTGTCCTTTCCTATTAGGCTCTGACAATGGTAGGGTTCATGGAACTTGAAATAAAACCTTGTAGCTTCTCACAACTTGAGTGAACAAGTTCAGAAATAAATAGGTGGTAAAATAAGAATCTGAGGTAAAAGAATAACCAGGAAATTTAATAGAGAAGAAATGACATGTTCAATTTAAGAATGAAATTGCTTTATCTGAACAAAATCCAGTAAGGTTTGAAGTCTACTGCCTTCAATGCTACCACAGTGCCTCACTTTTTGTAGATAGGAAAAAAATCTGCCATATATTCTGAGTAGAGATCAAAAAGAGTCTTACTCATTAAAAAACAAGGAGAAACAAAGCAAAACAACTATTTGTTATAAGACAGCACATCATTTGATGTCCATATTACCCCCAAACTTTCAAAGGAGTGTTTTTTCAATGTCGTTTTTCTATGTTAAGCTTTATTAAATCATCACATCACATACCTAAGTGCTGTTCATTGAGCAAAAATTCCGTCCATTCTTTTCAGATTCTGTGGTTTGCAGCTAAATCAATATTTTCTTGAAATGAAAATATAATTTGAATTCCCCAGAGGTCAAAAATATGTGAGGAAAAATACCTGTTGTAATTGCAACCCACTAGTCTGATGCCAAAATCAATGGTAGTGATTTTTCCTAGGGGAGGATTCCATTTGGTATGGAGTTGCCCTCTGTTTTACTTCTTTCCATGAATGAGACGAAGCTCACTCAATCCACATTCATGGCCAGCTACTATGCAATGAACAGTAAGATTGTACATTAAGCATTGCTAATTTATTAAATTCTCATTTACTCACGAAATCCATCCTATGACTTCTTGAAAGTAAAAAAAAAAAAAACATGCCTCACTCCCTTGCGCATAACTACAGCTAAGCATAATGCTTGGTAAGCATTCAACAAAAATATTTGCTGCTTTGCAGGTGAGGACACTAAGAACTAGAAAAAGTAATGTGTTCAACATCTTATAGCAAGTGACAGAACCAAGAGCCACTCAGATCTTCTGATTCCAAATCTCAGTCTTTCTTATTAGAATATGTTTCTCCAAGATTCACCACCCTTGTGCTTTTGCTGGCTAAGATGCACACTGAATTCTATAGAAATGGGCAAGATGACAAATTGATCAGTGTTTTTGGAAGACTGTAAGGCTATATTAATAAAGAGCTAAAACAGTGATCTTCACAGGTTCAGTCTCTACTCTTGCAACTCACATACCATTTAATTATGTGTTTGTGTGATATAAAAATTCCGTCAAGTTGGTGAATGAGATGAGATACCTGCATGGTTTTTAAGAAACAATTTTCTGTAAGAAATTATGGTTGTACTATTTTGTGGCTCCTGGTCCATCCCGAGGAGCCTCTCTGAAGGACCTGTAGGATATCACTCCCCAGCTTTACTGTAGTAATATACCCATATTGTTTGGTATCATGAAGTAGTGTTTCTATTATAAAATATGTTGCATAATAATTTTAAGGTTTGCTTCAAACCTTCCAGTAATATCTAACTTCCTAACTTAGTTAATAAAGAGAAAAAATTAGACTCTATCACAGTGTTTCTTACAGGTGGTGCCTGGACCCAGGGCATTGCCTGGGGATTTGTTCAAGACAGATTCTGTGGCCACACCCAGACCTACTAAATTGGGGCCTCAGGGAAATAGACCCCAGAACCTAGATAATACACTCAAATTTGAGAACCACAGTTCCAGAATACAGACTACAACTTTTTGGAAACTCAGCTGGAATTAAAAAAAAAAAAGATCTCCCCTAGGGGGGAAAAAGTGACAGTCCAAATGGAGAGTGAGAGAAAGAATGAGGTAATTTTGTTCTCGGAGGGATTTTACCAAGTTCCCCCAGGAGGCTGGATTTCAGGACTTAAATTTCTAGCTAAATATTCCTTTGGGAACTCAACAAAATGTCTGTTTAAAGAGTCTTTTTTGAGATTCACTATCTTGTGTTAGTGTCCCACTGATGTTATCTTAAGCCACACATCTGTGTTATGAATGTGAGGTGAAATATTTTCTTTTACAAAAGTCATCCCTGTTAAAATTGAAAGCAACCCTTTTTAAACATCAAGCACATGCTTTTTGAGTCCTATGTTGGCAATAATGACTCTTTCAGAAATGGTTATAATTTGTCAGAGCTCTAGTTAGTGCATTAATTTCTGATGGGGGAAATTACAAATGTAAATAAATTAGAATAGACCACTTTACTATTCAGGAGAAATTCTTTACATTCAAACAGCAACTCTATAATGTCAAAATAACCAGTAGGTATTAATCAGTATCTGGCTATGTAAATATTTGCTTGTTTCCATAGTGATTGGCAAGCCCAGATACAGAAAAAAAAATCCACACATGCTATCACTTCCTAATAATATGATCATAAAAACACGACTCAGGCCAGACTGAGAGGAGAATAAACACCATTAATTAAAAAATTTATAAAATAGAGGAGGAGGTGACAAATACAAGGATTGAGTGCAAAAATGCACAAAGGAGGTAAAATATTACCTTTTTTAAAAATTCTGAAAGAAACTTGAGCAACCCTTAATTATCTTTCAAAATGCTATTTCAATTTTTCCAAAAATAAAACATCTGACAACTGCTCAAAGCACACAGCACCCCCACCCACAAAACATACACTTTTAAAGTGAATATACAGCCATGGCTGTGAAGCATGTTTGAAAAAAAGCGAGACTGTTGGCATTTCACTTGAAATCAACTGAGAAGTTCTTTACCAAAGAAGTGAGAAGCTTAAAACTGTTTTCCGAAGCTTTGGGGGAGTAAGGCATATTACAGAGCAGGAGCATTTGGTCAAAGAGAAAATTAGTAGTGTGGTTCTCACATCGCACAAGAAATCTACACAGGAACCACAGTTGTCTTAAATAATCAGTCCCGTTAAGGGGCCCTTGGTTATGAAATTTCTTCACAAAGCAGTCATCAGTGCAAAGGCTGCTTTTAGAAACACTTTTGTTCTGAGATCTGCTGGGATCAGGCAGCATCTTTCTTTGCCCCCTCCCCCCAACCCCCCTCCACCGATGATTTCTAAAAGTAACAACAAATACCACAAGCACAAACACACCCTCAAGCCACAAGACAAGAAATGAGCAAGCTGCTTCAGGTTATTTCAAAAGGTGCATAGTTAACTAGTCAGAAACACAGACACAGCTGGTAAATGTAGAAAAGTCCAAATTGAGGACTATTCTGAATAATCCTTTTCCAACTACGTGGAAAAACCAACTCTAAAACATGGTTGAAGAGAGAGAAATTGAGGTAATCACACAGTTATTAGAGGCTTTTTGGTGCTATCTGCAGGCACGCTAATTAATTAAATATTTTAATGTCATAAAACTGAGCTCTCCATATTATAGAAGGAAATTTCCACTATTAGTAGTGACAGAAAACACAATACCAAGGAGTCTTGAAGAAAATCACTGATAGATTTGACTGTGTAAATCAATGTAAAATTTTGTGCAAAGAAAAAGACAACCTTGCTAAGCAAAGTGAAGACAAGCAGCAGACTGGAAACGATATGTGCAAACGTTACAATACACAAAGTCTTACATCCTTAATATATAAAGAATTCCTGAAAATCAATAAGGAAAAGGTGAACAATGAGGAGGAATACAAAAGAATGAACAGGAAAAAGAGAATTCTGATGAAGAAATGAAAGTATGATCATTTCACTAATATTTAGTGACTTTATAATTAGGACAATAATTACACCATTTCCAGTCATCAGATTGATAAAAAGCTTTAACAATTACAAATATCCACTGTGGTCAGGGATTTGCAGACCTGAGTTCATTCATACCTTGTTGATTCAATTGAGTGGCATTTTTAAAGGAACCTCTTTTGTCATCTTTCATAATTTGAATGTGTTTGGTCTTTGATTCGACAATTCAACTTCAAGGAATCTATGTGATAGCAATCAGAAACACTAGCACAAAAGTTCATGGGCAGCAACGTACCCTGGGGTATTTGGTAATGATAGTAAATTTGAAACAAACACCCATCAAGAGTGGAATGGCTTACAAAATGATGGTTTATGCCAGATATAGACTCTTCAGAGCCATTTTTAAAAACCTCAAGATATATTATTAACCAAAGCAAAGCAAGTTATTATAACAACTACTTTTTAAGAAGAGGGTGAGATTAGGAAAGGAAGGAGCAAATGAGGGAGAATTTTGATTTTTGATTTGTTTACTTTGCAATCAGACAAAAATTTTATTAATGTGTAGTACTGTATGAAACAATGGGTTCCATTATGACATTTTCATGCATGTTTATAGTGTACTTTGATCACAGGCCCCCAGTCCCCTTTCTTGTCCTCCCTTCCTATTTCGACCTAGTTTTTAAAATTAAACTGTGAAAAACATACATTAAAAATTTACCATTTAACCATTTTAAGTGTACAGTTTGGCAGTATAAATTGTACTCACTGTTGTGTAACTATCACACCATCCATCTCCAGAGCTTTTTTCTCCATCAAATACCATCCCTGCCTCTTCCCTCCCAAGCCTTGGCAACCAACATTCTGGTTTTTCTCTGTATGAGGTTGTCTGCTTCAGGTACTTCATATAAGTAGAATCGTGCAGAACTTGTCCTTTAGAGTCTGGCTTATTTCACTCAGTACAATGTCTTCAGTATTTAGCCATGTCGTAACACAGGTCAGAATTTCCTTCCTTTTTAAAGATGAGTAGTAGTTCATTGTTTATATTTTGCAATTGTTTTAACTAAAAATACAAGCTACTTCTATTATATGTAAAAATTAAGGCAAAAAATAGAACTTTAAATTATATGTCCAAGGGTGTACTTGTGCAAATCTTTTTTTTTTTTTTTTGGCAACAACAAAAATAAATTTTGAAGGAATTAAATATTGGTTAGTGATGTATTTCTCCTGTCTGAAAATACTTACTGTTTCATTTAACATTATAGAACTTGTTAGACTGAATGAGAAGGAAAGAGGGAGGAGAGAAGGGAGAAGGAGGGAGGGAGGGAGAGGGGGAGGGAGAGAAAAGAAGAAGGAGGGAGAAGGGGAAGAAAGGGAGAGAAGGATGGGGATGAAGGGGAGAGAGTGAAAAGGAAAGGAAAAGAGCAAGAGGAATCGGAAGAAAAAGGAGGAAGAAGAGAGGGAAGGAAAGAAAGAGAAAAAAGAGAATAAAGACAGGAAGAAAAGAAGAAAGAAGGAAGGAAGGACAGAAAAAGAATATCTAACATTTTCTGAACGTGTAGCATTTGCTAAGCATCTTGCATTTTTAAACTCATTTGATTCTTACAGTCATCTTGGGAGGTAGAGTTTATCTTCCTCCCTTAACACAGATCTGTAACTCACCCTGGTGACACAGTAGCAGCCCTGGTGACACAGTAGCAATCCTTGAACTTGAATCCCTCACCTACAAAGCCCAGGTTCTTAGTTCCTAGTGCCATTAGGTATTTTATTTAGAAAGATGCCAAGTCTGTTCACTAAAAGGTTTGGGGGGGGGTGGTAGAGTTTCCAGAAGGTTTTTTTTTTATCTTATAGATCCTGAAATTCAACTGCAGATATTAATCAATGAAATGAAGAGATAAGGGGAGGAGTCCAGAGAAAGAACGCTGAGAAACCAGCCTGGTGGGAAAAAGTCATGAAGCAGTGAGTGTGATCAAAGTCAAAATCCTAATGATCACATTGGTGGAACTTGTTTTTCTCCAGTATTAAAATGTTTGTAGGCTTACAATTAAAGATATGCTGAATTAAAAAAACAGCAGAGACATCTAGAGAAGGAGTGAACTAAGTAATTGACTCATTTGCCTCAAATTAGTTTTCATGTTTTATTGTTATAATAGATGTAGGCTCTACCATAGAGTTATAGTTTCAATTAATACATTTAAGGAAACAGCAAGGTTGCCAAAGACACTATGCTTATATGCAGAAATTGAGTAAACAAATGAGTTTGTGAGTGTCAAATATTATTTAATTAAACATTCATAAAGTTTTGGTGGTTTGTTGGTTGCATGCTTGGTTCTGAGAGGTGGTTAACTATGAGATCACAGAGAGCCATGCAAGGTGCACAAGCTTCCTACTCAAAACTAAATTTATTGTTAGTCTCATGAGCTTTCTTACCAAAAGTTGAACACCACAGGAAATTTAGGAAATCCTTTGAAGATGCAAAAAAAAAAAAAAAAAAAAGCTGGATAAATGGTCTGAAAACCACTGACAAAAGTCATTATAAACACATTATAGATTATGTATTTCCCATGAATACCCTCATGGAGCTTACAATCAAACAGGAAAAAGAGGAATTACATGAACTAACACACATACACACACACGGACACATATGACATATGATTGCAAGGTGTGATAAATTCTAGGAGAGAAAATGATAAGAGTGACTTAGGAAGATCACCCAGAAAAAATAACTTTCACACTGAATCTTGGAGGGTGAGCAGGTACAGCTAAGAGAAGAGTGGGGAGAAGAGCATTTTGGGCAAAAGTCTCAGCTTTGCCAAAGGCCCTGACAACTGAAAGAGGCTAGAGATTTCAAGAACTTGGAAAGGGCTTAGGTTTGGTTATAGTATTAATAAATACTTTAAGTTAATGATACAATGCTTACCAGCAACCAGGTGAGTAGTATAGGATGATCAGCCTTCAGGTGAAGAAATCTGATGTAGTTCTCTGTGCGATGGAAAGTGATTTGAGTGAAGTTATGTGATCCAACTGGAAGTTTAAGAAGGTTCACTGTAACTTCTATATGGAACAGGGGTAAAGATAAAGGGGGGGTGAGGTCTTTGCAGGGGTCTTGTGAGAAAGACAGAAGCATGGACTAAGCTACTAGCAGTGAAAGTAAAGGCCGAGGAGGATCTGAGAAAGTATTTTTTGAGGTGATGCTCGGGCTTTTCTCCCATATTCTGCCAATAAACCTTCTCTTTTTATCCACATGGTTAAAGTGGAATTCTGTTATATACTAGAAAAAGAATACTGACTAGTAATCAGGCTATGATTTTTCAGTCATCCAAGCCTTGGACCACATTGTCTTGCCACTTGGAGTGCCAATACTTTGTCTAGGTGAAAAATTTCCCAGGGAGGCCCAATTCACTTGCTCAGAGTTGATCACCCCTTCTGTTATGTGCTTTTCCTGGTCACTCCAGCTCTGGTGGGCACCAAAGACATTAGTGGGAAGAAACCAGAGAGCCCTCTTTATGTGGTCAGTTTCATCGGCAGGGAGCACGGTATAATCAAGAAGATGGCAAAAGACAGGGACTGGCTTCTCCTGAGGCTCCTCTACCCTGTCATAAGCTCATACGCTTTTCAGACATGGCTCAGATGAAAATGTGTCTTTACAGAATGGCAGGTCCTTCTCACTTTTTCCTTCTCTGGTCTACTGATCCACCAGTATCCCCATCTGGAGTCCTTCCTATGTTTTGAGTACAGTCTGCCCCAGCTTGGGAAGGCATGGACGGCACTGCATTTATCCTCACGATTACTTATCAGTGGCACAAAGTGGGCTCCTCAGTGCTGACTGTCATTTACTCAGCAAGTGCCATCCTGGCTGAGGATGCCGTGCACACCTCCTCAAGGGGCATTTTCAGTGAGTTTAGGAAAACAATAGCTGGCATCTGCATGCTAATGCACAGGGCTCTGTAAACATAAAGGAGCCCTCTAGAAAGACCACACCAGGCTCAGATGGTGGCTGAACACAAACCAGGCCATTCCATTAGGTTTGGGCCACAGCCCCCAGCTGTCTGGAAGCCTGGTGTTCCATTATATGGAAAAATCCATATTTTTCTTCTTGTAGATTGCTGTTCCATGGCCATGATCATTGCATATTTTCTCTTCCAAAATCAGAAAAAATGAGGGAAGATGGAAGTCCCCAGAAGGACCTAGAATAAAGAGAATCTTTCTGTCCTACTTGATGGAAATTGTCAAATTTAATATCATACTTTTTTTTGGCAATTGTATAATTTATTTGGGCTTTCAATTTACTAAAGAATATATCATCTCTATTCTCTCCTTCATTATTAGACAGACACATATATCTAGAGAACAAAAGCCAGCTCTGCAAAATAGCACAGATAAACTCACACTTTTAAGTCAGTGCCAATGCCTTTGAGTGTCAGCTCAAAGATGACAATTGCTGGTTTCTCTTAATCTGAAGAGCAAACTGTGAGTCACTGTGGTACATATCCACCCTGACAAGCCTTAACTTTAAAACTCACCCTTGCTCCCATGGTCCTCTCCTGAACAAGAAAAATTGCCACATAAGTGCCTGCTATTGAAGATGGCATATCATTGGCCCTTCACAGCAGCCTTATGAGAAACATGGTATTATTTCTCCAAAAGGTCACAGAGGCACAGGAAAGTTAAACTGGTTACTCAGAGTCACACAACTGAGGTGTAGCAGCCAAGGGTATAAATAGTAAGCATTAGACTCCATAGCTACTGCTATGGTCCCTGTGTTTGCTTGCCCCAACTTCTAACTTCTTCCAAGGGACCATACCTGTCTGGAATTCTCATGGAGAGAATTCCTCTCTCCATGTGCCCTGGGAGCAATTCTCTCTCTGTAAGAGACTTTCCCAGAGTTGGAGTCCCCTGTGCCATCCCTCCCCCTTCACATTCCTGCTGGCTTCCTCTTCCTCTTAGAATCTATGGGAGTTTTCAAAGTAAAAAAAAAACAAATACTTCCTAGAGTTAAAGAATTCTTTTGTTGTTTTCTAAAAGAATTAAAACAAAACTGAGAGGTGGGGGCAGGGGTAGTAAGGAAGAGAAAATTCGACATCAAAAAATTCTATGAAGTAACCACATCGTTTGGGTGCTCTGTAGAGACCTGGAAAAGAAAATAGACACTATTCTCTCTCTCCAGGAACCTGCCCTCTAAAACAGACAATATTGATACAGGCTCGAAACAAAAAGACACAGAGACAACTGCACAAACATTTAAAAAAATAATTAAACAAGAGACTAAAATATTGACAAAAATGGCCCTTTAGACTTGGACAATTTGTTTTTGCTGCAAATCAATTTTTCTCACTTTGCTTTTGTATGAGAGAGGTATGTGGCTGAGAAAGCAGAGGATGGGAGATGGAGAAACAGTGGGAGAAGAGCCACAGGGAGAGGGAAGGGGTAGAGGATCCCTTCCTGGAAAGAGGATGCAGGGCCCTGGATCACCCACAGCCCAGGAGACCTGAGTTCTACTCCTGCCACCAAAAAGCACTTCCTAAAAATGGGATTCCAGTGCCTTTCTGTAGGACATGGAAGTGAGAACCATTCTTCCTGGTTGTGCACACCAGTGAAAGACAGGAAGAGGAGGCAAGAGCTGAAGACTACTTTAAACGACTATGTCGAGATACCTGTGGGAGGCTTGCCTTGGCACTTGAAGGTAGGAGCCATTCTGTCCAAACAAACCCTATCAGGATTCTAATGTTGTTTTATGCTCTGTGTACAGGAAGTCTAAATCATACCCAAGGGAAAGAGCCCAGATGTGTAATAAAAAGGGGTGGGGGAAGGCATAATGCAGTCAAAATGGCTGAAACCTTGCTCAGCAAAGATACTTTATATTCAAAATAAATGACTCATGGAAGAGAAATGAGTAATGGGCCTTGGAGAAGAGAGAAGATAGGTTAGTGATGGATACAAACCCACCCAAGCTCTTTCCTAGTCTTTCTCCTTTACAGAGGTTCTGAGAGGAAGGGGAGACAGCAGGAATGTGAAAAGGGAAAGATGGTAAGGGGACTCCAGCACTGGGTAAGTCTCCTAAAGAGAAACACTTGTCCCCAGGGGGAATGGGGAGAGGACTTCTCATCTTGGTGAAGACGGAACAGATAGCTAGAGTCACTTAGGAGATGGGACAAGTGAACACAGGGACCATTGCAGTAGCTATGGAGTCCAGTGCCCACTGTTTACATTCTTTCTCTAATACACCTCAACTACATGACTCTGGGTAGCTAGCTCAACTTCTCTATGCCTCTGGGAACTTGTAGAACTGTTATATGTAATGTCATGTGTCTCATAGGGCCACCATGAAAGGCTGATGAAATACCATCTCTAGTATTTCTGACATATAGCAGACACTCGAGTGGCCATTTTTGTTTGTTTGTTTGTCTTCAGGAGAAGACCACAGGTGCAGAAGTTTTTGTGTGTGAAATTTCTCAATGATAAGTACTGGTGAAATACACTGTCTATTTAGAAATGTGCATAAATATTCCAAAGTCAGTTCACTCAGACTTAACACATGAATGCTAGAATGCTAAGAACAGTCAGTTTGGGAAGCAAAAAGTCAATTAAAACAATAGGATTTGGCAAAGTAACTTATTCTCTATCATAAAAAAGTCCTGGGGAAATAGTTTGACATTTTAGTCATTTAAATAAACTTTACAACAAAAAGTATACCCCTCAAGAAAGAATTTGAGAAGTTTGGACTCAACATAGAAACACTGGGTTCATTTGCACACATGAAACACCTGCAAAAAAGTGTGGGGGTGGGTGAGTAGCAGGGCATGAATGTTACAACAATTTAAATCAAAAGAGAAGGCGCCTGGGTCCTGCTCCCAACTTGTCATCCACTATGACAGTCGGGGCTTTGATCTCTGTATACCTTGCCTCTGACTCTAGGTTTGAACCAGCAAGGGAAGCACCTGGTTTTGATTTTAGCTGTTCATTAAAAACATTATGATTCAAATGTTGGCCTGAAGTTGTCCAGAGTCAGAAATGCCCAGATGGCTCTTGGAGAATGAATGGAGCTGATAGAAAAAATCTCACTTAACACTACTAGTTGGACACTTACAATAAGCCATTGCTCTGAGCGTTAAAGTTGTTTCTCCAAAGGCAGCCATGGCAGCTGATTCCCATGTATGATGGCTGGAGGGAGAAGGCCTTGGAATAAGTCTACTTCAGATATTTACACATACAGTGAGTGATTTCATCCATCCAAGGACAGTCAGCAATGGGAAACGAATGGAAAGTGTAAAACTCAAGCCAAGCGTGATGATGTACATCCGTAATCTTAGCACTTGGGAGGCTAAAGCAAGAGGATTACAAGTTCAAGGCCAGTCTGGAAACATATGAGAACATGTCTCAAAAAACAAAAAGCAAACAAGCAAAAAATTCAATTGCCCACTGATGGGTGGAATTCTGAGTACCTGCATTAACTCTTAAATCATTAAAGTCTGTGCTTTTTTCCTTATTGTTTCAAATTCAGTATATTAAGACATTTTTCATCCGTAAGAAATTGCATTCTTAGGAGCCATAAGTGCATGAAAAGTTCTATACTTTAGAAGCATTAATTCTGAACTATGTCCTTGATCTGACAAAACAACTCAGTAAATAAATGGCTTCTATAAGATGCTTGACCAAATTCTCTGGCCACGTGTAATTAAATACAAATTCATTCATTTGATAAGTCTTGAGCCTTCCCAAATGCACAACACGTTCCAAATACAAATGACCCAAGTCAAGCCATCTCTCCCATGGCATCTTGCTACCTGGTTCACCACATTCGTTACAGCCTAGCTGACCTCATGGGCAAGCCACAGTGGAGTCACCCAAGACTCAGAGAGACCTCAAGCTGTTATTTCATACTCTGTGGTTGCTGCTTTAAAATTCTTAATGAGTTCTGAAAAAAGCAGTCTAATGGGACAGGTGAAGCCCAAGGGAAGGGAGGGAAAAGAGATGGAGAACTAGGATCTTGGTTCATTTGAAATCTCACTTCCTTCATCCTCCCCAAATTGCACCATCTCCTCATACATCCACTCCTTTGGATTCACTCTCCATCTCCGTCCTGATAAGAGTATGATCGCTGTCCAGCCACTTCTGCCACCCACAACTGGCACATTCTGTAGACAACTGAGCAGGGAAGTATCTTGTTCTCCTCTATTAGGGCCCCTAGTACACTTTTGACTTGAGGTCACCACCTGCCTTGGCTTAGAACAGCAAGTCAATAGGAAAGGCAGAATACTGGCTTAATTTCCCACTCTAACTAGGGCCTAGCATATGAAACTAATTCCCGTCAGGTGGGGGAATCCAGCAGTTGTCAGGCTGAAGAGCCTTCCATTTCCCTGAGCTGCAAACAGGGTCCCCCAGATACTTCTGGGGAGACACTTACCACGAAACCATTTCATGCAGGACTCTCTCAATGTCTTGGGGAACCCTCTCTCTTTCCTTCCAATGTTTTTGAACCTGGTCTGTTTTTGTCTTTTCTTATTAGCTTTAGGTAACCCCCAGAGACAAGCCATGTGCCTGTGAGCACACATGCACACACACACACCCTCCCCACACACAGAGTAATTTCAGAGACTACATAAGTTAAATGATCTATTTGCATTTAAAATTGGCATTTCACCATGTAAAGATGAGCCACAAAATCCATAGGAATATTAAAAATTTAATCTTTCTTTATTTGGAATATTAAGTAACAAATCAAAACACCTTGACAAATCAAGAGAGAGACTGCAGAAGAAAGGAAAATTTTTGTGCCTTATTGTCTCTAACAGCACTTTTCCCCTACTTCTTGGGCAAGGATCCCTGTATTTTTGTTTTGCACTGGGGTCTGCAAATTATGTAGTTGGTCCTGCTACCACAGTCCAGATGAGAACTGAGAATAAAGGGTTAGAAAAAACACTCACCTCTCAGTTGTTTGTTAAATGTTTGTAAGGACCCTCGTCTCTCTCCACAAAGGTGTCCATCTCTGCATTCCCAGAGGATTACCTGCCTCGCTTACAGATCTTTGGGACAAGTCATTTCATCTGTTTTCCTACCTTTTAAGAACTGTTTTATGTTCATAAAACATAGGTCTCTCCAGCATTCCTGCATGGTTGAATATATAACTACGACATAGCTTTCTCTCATAAATACTGCACCATTCTTAAAAAAAAAACTTTTATAAATGTCACACTTTTAAAATTATTACCCAGTGTAGCCTAAGAAACAGGCCATTAGTAAAAACTGTAATTTGAATTTCAAAATAATTCAAATGTGCCTTTCCTTCTTAATGAAGAGACTCATGGAAATTCTTGAAATTCCATGTCTTCCTCCCATTCACTTCCCTTTTGCACCAAATTCACCCCACTGGTGAATGACAGAACTTTAAATTGAGCAGTTGATTCTAAATTCTTGCCACTGTGATTGTGTCAATGTTTCTCAGATTTTTGCATGTAGAATTCAGACTCACTTGGCTGTCTTATGAAAACTGACTGGTAGGCCCCACTGTCAAGAGTTTCTGATTCCTTAGGTCAGAGATTTTGCATTTCTAAAAAGTTTCTAACTGCTGCTGCTGCTGCTGCTGCTGGCTGGGGACCACAATTTAGGAGTTTAAACAGTTTAAAATCAAATGCTAGCAGAAATGCAGAAAGAAACTTTATCATCTCCATGCTCTTTCTTGAGCAAGGGAAGGTACTTACCTATGTAAGAAAAATGATCTTTTCTATCAAAGTGTTTGTTACCCTCTTAGATTACTCAAAAATTCCTCAGGTGGCCATCTTAGGTGACTTGCATGTTTAAAGGGTCCTTGCTTCTTCTTCCAGATTCCTGTACAACTCCATTGCCCAACAAACTGTGTGCCCTAACCCATCTCCCAAGCCTTTTAGCCAATCAGGAAGATTGTGAACCTCTGACCTGGACAAATCCCAGATGAGGGGCAGGTACAACTGCGTCAGGGATATAAGGAAGAGCCACTGTCAGACATTTTGTGCTTGCTTAGCGAGAGTGAGCACATGCTTGCACCCTTTTGATCAAAAGAAATTGCCTTGTCAAGATTTTCTTTATTTTTTGTGTGTCTGTTTTTGGCACCAGAGGGCCTTTAATTCCAACACCTATCTCATGATTTTCCTTGCACAAAGGAAAGTTACCTACTCCTTTGAACTCCATTGAAAAGATGACCCACTCTCATAAGTGGGGTGACAATTTACTTCAAAATTCTTTGATGTCATAGAAATAGTTCAGCAGTATCAGTCTGCTTAGAGCTTTCAGTTATATAGGACAATGAGAATGACCTGCTCTTCCAGAAAAACCTAGTGTAGTATATTCTTTTTCTAAGTTCATTTAAAAATAATTTAAAATTTTCCAAATTACATTTAGAAAAGAAGGGTAAATAATCCATAATGCCATAACATTAACAAAACAAATATTGGCATTCTGGTCTATTTCCTTCAAGTCTTTGTCCTTTTCATTCATTTAACATGGTCATAATTTGTAATTACATCTTCAATAACTCTCCTTTTATAACGTTATACAGTATAATGATATATGCAACTGCTTAGCCTTTAAATAGCCATAGGCTTTCTTCCAGACAGTGTTAGCATATACTCAACAGTCATATTTAAGACAGACCCAAACTTTCATTTAGATTCCCAAGATTTTTGTTTGTTCTTTTGTGCTCTGAGGTGTTTATTCAGATGGTTCAGTGATTAACCAGACGGCCTTCTTGAGCTCTACTGAGCTATCTCCAAGTTCACAGATCAAAATTAGTGACTTGTCCTTTGGGCAGAGGCCAGCTTACTCCATTGGTTTCACATTCCACCACACTTCTCTCTCCATGAAACTGGGCAGCATTGCAACTTGTTCATTTATTTTGGGGAAGGCACACTTTCCCACCAGAATTTCTTCACATTTCTACTCATCTGTCCAAGTCTTACAAAGCTTGTAGGCCACAGTGATCCGCATCTGCCCCTAACCAGACAAGATGGAACCTCACCTGGGGTGATGCTACCTTAGCCTGTCTTTCTACAGACATTGCAAAATCTATTGCCCCCATGGAGCCTGGGCTTAGGACCTTTGTCATATAATCTCTGCATTGTCCCATAGACTATGTAAAAAACAAAAAATAGGGACTGGAACTGATGTGAGAACTGAATTTCCTTTCTTAGCCACTTTTTCATTCCATGAGTTTTTCTGTTAGCAAATTAAGTAATTTCTTACTTTTTAAAAATTAAGTAACGCAGAAATAAACTTAAGTAATCAAGACACTCAAGAGTGGCAGTAACAAGGAATAATCACAGAATCACAGAGGACAATGCTCTAAAACCCACTCTTTCAGGAAAATGAAAGAGCCTTTGTAAATAAACACATTCCTCTTTAATAAGGGGTAAATATTGAGAGATACGTTTCAGGCAAAGAGGATTGCATATGACCTAGGCACAGTCAGGCTCCATGAAGAAATCAAGTCAGTTGTCTGGAATTTCTCTCCCTCTTACTCCATCATCTCTTCCCCCCACGCCATGCACACATCCCTATACATACACACAAGCCACAGTCTATACAATAAACATACACAACACATGCATACTTTTTTTGATCTGGCAAATCAGATCAAAATCTATGTATAACACCATTAAATGGGAAAATGTCAAGTTTCTAGCCTGGTAGTAGGGAACTAAGAATTTGTAGAGAATAATGAAATAAAATAAACTTTTTAAAAGACAGATATTAAATTGGTCACTGAAACAGTTTATTGCAAAAGTAAGCTGAGCTATTAAGCAATGAGTCAATACTTTTAACTCCTATCAAACTCAGGTTTTTCTTACTACAGTTCAAATTGTCTAAAATACTCAAATCTGTTGCATTTTTTTTTTATTATGAAGACATATCCCAAATTAGCTTTCTTTTCCACCATGGGGGGTGGGGAGAGGAAAGGGGAGAAACAGGCTTATTTAAAACAAAGACAAATTCTGCCTTCAGTTATTCACCCATAAGTCCTTCTAATTTCATGTCAACACGCACACATTTTTCTGAGCAAGGAATTTGGCCGAGACCAACCAAATGCTAATTTAACGTTCTTGTCAGATTTAACAAATTATGTGTAACTTGGTGCATATGCTCATCAAGTTTTTAGAGATGAAGAACATATTTACTCTAGTCAATATTCATATCTTTGAAAAAAGTTCTTTTTAAAAAAATGTATTGTGCTTTGACATGTACCTTTGCTTATTCTAAGGAGACAGTCTTCCTTTGACCATCAGAAAATAGCAAAGATGTACAATCTCATTATGGTGGTTTCTTAATCACACCTGAACTGGGAGACACAATCTTGATTGGTTAGTTCTCCATTACAACTTAAAACAACTGGAAGATACATATGGATTGCATGAATTTGAAATCTCATCTGACATGTGAGTAATGTTGGTCTTGTTTATATGACAATCTCATTATGCCACATCATTGCTCAGCAATCTCCTAGCAAATACTGGGTTAAAAACACTTGGAAGATGCTTGTTCTTCTTGTTATTAATTAGCATGTGTCCACTTCGCCAGATCCAGTGCCCAAACTTCATTTGTTATGTTCAGCCAAATGCATGAATAGCTTTGGAGTAATTATTTTCCAACATCATCTAATACCTCTCTGCACATCAATTAAAAATCCTCTTAACAAGGAACTGCATTTTGTTGGAGATCAAATGCCTGGTCCAAAGCTATATCAATCTTGTAGAGCTAATTAGTGGCTCTGCTTTATATCATTTGTTTTACTTTATTATTTCATTGTACACTTCCTAATGAAACCAATTGAACAATTTTAAAATCTTTGTTCAATTAATTGAAGGCTTAGAGGCCAGCTACCTAGTCAGGCTTTCTTCGGCTTAAAAAGAAATGCAAGGAAGGGAGGAGAGAGGGGGAAACCCATAGATGTGTTATTATACCTATTTACCTTCTGAAGTGCCCACTCTATAGATACAAGTTTTAAAAAGGTTTATCCCATGCTTCTCCTGCTTGCAAATAATTCATTGCTCATATACCTTTTATACCTTTACAGTTTCTCTCTACAGCATGAGTCATTTCAGAAGCAGGTGAAACAATAAGAAGAGATGTAGGCAGTTAATCTGAAAGATGGTGCATACATGCTTTCTAAATTATTGTACATTTCTGTCAGCATTTTATACACTGGTTGTCCAGCTTTCTGCCTTAGTGTAAAAAAATACAAAAAATAAAAGTGCTGAGCTGTGAAACCTCTTTAGTAGCAGTCCTTTGGGTCTGGAGAGAGCTGCAGATTCCAACACAAATCTGAATGGATTAAATGCATACTAACGACCCAAAGAGAGAAACAGTAATGAGGGAATAGGACAAATTTCAGCTCTGTGGAATTTCTGTGTGCTTATCAGAACCAGGCCTCAGGTCCAGCTGGGCAGGACACACAGGGGCAGGCAGGGGAGCCTGGTTTGGCTCAGGTGTGTGGAGTCCCTGGCCTGTGACCTCTGTCACACCCAGCCTCCCCTTTGGTATTCATTTTGATTTAGGAAAACTTTCAAAGCTGCAGTTCCTTGTGTTAGGTGGTTCCCCAGTCACAGAGCATGTCACAATTGATGCAAAATGAGGGGGAATTGGTGTTGGTCAAGAAGAGCTCGTTTTCTTCAGTGCTGGTGCCCGGAAATGGCCCCTTTCTTCACAAACACAAATCCATTTTAACTAAACCAAACTGACCAATCAACAGCTATGGTTCTTTGGTCTGTGCCAGAAGAGGAAAAATCAAGACCAAATTTTCTGAATAGACTGGATTAAAAATTGCTAATAATTTGTACCAGTATATAAAAGGCTTATATTTACTCATTTATTACTTTGAAAATAAACTGATAGAAAGAATTCTATCCAAGAATTTTTTTTAAAACTCTTATAAGGTTTGAAAATACTCTAAAATCTCTGGGGACGTAGAGATTAAAAGACTAGGGAATCCCCTAATTTTCCTTGTTCTTCACCCAGACGTCTGCTCTTTATAATGATTAAGTTACTAACCTTTATTTGTCAGTAATAATTAAATTTTACACCAAAGCAAATTATCGCACCAAATGAACTGGCCTGCTGCAATTTTAAATAGCTTTCTTTGTAAATTATCTCTCATGATTTATATTAATCCTATAGGGGAGGCAGAGAGAAATTGTATGGGGATGAGTGGTTTGAGTTTATTGTTCATGGATAAAAGTGTGTGAGCATCTCAGTATTCTGCCAGTGAATTTAACAAGATACATTCCTGGTTCCAGTATCCCTTTGAAATTTGGGTGGCAAGTCCAAATGTATATGCTGAAAACGTTTGGAGGTTAGAACAAAGCATGCTCCATTCTGGAAAAAGGTAAAGAGGTAGACATTTCATTAGTTTGAAAATCTGGTACTTATACAGGAAAAACAACTCTGGAAAATAGCCCTTTTATAACTCTCCCAGGAGCACATTTTTTTTGTATGAATATTATTTTCCCAGCTGATGTGAACCTGGATTCAGGTCCTAGTCCTTTGAGAATCTTTCCCAAAGTGCATGTGCATGCCACGGACCTTTCCACCTAATTTCTGCCTATGCTTTTGTGCTTTTCTCCTGTTCTAGCAACCCCTGGAATCTTTCCTGATCACTCTAGCATATGACTTCCCAAACTCCTGTAATAACAGGAGTCATCTGGGAACTACACCTTCCCAGGCCCTCCTTAGATTCTGAGTTAATAAATTTGAGATGAGCTCGGGAATCTTTATGTTTAACAAACTCCCCTAGTGATTTATACCCTCAGGAAAGTTCTATAGAACCTATGCTGTTGTGGGATACACTACCCGTGATTTTTATTGCTTCATATTATTAAGTATTTTATTTATGTCTTCCCTGGGGAGACCTTGAATGTGGAGAATACTTTATAACAAACACAACTACTCTATCTAATCCTCCTAGAAAATCAACAATGCCTTACAGGTTCTTAATAAGAAACAATTACATGCAAACTTAGAAAGGCTGTAGAGGGTACAGCAGGGAAGGTGAGAGGGTAAAGGGAGGCAAGAGGAAAGGGAACCTTCTTTCTGAAGGTAAGGAAGTTTGCAACATGTTACTTCTAAGGCCAAATTTTTAAATTTTTTTTTCTGGTAAAAATACTACTTAAATTGAAGTAGTATTTGCAGAAATTTTAGAAAACACAGAAAAGCATTTTTTATCAAAAGGGCTGCCAGTACAACCACCAAGGTATAATTACTGTTGATATTTTGGTATCTCTCTAGTTCTCCAACTTACAAATTTCAATTTGCTTCAAGGAAAAGTGCATATGGAGTTGGTGAATTTGATCTTTGCCCCTGAGGTAGGCAGGTAGGGAAGCTTTACCTCTTTTGTATCTTTTAAGCATCTTTGTTTTCATGACTGAAGTCAAGCTCTGGAACGTGAGCAAGAATAGTGGTATGGTTTGAATATTTGTGCTTACCCAAAATCCATATGTTGAAACCAAATCACCAAGTGATGATATTATGAGGCATGGTCTTTAAGGGCTAGTTGGTCATGGGTGCAGAGCCTTTATGAATGGAATTAAGGTTTGTCACCCATTCTACCATGTGAGGGCACTGCTAGAAGACACTGTCCATGAACTGGAAAGTGGGGTCTTCACCTGATGCTGATTCTGCAGTGCCTTCATCTTGGACTTCTCACCCTCCAGAACTATGAGAAATAAATTTCCTTTCTTATAAGCCATCCAGCCTATGAAACTTTGTTATGGAACCCTGAATGGACTGAGACAATTAGCAAATAGAGTGTTACTAAAACCAAAAGGAATAAGAGAATATTCAAATCCAAAGCAATTATTGAGTCCTGTAACTTGAGAAGGCTTCAGTGTCCAACCAATAAAATAGACAACATGTAGAAATGGGTTGAAAAACTACTTAAATTGAGGGAAAAATGTGAGCAGTGATATGAAAGGCAGACACATGGGAAATGAGATGTTAGTTTATACCTTAATTTGAGGACAGATTGAAGAGGATTTAAAACTCATGGGCAGAAAAGACCAGAAATGAAATGGATAGGACAACTGTCCACATATAGCCCTGAATATTTTTACATAAGCAGATGAAAGTACACATTTTAGTCATAGAAGTGTTGATGATAAATTGAACTTTTGGGCATGTATTTAGATGTTGGCTGTTGGGAAGACCTAGACATATTTTAAAGAGCATACTTCTTCCTGCCTTTTTGATATTATAATTTTGCAGATTTCCCCAAAGAAAAATTATTCCATCAACGTTATTCTGGCTTCAATATGAAGCTCACAATATTTTCATCATTAAAACTCACAGAAATGATGTCACAGTCTTTGATTTATGTGTGTGTGCCTGTGTTTATTTTTAAAATACATCTAGCCTTAATTCAAATATAACCATTTTCTTCAAATCAGAGGGTCAAGGAAAAAAGATAAGCATAGACTTATCTATTACTCAATGTCTTTTAGATATTAAAGAATATTTTGAAAACTAAATCTGAAAATAAATAAAAGTTTCATCCATGAGATGGAAGATGTATTAAAAAAGGAAAAATGTACTAAATATCATGTAATATTTGTAGTGCTTAAAGCCATTTGTCATTATTTTCTTATTTCTTGAGCACTTCAGATTTTGTTGAAAAATTTAAATGTTTATGGCATTATTTCTTAGAATTTATTTCATGATACTGACCACAAGAGATGCTCAGTGAAAGGGGCTCTGAATTTAAATAAATTTGGGAAGTTCTTCTTCTTATCATTCACCAAGTCAATTTGGGATATCCCAAAACATACCAGCACAGTAAAGTCTTGAAGTCATGCAGTAAAGATGTGTGTTTTATCAGTTTTATATTTTTATTTGCCCCCCAAGTTTTTTCCTCATACATATTTTGAGTGTCACTCTGGTTGCGTTTTTTTTTTTTTTTTGGTAAAATACCAAGAATGATATCCTAAATATCTAGCAGTCAGTACAGCAGGGCAATAGCCATATGGGAGAGACATTGCATATAAACAACCCATATGGCTTCTGGCTACATGGGTTCAATCTCACAATTCCCATGAAAAACTGCATAAAGTGGGGTGGGTCTGGCTCTCAGGGAGGTGAAGCACACAGGGCTACACCGGCAACTGGGAGAACATCCTACTGGTGGTGGTACTTGTCTATCAACTATACAGGTAAGATCCTGATAAATAGAAATAACTCTAGTTGGTCACAAGATATGAAATTTCAGTGCTACTCAGGAGGAAGAGACAATAGGATTATGGTTCAGGTCTTTAGTGCTCTCTTGTATAACTGCATATTGACTAAAGCCTCTCAGATGTTACTGGGTAACAGTGGGATAGTGATCATCATCACTTGCTTCTGCACTGAGCAGGAAAGTCTTTGGTATTTCTCTGCTAAGTAAGAAGCCAGGTCTTCATCTGCTGTATTTGTCTACCTAACAACTCTTTTTAAGTAGCCACTTATTCCTACTTTATTGGGAATATTTTATTGTGAATGAGTGTTAAAATTTTCAAACATTTTATACATTTGTGCAGAAACATGAATTTCCTTCTAGCTCTATAAATATGATGGATCATAAAAATCGATTCGTTAATATTGAATCTGCTTACAAGAAAATCTCCTATAGTTATGGTATGTTATCATTTTGACGTGCAATGAGATTTTGATTACTAATACTCCATGTCATTTCCCGTTGATATTCATAAAAAAGATTGTCATACTCTTCACACTTTGCATGAAATCTTTGTGTGCTCACTGTGTATTTCTTCTTGAATCTCCTAAAGTTTTTCAATCAATAAAAGTTGTTAATGAGTCCATATTAGTAATTGTTACTATTTGTTGGAGCAAGGGGGTCTTTATCTTTAGCTTATGTTTTTGTCACCTGTCATTTTGTCATTTTGATCTGATTTTTTGCCTTGTAAGGAAAAAAGGTTACAACCTTGCTTCTGATACATTTTCATCGTTTAGTATATTTTCATCTGTTATTTTATTTTAATTAATTAATTTATTTTGGTACCACTGGGGTTTGAACTTAGGGCCTCACACTTGCTAGGCAGGTACTCTACCACTTGAGCCACAGCACTTCTCCTTTTGGCTTTAGTTATTGTTTGGATGGAGTCTTCTGTCTTTTCTCCTAACCTGCTTCAAATGGTGATTCTCCTACCTAAGCCTCCCGCACAACTGAGATGACAGGTATGCATTACTGCACTCAGCTTATTTGTTGAGATGGTCTCTTGCTTACTTTTTCCTGGGCTGTCCTCAAACCATGATCCTCCATATCTCAATCTCCTGAGTAGCAGGGATTACAGGAGTGTACCACCATGACTGGCTGTCCTTTTATTTTTAACCTTTCTGAATCTCATTGCTTTGAGTATGTATTATGCATACAAAGAGTGTCATTTTTTTTTGTTTTGGATGTATTTCTAGTCATTTTGTTTGTCCAAAACATGTCCACAAATCAAGTCTTTAAGAGGTTTTCATGGAAAAAATATCCCCTAAATTCCTTTTTTTTTTTCATATTCACAACAGCTGATTTTTCATCTTTATATCAAGAAGTTGTTTTCATTGGGTATAAAATCCTGACTTCCCCCCTTTCCCTTCTAGTCTCTAAAATTTGTTACTCCATTAACTTCTGACATAAACCATCATGACCAAAAGTCTGGGGAAAATTTTATTCATTTCCCTAACTAGTAACCTTTTAATTAGTATTTGTTTTGTTTTCATGGGGTGAAAGTGATGATAGCTCTTTTACTTTAATGTCCAATCATTTTACTAACACACATCTTGGTGATGACTGTTCTATGCTGATTTTCCCAGAACTATGATTTCCTCTTTTTAAGACAAACTTGTAAGACTTCTTGTATTATAGGGAAATTTTCTCAATTATAGTTTTTAGTGTTTCATATGCTCATTTTTTGTGCTATTATTTTCATTTTAATAATAATTTTGTATAATATTCATGGTATTAATTTAAAAATAAATGTTGGACCCGTATTTTTGTAAATATGGTGGTTTTATTGATAGTCATAGAGTGAGAAGTTTTTGGGGTGTAGGGAAAAAGGGGGGAACCTAACACTTGTCCTGAACAAGCATTAAGAACACTACTTCAAAGTTAGCAAAATAGTTTGATTTCAGACTCTGTGTGGTACCTCAGGAAGAAAATCATCTCTGAGCCTTCCTTACTCCATTGCTTAGTGAAAATATTGATGTTCTACTTACTTCATTAGCTGTGAAGGTCAATAAAACATAGATTTTGAAAGACCTATAAGAACATTACAAACTGTAAAGACCTCACATACATAAGTAAAAATAAAAATGTGAAAAGTGAACCCCCATGAGAGGCAGCCTCTAGAGGGTCAAAGGCAAGCACAGCACTTCTGCTTGTCATTCTTTCTCTCACATCCCCTACTTCCTGTTTCTTCTGAGCTCAGAGGCCCTGCAGAATACCTTGGGCTCAGATCCTTCCTAGCCTCAACAGACAGAGAACATGTGTTCAAAAATGTGATTATGAATATAATTGATGCATTCATTTTACTCCTCTTTACCTCACAGAAATTTAATATTAGAGTTTAGGTACCCTGGAAAATCATCAAATATCCATTTTTTTCCCTTGGGAAGAATAAAAGTGAGCTCTTTCTTCACTGCATACTTAATAAATCAAGCAATGGAGAAGAATATTCTACTGCCCATTTAGGCAAGGGGGGAAAACCTGTATGTACTAACATGTATTCATGCTGTGAGTACTAACTGAAATGATTTTGAAAAGCAAATATTTTGCTCTCAATGAGTAGCAAGGAGCATGTTAAGGAGAAGGAAAATCGATTTAATTTTTTTCAAAGATCACTGGAGACTATAATCCTACACTCTTCTTCATGAATTTAGCTGATTACTTAGCCTTTCATTTGAGAGTGTTTTGATATTCGCCTGTCCTTGGGATATTAGTGTTTGGGGCTCCTTCTTGTCAGTTTCCCTTAGAGATTCCTCAGTGTAAGAGTGCCATTTTTCCAATTCTTTTTTGAAAAGTTTTTAAGTATATATTATTAATTGTACATATTAATTAGTTCAGCGTGATAATGTATACAATATGCATTGATCATATCCAATCACCCTTCTTCCACCAACCCTGCCCCACTTACTGTGAAGTACTTGATGTTTCCATTGGATACACTATAATCTTCCTAAAACAATCTTAACCTCAATAAAAGCTGTTATTGTTATGACAACCTATGATGATTTTTATTAGACAGAAGATATTACACAAAGGGAAAAAATTTTCAGAGCAACTGGATAAAGGTTTGTAGGAAAGGTGATTAAAGGCAGATTTTACAGCAAAGTGATTAGAATGCAAAGTATATATTGATTAGGAACATACTATTCACTCCAGAATAAAATTTCAAAGCATTTGCAAACTATTAAAAATGGGGAAATAATAATTTTGTAATATTCTGGGCAATTGAAAGATGCTTAGAAATCATCTTAAATTACTATTTTATTTTATTTATTTTCAGTTAAATCTTGGATTCTAAAGATTGAATTCATTTTACTTCTCAGTTCATGGTGTTAATAATTATGGAAAGTATACCTTTTGTTTTATTTATTTACTTCCTTTTATTCTCCTCTATTCTCAGCCTTCAAATCCCTGTCAAATAACATACTTTTGTTTATTGCATATGTTTCAGAATAATATGTCACTACTTTGTGTTTGTAGCTTTAAATTTATGAAAATGTTATATTGACTTCTATCTCATTCTATCTCTTACCTTTTCAACTCAGATCTATCCATGTTGATACATACATACACACATGTGTATACTTACATATATATATATACATACACACATATGTAATCTTGTCTTCAGAATGCACCTGGCATATATTCCTCAGCCATCTCTCTTGTGATGCCAACCATACATTCTCTTCTATTTTCCCTATTTTGCCATGACAAAGAATGTTTCAATGAACACCTCCATAATATGCTCTTACATGAGAATGACTTTGGGATGAAGAGTCAGGAGTAGAATTGATACATGTATTCATATTTTGACTATTTGTTGTAGATACAAATGCTAGTACCATAAATGACAAGAGTGGGCATCCTTGCCTTGTTAACTTTTTAAAAATTGGATGAAAGTAAAATCTCTTAGATTTTCATTTTTGATATGATATGTACTTTTCAAACATGGCCTTCATTATACTAATGTAGTTTCTTTTTATTCCTACTTTTTTTTTTAAATTGTGACAAAGTGATGAATTTTTTCAAATGCATTTTCTTCATCAATTTAGAGGATCTTGTGATTTTTGTCTTTAAATCTGCTAAAATGGTGTATACTCTTATTGATTTTTCTATGTTGAGCCATCCTTGCAATCCAGTAATAAATCCCACTTGGTCAAGGGAAACAATGCTAACTCTTTCTATAGAAGTTTGTCTATTCTATTAACTCTTCCAGGTAAATAATTATATTATCCACAAATATTGATATTTGTGCTGCTTTTTTAATCCATTTTCCTTCCTTATAACATTGGCTAGGATAGCTACCTTTTTTTTTTCCAATAGTAGCAATATTAAGGTTAGTATTATTCTGTTCCTGTTCTTAAAGGGAATGCTTCCAAAGTTCATCCCTTAATATTAATGTTTTCTGTTTGTATGTTTTATATATAACTTTATATTCCTACTTCATTAAAAATCATTTAAAAATCATGTCCAGCTTGTAATCCTAGCACTTGGGAGGCATCCATCTTTCATGTATTATATGACTTTCTGCATCTATTAAAATACCATTTCTCTTTTACCAATTTAATGTAATGAACTGCATTGATATGTTTACTCATGTTGAACAGTCCTTGCATTTCTGTGGGTAATTTATGCTGTTCATCATGATGCATTACCTGTTCATACATTGTCAACTAGGTGACATTTTTTAGAGTTCTTTTTTTCATTAACTCTTCACTAAGTATAATGAACCTACATTTTCATAAGTACAAGATTTATAAAGTTAGCTATATTACTAATGTTCCTTTTCTATTGGGGGGAAATAGAGGTGGAATTAAATGTTCCTTGAAAGAGTATCTTAGTGCATCGTAATCTATTTTATTTTCTACTCTTTTGTGATGAGTTTAGCATTTTGAAATGTTTCTATAATTTTATCTAGTTTAAAAATCTTACAGCACATAGCAATTCAAAATATTTTTATATTAATATATATTTTATGTCTTTGGTTATTGCCACTTGTGTTTTCGCAGGGGGTTAAGGGCTTTAGTTGGGGTCTGAACTCAGGTGCTCACCCTTGCTAGGCAGGTTCTCTACTACTTGAGCCACTCAACCAGCCCCTTCTATATTTTTGTCTGTTGAGTATTTTTATTTATTTGGACCTTCAATTTCTTCAATAGTTTTGCAAGAGGCCTATATTACTAATTGTTTCAAAAAATGAGATGCAGATATTTTAATACTATTTATATTATTTCTCTATTTCATTAACTCTACTCTTATATTCATTATTTCCTCATTCTTTTTTCTTTGAGACTCTTCTCTTGCTCTTTTCCTAACTTCCTGAGTTGAATTCTCAGCTTATTTGATTATCTTGTTTCCTTATGCATTTATTTAAAGATAATAATTTTCCCTCTAAACACTGTCTCAATTTTAGAGTTCTGAAATTCATTCAATAAAGCCTCATTGAAACAATACAGATGATCTTTTGTGTGTATGTGGCAAAAAAGAAAGGAAAAGGAATGGAAGGAGGTATGAATAGATGATGGAAGGAAGGAAGAAAGAAAGGAAGGAAGGAAGGAAAGCTATCTTTGAGTATCTCTAAGATTACTCTAGTATTAAAGACAAAACCTCCAGATTGCTAGTTCTGTTCGGTCCTCTATATCACTTTGGAGCCTTCTGTTAAGAATTATAAATGACCCTGGCACCAGTGGCTTATGTCTTTAATCCTAGCTACTCAGGAGGCAGAGATCAGGAGGATCATGGCTTGAAGCCAGTCTGGGCAGAGTTAGCAAGACCCTATCTCAAAAATATCCAACATAAAAAGGGGCTGGCACAGTGGCTCAAGTGGCAGAGTGCCTGCTTTGCAAGCATGAAGCCCAGAGTTCAAACCCCAGTACAGCTGAAAGAAAGAATTATAAAAGGAAACATTCTAAGGCATGACCACAATATCACAGTTTCAAGATATGGTCCATTATGCAACCAAACATTTTCCCTGCCTTCAGAAGCTCATAAATGTATTGGTAGGAACAGAAGAAACACATGGACTCTCATGAAGCTGTGTTTGAAAGCATAGGTGTAGCTAAAGGTGTAGGGGAGATGAAGTAATCAGCCATGGAACAATCAAAGTGGCTGATTACTGAGATCAAAGCCAGATATGCAGGTGATCCATGAGTGAGAATTAAAGGATTCAATGTCTGGAGGATCCAGTGTGTCTGAACCACCAGTCAGACGTGGCTGTGGAAGGAGAGCTGAGCTGAGGTTTTGGAAATGGAATAGCTCTGTGTAGCCAGAAAAAGTATGCTACTAACACAGTAATGCCCTTTTGAGCCCCAGGAGAGTCTGCGACCCCAGAGAAAACCAAACTTCAGTTAAGGCAAAGTCCAAGATTATTCTTGGACTTTGAAAGACATCCAGGCAGAGGAGAAAGAAACAGAAGAAAGCCCAAGATGAGGCTGGTGAAGATGGGTTCGGGGAACACAGAGAGCTTGGCCAGATAGAACTCCCTTCTGGCAGAGAAGATGTGGCTAGGCAGATAGACTGATGGTGTTGCCTTGGAACTCAGCTTGAATTCCAAGTTGAGTGCCATGGTCAGCAATGGGTTGCTGAGTAAGATGGACGAAACAGGAAAGAAATTCGAATCAGAGACTTTGTGTGGATCACTGAATGAAGTGGCCCATCCAACCCAGACAGTTCAATGTCCAAATTGTGATGAATAGCCTGACAGGTCCCTGCAGCCACTGCCCAGAGCACAACCTTCCAACAACCAAGTCCACACACCACATGGCAATAGCATCTGCCCTAAAAGCAAGAGTGGCGTAAGGGAATACGGGTACAGGTCAGTGTTGAGGTGAAACCTTTTATCTTCTTGCTGTCGCATTATTTGTCATTTCCAGATGGGCTCCTGACAGCTGTCAGTCAAGCAAGACTTACCCCGCTGCTGGCAAATCTCAAGGCATACAAAAACGAGACTCATGAAATCCTGTCTTAATTAGGTGATAATTAAACATTCCGGCCAGAAACCTCCAATCAATCTGACAGAACACACCCGTTCAAAACAAGGTTTTGCAGCAATATTCCAGCAGACTGATAAGGTTTTGCCTCTCTGGGAATAAAAAAAAACCTTTCAAGTACTCATCAAGTATCTTGCAGATTTGAGGTGAGGATGAAGCAAAACTATACTGAAGGGAATCAATAAATGGGGGCTTCCCTAGGGATTTGTGTTCCTCTCCCCCTGCAAGGGGGATCAGGTTTAGGATGAGCACCAGGGGTGGCCATGTCCAGGTTGAAGAAGCACCAGAAAGGACTGCTCTGTGGGAAGGGTGCACATGCTCAGAGAGAAAGAATGCAATGGAACCATTGTTTGTCCTTTGCTTCTTAATGGTAAGGAGTAAGGCATTAGCTAATTACTGTACACCTATGAGCCTGTCTCATTACTTACTGGGAGAGCTGTCCTTCTGTCTACTGAATATCAGTCCAGGACTCAGACAGCTCAACTTTCACTCAGACACCAGAGATGATAGCTCTTCTATTTTTTTTAAAGCTAGCCCCTATAAATGAATGGTACTTCTATAGGAGCTTTTAAATATTATTAAATTCAAATTTTCCTATCTAACAATTTCATGGCATTTCAGAGTTAAATATAGAAAGAGCATTTGCACAAATCCTGTAGTTCCCTGCTTAACAGATACAATTAAATATTGAATTGACCAAGAGTGCTGAATATTACTTTCTGGTGGAACCAGTGCCACCAAATACTTAAAAGCCTTTGTTGTTTCTTGGCTGCAATGGTTCAAATTAAACAGTTAGCTCCCCAGGCTTCATTTGACCTGGACTATTCTAATGCTGAAATGCTTTGCCAGATCTCTCACCAGTTATTGGTGATCTAAGACTTAATCAGATGTCACTTGAAGTTCAAGCAGCAGTTTGGGTGAAGCTGAAAAGTAACAGTGTGGCACTTCTAGAAGAATTCCTAAGTTCTATTTCTGTTTTACAGATAGACTCAGACAGACACACAAACAAACATGTAGGGCATATATCAGAGGAGTGTTGGTGTTATTCCTTAAAAATGTTACCACAAAGGAAATTTACACATTTTATCTTTTCCATGAAACTCTGAAATTAACAAGAGGCAAATTCATAAGAGGAGCAGGAAAGCCCTCAGTGGACTGGATTCAAGATAGGAGATCCTTTTGACTAGAAGGTACCTAAGAGGAGGCAAGTGAGACAGTTTCTGCAGGAAGATTTGCAAAGATTTAACATTTTCCACTAATATAACTCCACTCCTCCTTCTGACTATTCAGATTTTCAATTTCTTCTCCTTTGTTTCCTCTGAGATAAGAACTCAATGTCCAATTCTTTGATTTTCCATTCCCAAACAAAGCAACCACGTTTTTCAGTGTATTTCAAAAGTGTTTTTCTGTCACTGTTATGAGTTGGTTGTGTTTTCCTGTGCTCATGTGACTGAAATCACTTTGTGACAGCTGAGAAAACTTGCTCTGAGTTTTTGAAGAGGTTTACCATGTCCCAACAGAAAACTTGTTCATGTAAAGCAGGAATAGGGACCTCATCACTTCTGAGTCCCTAGAAAAGAACGGATTACTGGCTGCTCTGCATTCTCCAAGGACATGGAATGGACTCTACTGAATCTAGCACCTGGCTAAATAAAATGTTTCTATCTAAAGGACCATTTCCTGCAGGGGTCACCTCAGATCCATTGCTCGTGCCCCCCACCCCCCACCTCTGTGGAGAGCTAATCTCTGCAAGTTATTTTTCCCAGAATTCCTTGCTCATTGGTTTCCATTAACACCAAGCCAATGAGCATCACTGGCAGAGGAAACTGGAGAGTGGGGAAGGAGATAAACTCACTTTCCTGTCCCTCAGAGTGTACCTCCAGCAGCACCCCTAGAGGTCCAAAGAACTGGTTCTTTGTTCCAGTTTTGGTCCCAGCTCTGACCAGACATTCTCCATGGTTGTAGCTCCCACTGTTGATGAATCTGGGTCCCCATCTTCTTTTACCCTATGTCCCCAAGACCAGCAGCAGCTCAACCATTTTCAGCTCTTCTGACAACTTGTTGATAAATTCTTATTTTAAACTCCCTCTGTTGAAATAGCTGGATTGTGCTCTCTTTTAGAACTTCCATATAGAGTTTTAAGTTCAAAATTTGAAAATATGTTAATTTAGGAAAGACAGTAGCAATAGACATCAATGTCATGTAAGCACAAATGGAAAAATATTTCTCTGTGTGGCAGATCTGAACAAATTATGCCATCAGGGAGCAAAAGCAACATGGATGAGATGGCTACTTTTGCTAATGAATAAAGAATGTGGGCTGGGATTATCCTGGCACATGGCATTAGCAGTGGTACTAGTGAAAGAACCCAGATTTCCTCCAAATCCAGTTAATGGGCACTTTATCAAAAGTGTGTCCACATGAGACCACAATGGAGAATTCAGACAATTTTTCTTTTAACATGGGCATTAAAATTTTTGTTGTGGTTATTGTTCCATTGATGGTCAAAGATTACTAACAGATTGCAATTCTAAGGTTAGAATTATCCTAATTCATCTGTAAAGTGAGGCAGTATTTATCCAGAGAACCTATTTTCCTGAACATAGAAATATTTCTTTTCTTTTCTCAATACTAAAACTAATGCCATACCTGTAACAAAAGAAGGAACAAAATTCCTTGCCTTAATTTTTTAATTTTTAATATGGTTAAAATAAAATACATAACTTAAAAATTATCAGCTTAACTATTTTGAGTGTCTAATTCAGCAACATTAAGTACATTTATATTACTGTGAAACCATCACCATCATCCATCTCCAGAACTCTTCCATCTTGTAAAAATGAAAATTCTAGCCAGTTATGATGGTTCACATGTGTAATCCCAGCTTTTGGGAGGCAGAAAAAGTGGGATCATGGTTTGAGGCTAGACCAGCTACAACATTAGCCAGACCCTATCTCAAAAACAAGCTGGAGGACCAGGGGTGTGACTCAACTGCTAGAATGCTTCCCGAGCAAAGGTGAGGTCCTGAGTTCAAACCCTGGTACTGTCAAAAAAGTAAAGTAAAAAACAAGGAGATGGATGTAGGAGGATGAGGTCCAAAGTGGCCCAGGAAAAAAAAGCAAGACCCTATCTGAAAGATACAGTAAAGCAAAAAAGGCTGAGGATGTGACTTAAGTAGCTTTCAGTTCTTTTGGATATATATCTAGGAGTAGGATTTCTGGATTATATGGTAATTCTAGCTTTAATATTTGAGAAACTTCCATACTATTTTCAGTAGCAACTATACCAGTTTACATTCCAACCAACACAAAAGGGATACAATTCCTCATCATCCCTGTCAACCTTACTATTCTCTGTTTTTATTTCCTTCGTAGCAAGTGGGAAGCCATGAGTTGAAAGCCCAGTACTGCTATAAAAATGAGACCCTCTATAACCACAAAACATGTTCTCCTTCCCCTCTCCTCCCAGTCCCTGGCAGCCACAATTCTAACTTCTCTTTATGAATTTGACTACTCTAGATACCTCATATAAGTAGAATCATATAATATCTGTTGTTATAACTGGCTCACTTAACTTGGTATAATGGCCTCAGATTTCACCATGTTGCAGCATATGCAGAATTTCCATCCCTTTTAAGGCTCACTAGGATTCCAGTACATGTATCTAACATATTTGCTTGTCTATGGATCTGTTAAGGGACACTGGGATTTCTTCCATCTTTGGGCTATTGTGAGTAATGCTGTAATGAACATGGGTGGATAAATATCTCAAAGATTCTACTTTCAATTCATTTGGACATATATCTGGATTATATGGGAATTCTATTTTTAATTTTGTTGTTGTTGTTGTACTGGGGTTTGAACTCAGGGCCTACACCTTGAGCCATTCCACCAACCCTTTTTTGATTTTTTTTTTTTTTTCAAATAGGGTCTCACAAACTCTTTGCCTGGGCTGGCTTTGAACTGCAATCCTCCTGTTCTCCGACTCCTGAGTAGCTAAGATTACAGGCATGAGCCACCAGCACCTGGCTCTATTTTTAATTTTTGAGAAACCTGTGTACTGCTCTCCATAGTAACTACACTAGTTTATATTCCAATCAACAGCACACAAAAGGGATTCAATTTCTCATCTTTGTTACCATTTATTATTGCCTGTTTTGGTTTTGTGTCTTTGGTAGTAGCCATCATAATGTATCTGAGGTGGTATCTCATTTCAGTTTTTATTTGCATTTTTCTAATGATTAGTGATTTTTAACGTCTTTTCATAGGCTTGTTAGCCATTTGTATCTTCAAAAATCTGTTTAGCTATTTTCCCATTTTAATTGTTTTTTGTTGTTGAATTATAGGAGTTTCTTACATATTCTGGATATTGACCTTATTATTAGTTACATTATTGCAAATATTTTCTTCCATCCTATGAGTTGCCTTTCCTGTACGTCCACAGTGACCTCAGAGGTGCAAAAGTGTTTTAAATTTTAATTTATTTATTTTTGCATGATTATTTATGCTTTTGGTGTCATATCTAAACCAAATCCAATGTCAGAAATTTTCCCTCTAAAACATGAACAGTGTTAGCGCTTATATGTAGGTCTTCCAACCATTTTTTACTTATTTTGTATGTGGTATAAGATACGGGTCCAGTTTCATTCTTGTTCCTGTGGACATTGAGTTTTCCCAACACCATTTGTTTGAAAGAAAACCCTTTCCTTATTGAATGGCATTGGCAGTTTGTTAAAAATTATTTGACCACACATACAGAGATTTATTTCTGGGTTCTTTATTTTATATTGTATTTCATTGGTCTATATTTCTGTCTTTATGACAGTGGCACAATTTTCTGATTAGCATAATTTTGTGATAAATCTTGAACTCAGGCAATGCAAAACCACCAACTTTGTTCTTACTTTTCAAGATTGTTTTATCTATTTTGATGAATCTTGGAATTCCAAGTGAATTTTAGAATGGATTTTTTGACTTTAGCAAAAAGTGCCAAGTGCACCCTGATTTAATTTTAATCATTATTAATTATGGTTCAAAAATTCACCTTTAATCTACCACTTTCACCAGGCTTCATGACCTTTCAACCTTGTGCAATTGTGCTAATGTTGCATTAAGATATTTTACCCTACTTGCTAAACAGGGTTTAGCACTGGCTCAGATCTGAGTGTGAGCCAGTTGAGAGGTTCTACAGGGCACCACAACTCCAAATGGTGACTCATGGATTTAGGATGCTTCCATCTTCTAGCTATGCCATTAGGAACCCATGGTCTTCTGGTTTGCTCCAGCAGAGGAAGAGCAAATGGAAGAAGTTGTTCACAGCTTAGTGATAAATGAAACACACAAAACTCCATTCACATTTCATTGATGAGCACTTAGTCCTCTATATTGCAAAGGAGGCTAGAAAATGTGCAGGAGCACTGAAGCACAGATTGTAACTTTTACTTATATATTGTGCTGCTGAAAAACATCTCTTACACTCTTGTTTGTCTTCCTATTTAATTTTGTGTCTGTCATGGCTCCCAGTTCTACTGTGTTTTGAGAATAGAAACAATATGCCACTCATCTTTGTGTCTCTCTTCATATCCAGTAAAATGTCTCTCCTATAATTGGCTCATTCAACATTCAGTCAATAAAGACTTGAGTTCCCATAATGTGCACTGTTTTAGGCACTGGGAATACCTTGGTATGAAAACACACTGAATTCTTTATACCTAATTGGCAGAATCAATCAAATATCCACACAAAGAATGAAAAACTATAACCATTCTGAATATTAGAAAGCACAATCACATGATACTAAGAAAAAATACTCTCATAAATAATTTGAGAACAATGATGCTATTGAGCAAACTAGGAAAAAAATTCCTAATGTGGATTATGGAAAATCTTGCCCTATGGAGATTCCAAGATGAGAGAGCAATAGAAGGGAAAGAAAGCAAATACAGTGGTGCCAGGCAATTAGCAGGTGCTTCTGAACTCCCTGGAGGAGTGCGGTTTTCAAACAGCATTCCCTAGTTTCCTATACTGTGCCTAGTGTGATAGGCAACATGTCAGGAGTAATAAAGAAAAATGGCAGTGTAACTACAAACAGAAGAAACACATCTTTGGTACATTTCCATCCTGTCAGCAGTTTTCTGTCAAACTCTAATGGGATCACATGAATAATTTTGTTTCCTCTAATAGGAACCAAAAAATATATAATCTCGTCAGGCTGTTTTTATATCATAGTATGAAAAAAATGAATGCTAACACGATGAAAAGAATAGATAAGCAATATAAATACAAGCAAAATGGAATATTTTAGATACTCATATGGCATCTGTGATAAGAATGCTGTTTCTGCTCAATCCTCTGTACTTGATGAACTATGGGTAGTTATCCGAGAACGGCAGGCATCTTTGTCTTCCTATGTTTTTATACTAGGAAAAGAATGTGTCTCTTTGACTTACATATGTTTATTTATTTATTTATTTTAATCAATCGTGTGCTTATGAGCCTTCAGTATGCTCCCATGGCATAATCCAAATGACTTGGACAATTTGTTATTGTTGGCTTGGACGATGACAACATGAAGGCACCCTGCAGCCCTAAAAACATATCAAGTCAAACTCTGAAGACAGTCATTTAAAATTATTTTAACAAAGCCTTCTCTTTTTCCCTCCAGAATTGCTTGGGAAATTTTACTTGGTTTTTGTCTGAGTTATTAGACAAATTGTTCAACTTCTTACTTGCTTGTAGGCTAGGTTGAAATCCAAAACTGAATCAACCAGAATTCACATACTACAGTGAATGCATATAATAAGCATTTAATAAACACTGGTTGAAATTAAGTCAGTTGAATTGAACTGAACTGAACTGAAAAATTAAAGACTTGTGTGGTTCAGCAAATTAGAACATTCTGTTAAAAATGGACAATCCAATCGCTTGCCCTACAGCGACACAAAGTGTAGGTGGATGAACAACCATGTGCCAGTCGTGGATTCAAGCACTGAAAGCAGGTTATTTTTGTTGCATAATGTCCTTGTGCATTTCCTGTCTTTGTAACTCAAGAAATATGGGCCTGCACAAACCAAAGAGGAAGAAATGAATTATTCAACAATGATGTTGGAAAATTGGCTTGCTATCTGGAAAAAAAAAATCTTCAGATTTTCACTTCAGACCACACAACAAAATAAATTCCAGCTGATATTAAAAAGTGAAATGTAAAAAGTAAAACCATCGAAAAGTAAAGGAGTATCTGTGGACAAGGACTGGCAGAAGGGGGCAATGTAAAGACAAGGGGCTTCTATTTTTGCATTGTACTTCTCCATTTAAAACCAGTTGTTTAAAATTGTTTAAAAACAATAACAATTTAATACATAATTATCAAATTAGAGGAAATTATAAAATGACTATTTTATTGATCTTAGGTGATAACTCCTGGAAGAAAAAATTAGTAAATTTGGCATGACTTCTATATATCAATGAATGCACTCAAATGTAAAAGATGAATGAAAAATTAGGAAAATATTTGAAATAACTATTATGGTATAAAGATCTTCAATGTACAAAGAACAATTACAGCTTAATAAGAATTTATTAGAAAAAAGAGTTTGCATAGACTGCAATAAAAATAACCTGTAGAAATAATACACAGTCACTTCACAATTGTATTGGGTGCTTATCACAGCTTTGTTTCTATTTTAAAAATTAAGACCAGTCTCAATGTGTAATAAAAGTATACTACATAGATTATTGTATAAAGAATCTATATGATGATGTATGGATATTCAAATAATAATAATAAGTGCAAAAGGAGCTTCAGAAAATACTGTACATTAAAATTTTTGAAATATATGTGTGTGTTTTCACGTGCACATGCAAACAAAAATATTTAGAAGAAAATATATTGACTCAAGGTGAGGTTCATGTGGTAGAGTGTCTACTTAGAGGAAAATACATAAAAAATATTAGCAGTTCCTACCTTTTCACAGTGAGATTGTCATTTTATTGTTTTTATATGTTGTCCTTAATTGTTTTTCTATAAGAATCATGTATTATTTTATAATCAGAAAAAGGAGAAGCATTTATTTTAGGCATAGGTCTTCTTTCTTTGAAAAACAAAAAAGCCAAAAAAAAAAAAAAAAGAAAAACAAAAAAGCCCACATATTAAGTTGAACAGCTTTAAATGAACAAAATACTAAAGAAACCTTGAATGAAAGACATTGAACGTTGTTATTATTTCCATGCATCTGACCTTCACGACTTGCTGCTTAACATGGAGCAGAAAAGACAATGAATTGATCTAACTTTAACCTGACCCACTTAATATTAATTCCTATGCCAACTTTCTCTCTGTTCTCACTGTCATCTCCTTTCCTACTGGCTTGTTTAGTTTTTTTAAACAAAGCATCAGCTAATATGGGACACTTCAGGAGTGTAAATGGCACTTTTCAAAATAGATCATGTCTTTTTTTCACATCATTTGAGACAGTTTAGATAAAACAAATGAAGCAAATAGCTGACAGGCAGGCCATTAGGAATGACATTTCTAAAATTTTCCTCTCAGGGATGTAGTTAGTCCAACATTTTATATATCTTTTCTCAGCATTTGGACAAGTCTTTCATCACTGACTGAATTCTTTTTCTCCAGATGTAAAGCATGTATATCATTCACAAATGAACACAAGTCCTCTTCACAAGCTCTTAGATATGCAGCACCTGTCTACCATAAGTTCTGCCTCTTGTCTTCTCGGTCTTTCTGTATCATCATTGCCTTTTGGGTTGTGTTTTTATTGTCTTGTAGAATAGAAATATGCCTGTGAAGGTTAAATAAGGAGGCTGAAAACACAAAGTTAAGGACAAACACTTTCCGGTTTGACTCTCATATTTGTTTTTTAAAGCAGTCCACGTTCTGACCTGGGTGGGCCCCATCCTGAATAAATGTATCTTCCTTTGTAATGCCTAAAATTCAGTTTTAACTGAATGATCATTTGTAAAAGCATGGCCATTTCCAGATATACTCCTTCTCTTCCTACTCACACAGGCCAGAGTTTTCTTCAGACTTTAGTGTGCGATCAGCAAAATCCTGTTCCTGGAAGCCATGGGTTCTTAAAAAGGACGATGGAGAAGCAAAGAACACACCTTGTGAACTTTACTACATTTCCTTGGGCAGCTGCTCCCACATCTTGCCCATGTGACTAGTGTACTCATTGCCACCTGTGTCATTGCCACCAGATGGAAAGGAGAGAGCTGAGTCCTCGGTAACTCTCACTGGTGGTACTTTACCACAGTGTCCAGGAACACAGCAGTTAAAGCTGGTTATCTAAGGAACAGTCAGATGTTAGCCTCTGATCAACTTCTTTATTAGAACAGGAAGAGAATGACAATGAGACCGCTAGAAGAGAGTCACACATTGACTATCCTTACCCAGTGTCAGCTTAAAGAATAAAATGTGATTGCAGAACATGACCCAATAACAGGAAACCAGACCAGCACTGAGGGCATTTTTGGTGAACAGCAGCCCTTTTCCCCTCCAAGATCCTGATTAATGCTCTTACTAAATCTAGAGAAAGAGCTAAAGCTCCCATGTCAAGAACATACACCACACACTCATGTCATGATTTCCATCAGTCTCCGACATCCCATCCCTACCCAAGCTGTGCATTTCTAGACAAGGTGTAATTCTGGTCTTTCCCCACTCCACTTCCAGCTGCTTCACAATGGCTGCTATTAAAGACACATGGCATTTATGTTGCCCATCTGTGTCCCCAAAGCAATCTGTGTCCCCAAAGTAACTGTGAAATTGTGTTTTCCTCATTGGTAGGCTCTCAGCCTGGAGAGACATTTTCTGGGAAAGACAGTCAATCTTGAGCTGACTTCTGACTACTTTCTAGGTAAGACTTCACTCCTGAAGATGCATCTAGATTTCTTGTCTCTATAGAACATTTTATTTATTTTAAAAGAACAAAACTGTAGTAACCTTGCTTGCAATCCAATAGAATCAAGTCTTGTTCACAGAAAGCGAATGGATTCCAATGTGTGATTTTACTCTGGGTTGTTTATTTCTTTACTTAATCAAAGGGTGGGTCAATAGACAACAGGATTTGAAAAGAACTTGGAAAAGTTCTGTTCTGGAACTCTGGTAGAAATTAGAGATTATTATCTACTTTACAATGTTATTATTTTGAGCACTTATGGAGGGCTGGTATTTCTATAAAACTTCCATGAACTAGCAATTTGACAATAGTGATTTGGGGGTACATTTAAGCATTTAATACTACTAAATAGCAGAAATACATTGGCTGAGTCAAAGCAGCTGAACTTCTACTAAGAATCTTGGACAGAGGAACTTATAAGATGCCATTGACTCGGTAGCCATCCTTCATATACACCACAACCACCACTGTAGAGGTGACATTCATGTGAATCATTTTTACTACTCTTTTCTTTTTTAAATTAGTGCATATCAACCATACAAAGGGGTTTCATTGTGATATTTCCATACATGCTTATAATATGCTTTGATCACATTCACCCCTCTATTCTGTCTTATCTCTCACTCCCCTTTTTTAGAATTTTTAATGGGTCTCATTATTCTATTTTCATACATGCATATAAAGTACCTCAATACTATTAACACCCCATCACCCTTTCCTTTTGCCCTATTGTCGCCCTCAACAGTCCCCATCTTTATATTCATGTCATTTTCTCAGGTCTAATGTAAATCGTTTTTATATGATCGGTTTTTAAGTTGAACTAATCCACTGACATGTGACATCAGAAGGAGATGATGACTCAGGGCTTGCTGTGCAGTGACAAGAAGGCAACTGTGCAGACAATAAAAGAATTTCTAACACTGGAGAGGAGGCAGCTCTGGGACCTGCAATATATGTGTAGTGGAGATGGGCAAAGGATCTGGTTGGATACACACAATTAGTGTAACACTAAAAGGGAGGTCTCCATACATGAATAGCCTTGGTAGGTGACTTACATATACAAACAGGGAGGTGCAAATGGGTGTAGATTTTTCAGCTTTTCACAAAATGGAAGAAATATCTAGAGATCTCATCTTCAAAGTCACTGAAGTCACAGACTTAGCTTCAGATAAGCAGCATAAACACACCCTCCCCAGTTAGAGATGATATGCTGTTCTTCTCAATTTTCCTCATAGTTAAAAATTTGCAAAAATGTCAGAATTAAAAAAGACTGCCACTCCAGCTTGATGGAGGTCCAAGACTCAGATCCCTACATCTGAGTTTCTCAAGGACATTTTTTATTTATTGCGAATGCAAGCCTTTATAATTCAACATTTGATTCATTAAGGACAAGACAATTTTATCTAGAGAAAATTTTATAATCTTTAAAAATGTTTCTATTTTCGGCAGTTCTTTCAGTGCATTAACAATACTTTAGGCACATTTTCAAGTGTGAGGTATTACAAAATAATGTGTATGAATGTATACATATATAAGTTTATTAGTCTTTGCCTACACGGGGGATTTAAAAGGAGAATTCATAAACTTTTTCAATCATATGGCACCTGCCGGGTACTTTTTCATTCCTACTTCTTCGAACCCACCTCTTCATAGATACTAGACCATAAGAGTAAAGTTCCTTATGGTGAGACTTCTTTGAGATTTATATTGAGTTTTTTATGGTCATCAAAACACATATGGTAAGGCAGGGGTATTCTTGGTGCCACATGGCACTACTACTTGATTCCCTGTGCCTCTGTTGTCTTGTCTATCAAAGGGGCAATAATAGTCTCTGACCTACCTAGTGGCGTGCCATGGGGACCAAATGAAATAATACATGGGATAGTGCCTGGCACATACTAAACACTTAAAATTTTGTATGAGTATCAGTACATGTAATTATGCAAGGATACATTACCATTAAACCAGATCACAATTCAAAACAAATCAATAATCAAAACACATTTCCAACTATATGGAATCACTGTTGTAGAAAATGCTGTTCATTAGAAGACACGTACTCACGTACTCCATTAAATGTTCATTGGTTGCCTGAATGGATCACAAGAAATCATAGTTAGCTGATTATTCTGCTTTCACTAGTCTGGGACAAGGTGATTTAGGCAGGAAGAATGTGGTTATTCCAGTTGGGACATGTCCAGAACACACGGTTAAACACATCTATTAATAAACTGTGACTTCAGTAATTGAAGGTACACACACAGGCATCATGCATGCTAAAATGACATTTTGTTAATAGACTGTCCTGGCAGGTTGGGGTGTTCTTTTTAGTTTTTTAGCAGAAACAAGCTGCTTCCTAGTCAGGAATCTTAAAATAACTCTGTCATTACATAAACATTCTACATCCACCTTCTGCCAATCCCTGTTCTATTTCTTTTGGAAGAGAATGAAATAAGATGAATCAACATGACCCAGAAGTCTATATTACAGAATGTTAATATTCTGTAAGATGGTGGGCATTACAAAAGTTGTGAAAAGGGACAAATATTACAGGTATGGTTAACCTTTGCAAGAGCATTTTATTGTAAAGGTTCATTGGTTTAACAAGCTAACATGCCAGAGTTCACATAAAAAAGGTGCTAGGGGAATATTGCCATTGGGGTATAAGAATAAACTCAAGAGCAATCTCAGCATGGCCAACTAAGCCATGGGGAGGGAGGCCATTGAGATGATCTCCACAGCTAAATAAATTGCAAACATGACCTGTCCAACAAGTCAAAGCGCACCTCAGAATTGGGCTGCATTAAGCCCAAATTGGATGCAGTGACAACCTCGCATAGGCAGACATGAGTTTTAGGCAACATCAGCCTTTGGGCAAAATTCCTACGTTAGTGGAACTCAGGTAGTAGTGAACCAAGTCAGGCTGATGATTAGGTACAAGTCAAATAGATCCCAGAGGGACAAATCAGACTTCCCAGTAAATAAGAGGAGGCCCAATGAGTGGGGAATCAACAGGGGAAAAGAAGGAAAATGTCTCAGGATGGTTTGTTTAGGCAATTATCATGGAAGCAACTTGGCAGCATAGGATGCATCACCAGTGAGAAGCACTGAAGAAAGGAGCAGAGGCCAACAATGGAATCTGATACCTATGTAGGACTAGGATATAGAAAGGGAGTCAAGAGATCATGGATTAGAACAGGATCTGGCAGAGTAACTAAATGCTGAGTCACTTGAGTAACTCAATAAAGCCAGAAATTAAGTCTTTATTAATGGAAGTACAGTTGATTAATACGTCTAATAGTCAGTACCCAAGGATGGACCACAGTGAACCATGGTCTCACCAGAATGAATTTTGATTGGCTCTCTGATTTGATTTGACTTTCGGGGGATGACACTGTTTCTTTGGAGCTGGAATTTAAGATTGACAGCTTTCAGTTTTACCAACTAGATTGCTTTCTCTTGGAACTCAGCTTTTATGTTGTAAGAAACTCAAGTGTCTTAAAGAGGTCAATGTCATATGGAAAAGAAGCCCTCTCATCAATAGTCCTAACAATAGCAGTCAGCACCAATTGCCAGTCATGTAAAGAAGCCATCTTGGATGTCCAGCCAAGTGAAGCCCTGACCTGGAAAAGAACCATCATGTGGAAAAGAACCACATAGCTGAGCCCAGACAACTCAAAGAATCATAAGAGACAATAAAATGATCATTGCTTTAAGCCACTAAATTTGAGGACATTTGTTATACAGCAACATAAAAGAGTCTGTGAAGGATAGAGGGGACATACAAGATCTTTTATAAAATAGTTTTGATTATATCAGAGGACATTTTAAAATGTGAAGCTTCGTGTTTTAAAAAAAATTAAAATTTCATATGGCATACTCTAACAAAAAAGGGGTTTGTATAATATATTTAAGAAGATTTCCATCAAATAATAGCTAAAAAACATAATGTTTTATGATTGGAAGGCAAACAAAATATCCAAAAAGTTTAGTCTTTGTTGTGTTACTGAGTCAACTAAAAGTAGGATGAAATGAAGTAAAGAGGTTTGAAAAAAATTCTAGATTTCCCAGACCATATGCACTATGACTAGCAATAACTATGAGTATCTAGGGTCTGTCTTTCAAAATGTTGTTGTTCCTTAAGTTGCTGCCATAAATATGATTTCTTCATTGACCTCAACTTTAAGTATGGTCTCTGTGTATCATAGTTATGGCTTACATAACATTACTTCTGTGTTTTTCCCACAGGCCAATGGTTCACAGAGTATCACACTTAGAATAAATGCCAGAGTATAGAGGAAGACCACAATAATGGGTCACATTTGAGAAAAATCTAGAAAGGGAGCCTAGGTGCAAAGTCAGCACTGTTAGAGTTAATGTCACAGCATGTTCTGAGACATAAAAGTCAAGGTAAGTAAAGGTGGGCAAAAGTGAGTCAAGTTCTAGAAATTCTGAAGTCAAAGCAGAGATCAACATTTCCTTGGTTATAATAGCCAACCAAGGGACTGGAGGCTTTGATTCCATATAAGGTCTCAGAGGCCAGTACTGCAAGTATCTAGAATCTAGGAATCAAATCAGTTACCCCAGCAGTGAGAACTCAGAGTGAACTCAAGTTTCCTTTATACTCTCTCTGGAAGTAGTAAATGGTGACTGTAAGAGGGCAGACCACAGCCCACAGATATTTGCAGAACTGAATCTCTTTTGCTTGCAGTTAAAATAATATGGATACTTATTTAGGAAGCCAAATAGAGGATAACATGATGTTGAAATCCCACCATGTTTTATTCTCTAGGACTTTAAAGTTTAAAAGGAAGAATTCTTGAACAATTCCATTACATTTGTTCTCACTTCTTGGCATTCTTTTTCTTTGCAGAGCATATCATAGTTGGTACAGAACATAAAACATTGTGTGGAGAGGGGTTCATCCTTGATGGCATGGTGAGTACTAGCATAGACACATTTGGCACACTGTTGTCTTTATTGCCTTCGCTATTGTGTGGGAAGTGGGGCAATTTCCTTGAGATATAAATTAAAGGTATACCTATTCCATCACTGTCTGTTTCTCAAAGCAGTTGCTTATTAGATGAAAGTAAACGTCTACTAAAGCAGCAATATTTCTCAAGAATCATGACTGAAAGGACACGTTGGTTGGACCAAATACTAACTTTGTTCAGAATGAAGGATTTCCCACTGCAGACCAAATCTTAAGTGACAATTTTAAAGTCCTCCCAGCTAGTACTGGCTTGAAGTCTTCTACATTGGATAGCTACCAGGCCATCTGTCTCCATGAAGAGATTATGACTTAGTTAAGTGCTGAAACAGGAACATATCGACAGAACGTAATGGCACAGAGCTACCCTACCACTTCATAAACTTTAGCCAGTGAAGCCCAGCTCATTGTCCAGTATAGAATGACTGGATTTTCCAAAGATCTTCATGGCTTATCACAAGTCTGGAAATAACATGTCCTCAGTAAGAATATCTTAAAATCTCTTAAATTCACCTTAATGAAAAGAGTTACCAATTTGTAAATGATGGGATATTTTTAAAGAAGGTTTACAGATTTCAAGTGCATACAGTAAGTCACCCTAACAAAACACTGACAAGTGAAATTCATTGGTGGTATGCTTCAACAAACAGAGGGATTAATTTTTAATTGGTATATTAATTGCCTACTTATAAATGGTAGCAATGTTCTAGCATATAAATGCCAAATTAGTGTGATCCAAATACGGTTTTGATTTAAAGAATTCTCTAGCATCCAATTCAGCAAACCTACTGAGTATTGACTCTTCACTAGGCTCTGTGATAGATTCTACAATTGTAAAGATGAATCAGACATGGTCTCTGCCTCAAGAGTTGACAATTTAGTGGGAGAAGAGAAGGATGCAATTAATTATTATATAATATGATAAATGCTATGTTCCCACAATGAACAATGTGTGTTCAGAGGACAAGAGTGAGGGTGAGATTAATTTGACTTAGAGAATACATTAATATGTCACAGGGAAATGACACAGGATTGGGCCTGGCTTCTTCATTTGATGAGGTTAAATAATAGCTCGTGAAATGCAGAAGAGTTGGAAATGTGCAAAGTATGGGCAAAGGCCTGAGGGTAGGAAGAGGGGCATTGTGGGAAATAGCATGGCTGCAGCAACCAGCACCTTGGAGGAAGGTAGGAGATGAGTTACACTGGGTTGCCAGTGCCCTAGTATTCATCCTAGAGTGTAGATACTAGGGAGCTACAGAAGTTCAAAAGCCAGGGAGTTATTTGAAAAAATCTCTATGTATATAAATAATAAGTCATGTAGAAGCCTCTATTGCTTGAGAGAGAATTAGGACTTGTATAGTACAAAAACAAATCTACTTCAGCTTTCAAATTCTAAAACAATAGTGACAGTCATTGCTTTGAATTTTTTAAAAACCAAGATTTTGAAAAGAAAATTGTGTGTGTGTAGAACTGGTAGAATGTATGAGAACACAGTAAAAGATAACTATTACATAGTCCCTGAATGTATATCCCTTTCACCCACATGGCTTCCAACAAATAACTCACAAGTCCCATATTCCATTCTCTTACAAATCTGGAGTCTCTGAAATTATGCTAAAATAATAAGGGAGAGATGGTTGGGTTAATTCTGGAAGTGTTAATATGCCATAAGGCAACTTAAGAGTTTATCTATAAATAATAGATTGAGAAGACACTAGATGAAAAAATAGAAGAAAGTACATTTCATTGCCCAGCTAGGCATTCTGCAAAATATTTAGGGGTCTAGGGACCAGTAAGAACCTTGGACCTAAAGAAGCCACTCGTAGAAATGAGTATCAACACCAAGATGCCCCAGCCTGTGAGTGAGCACCTCCAGTGGTCAGAACCAGGAGACCTTCAGGGAATTAGTCTGGCCTTCTCCAGTTGTCTGTCTTTATTTGTGTCAACATCACTAATGTCTTCTGACCCAAAAAGCTACTTTATGCTGTCCCTCGAGGACATCTTGTCAACACCTGCCTGCAGTTTGGCAACAGAGACATGACTAGGTCTCCAGACCTGTCATGTGGAAGTGCCCCTCTTCAAAGATCTAAAATGCTTGTAAGCCACAAAAAGGAAGTGTGAGGTCTTGACAGTCACCAGGCGTGCAAGTGCTGTAGAACAGAAAGTGATTCTGAATTTCAATTAGAGGAAAGAGTGGGGGTTAGAGGCTGAAAAAAGCCAGACTGATATTCATCTCAGCTACCACAGTGGAGCCATCCACCCCAATATGTTTTTGTAATTCCACAAAAAATCTTCTATCTCTACTACCACAAGAGTTGGGCTTCTGACCTCAACCAGTTAGCAAAGAAAGCCCCTGTGAATACTTCCACTTCGGTGTTGTTAATGGAAAAGGCAAATGGATGTTGGGGAAAATGATAGGTCATCCAGATAGGCACATACCTCAAGGTAATTGATAAAAACACACAGGTCATGTGAAGGAAGCTCTTGCAGTCATTAGTTGTGGATATTTGAAAATGCCTCTGCTTCATGCCCAGTCTTGAAGGCCACCAATTTCCTAGTAAATATACTACTAATCTTTTTAAATAGGTAAATCAAGGTATAAGAATGTACATTCAGGACCAGGCTGTAATCCCAGCCACATGGGAGATGTAGGTCAGAGGATCTTGGCCCAAGACTGACCTCAGGCAAAAGTGAGACCCTGTCCAAAAATAGCTAAAGACAAAAGAACTGGTTGTATGGCTAAGTGGTAGAGCACTTGCCCTAAATTAAAACTCCAGTATTTAAAAAAAAAAAAAAAAAGGAGCACACATATCACATCCATCATTTACCATATTTCTTTAGTTCTACCAAAGTGGAGGAACACAATGAGGGCTAATAGTATCGGATTCCAATTTTATAAAATCTGGAAGGACCCTGGACATGTGGAGTTTCTTCCTATTTGTTTTCTGTGTACAGATGCCTACAAAAAGAGAAGGAAAACAAAGGCACAAGCCATGGCCCCTAGACTGCCTTCTAGGACTGTAAAATCCTGTAGAATCCACCAATTAGATTCTAAGGGCATTGATTTTATAGACTTCTGATTGCTATGGCATAGGAGAGCCTTACACCGAACTCCAAGTGAAGAGAATGACTTTTTTGCCCTCATGAATGAGACATGGGTAATGGTTAAGAAGAGCAATTTAGGAGAGAACTGAGTAACTATTGACCTTTCTGGAGGAGGTCTACGAAGATAGAAGGATCTAAATCTGAAGACCATGTGTTCTAATCCAGTAAGAATGACTAATCATTACATAATCCCTGACTCTATCCCCACCACCCACATAGTTAAAACCAGTAATTTTTTAGTCTTATATACCATTCTTCAGCCTATCTGAGATGATGCTTAAAAAAATTTAAAAAGGGAAGACATGATTTGATTAAGTGTAGGAAGTATAATGTACCCATGTGTTGCTTACATTAACAAAATCTTGAACATTGTGTTCACATGTAAAAGTCACAAACCTCAGATGAGTTTCACTACTGCCCTCCTAAAGGGATCTCAGACCAGTTCTATTAACCCTCCAGCACAAGTAAAAGTACTGGAGGCCTTTCCTCTTCACACCATCCCCTTCACTTTCTTCATATAAGGGCCTCTCTTTGGGGAACTATATCTGTCTAGTAAGAGAGGAGACACGTGGGACAGTTGCCATTGGCTCAGTAAAGTCTCAATGCACAAGTTGGCATCACTTCTGATGTGCACAGGGGTCTGAGGTTCCTATCTTTGGTGATCTTGACATAAGACCAGGGGTGACAGTGAAACAGGGAAGAGAAACAGAGGTCAAAAGACCTAAGACAGCCATACCTGAAGAAATGGACTCTACTCCTGGGGAGACCACTAGAAAGCCCTGAATCATGGTAAAGAGCTACTCACCTAACACATAACTTCACCCACCTGACAAGGTGGGACCTTGGAAAGTACATCCTCCCTGCCCCACTGTCTTGCATGGCTCCTCATATAGGATGCTCCATTTTGGAGGCACATGTAGAAGACAAACCCTAGTTCCCATCAACTGGAGTCCAGGGAACAAGAAAAAACGTGGGGAACTCTCTAGGATCCGAATAGAAAATAAAAGTTCTTTGTGGGGGCATGAACAGTGTTTTTGAAAGAAGACTTCAAATAGTTTAATTATTGGATAGTCTCACATTGTGAATAAGTTTCAGCACAGACTCAGTGCAAGGAAAACTTCACACTGTCTGTTCACTGCCAACCCTCCAGCCCCCTTCACTAAGGACTTTCTATACACAACATCTGTATCTTCCCCCACCAGCTACCTCAGGCCTCAAGCTTTGCTTTTGGGGGTTTTCAGGTATTCTGATTATTAACAAAGGGTTTTTCCACATGGGAATTTGGCTGGGATAAGTCTCTGACAGGGAACCACAACAGCAAGATTCACGAAAGAAGAGCAGGTAGTTGTTGATGGGATAAGAAAGTGGATGACCTTTCAAGATCAGTTCTTCCTCCCTGTGCTTGTAAAAAGTTTGAGAAAGGTGAATCTGAACAGAGCTGAGTAGGGGGTGAGTTAGAGGCAGGAGAGGCTAGATGCAGGGCAATGGGAGCACAAGGACCATGGACAGGAAGCAACAGAAGGAGTGGCAGATTGAGGATGAGAGTGGGAGGTACTGAAACAAGGTGAAGGAGAGGAGGCATTTATTTAACTTGGGTGACCGCCAAGGTTTAGCTTCAGTGGCAATGGGTGACAATGTCATGTCCTAAAATAAGAAATAACTCTGCAAGGAAAAAATAACTTGAGATTCTAGAAACAAAAGGAACATTGCATTGGAATGAAGAAGGAATGGAGGTTTGAAGTATGAGTTTAAAAGTAAGGACATAAGGTGTTAGCGAGGATATGGGGAAAAAGGAACCCTCATACACTGCTGGTGGGAATGTAAACTAGTACAACCACTCTGGAAAAAAAAATTGGAGGCTTCTTAAAAATCTAAACATAGACCTGCCATATGATCCAGCAGTCCCACTCCTAGGGATATCCCCAAAGGAATGTGACACAGGTTACTCCAGAGGCACCTGCACACCCATGTTTATTGTGGCACTATTCACAATAGCCAAGTTATGGGAACAGCCAAGATGCCCCACCACTGACGAATGGATTAAGAAAATGTGATATTTACACACAATGGAATTCTACTCAGCCATGAAGAAGAATGAAATCTTATCATTTGCAAGTAAATGGATGAAACTGGAGAACATCATTCTGAGCGAGGTCAGCCAGGCTCAGAAGACCAAAAATCATGTTCTCCCTCATATGCGGTCTTTAGATCAAGGGCAAATACAGCAATGTGATTGGGCTTTGGTCACATGATAAGGGGAGAGCACACAAGGGAGGTATGAGGATAGGTAAGAAACCCAAAAACATGATAGCATTTGATGTCCTCAATGCAGAGGAACTAATACAGAAATTTTAAAGTGACAGAGGCCAATAGGAGAAGGGGACCAGGAACTACAGAACAGGTCAGTTCGAGAAGAATCAACTTACAGTGTAACACATTTGTACATGGAAGCAATGCTAGGAATCTCCCTGTATAGCTATCCTTATCTCAACTAGCAAAAATTCTTTGTCTTCTTATTATTGCTTGTCTCTCTCTTCAACAAAGTTAGAGCTAAGGGCAGATCAGTTTCTGCTTGAAAGTGAGGAGGTGAGGGGTAGAAGGAGGGGGCAGGGGGGAAAGGTGGGGAGTAAGGGGGAGAAATGGCCCAAACATTGTATGCACATATGAATAATGAAAAAAAATAGATAAATAAAAGTAAGGATATGAAAAGAAGGAGAGAGATGGCGCATACCATCCAGAAATCAACTGTGGGACTCTTCAGTGTCTTCCTCAGTTCTAGCTGGGAAGTCTAAGATCCGAGAGACCTTTCATTCATTCACCTCCTAAATGATGTCCCAGCCATGTTGTGTCCTCTAATCAAGGAAAGCAGGTTACCTCTGCTTCCTACATGTCTCCCCACACTTTGGACTCGGAAGATATTTTCTACTGTTGCATTTTTTTTCTTATTCTACCTTCAGCAGAAAAGAGAAGAAACTGATCACTGTTCTCCATAAAATTCCTCCTTGGAACTCAAAGTTAATTAACTTTTACCGAACCATTCTTGGACACATGGCACAGTGCCAGGTTCCTAAAGGAAAATGAGATAGGATGCATAGGATGGTACTTTAGCACTATAGGAGAAAAAGCAAACCAGTTTAACAGATTAAAGGCCAAGTTTAGCAGTTTTTCTTCCCATAGCTACAAGAGTCTGTCCCATCAAAAAACAAACTCATGCATAGAACAAAACGTTTGCCTCCATAAATACATAGCATTTAAGTTTCTTAAAATCAATTCGTAAGCTCAAGTACTGAGCCAGCTCTAATCACCTTCCTATAAATAATTAAACAATATGAGTCCAATATGTAAAAGTCTTTCTGCACTAGTATCTATGAGACTTAAGGCCCTCAGAGGCCACAGCACTGGGAGGTAGTAATCTGCAGGTTCACCCTAAGCTACTGCATGTACAAACCCTTATCTCACAGTCACCACATTCCCTTTGCTTTTGACATGGGTTCCCAACCAAGGCTGCCCATTAACCTGATGGGTGCTTAAAAAATACTTATGCCTGGGTTGCCCATCAAAGTCTTTTTATCTATGGAAGTTGGATCCAATTAATATTTTGTTATTCTCCCAAGAGAATTCTACTGTGCAATGGAGGGGATATACTGTGTTTCAAGGCCTATCAATCAAACTCCATTGACTTTGCCAAATCTACCTCCAAACACTCTCTAGAATGTCCCAAGTCCCTGAAGCAATAGCCTGACATTCCTGTTTGCCCCACTTGTTCGTGCTGCCCACCTAAGAGCCATGTCTCCTTCCTCACCCCTTTTTTACTTAGCCTCTTCTTCAAGATCCAATTCAAGCCAAGCAGAAAGTGAACTTGTTTCAAAATGTGTGTGTCCTGGTGCCAGAGATATGTCAGCATTTCAGTTTACTACAGTTTGTGAAGAGAATCTCATGACCATAGTCACAGTACAAAGAAATGTTTATGATGGATACACAGCCTGCCCATCAGTCCGTCAGTGTAGTCTTTTATTTCCTACATATTGGATGCAATTCAAAGAAATCAAGTATACAGTTAGTCCCAAAAGTTAAGCTTCTGTCATAGTTTAAGTTGACTGATCTATCTTGAACTCTAACGCATACCCACTGAAAGTGCATTTAAGACCTTTCAAATTGAACATTTCCTTATAGGACATCATCAACTAATACACACCCAAACGAAGGATTGGTCACTGGTCCTTGGAGTATATGAAGTGCCAGTGAGGTTGATAGAGAAATTAGGGAAAGCCCAGAATTAGGGTAAATATATTCTTCTGAACATATTTGTTCAGCAAACACCCAGATCTGGGAGGGTTTTCCTTTATTTTTGGCATGGTTTTTTCATTCTTTTTCTTTTTTGACTTTAAGAGAGAGCAATGTGACTGGACTTTTATCTGCTATCTTCTCTGAGGAGCATAAACAATAGCCACAATTGGCCAATTTGCAGCAAAATTTCTTTCCTAAAATGTTAGGATCCAAACAGTTTACTCTCTACAGAGACTTCTCTGGAAAAACGTCTGTCTGGCTTCTGCTTGGTATCTACCCTAATGCAATCATCAGCACATAACCCAAGTTTCTACCCTATATTTGAGGCTCTGGATAAACCGTGCCTAAGTTGTCAAAAACAATGACCTCAGGTCCTAAGGCATTCAATACCATTTCACTTCACTATCACTCAGAATTATTATATAATTATTATATTAATAATGCTGGAGAAACAGAAGAAATACCTGCTGGAGTCAGAAATCCTGTCTGCAGGCCATTGGATGAGAGTTTTGGGGGGCTTATAAATATGGACCTTGTGGGAGGTGAGGAATACTTTGTATGTCTGTAGTACTAGGCTTATAAAAGTCACAACCACCTCCATTATAGGGACTGGAGACAGAAATAATAGAAGACGTTTCTCGCTGAAGATGTTGTCTGCCATTGAAATGTCAAGTGTTTGAACACCTGTAGACTGAGTATGTCTTTTACTTCATGGCAGGAAGACAAAGAGTCATGTTTAAAATTGTTATTTTCTGTGTAAAAGATTAGCCCACCTGTCACCATTACTCTTAGATGCTGGGTTATGCAAAGGCGGCAGTACACACTCTGAGAGAAGACTTGATTTGGCTCTCCCAATGACTGGAGGAACTTTCTTTAAGAAATGAGAGGGAAGAATGAAGAGAGACATAAAAGTGTCAACAACTGCAATCTGAAAGCATAAAAATCCAATTACAAATCTCTGCATGGAATTTTGAACAATTGCAAGGGGATAGAACTTTGAGTATCAGATCTTCTCCTCCTCCTCCCCCTCCCCTTCCCCCTACTCCTCCTCCTCCTCCTTCTTCTCTCTCTCTCTCTCTCTCTCTCTCTCTCTCTCTCTCTCTCTCTCTCTCCTCCTCACACACACACACACACACACTCACACTGTCATTCAGTTGCATTTTCTAAACTAAAGTAGGGATAATATTTGAACCACACCACAAGCACATCTATGTTATCTCTCTGTTGATCCTTCCTGCGTGGGCCTGTGCCTTTCTCCCACATCAGGTCCTTCACTGCCTTCATATTTAATCCAGGAGGAAGAGTGGGCGGGCAGCGGTGAAGAGAGAAGTTCTGGGGACTGGATACCTCTGTTCAGCGTTCATCTTCTTTGCGTTAGCTGGGAGGCCTTGAGCGAATTACTTGTCTTTCAAATGGGTATGAAAAAAATGCTGTCATCTCCATAAATTACTAGGTGGATTGAAAAGAGACAGCATAAGTTAACCACTGAGAACAGTGCTTGGCATATCATAAGCTTTTGCGGATGCTATCTATTATGACAGTTTTTGTTATGACCTAACTCCTGCTTCTTTTAAGCCTACTATTGACCATTGTACTCCTTAGACATTTTTTTCCAGCAAAATGCCACACACTCTCTCAGCTCCTCATTCTGTCTATAGTGGTCTCACCCACCTTAAACTGCTGGCAAATTCCTGTTCCTGTTCTAAAATGTTCCCCCCGGAATGATCACACTTGCATTATAACCCTTATCATACTCTGTTGTAATTCATTTATCAGTTTATTTCCCCTAAGTAATGAGAGTCACTTGAAGATAAAATAGTCCTTTAATTTTTTTGCATAGTACATGAAGTACAATTCTCAGCACAAATAGTGCTATGAGTTCACCAAAACCTACATCTAACTCTTTTTTCCTGGGCATCTACACTTTCTGGTCCCTTGCAATTTCGGGAGGGCTATATGATTAACTGACACCAATAAAACATACACAGAAATAATGTGTGCTACATCCAGGCTGGGTAGTGCAAGAGCCTATTGCAATTCTCCAATCTTTCTATTCCCCTGACAGAGAAAATGTGGATGCCTCATCTGGGGATGGCAGAGCCAGGCAATTGCCCGGGATTATCACCTGGATCCACAAAGGAATTACAGGAAGACCACTACAAGGCAAGACAAACTTTGACTGGATTAAGCCTACTTCAATTTATGGCTGTCTGCTTTTTGTAGTATTGCCTTGATTGTCATGACCAGTGCAGTTCAATAAATGTGGGTTAAATTGATTCTGATTGAGTTATTATGCATAAGAGTTATCTGGCAAGAAGACTGGGTTTTGTTTATTTATTTTGCTTCAATATCTTCTAAAGTCAACCAACTCTCCTACAAAGGATAATTTTCAGTTGTGTTCCAAGGATCACAACTGAATAGTATTATCTTTCAGTAAATACATTATTTTGTCATCAATGTATTAACATACCGCAGAGCCCATACTGAGCTCAAGAAAAGATTTTTTCCCCCATATTTCACTTAGGGATTGTATCATTTGATGCTAATTAATCTCCCTCATTAAAAAAAGTAGCCTGCAGTACACACAAACTTTCTACTTTAAATCTTTTTAAAACTATTATGCTTCTAGAAAAAAAGACAATAGAGATATCAAACCTTTTTTATTATGATATTATTGTACTTGGGGTACATTATGACATTTACAAAAGTAAGATATCGAACCTCAATACATAATAAATTTCCAAGGTACCCATTCTCATCCTTGTGAGAATCCAAAAAGTGAGAAAACCTGTGTTGGGGATGCCCATCTGAAGCGACAGTCTCGTTTCATTTCCATGAATTTACCTCACTTGCAAATTCTAACATCAAAAATGAGATGAGAGACTGCCAGCCCCGCTCTGGGTTTCTTTTGTTTCTTGGTTGAATTCTGGGAGTTGAGAGCTTAACACTTCCTTTAGCATGCAGTTGGCTGTTAGAGATTTATTCTCCTCAGCTCTTGGAAGGAGGGGAAGCCCAAATGAGAAATTCATCAGATGCTAGTCAGAATGAAAAGAGATCCATCACGCTGTCTGCGAACGGAAATGTGACACGGATCTACCATTGTGGTTTGTTACAAACCATAGTTAAGCCTCTGTGAAGATATGAAACAATGAACTTTCAAAAACGCGTATCATTTGCCCACCCATCCATATCCCATAAATACATAATTAACTTTCTGAACATGGATATTTTGGCATTTAAAAATGTATATTAATTACTTGATATTCTGCCCATTCAAGGCTGGTTATGTAAATACTGAGTTGAGAGACTTCTTAAAATGCACAGAATTTATTTGGTTATCTACAATGGTAATTGCCTAAATACATAATTAGAGTATTTTTAAAACAGGTATTATAGACTTAGTAATCTTTAATGACCTTTTGCATCGTTCTAACCTAAGGTGTCAAGACTTAATTAGAATTTGAAATTTACGGACCATTGACCAAAGCACTGTAATTGGCTTGGGCATAAGCGCCACTGCAGATCATCAGTGAGCCAACTCCTTCAAACAACTGCTCAAAAGGCTACATAAGAAGTGTACTGATTCAGCCGCTTGGACTATTTCTCACAAAGAATTAACAGTTTTAAATCTTTGAAGGAGGCACTTTGATTTATCCACCCTTGATGTGGGAAAGCACCTCTTTACAAATGAATGCCAGTTAGTTGATGTAGGAGGAATGATAGAAGGTTTTTAAATCTCCATTTTACAATCTATACCCCACCCCACCCCATGAAGGCAATGATTCACACAAAGATGATCAAGGGGGATCAAAAGCATTCCATAAAATGTTGTTTGGAAGAAAGACTATTCCTATGGTGTCAGTTGTCATCCATGAATAACTTGCACACAGTAGACACTCTGAGTGATGCTCTGGGTTGTAATATACTGTATCTAGCAACACTTTTAAGGCAGTGTGTGTTTGTGTGTGTCTGTGTGTGTGGTGATACTGGGGTTTGAACTCAGGGCTTTGCATATACTCTACCACTTGAGTCATAACCCCAGCCTCAGCCCTTTTTTACTTAATTATTTTTCAGATAGACTCTGTCTCTGTCTCTGTCTCTCTCTCTCTCTCTCTCTCTCTCTCTCTCTCTTTGATAACAATATATAATCTGGTTCTAATCTTTTAGACCTTTTAGACCTAACCTGCAGTTTTCAGGAAATAGGACAATGTATACAATGCCATCAGGAAACAATTAGGATAATCAGGATGGGGGAACAGTCTAAGACAATGTTCCCTTCCAAAAGTCAACATAATGAACTTTAAAAACAAGGAACTGTAACAGATTAAAAGATACTAAAGAAACACAAGAACATAAGCAACTGTGAACTTTGAATCCTGGTTTGACACAAATAGCTATAGCAGACATTTTGGTAACCAGGAAAATTTAAATTTGGATCAGTTATTAGATTACTTTGGATAATTATTGCCTTTTTCTTAGGTCATAATGATATTGTAGATATGTAAGCAAATGTCTTATGTTTAGGAAATGTATGCTAAGTATCCTTTTATGAGGATGTAACTGTTTCATATCACCCAGCAAAGCAAATATAGTAGAATGCTAACAGGTATCTCAGTGTTGAGTAAGCTCACTAAATGATATTTGCAATTTTTGTATATTTCTATCTATGTATTTATCTGTAGCTATCTGTGTACATGTTTACATCCGTGTGTATGCATTTGTATAAAGTTTCAGGAAGGAGAATTCTTCCATTTTCACATACAAAATGTCTTGCCTTGTCAGCAGTTTTTACAGGCGTGTGTGTTTGTGTATGTTTATGAGGATATTTCTCTAGAAGTTTGTACATTTAGTAGAGTATGATGCACAGCCCTTACTTATTTATTACTGTAGTATTTGTGTCTTATTGAGCCAGAACTGATTTATAGTATGTGGTGCTTCCATTCTGGTCAGCCATTATGGCACTATAGATTTATTGAGCACCCACTAGGGGCAGGCACAATGTGAAGCTTAAGGAACAGTGGAAAGCTGATAAAAAACATGGACTCAGATAGTCTAGGATGAAAGAGAAACTTTAATCAAATTTTTACAAGGATAAACAGTGACAAGCTATGTCAATAAAGTTCATTAACAAGGAGACTAACACGGAAGAGTCTAATTTAGTGTGGGGACTTCAGAACTAAGATGTGAAGGCTGAATAGGCTTTTAATCAGAAAGAAGTAAGGAAGGAAATGAAATCTCCAAGATGGCCAGCTCCAGGAACAGAAGGCCAGTGTAGCTGAAGACATAAAGAACAGAGGAGAGAGAGTAAAGAGAGGCCCAATCACTCAATGCCATCAGGCCATATTGAGGATGACGATCTTCATACAAAGAATGTTGACTATTTTTAACCGTGATACATCATATGACTAATACAATATGACTGAGATTTGAAAAGATCCCTCAAACTATGATACGGTGAATGATTGGGGAATTCAGGATGGGAGCTTGGGGAGCAGTTTAGAAGTGACTGCAAAAATCCAGGAGAGAAATAACAATGGCTTGAAGCAGGGTAGAAGCCATGGGGATAGGAAAAGCAAATGGATTCAAAAACTACTTACGAAATCAAATCTGATTGATCAGTTAAAAAGAGAGCAAGAAAGAGGTATCAAGGTATGCTTCTGGGGCTCTTCTTTGAGCTATTGAGAAGGGAGTGCGAAAGAGAGAAGGATTTACTAACAATGTCTACAAGTTGGGTTTTACGTATGTGTCATTAAGTGGATCTTGAAGCTATCAGCGTCTGCAATGTACCCATAGTGCGTTATCTAATCTCAGATATTCAAAATGTGGGTATAGAACTAAAAGAATTATTTTTAACATTCATTTTAGTGTATGTTCATTTATAAGATAATGGGTTTCACCGTAACATTCTCATTCATTCATATATCTTGATCATACTCACCCCCCCATATTTTTGATGAAGCAAGATTTTGCATTTCCAAATGAGAGTTGCTCTGCTTTGATAAAAATAACCTGAGGAATGATGCCCTTTGCCAACAATTCCATCATTGCTCAAATGCATCTGAGGTTCCTCCTTGAAAATCTGTCTTTAAGAATAGTTTGTAGGTTCTCTGCTGTCAGCCCTTGATTCAAAGGTGTTTCCCAGGTCCTCCCCAACCCCTCCATGTATACCAGCCAGAGGCTGTCCCTAGGCAGGGCACTGTCTTTTTACTTTGCTGAGCTCTTTGAGTTTGTTCACTCTTGGCGAGCGAGCAGGCCCTTGATATATATTTACTAATTACGCTCAGAAGATTGAGCTCATTATCATCTCATCGTAATTTTATCCTATTGGTCCTTCATCAGCATCCAACTTGTTTCTTAATGTAGTCTCTGAACAATTTGTGTCAGGTTTTAAAATAACAAAATCAACTCATAAAAAACCATAAGAATCAGGAGAGAAAAGGGGATGGAGGAGATAAAGGAAAACAGGAAGGAAAAGGACCCTCACATGATAAAAATGTCACAGGTTCTGACAGCATTTCTCTTAGGTATGTTCAGCATGGGCTGGTGAGATCGTTATAGAGCCTCTCAAAATGAGTATAGAAAAGATAAGGCCATTTGAATGCCCAAAGCCACACGAAATAATAATGATAAGTAAGGGTCAAATTAAACAATCTATCCTTTGTGACACAAAAATGAGAGGTTGTGTCATTGCTGACCAGCCATTTTCTAAATGTGGTATGCATGAGATGCACTTGGGACGTGTGTTGAAAGTCTGATTCCTGAAGCTTATTGAGTCAAATACTCTGTGCACACCCTGATGCTTGTGGAGCTGAATGAAACAGATGAGGATTGATGGCAACCTGCAGAACCTAAGCTCTGGTCCTGGCTTTGCTCCTTAATAGCTGGAATGCCACCTGACTCTCAGTCCTCAGGACCTTCTGTAAAGGACTGACGCAGTGTGCTGATTTCTAAAGTACTTTCTAATTCTAGGATTCTGACTGTCTTGAATTCTGTTGCTTTTGTTCTCTAAATAGCCAAGCATCTAAACATTATTCTTGGTCCACAACCACAGATTCTGAACTCCAAAGTTATCCTTTGATTGGCAGGATCACCTGGGCTCATAATTAGGATAGCCATCACATGGTTCATTTTCCCATGGACTGCTGATCCAATTTGTGGTCTTCCACTTTGTTGCCCCATACCGCAAAACTTGATGATTCCACAAAGTAAAAGGTCATGGATGGCTGAGGCCATGTATGTCAGGTGGGCCTCTAAGAGTGGGTACATAGTAGATAAACAGAAAGGGGGATGGGAACTCCAGGCAAGGAGAACAGCATAAGAGCAAACATATGGAGATAGGAATGGGCAAGCGATGCCTAGGGGGTCTCTCTACCATAGTCAGAGTGTTTGCATCAAAAGGTGATTGGATTCAAGACCAAAGTTCTAGAATTCAGATAAAAATTTAACTTTGCTTATTTCCCAAATCAGACTCAGTAAAAAAAATTGGCAAATGTGAAACAGTGCGCTACAATAGTAAGTAGAGTAAGGTTCTTTCATAAGAAGGCAACAGCAATGGTTAAATTCACACTTTGCATGTGTCACTTAAGACTCATCTTATACATTAGCAAACATAAACATCCACGAATGGACTAAGTGGAGAGGTGACTGCGTGTACTTCCAAAGGCAGCTCTCTTTCACAAGTGGGTAGAGAATTAGATTGTGCAGGCAGGAGACATTTGGTTGGGACAGGGCTTTGCTGCCAACTCAGCCTCTGCCATGTCATGAGTCACAGAACTGGCAGGCTCTGAGTACACAAGCGGTCTTAAGGACCCTCTATGTTTGCCAGTTCTACTGAGTATATGGTACCCAACCAATGCCTTCTTTGGGGAGGAGTGTTTTGAATGGAATTTTTCCCTTGTGGGGGGAAAAGGCATAAACAAATTTCCTTTTAAAACTGGTTGATGAAATGTTCCCCAAATTTTCAGAATAGGAAGAGAGACTATACCACCCATGGCTGGGATTTTTCTTTATGCAAGATAATGGAGACTGAAAGGGAGTTCACTGGCTGCCAAGGCTCCCAGGACAGGCTGCTGGCATCAGGCTCTTTGAGTAAGGCAGCAGATGGCCTCTGGGAAGCATTGAAAGTCAGCCAAGGTTTCCCTGGAGAAACATTGGATGGATGTCCTGGTTACTTTGGGCACACATCCTCCAAGGTTCTAAGCAGCCCAACGCTCCTTTAGGTATGTGTGAGTCATATGCCACAGAAGACAAGGGCCTCACCTGTGCAAGAAGAATACATTCTTCTCCCCAAAGTCAGACAGAATGTCACTTTTAGACCAAGCCTTACACCAAGTACTAAAAACCAATCCAGTAAACTTCATGGATGGTTTTGGAGGGTTTAGGAGTTAGCCACCTGCCCCGCTCACCTCAAGTTGGTTAATTAGGTTATGCACAATATCTGCTAACTTGAACTAAAGTGCTATGAGTTTGATTAACATGGATAACTTTTTTCTGGTAGCAGTTTTGTATTTCTAGAGGGAGTTCACAAATACTACCTTGAGTAACCTGGACTTTTGGCTAAGCCCTATTTTCCCCTTGAGTCAATTCACAACCATTTATTGGATACTCACTCTATCCTGTAAGGGCTACCATGCAAGAATGAAGCAAAAGCAAACAAACCAGTGCTTTCCAAAGCAAGCAGCATTCTCATGGCTCTTTCTTTAAAAGTCTTAAATAAATGTGTATCAATAAGCCTAACTCTGCTCAACATCAAGAAGCAGAATAAAGAGAAAGGATCCCTGTTCAAGGATGCTTTAATCTAGCAGGAGAAATAGGGCTCCCACTGAAATGCTCTCTCTTAAAAGAAACAAGATAAACCTCAGTTGTATTAATTGATTTTAATGTCTTGGAATAGACAAAAATATTGTTTTACAAAGTTACCACTTTAGTGTAAGATGTTCCACTGGAAGATTTTGAGGTTGGATGCAGTTGGCTACCTTTCAAAGAAAGCCACATCTAACCTGCTAAGAAATTTGTATACCTATTGGAGAGGTCAGACACCATAGAGAGAATCATTTGTCTCTCTCTTTCAAGACAGGAACTGTTACTCATCTTTGCTGAGCATTTTGGGTGCAGTGAAGGGTTGAGATGTTCCAATGCAGGCTGTCAGATCACTTTGGAAAGCTTCAGATGTACTGTTCTTTGCTTGATAAATATGATTACACTTGCATTTTAAGTTTTTGTTCTCTTTATTTCTCTCCTACTTTTTAAAGCATCTTTCTCCTAAAGGCAAGGAGATCACATAACAAGGACAGGAAGCAAAGCGGAACAAGGAGCTGATGTCTCCAGCGCATTTCATATATGTGCCTGGCTCTGTGCCTATGTCATGTTGCTCTTTAGGCTTCCATTGCCCAAGAACCCATCTCCAGATGTCCAAATCCTGTTCATCATTCAAAGCTGCCATTGGATGCCACTTCTAGGAAGTCCTCCCAAATCTTCATCTTGAGTAACTATTATCTCTTCCTATAATGCTTATTTTATTAGCTCTTTCTCCCATATTTAAACACTTAACATACTGGCTCTTATGATATATATACATCTATATATATACATATATAGATGCATATATACATATATGTATATATAGATGTATATATATCATGTCTTAATAGCCCCTGCTACATCTAAAACCTATTATAGTGCCTCATAAGCAACTAACATTTAGCAAACTATTGTTTGATATATTTGCTGGATGAATAAATGAACTAATTAGTCAATGCAAGTGAGTTCCAAAGGAATTTCATATAATATCAAATCAGGGCATGTAAAAGGAGATAAAGTCATATATTAAATTTAAGATATACATCCTTGGTAAAAGTTATCAATACTTCAAATCATTGGTCAATTCAATTAGCTTAGTCTACCTCTTTCCCAGGCATGGAATTTGTCAAAAATTAAACAAGAAATCAAGTCACACACAGAGTACATTGTTTATACAGTTCATCTCAAGATTCTGCTTCTTTAAAAGGCATTTCTACCTTTATTTCCCTTGGAATTGGGAGGATAATTGGGAAATGGCCCTATGCAAAGTATAAAAATTTATTAGGAATTAGTGTGGGCAAGACTTTCTTTCTTCTATGACTTGAAACCCAGGCCTACTGATAAACTGTAAAATGAGAAGATACAAAACCTGAAATATTCAAAAGCAATATTCTCCCACCTAAAGATTAAAAATAAATGAGACTGCATGTTAAGATGATATGAGAGAAAAGACACAGAGGAACACAGCCCACAGTAAATTAAAATGAACATTGGCAAAATAGTTTGGGTATTACTAGTTTGAAGACTTGAGCAGCTCTAAAATGCATGTTGAACCTTAATCACCAAGCAATCACCAAACAGTACTAAGAGATGGAACCTTTAGGAGGTGATTAGGCCATGAGAGCACACATGAGAGGTGTGCTCCATGAATGGAATTAGTGCCCTTATGATAGGGCTGGAGAGAGCAAGTTTAAGAAGAGCACCATCTTTGAATTAAAATTTCTTACAAGAACCCACAGAGTGGCCCGCTTCCAAGCTTGCAGACATTGTCTGAACAACTCTTTACCTCACTCATGTTGTTCCAAGACTGCTGACTTCTACTCCCTGCCCACCCCCCGGCTTATTCCCATCTTTGTGCTCAGTAACAGCTATTTTCCCTGTTTGGAATCTTCTTCTCCCAGATGTTTGTGTAATTCAGGTCTCATAAAGTAAAACCCTAGAGATGACTACCCAGTTTTATTTTATTTAGTTCATGTCACTATCATTTTATTTTTCACTTGGTCATATTTTATGGCAGAAGATAGTTACCTTTTCTTTGTTTTTTACTTAGTTCAATCTTGGATACATCATAAACCCTCCATCCTTATTCTAAAAGGAATAAATGAATGATGTGCTGATTTTCATCTGACGTCATTCTGCTTTTGATTTTTATTTTAAATTTTCTTGTTCTTAACTATATACTTAATATGGTTTAAAGAAAGAACTACTTTTTAAAGGGTTGTGATCTCTATTTTTTTCCCAAAAGATGGATCTGAGAAATCATTTCAGACAATTAAGGCATGAATTGGCTCAGGATCCCAATACTTATTGGACAATAACCCAGACAGAGTCACTAACAGGCTACATGACTTTGTAGAATCATTCTTTGAATTATAATCAGGGACCCAAAAAAACACAGGCAATTTTAAGGAAAACTGAGGTGAGGTAGAGGCTAGGTATTCCCATTTGCTCTGAAACTGTGGCCTTGAGCAAGTCACTTGACCCTGGGGAATCTCACTATTTCCTTCAGTGAATGAGGAAGTCAGGTCTGAGGGTCAACAGTCAGTCTCTCCATTCTCTCTCTGTCAGTGTTGCCACCACCATAGCACTCTTCACCCAAGAGGCCAGCTGTGGGCTCAGAATATTTTAAATCCTGATTCCAAGAAGTTCCTGCCAACTATTTGAAGCTGGGAAAGATGAAATTTCCTTGCCACTCTGCACTTACAATCCTAACTGTCAATGATTTGATGAGATTGTCAAAAGAGAAGAAGACCTAGAGAGTGCCTTGAGGGCATTGAAGAAGGCAAACTCACCATCATAAAGCATGGGGATCCTAGAATGGGATCCCCATGAGGGAAAGGTTTGGGTATGTTTTGTGCACTGGTATAATTCCAGTGTCTTGATCATGCCTGGGTATAAAGCAACATTCAATAAATAAATATGGAGTTGAATGTATATTCACATCCCAAAGACTTTCCCTTCTTTCATCAGCTCATGTGATGTATACTGTAAAGGTCCAGGTTCAATGATAAGAGGGAAAGGAAAAAGGCCAAGAACTTGGACAGGGTATGGTTGCCTTTGCGCATGCCTCCTGGGTATGACAAAGCTTTTTATTGCAACATGTGTGACTCTGGGAAGATACTCAACCTGTTCACCATGTCTACAGCAGTGGCTGTGAACTGAGCTGTCTGTCACCAGCGCCCAGGCAAGGGATATATGTTAGTGAACAAGTGGGACAGGGACCTTGATGAATCAAAGATCCTTGTTTCACTTGACTCAGGCACTTGATACTCAACTCCTACCTGTTGCATAGCTGTAAGTCCAAGACTGCCATATATTCATTTTTTTTAAGTTAAGAAATAAGAATTGTCAAACTGAAAATTTCTTAATTTTTACAAATTAATAAATGATTAACTTTAAAAAAAAATAAAAACACTGTGATGAAAAAGCAAAACATGGCTATAGACTGAAGCTGCAGCCCTCGACCTAGACAGACAAATTTGTGTATAAAATTTACAGTTTTAATTTAGCAAATGGTCATGTTGAAGATCATGTCAGAACCAGTCAAGCAACTACACTGGAACCAAATTCCAAGTAATTCAAAATAAACTGTTTGACAAGACTTGAGCTTTAAAAATATCTTTTCTAAAATGTCATGGGAATACAGACAAGTGAAACAACACATCAGAGATTTCAAAACCAAAAAGACAGCTTAGCTTCTAAATGAGCAAAGGTATAACTGAAATTGGATTCACATATATTCATATATACACTTCCCACACTTAATATACAAGCATACGATTTTTTATGATGGACAAATAATTTTTCTTGCTTTGATTTGATAACTTCCTGGTCTAAGAGAACTTAAAATGATAACATCCTACAACATAACATTAAATATTTTTCTATAAGTGTGAGTCTTCAACATGCTAGACATATTATCAATTAATTGCTATTACTTCTAATGATGATAATGATAACATAGCATCCATGTTAAAAATATCTATCTCTTGTAACCTAGCTTGAACTTTTGTGTTTATATTTTTCTTATACTATCAGCTAACAAATCTAACTTAGATAAAGGCATAATGCAGATAGTAGGATAAATAGTCCCAAGTTTATAACTCTTTTTATTAGATGCCAACTTAACTTAGGCCCCAAGAGCTCACAGAGAAGTGACTCTCCATGTGTCATTTCAGGTTATATAAGTGCTTAACACAGGTTCCTTTTTTAGCTATATTAATAAAAGCATTGTTCATTACATCGGCTTTGCAGGCACAAGTCACGGTGCCAAACCTATAGGGGAAATGAGGTGATTCATTCTGTTAATCCTGTTCTACAAAGTCCTGGTAAATCTTGCCTCTTGTGTTGAGATGAAATGTTGAGCTTCCAGAAATGTACTACCTCTTGTTTTGCTGACTTTGGTGTTGAAAGACCATACTTAGAACTTTATTTGAGCCATGTGAAAAGTTGCCATGACTTTCAGCCCAACAAAACAAGAAAATGTGATTCTGACATACATTGAGCAGAAGAGATCATTTTGAAAAGCAATTTAATTCAAAATGCAAGATCTCAGAATTCATGGTGATAGACCATGTATCTGAACTCACTGCCCCAGAGTCCTTTCTGGGAACCTCAACCTCTGGGAACCAAAGCACACTGCAGTCAAAATGATAGCTCTGTCCATGAGGTTTCCTTCTTCTCTTGCTCCAGGAGCATTTTAACCAACCAGCATCTGGGGGACCGAGGGCTGTTTCCTCACTAGCTTTGTGTATGTGTGTGTGTGCACGTGCACATGCATACGCATGTGTTTTTTAGTAGGGATATCACCCAAAACCCAAATTGGGAATGTACTTTCAGCCCATTTTCAAAGAACCATGAATAAGAGGTAAAAACTCAAGGTAAATTCAAAAGTGGGAAATTTGAATGCTTACTTGAAAATTTTAGAAAGTCTCAACTGGATTTCTTGTTAAACAGCTCAAGCTTCTTGGTTCCTAGAGTGACCCAGGGACAAATGCTGGGGTTCTTTCCTGTGGAGCAGGAGAGGGGTGTTTTGGGAAAGAAGAAAATCTTGTTTGTATTTTTGCAAAACATTCTTGACTAACAGGAAAATCCTTATACACAGATGGCAAAAGCACATCTTGATTGCATCTTTCTTTTCGTGAACTTTAAAAATAGCTTTGGCATAGTAGGAGAGATAATTGGAACCAAGAATATTAACAAACACTACAGTCAACAATGGGCTACCTTGATACAGGTTATTCATTTTGCACATTTTAACAGCTCTTGTGCCTTTCTCCACTTCTCAGTTATAATCCCACAACTCAATCTTTTTCAGTTGTACAGAACTAAGAAGAGGGCTGCGTTGAGATATGTATATCTAATCCTGTGAGTGTTGAAGAAATGGAGAATCTTATGATTTCCTTTTACTACAAAAGGTGGTAGGTTATGGTTGCTATAGTACATTCTTAGTTATGTTAGCTTCAGCAAGATTTTTTAATCTTCCTGAGACTTGATTTCCTCATCTATAAAATAGGTGCGATAATACTGTCTTTGAACACATGATATGTCATTATTGTGAAGAAAAGGAGATAAGATGTAAAAAGTTGTTTCACTTGCCTGGCATATAGTAGGTACTCAAGAAATGGAACCTATTATACTTACACTAAATAAAGTCATTGGGGAAAAGGCATTCCAGTTAATACTTGTGTTAGACTGTTCCTGCTGCTATCACAAAACACCCTAGACTAGGTGACTTATTAAGAACAGAAACTCATTCCTTACAGTTCTGAAGTCATTTAAATATTCAATTCTGGAAATCAAAAAAGAAAAGATAAGATTTGGATATATGTGTGTATGGGCACAATTAATGCAAATATAGCGTTTACAGCGTCAGGGACTAGAAAAAATCACTTAGAAGGAGAGCGTGAGGAAAAGAGAGACGGTCCCAGGACCACTTCCTTGAACACTCCAAAATTCTACAAAGAAAGGGGACCCAGACTAAGAAGAAGCATCCAAAGATTTATAAGAAAATGAGATGTCTCCAAGGAACAAAAAAATTCAAGAAAGTAGTCATTGTGCCCAAGGATGGCAGAGACATCAGTTAACATGAGGACAAAGAAGTGGCCATGGATCCTTCAATATTAAGATTACTGATGATGTTAACAAAAGCAATTTGTGAAGAGCAGAGAGAGTGGGAACTAATGGAAGAGAGTTAGCTGAGGTAATGGCCACAGAGATTTGTCAGAAAGGAGAGCAGAGTCACACAGTGGCTGGAGGAGGACTCACTTTAACTATTCAAGCAGGAAAGAAAGCTAAGGCAATGTGCCTAGGTATGGATGTCAATAGGGTGGTACTTAGTTACCTGCTCCTTGATTCTATTTTTTGAATAAAGTAAATGGTGAAGTCACAAGATGGAAAGGCAGAGCAGGAGGTAAAACAGTCTGCAGAAAAAGGGGAAAGTCTGAAATCATTGCCTTGGAAAAAGATAATACAAACACCCTGAGAAGCATCATAGGAATTTTGGCTGAAAGTCCACTGGAGGTCTGGTATGGAGTTTAAAAAAGAATCATCAGCACAAGTGTTTTCTTTTTCTCTAACGATATCCGGGTATTTGGGTCAGGAGCAGAGCAGGTTGGTAACTGACTTTAATGAGATTTGGGGTTTGTCAATGAAATATGGAAAAGTGAGAAACAGCAAGAAAAAATGTTTTGAAGAGATGAAAATAGACTGAGGTAAATAAGGAGGACAGTGAAAACATACCTGGGTTTTGGTGGGATGGTGGAGAATAAGGAGGATGGTCCAGGAGGGAATATCTTGATCTTGACTAATAAGTGGAAATTCAGAGCCAAAAATTTTCCAAAACTGTATCACAACATGATAAAGAGACAGAAAGGTGCAGAAGGAAAGGGCCTACTGAGTGTCGACCAGAATAAAACATTGCTATGCACACCAAGACAAATGGTAGACACATTTTAGCATACTGTGTAGGAAGAGACACCCTAAAGTGATTGGGAATGAAAAAAGAGCTTCTCTTCATGAGAAAAAAAAAAAAAAAAAAAAACCTCAACATTTGATTTCTCCTTGCCATCACTGGACTCAGGAAGAGAATGGCATATGTTTGTCAAAATTACTTCATTAATCTATTTTTAAACATGTCATCTGACAAATTCAATCTTAGTGCAGCAGTAAAAGTCTATCCAGGATTCCATTCACCATGGTGCTGTGAGTTCATGCAGAACACAGAGAAATAAAGTAGAAATATATTTGTTTAAAAACCAAAGCAGCAAATGGATATCAGGTACTCTTGATGTCAAACCTCTAAGAAGTAAACAGTGTCACAATCAGAAACATCTAACCTGAAGCCAGTGCTATGACAGATTCCCTTGTTGCTTCGCTAAAAAAAAAAGTCCTGGGAAACAAAATGGAGATAGAACAAAGAAAAGCAATGCAAAGCTGCTGATAGGATTCTGGATAAAAAATATACTTATGGGAAAATTTATATATGGTATGTATGGTAGATAATAAATTGTCTGACTATGATAAATGGTACAAAGGTTATGCAGAAGAAGAGAAATATTACTAAAAAGTCCAGAATAATTGTGTCTATAGCCAACTCTCAAATAGTCCAGGGGAAAAAAAAGAGAGAAAGCAAATTTAGCAACATAGTAACAGCTGATAAAATTAAGTAACTCTAAAATGTTAATGTAACTTACCACTTTTCAGAAGATTTAAATTCTTCCAAATAACAATCAGGGGGTAATAAAAAAAAACATAGTCATCTTCAAGAACAAGGCAGATACTTCATATGTCAAAAATGGAGCCACAGCAACATAGAAATAGGCAAGGAGTCAGCAGAAAACCTACGGGATTCTGGGACAAGAAACAGGTGTCCAGGAGATGGCCTCCTGTGGAATGAAGAGAAAGGAATCTGGTTGCAACAAAGACAGGTGACCTGAGCTAGGTGAATGGCATGAAACCTTAGGCTGTGGACAAGCTCATCTTATAAAAGTGGTGACCTAGTCCAGAACTGGGGACCTCTATGGTACTGCTACCTGAGATGGTGAGAATGGCAGAGAGTCAGGAAAATAGGACCTGGGCCATACTGCTCACTGGGTCAGAAACTAGATCTTTGGTATGTATATAGGGTGAGTTCCAAAACAGACATGCTTCTGGGCTAGGATAATGATGGTTTGGCAGGCTAGATATGGCAGGGAAGGAAAAGAGAATAAGAATAAAAGTAGGAGAAAGAGAGAAAAAAGAGGAAGAGAAGAAGGGGTGGTAGTAATTAGAATTAGTTCCTTTTTAGGATATATTCACACACTATAATTAAAAGAATATAAAGAAAACTATTGGAATGAAAGATAGCCAAAGAACTCAGCAATAGAACTCATTCCCAAAGAAACACAAATAATAATGCAATCATTTGAAAAGAACTTTATAGCAATGTATTGCAACCCTTAGTGAGGTAATGGAAGGGATAACACCCACAGAGAAAGAAAAAATCAAAAATAAAATACACTGTCATGAGGAGGAGGTGGAGATTTTTAATAAATGAAACAGGAAAACTTGGACATGAAAAAGTATAGTCATTGAAATATAAAACCCAAGAAACAGACAATGTAAGCCTGGATTACAAAGACAACTGGAAAATAAGACTAAGGGGTTGAACACAGAATTTAGCCCAGAGAGATAAAGGCATTTGAAAAAATCTGAAAAAAACCTTACAATATATAAATGGTTGGCTAAGAAGTTGTGTCAAATGTTTAAATAGAGGTTCAGAAGTAGGGAGAGATTGGAGAAGAAGCAATACTTAAAGACATAATGACTACGAATTTTCATGGATTTTAAATATTTCCTAAAGTCTTCAAGTACACTGAATGAAGAATAAGACTTGTAGTTTCTGAAACACGTAAACACTGACACAAATTCTTAAAGCTCTCAGGCAGGAAATATAATTTACTTACAAAGAAACTATAGATAGGTCAATTACAAAATTATTCACAGGAGCAGAGGATACCAGAAAACACTGCAATTATAATTTCAAAGTATAAAGAAACAATAATTTGATTTAGAATTCTAGCAAAAAATAAAGTATTCACGGGGAAGAGCAAAATAAGTACCTTTTTAAACAGACAAAGGCTATGCATATTCCCTACCATTTTTGAAAGAACTACTGGAGGATGTTCTGTAGCAGCAAGAATAGTAAACACATCAAAAGAAAGACCTAGTGTGCGAAGTGAGCAGTAAAGTATGTGAATACATCCAAATACTTACTGTATTTATATATTATCACAAGTATTGTTAATTCTCCTCCACGTTAATCTATAAATTTAATACAGCTGCACTAAAAATCCAGAATTTTTTAATGGAATAAAATGAAATAATTTCAAATTTTATAAAAAAGAGCAAATGTTGGCTAGGTACAGTGGCTCACTTCTATAATCTTAGCTACTCAGGAGGTACAAATCAGGAGGATTACCAGGCTGAGCAAAAATTAGCAAGACCACATCTTAATCAATAATTGGACTTGGTGGTACACACCTGTCATCTCAGCTACACCAGAAGCATAGATAGGAGAATTGCAGTCCTGGCCGGCCTAGGTATAAATGTGAGACCCTATCCCAAAAATAACTAAAAGTGAAAAAAAAAAAAAGATTGAGGGTGTAGCTCAAGTAGTAAAGTACCTATCTAGCAAGACTTAGGCTTTGTGTTCAATTCCTAGTACTGCAAAACAAACAAAAAAAAAAGAATAAATATGCACAAACTGCAAAACAATTCTGAAAAAGAAGAAAAGAGAGGAACAAAGTTGCTTTAAGGACAATTAGGATTTTTTGTGGCATCTTTAGGACCTTTTGATCCTTCAAGGAGCAAAGTATTCTTCCAAAAACATTCTTTGATGCCACAAACAGGGCCCACAAACAGAATGAGTAAACTCTGTCTTACTCAGGAGAAATTAAGTTTACATGTTTGCTCATAAAACGCAGTCAGTAGCCAGTTGGGATTTAAAAACATCAAAGTAACAAATGATCCCACCACGTTCAACACTGTCACCCTACAGATGTCAATGGATAACAAGGAAATGACCCTGGAGGTTGTCTACATTCCCAGGACTTCAGTGGTAACTCTCAGCCCCTGCCCCACTGAGGGAGATTCAGGAAAATGAAAATGTCAGGCCAGAAGTTCTGATTCATTTGGTCTGGGTTGGAGCAAAGCACTGGCATTCTTCTAATGTTCTCCATGTGACTGACTACCAGGACTGAGAAAACAGATTTATAGGAAGCTTTCCAAAAAACCAGGATTTATCATTAAAACTTTAAATACTGGCAATTCTGACCGCTAATATTTTAAGAAGTTATAGAAAGGACAAAGCAAAGGGCCAATTAGAAGTCTTAGCTATCCTTATCTCAACTAGCAAAAACCCTTGTTCCTTCCTATTATTGCTTATACTCTCTCTTCAACAAAATTAGAGATAAGGGCAAAATAGTTTCTGCTGGGTATTGAGGGGGTGGGGAGGAGAAATGACCCAAGCATTGTATGCACATATGAATAATAAAAAAATAAAAATTAAAAAAAAAAGAAGTCTTAGAACCATTTTCCCAGCAATTAAGGTAACTAGATAGAGTCAACAAAGAGTCACAGTTTAACAGTCCTCTTGGTGTCTATCCTGCATAAGAACGAGAAGATGAGATTGTTTTCTCAGTGTACCAAATCAAGAATCTAAGCAAAGCATTTCTTGGTAGCATCAGCATAGCTGGTCTTATTTTATATGAGGAGAATTTTCACATAAAGTTACTTAATAATGTGGAAATCTTTAATAAAGAACCAATTATTCCCAATTTGGGAAATAAATACTAGAATATAAATTTTATGAACATGGAAAATATATCTTCCTTTCCACTTTTTTCCTTTCCTATTAATAAGCACACTTTGTCTCTGCTTGAGTCCTAAAGATTAGAAGGTCCATAACAATTGATTTCCTAGGAAACAGAACAATGAGATGTTACAAATGGCAAACAATGAGTAGTCCAAAGGAAGTAGTATGTTACACTGTGTGATCTATAGCAGTGTGTTTGCAAGGAGCCAAGACTTTTAAGGGGGACTTAACAGGTCAGAGATCCCGGTAGGGATATAAATCTAGTAGCCATCCTCCCACACTCAAAAAGGATATGATACTGTCTTTCAACCAATTGTTTAATTCATTTGCCCATTTATTAATTGAATTGTTTTTTCTTTTCCTGTTTGGTTTTTTGAGCTCTTTGTATATTCTGGATAGTAATTCTTTATCTGTTGAATAGCTGGCAAAGATTTTCTCCCATTCTTTAGGCTGTCTCTTGATTCTCATAATTGTGTTCTTTGCTGTGCGGAAACTTGTTAATTTGATGCAGTCCCATTCATCAATTTCCTGAACAACTGAAGTCCTACTCAGAAAACAATTACCCATGTCCATATCTTCTAGAGTTTTCTCTATTTTTTTTAGTAGTTTCAAAGTTTCAGATCTTGAGATCTTTGATTCCTTTACCCACATACACATGTCAATTTCAGATCTGTTCGCATAGTTAAACTGTGGAATCAGCTGAGATGCCCAATAAGGAATGAATAGATAAAGAAAATGTGGGTATACGGAGCCATTAAGAAAAATGAAATTATGTCATTTGCAGGAAAATGGATGGAACTGGAGATCATCATGTTGAGTGAGATAAGCCAGGCTCAAAATGCCAAATATCCCATGTTCTCTCTCATTTGTGGAACCTAGACTTAAAGTGATGATGGTGATGATGGGACTTGAATGTGAAAGGGGGATTGTGGGGGGACCAATGTGGGGGGGGGAGGGAAAAAAAGGATACTGACGGGCAGAGGATCAATTTTACACCATATATATATATATATATATATATATATATATATATATATATATAGCAGTAACATAATGAAACCCATCAAATAGTGTTTGAAAAGAGGGGAAGTAGGAAGGGTGAAGTTGTTCAAAGTACACTGTACTCATATATGGAATTACCATAATGAAACCCCTTTGTATTATTAATGTCTACTAATTCAAAAATACATAAAACTATTTAAAAAGGGTATAATATAGTTGGAAGATAAAACATAAGTGTAAAAGAAAAATAAAACTATAGGATGGAATATTCAGTTGGAATTGAGGGAGCACCCATTCCACCCCAGTGCATTCTGACACAGGGTCTGCCCCATGGAGCTCTAGTCTAGCGGGCTGGCGAGACTCTCACATTGAAGGAATTCTAAATGCTCAAAAACCTAGTTGAACACCTGAGCTAACCTGAGGACAGGGGTTTCAGGTTTGACCACTATTTACTATGCATGGACCATGCGCAAAGCAACGCTTGAGAGTTCCGATAGCCTATCTCTACCCCACCCCACCCCCATCCTCACAGCAGCTGTGCTAGACCAAAAGTTCATTTCAAACATAGAAAACCAGAGACCCAAAGAGGTAAAAAACTTGCCCTAGTTATACAGATGGTAAATGGGAAAGTGGAAGTTTTTTGTTTTTTTAAGCAGTAAATATAATACATGATCGCTCGGCTCACAAAGAGGGGGAAGAAATGAAAGAAGTGGTCGAAGGAGGAAATGGGACTTGGTGGGCTGTGAAGGATGAACAGAATTTACATGGAAGGAGTGGGGAGAGCATTCCAACTGGGCACAGCAAGAGCAAAACACCAATGGGCATGCGCCAGGTGCTTTTGGAGGACTGAGCCCAGGCCTGCGTGATTCAGTAGAGGGAACAAACAAACGACCCCCGGTGCCAGGCAGTAGCTGAATTCTTATTTGTGAAAACATTGCATTTGGTGGCTGCAACACAATCCTGAGGAAATGAATGGGAGTTTTCTCCCTGCTGTCAAGGGCATTCTCCTGGATGATTAATTGACAGCTCTCCAGCCAAGACCCCGCTCCTTCTGGAGGCCATGCCCCTTGGTGTGCACCTGCCACAGCAGAACCGAAGCAAGAAAATGTATTGTTTCCTCTTTTTCTTCTGAGCGCTGCAGCTGCTGGACTGTTTGAAGGAAATCTTCTTTACCTAGAGTAGAAGCCTGAACTTCTCAGGCTGGCAGGATGGATGAAAACTTCACATTTTCAGCACATTTAGGGAAGTGGTATTTTAGAGACTGATTTGAAAGTCCCCATTACTCACACCGCACTGGGGGCTGCTCTCTCCTTCTTGCCTTTCTTCCACCCTTTTTCACCTGGTGGCTTTCTGACCACATTCCTCAATGCCATGGTTTGTGACAGCTGTAGCAATTGCCAGGAATTTCAAGGTCGTGGATGGGGCTTCTGGCTTTCAGAAGTATAAAGCACTTACCCTAAAGGGAAAGCAAATGGAGCTGTTCATGCACAAATTCATGGATGGTCCATTCATTCCAAATAGTTCCAGAAAGTCAAGGCCAATATGGCAATTCTGCCTTATTTGAAAAATTTTTGTGGCTTTGAGGAGTTAAAGTTTCTGTGCAAAGAAACGTTTAAATTTAGGTTTCTTAGGACTTGTTAGCAATATCTGTGGTGCCCTCAAATTTGAACTAAGAGATTTATCATGACGAGCTCCAGCTTTTTTTTTTTTTATAAAAAAAAGCAACCATCACACGAGCACTGACTATGTGCCCGGCAATATCCTATGTATTGCCCATAAATCCCTTCAGTTAGTTTTATTTAACATTTCATTCATTCATCAAGTAGTGATTTATCGAGTGCATATTATGTCCAAGACACACTGTTGGGGTAGATGAAGATTCAGAATGAATATAATAAGTATTTAATAGAGCAGAAAATAACAAAAGGCATGGAAATAACTGATTAGATTAGAGGTCCAGGAGTCCTGGACTGTGGCAGGGTGGATCTGAAGATGTTATTGAGAAGGTGACACTTCACAGATATATGGAGAGTGAGTCTGAGTTGCCATATCTTAAGGGAAAATGGTTGCAGACACAAGGAAGCAATGCCTAAGGTGAGCTAACATAAACAAGGAAAACGAACATAATTTGTTAGAAGACTCTTAGAGAAACCCATGTTCTAACCCTAGGGAGCCAGACGATGCTATATGAGAATGGAAAAATTAACGTGGTAGATGGAATTAGAGTTGCTAATCGGATGACGTGAAAATAGGGAGATTACGCTTTTCCAGGTGGACCCAATGTAATCATTAAGGGTCCTTAAGAGTACAAGAGGAGGTAGAAGAGAGAGAACCATTTAGATGACAAAGTGAGGACTTGGTCAGACATTGCTGGATTGAAGATGGAGGAAAGGACCATGAACCAAGGAGTGTTGTGGCCTCTAGACACTGAAAAGAACAAGGGGGGTAGAAGGTTGTTCCCTGAAGCCTCCAGCAAACAAAACAACTAAGAACACTTGATTTTAGCCCAAGACTTCTAACCTACAGAACCGCAAAAACAATAGATTTGTATTGCTTTAAGCCATTACATTTGTGGCAACTTGTACAAATAACAAACCAATCTCTGCAAAAACAACAACAAAAAACCTCCTCAAGGATTCTTCAAACTCAGGCCAGGATAATAGGCATCAGGATATAGAGGATCTCTTCAAAACCCCTTGTATGAACCAGTGTTGGCCAATTTCCTTCCTTGGGTCACTGCCCTCCAGATTTCCATCATGCCTGGCCAGTGTGAAGAACCTAAGAGTAAGTGTGGATAGCGTCAGGTGAGCAAAAGGAGGGTGGAAGTGGGTGAGGTCAGGAGAGAGAGGGGAGGCCATCGCTTGCCAGGCCACATATGTGATTGGGTCACATACTTTATTGGATAGATATGAAAGTCCCCAATTTACAAAGGGGGAAACAGAGATTAAATAAATTTCTCAAATTTAAGTAAATGAGATTTAACTCAAAGCCTTGGTTCCATCAGCTCGGTCAAAAGGCTCAGAGAAAGGTGATAAAACCCTGGCTCCTAGTAGTGTGTCTGTATATCCCCAGGACACTATGCTAAAGTAAACCCATTTGTGGCAGTCAAAAGCACTGTGCCTTTTATAAGCAGGAATTCTCCTTGTTTTCACATTTGAAGTAGAGTCAGCTCACACCAGGGTATAAACCTTGCATCCTCATTCTCCTCTTTTTTTCTCTTTCTTTCATCTTCTTTGTCTGCTTTGCTTCCGTTACTTCAGGAACAAGGGGATCCTTCTGACTTTCTAGTTTACAGGCTTTTCCTTAATTAAATAAAAAACTGCTACACAATTTAACCAGACTTGATCATGAACTTTTTGCTTTTTGGCCAAGTTGAACTCAAGTCTCCAGACTTTTCCCACTCTTTGAGATCTGAGTTACTCCCTGCGTAGGTGACACACCATCTGTTATTTCTGACTGCCAGTGTCCCTTTTCTCTCTTGCTATAAGTGTCCTAATTTTTCTGTAGGGAACCCCTTGTTCCCCAGTGCATCCAGTGTTGGTAGTTTCGTCAATCAGGGTATCAGATCCTCTTCTGGCCAAGAAGTAAGCAGTGAACTCAAATTTACCCAGTCAGACTACCTGGGGATTGTGCATATGAGTGTGTGTTGATGGAGATCAAACCCAGGGCCTTGTGCCTGCTAGGTAGGCAACCACTTTAGCCTAGTCCAGCACTTTGTATCTAGAAATCAATGACCCAACTATGAAAAATGGTTCATCATGGCAAATCTAAACACACTAACATATTCCCTTATGATTATTTGTCCTGATGTCATGAATTGTTGGGGATATTTCTAAAGATAGTATAACCTCCCAGTTTTTACTTTTTCTTAGATTCAGAAAGCTTTCTATAATCTTTCAATCTTAAAAAAAAATTCCCTATTTATGTTAAACCAAATCAGTTTTGGTTACTTGTAATTAAAAAAAAGTCAACCCTACCTGGTAAAACCTTTCCCCTTGAGTAACTAGCTTATATACTTAAGTTTTAATATTCTGTACTTCAAAGGCTTTGTGTAAATAAGTAAGAATCTATCCTCCTTTAAGTTGTAGATTTTGCTACTTAACATGGAGTATATTTTTCCTCCATATGTGCTTTTTCCAATCATAAACCCAGAGATTTGAATAAAGCAATTCATCTTGCAGCGTATCCAATCATCAGCATCTTACCTTTACTTTGCCTTTTTTTAAAGAGTGAGAAAAATAGAGATTGTTATCCAAAAGTTCAAGCCAACCTCCTTTTTCTTATTTGTTTTAAACGTTACAGAAAACTCCCCCAAAGATTCATCTATCTGAAGTAGTTCTTTCATCCATTTATATGATATCTCCATGTGTTAGTCAGCTTTTCATCAGTGACAAAAAAATACCTGAGATAATCAACTTAAAATGAGAAAAGGTTTATTTTGTCTCATAGTTTCAAAGATTTCAGTCCATGGTCACTTGGCCCTATTGCCTTGGGCCTGTGGAAATGAAAGAGAGAGGAAGGGGTTCGGTTCTAGGTTCCTAAAATCCCCATCAAGAGTACACCTCTAATAATCTAGCATCCTAGATGCTGATTAAGCAACTAGGTAAGCAACTCTTCCCATCAGCACCACAGGCTGGGCTCGAGCCTCCAACACATGGGCCTGTGGAGGCCAGAAAGCTGCTCTGCCAGTCCCGAGCTTCCAAATTTTTTTATTTATATAAAAGAAATAGAAATTCCTATCTTATTTAAACCCCTGTTATTTGGGTTTTCTGTCATTTGCAAGCACCATATTCCTAAATCCTCATGGATATTGCCAGATATATGCCAAACGGGGTACTTACCTCCAACCCCACCTTTTGCTGTCTATGCATACTTCCCTTACTCTGCTTGGGTGATCTTAAATATGGCACAAGATGAATTGTGCTTAACAAAAACACTCACAAAGTACACCTATTAGATATTAAACGTGCTTAGTATATCTAATCACTGAATATTCTAGGCAGGCACAGACTTTGAACTTCACCTCATCCACACCTACGGAAGCTGTATTTATTCCCTGACCTGCAGAGCAAGGTATCAGGCTGGATCGGCCTTTGTATTTTCTACACAGCTGTACAGTTTTCCTAGAACTCTCTGGAAGACCCCAGAGAGGCTTTTTCTTTGAGAAGTTAAATCCTGACCTTACTCTTTGTTCCTGGGCAATTAATTGAACTTCACAGATCTGTTTTCTCACCTATAAATTGGAAGTGATCTCAGAGTTGTAAGGATTAGGTAAGGTTATATTCATGACACCTTTGACATCTGGTGCATCATAAATCCTTCAAACCATTTTACCTGAAACTATGCTTATTATTTCACTCCAAAAGAGAAGATTTAAATGCCATAAAGACATTGAGGTGGAAAATCTCTGCTACTTGAAGATATGAGCAGACAGGAGCTCTGAGGGAGCCCTGTCTTTCTAACCACCACCACAATACCAAAACACCAAGCTCCTCCTATTTCATGATTGGAAGAAAAGCATCTGGGTACAAATGTGTGTGTGTGTGTGTGTGTGTGTGTGTGTAATCTCCATCTCTCATCCATCTAGTTTCAAATAGTTCTGCATCTAATAGATATCATTCTCTCCATAGAGTCCAGAATCCATCAGCAAGGGAGATACTAGGAATGGAAATGGACTTAGTCCCTTTGCTTCCATGCTGCCTCAGTTGCTCTGCTCCCTAGCTCACCAGCCTCTAGCTTGTCCTCATTCCTAGTGAAGATGCCCAAAATTCCTCACCCAAGTGGCCAGGGAGGAGAGGAGAGTGAGGGGACATGTACTCTCCTCAGCCTCCAAGAATATCTCTGGTCTTCCTGAAATGATAAATTTTCCCTGTAATGCTTTGCAAATGTCTAACATCTTTAAAAATAAGTATTCTACATCTATTTGGGAGTCAGTGACAGGAGGATTGCAGTTGAGGTCAGCCCAGGAAAAGTTAGCAGGAGGCCCTTTCTGGGACTGTGGCTCACATGGTAGAGCACTTGCCTAACAAGCTAAAGGCCCTGAGTTCAATCCCCAATACTGAAAAAAAAAGAGAGAGACCTTAAATTTCTCTCATCATCTTATAGAGTAATCTGCAAAAATTTGTCTTATTAAAGTGTTCTTTTTAACTGTACTTCAGCCAAGACAAACAATACTTGGTGCAACTATTTTCTTTCTGGCCAATATAAAATGATGATGGCAGAGAATAAGAAAGAGTTGAGGGATCTGAGCTCCACAACTTGTTTTGACTTAAGGAAAAAAAAGAAATTCAGCCGTCATTTAACAATGTCCCCTGGTGGTTTTGCACCAGTTCCTTTTCAGTGTTATCTGATTTTGGCAAATTTACCAGGAAGACAAGATTGCAGTGCCCACATTTGCCTTTTAAATCTTTCTGGAACCTTATTTGTATCTCTATGTCAACAGAGTGAAGAAAAGCTAGTTTTTCATTTGAAGTAGCCCACAGCTACTGGCATACTCTTTAATTAGTGTCTATGACCGGTTAGTATTGTTTAGATTTCATTCAACACACTTGTCCAGGAACAAACTCCCTTCTCAGCTGCTGTGTGTGCACCAGCTGTCTTTAATCTCTCAGGACCGGATGCACAAACTAAAAATTCTGTGATGAGCACAAATATCTGAGAGTAGGCATTTGTTTATTTTCTGCTTAGGAGACAACTTTTACATATCCTTGCCATTATAAATAAATAAATACCCAAACAAACACCACAGCTCTAAAGTTGAGCATTTCACTTTCAACTCAACTAAGGGCTTGGCTCAAAAAGTGGTAGCACTTTTTGGTCAAGAAAATAGTGCTCTTCTCTTAGAAATGATAAGTTCATTCCTAAAAGCTGTTTTGAAGGCTAACAGACTCATTACAAATAAGCTTATGGTTTCAAGCAAGTCTGTTGGCCAAGCCATACACACTTCATTTCTTTAAAAGTGTGACTGAATGACACTTTTGTGCATTGTTTTTGTGATAGTTAATCTTGATGGTCAACTTGATTGGATTTAGAAGCACCTGAGAGATTAGGAAGGCACACTTCTGGGGTGTCTGTGAGGGTGTGTCCAAACTAACTAAGGTGGGAAAAAAACACCCTTAACGTGGGTGACACCATTTTATAGGTTAGGGGTCCAGATAGAATAAAAGGGGAGAAAGGAGAAAGCCTCTTTGTGCTGCCTGCTCCATGATGTAAGCCACTCTGTTCCACTATACTCACCCACCATGAAGGACTGAAACCTCTGAAACCATGAGCCAAAACAAATTTTTTCTTCCATTAGTTATTTTGCTCATATATTTTGTCACAGTGAGCAAAACTGACTAGCACACTTCTTTTCCTAAATGTGTAGATGGGAATATCTGCAGACAGTGCTGGCCCATGTCCATCCAGATGTGTTGGCCTCATTCCAACACCTGGGACAAGAGGGTACATGGCCATCTTGTCAAAGTTATGTGGAATTAGATGTTGGTGGTGAGGAGAGGTTAGATTACGCTGAGTATACTAACTCTGCATTCCCCCCATAACTTAAGCGTATGATTTCTCTGACTTAATAACTTTATGATCTTACTACCCAGTATTGTTTCTGGCATGACTGTTCAACTAATACTAGGAAATAGCACTTATATCCATGTTATCTGCCCATTGCTGTTCCAAGAACTTTGCAAATATCAATTAATTAATCCATACGAAAACCCTATGAAGTGGATGCCATTACTACTCCATTTTATGATAAGGAACCTATGACACAAAGAAGCGAAGCTCTTAAGAGCAGAGTTGTAATTTAAACCCAGGAACTCCAAAGGATGTGATCTCTACCACCACACTGCACTTCCTGTCTCTGCAGACATCTGGAACCCTAGGCCTTATTTGTATCCCATTATGAAGTGGCCCCTGAGGTTCTTTCTAGTGTAATAGAGTGTAGTTTTGGTCTATGATTCTTGTATAACCAATGGAGCATAAAGAAACTTCTATTACCTGCCCATTCTCCCAAATGATATTAGGTGTTCAATGTCTGATAGGGTTGCATAAAGGACATGGGACCATGGTTTTCTCTTTTTCCAAGAGGAGGAAATTTCCATGAAAATACAACTTAGGACAAACAAGGAAATATCATAGTCACAACCCTTCTAAGTACCATTTTATCAGGCAACTAGATCACAGTTTTTATAATGAGTCCTAAAACTTCATTCAATTACTATACATATCCAAAGAAGAACCAGCACAAATAACTGGGGACCTATGAAATCACAAAAGGTCCTTAATGCAACATGAGATACCAGAAGGTATTAGCTCAGTTCTCAGCCAGCTACCCAAGGAAGCACCAGGAGACCAGAGGAAGGAAGTCAAGGCTGTAATGGTTGCATGTGTTCCCCACAAAGCTAGATAATAAAGGAGAGCAGAGAGTAAATGGCAAAAATTGTGGCACAGAGAAAAAGAAAGATTTTTTAAAGATAAAAAACATGGATACAGTGTGAGTATGGTTCTGGTTAGATGGGAAGGTATGTGATGAAGAAAAATAATCTCAAAGAGAAAGAAGAGCATCTTTTCCTTTCACAAAGATGAAGGGAGAATGGGTCCCACATGGCTTTTCTATTTCACTCCTCAGACTGGAATCTTCAAATATCAGGGGCTAAAAAACTGAAATCATCTTTCTAGGGCTTCACTGACTCCTGCCCATGATGTCTCCAGGAGAAGAAAAGGAAAAGCTACCTGAAAAATGTGACTGACTATTGTTGGGAAAATGAAAATGGGGTTCCAGCAGTCATATATAGGTATTCACAGGTAGCCACAGAGAAGTCTGGGTCATGGAACCTTAATGGCTGATGCTTCTCTCAATCAACTATTCATGTCATTAGTGAAACTATGTGTGCAGAAAAGAAAGCAAAGCAAATACCACTTTAATTTTTCTCTCAGAAATGTATATCAAATACCCTCTGTGTGTGCCAGGCACAGGTGCTAGGGACACAGCAAAGAACCCAAACACAGTCCAGCTCTCACAAATTTTTTATTCTGCTTCCAAATTCATCAAGAGAAATTTGACCCCAGATTGTTGGCCCATGTAGCCTATTCTGCCTTCCTCTGTCTTCAAGTCTATCCTGTGATATGAGATTGCCTACACCTGCTAGTGAGAAAAAAAAAAGAAAAGAAAGAAAGAAAGTGAGAGTGACAGAACGTTTGCCCCAACAGTGAAAGCAGAACTGGCAAAGACCACCTGCCTCGGCAAGGGTGGAGGAGGGGAAGGTGTTCATAACTGAGCAGTGGCCTAGTGGATAGAAGACACTCCTCTGTGGAAGGGATATTCTGAAACTGGACCAGTCCATGAAAACTCCCCTCTTTGGATAGTAGAGATGAGTTGGAAAGAAAGAAGACAGGAGCTAAGACTTTCCCAGCTTCCAGAAATAAAAATCCATTTTCATGTACCATGAATTTAACAGTCACACCAGTGGCTCACAAAAGTTCCTCTTGCCAAGAGATTCATGGATAGCTTCACAGAGTCATTTCTCCAAGTCTTGCTACTATTCTTGTACTTCCTCCTGTAGCCAACACAGGGGTCACTCTGGATCCACAATGCCTTTTAAATACCTGTTGAGAGTCTCAATTCTATTACACAGCCTTTGAAAACAGAATCTACCCAAATATATATAATGTTTCAAGACGAGATAGAAAAATAGAAGATTGGCCATATTTTACCCTATTCTTGGATCCAAAATCATCATTTAAAAGAAACAGAATTAGTCTCTAATGCCATTAATGATGTCAACTCAATTATATTTTGATATATTGTTTGTCCAGTATTCATTTTACAAAACTACAATTTTCTTATTGATTCAAGACCTGCCTTTTCCAGCACATTCCCTTTATCTTCTCATTGAAAGCAGAATCTCCCATCTTGGACTTCCCCACCAACCTTCATAGTCCTTTCTCCCATCCCACCTCTCTTGTGAAACTCCTCAGCAAATCCAAGCCCACCAGGCTTACCTTGCTTCTCCTGATAAATTACAACTCCATAAAGAGGTCTTGGCTCCAGATGCTGAGGCTTATGCCTGCAATCCTAGCTACTAGCTAGGCTGAGATCAGGAGGATCACTGTTCAAAGTCAGCTGGGCAAATAGCTCCTGAGACCTGAACTCCAAAATAACCAGAGAATAGTCGACTGGACGTGGGGCTTAAGTGGTAGAGTGTCTGCTTTTCAAGCATGAAGTCCTGAGTTCAAAGCCCAGTCTCATTAAAAAAAAGTCCCATGGCACATTATGTTAAGTGAAATAAACCAGACAAATACAACATATTTGTCACTCATATTTGGAAGCTAATTATTATAGAAGTAGGGAGTAAAATGGTTTTCACTAGAAGATAGGAAGAGAATAGGGAGGAGAGATAGAGGTCAGATAATGTATAGGAAATACTGCTAGATAGGAGAAATAAGTTCTAGCATTCTACAGCACAGTAGGGTGACTCTAATTTACAACTTACATAGTTCATGAAGAACTATAAGAGAAGATTTCAGAGGCTCCCAATCAAAAGGATGATAAATATTTAAGGAAATGGAAATGCTAATTACCCAGTTTTGATCATTACACATCATATATATTATCAATTGTCAAGCCATACCTCATAAATATGTATAATTAAAAAATAACAAAATAATTTCAAGAAATAACAAAGAAGCCCAACAGAAGAAACTACCTTTTAAAAAGTGTTTGTCAAGCTTGAAACATCTAATAGAGCATTTGGCATATGTTTAGCATGCAATAACCATTTAATGTTAAAAACTACTTATGCAGTATTTATAGAGTATTTAAATAGGTGGTTTCTGTATATTGATTGATTAATGGATTGGCTGACTCAGCGATATTGCTCACTTTTATTAAAAAAAGGAGCAAACTTGGGGTTCACTTAGTATGAAAGGCCCTCAGTAAATGAGGCAAATTGCCACCACCAACCTGCTAAATGATGGGATGCAAGTGGTCTTTAGGTAAAATTACAGCACAGCATAAACCTTTTTGCTGCACAGGTGTAGAATCTGAGGTTAAATTTCCTCTTCCACCTATAACACACATAATGAAAGAAATATAGAAACAAATAATAGGGAAGTAAGTTATAGATGGTCCTTCAAAAGTCAATTTCATCTGTGCATCTAACCATAAAAGCAGCATCTGCTCTGCTAAATACAGGTGTTTTATATCCTTGTCATTAATTGTAGGGGACATTATGTCATCATACATCAACAGTTAAGGTTGGTTAAAGTGCCACTTACTCAGGTGCTGTCATTAATCAAGTTCTTTTCAGCTTGGTGACTCCAGAGGCTTGGCTCCAAGCTGCTCTATGTAAATGGGTTTTCCCTGTAGGTTTGAGGTGTCTTTTTATTATCATTTTGAATGGAAACCTTGGGACCCAGACATAAATGGCCATTAAGGAGCTGTTCTGATGCTTCAGAAAAGAGAAACTTTCCCCCTTGCCTTCATGCCCCCACTCCCAGTATCTCCACCAAAGAGTCACAGTGGAGAAGCAACATCAGCACAAGCTGTTGTCACATGGCTTACCCCATTCATGGAGCACAGCAAACCAGCTATTGCGTATCAGGTGCTTAAGAGAACTAGAAAGCAGGAGCTAGAGAGAGCAGAAGCCTGTGGCAGGTAGCGCCTTCCCTTGCTATCTGACATTCGCCTCTTCCCATTGCCTTCCTGGTCACACCAAGCCCAGGTAGGTTTCCCAGATGCAATCCCTGCTTTCCCCGAAATTGTTTTCCTCTATCCCATTCCTTCAAGTCACTGAAAGTGGCATAAATTGTCAGGGAGAATAATGGAAGCCTTTTAAAATAGTGGTCTCCACACTTTTATCACCTTAATCCTAAAGGTAAAATGTTGAGATAGTATATTGGCAATTCAAATAAGGATCCATTTGATCCTTATTAAGTTGTCACTCAGGGAATCTTACTATCTTGAGAATAAGATCCTGACATATTCCAAGCAGGGAAATGTCCCAACTGTGAGAGATTAGAAGAATAAGGTGGGAGTATTTTTACCATATATTCACTTATTTGCTTATTTGGTGGATATTTATTGAGTATCAAGGCTATGCAAGAGTGATAGATAAAATGATAGTCACAAACAAAGTCCTTGCTCTTGTGAGAAAAATGATCTTTTCTATCAAAGTATTTGTTACGCTCTTAGATTACTTAAAAATTCCTCAGGTCACCATGTTAGGGGACTTGCATGTTTAAAGGGTCCTTGCTTCCTGTACATCTCCATTGCCTGCCAAACTGCATGCCCTATCCCATCCCCCATGCATTTTAGCCAATCGAGGGAGATTGTGAACCTTTGACCTGGACAAATCCCAGGTGAGGGGCAGGTACGACTGTGTTAGGGACATAAGGAGGAGCCACTGTCAGCCATTTTGTGTCTGCGTGATGCTTAGCAGGAGTGAGCACATGCTTGCACCCTCCTGATCGAGAGAAAATTGCCTTGTCAAGATTTTCTGTCTCTTTGTCTGTTTTCGGCACCGGAGGGTTATTAATTCCAACACTCTCAAGCATTCTCAGTAAGGATGTAAATGAACCAGATAACTTCCCAAAATGGAGAATTATAACTGGTTATTTCTCCAAAGGAAAACACTGCGTATCCATGCACACATACAAATAGACTGTGACCTGGAGTTTGAATAGAAGTTGGTTGAGAGAAGCATGGGGTGGTGAGGAGTATTCCTGACGTATGAACAGCAGACAAAAGTACAGTGGTAAGAAGAAGCTGAAATATCCAAAGATTCTAACATTTCCCAAAAGGTTGCCACTACCTGAGTCTAGTAGAAACCCTGTGTAGTTTCTGGGGCTGTTAGTAGGATGGATTTTACTCTCATCATTAGGTTATATGACACATCTAACTTCTAGAAAGAAAGAATCCCCAGATGGACCTGGCCTTTCAAATCTGGGATTAGAAAAGGGAGAGAGAATTCCATGAGCAATTTCTGGCTTGAAGAAGGAGGGAGTCACATGGCAAGGAATGTGGGCAACTTTATTCAACTGAAAGCGACCCTGGTTGACAGCCAGAGAGAAAACTGAGGTGTTCAGTCTTCCAACTGCAAGAAACTGAATTCTGCCAAGAGCAAGAATGAACTTTGTGTACCAGTTTCCTGGGGCTGCTATATCAAGATACCACGGACTAGGTGTCTTAAACATCAGTAATTATTTTCTCATGGTTCTAAAAGCTAGAAGTGCAAGACCAAGGTGTTGACAGTGCCCTTTCCAGGTCTCCCTCCTTGGCTTACAGACAGCTTACGTCTTCTGTTTTTGTTTCTTTACATCATCTTCCCCTCCAATATGGGTGTCCCTGTGTTGTAACTTCCCTTTTGACCAGGACACTAGTTATATTGGACTAAGATCTGTTTAAGGATGTCTTTTACATCTTGATTACCTCCATAAAGATCCACTCTTCAATATTGATATTTTGAGGGTTAGAACTTTAACATATGAGGATACAGTCTATTTAACATTTGACTCAGCCATGTGATGCCCTAAACACAGAAGACAGTTATGCTTGAACTTCTGACTTCAGGATTGTAAGCACATAGGTGTTGTGTTAAGCTGCAAAGTTTGTGGTAAGTTTTGGGAGCATTAATATGAAGCTAGAGCTGCATGACAGACAAGCTTTGTGTGGTATGCACAACCAAACCACACAAAGTCATGAAGACAGTGGCCAAAAAAATTGGCCTATGTTCCTAAGAACAATCAGAAGCTACTGATGGGTTAGGATGGGAACAACATCATCAGATCTGGGTTTTCCTGTGGTCCTCTGTTTTGCTCTTTGCATATTTCTTCTCCATCCAAATGAAAATTCAAAAGAGTGGGTGGCTGCACAGAAAGATGACCAATTCCTTTTCCCACCATAATCCTCAGAGCCTATTTTATTTTTGGTGGTAGTAAGGTTTGAACTTGTGGCCTTGTGTTTGGTTGTCAGGCACTATCACTTGAGGACACCTCCAGTTCTTTTTGCTTTAGCTATTTTTTTGGATAGGGTCTTGGATTTTTGCTGGGTCCAGCCTTTGATCACAGTCTTCCTATACATGTCTGCCTTGTAGTTGGAATGCAGGCATTAACCATGCCCAGCCCTTCCTCATAGCCTGTTGAAAAGGAAGAAGGAGAAAGATGAGGAGACCAGCTACTATTCTAAAGCTCTCAGTGTATTTTCAGAGTTAATTTTTACAACACGCTTCCTGTTAGTGCTATTTTGTTGATGATGAGTTGAGACCTTGTGTTTACCATCATTCCCACGGTCATCAGCTCAAAAGTATGGAACTAGGATTTGGAATCCAACCCTGGTTATCACCAAAGCTCATTCTTTAAATTCATTGCACTAAGCCATCCTCCCAGCCTGCCTCCCAATCTCCCAGCATGGTGCTTCGTGTCCATGCCCTAGGAGAGTTCTATGGATTAGGAAGAACAGGTCAGAGAAATGCCTTGGTGATAGGGTCAGGCGAATCAGCCCAGTTGAACACGGGCAGCAGAACTAGTACACTTGAGCAAGAGCCCAGTTAGCTACCTGGCTGGTCCCATTCCTTCTCCCTTCTTTTCTTGCTTGAATTAATGGTCATGTTTAAGGACTGGAGTAAAAGGGGGGGATAACAAATTCTCTGTGTAATTTTAAGGTGAGACAAGATGTTTTTTTCAAACCCTTCTCAAGAATATCCAAGCTAAGATTGTATTCAGTATCACCTATAAGAGTTGAATTTTTCAGTGCAAAATTCAGAAATGCAGACTCCACTGAGCCATCTCAAGGCACTTGCAACAATTTGAAGAAAACACCCCACTTACCTATCAACCTATCTGTAATCACTGTGAAAGAAGTGGAAGTGAAACAGAGTAAATGCCCTGAAGACAATTGTGAGCATTCTATGTACTAAATTTCTTTCCATGAATTACAAGCAGTATGTATCTCATATGTCCCCTAGAGAATCATTACATTTTATATTCTTTACCTTCTTTGAAAAAGAAGGATGTACTACTTTCCTAGTATTCATTTACATGCCTTTGATAAATTACTGTAACCAGATTAGGGAGATAAAATAACCAGTCTATTAATTACAATGATTATTATTTAATGGAAAATGGGATTCTAGGCACAGTGTATAGTAAAAAGAAAACCTAGCAATGCATTATGTGGATGTGGTATTTTATCTTAGAGAGTAAGATAAGTGTCCAGCCAGTGCCACAATCTGGAGAATATGTTCATTAACTCTGCAAGATTTATATGTATAATTGACCATAATATTTTAACACCATTTCCTTGATTTGGCTGTACATGAAGAACAAGGAAAAACTATAACTTCAATTAAATCAAGTACATCCCTAAATGAATATATAAAAGGCCATGTCCACCCTACAATGTGGGAAGCAGAGGGTTAACAATGGTTCAAAAATATATTTAACATTAAACAATATATTATTACATTTGAATATATTATTACATTTGAATTTATTATTAAAATTTTATTTTTAAACTTATGACTTTTTTTTTAAAAGGTAGAGTTTTAGAGGAGGCTTTTCCCCACATCAATTATCCTTAAATGTAATTAACCTAAAAAAAAAATCAAAAGTAAAATTTTTAGAAAAATATTGACACTTTCTAAAGAAACTTAGCTTCAGTTCAAATTCTGACTCCACTGCACCAGAGAGCCAATCTCATCTCACTTCCCTCAACTGTAAAATCAAGAGCAATGGTTGCGTCCGCTCTCCTGGAGTTCTATGGATTAAAAGAGTTCTGCAAATTTTAGCAAAGGTTAGCCAACTGTCTGTTTTTGTGTGGCCTGCAATCTATCAATGTTTTTGTATTTTAATTGACTGGAGGAAAATTGAAGTAATACTATTTTGTGTCATGTGAAAACTGAATGAAATTCATACGTCAGTGTCCATGAATAAAGTTTTATACAAATGCAGCTATGCTCGTTCACTTATATATTGTCTGTGGCTGCCTCAGCACTACAAGCCCAGAATGTGGTATGTGGGACAGAGACCATACGGCCACCAAAGGCTAAAGTATTTACTATCTGGCCTTTTACAGAAAAAGTTTGCTGATCCCTGGACATAAGAAAGTGGCATATGGACTCTCAAAGTTTGCCACACATTAGAATCACCTGAGGAAACTTAAAAAACCATTTGTCCATTAGTCACACAACAGACCAATTAAGTAAGAACCCCTGGAGGTAGACTCCAGGCATCAATAATTGGAAAACTTCCCAGGGATTTCCAAGGTGCAGGCAGATTTGAGAACCAGCAGACTGATGTGCTGTGTAAGGTCTATAACTTAACACTTAGTAAGATTTGGACCATTGTTAGCTAAAACAATTAAAAAAATCCTCCTTCATTATTCCTTTTTAAGTTTTAGTTAAATGTTTATTTAATATATTCTGGGTACAAAATACTTTGTTTCCCTTCCCTCTCTCTTTCTTTCCTACCCACCTCTGTTCTTTCTAGCATGTAAGAGTTATACAGGAAAAAGTATTCCTCCATATGGTTTAATTTTCTATACATTCACACATTCAATATTTTATATTTTTATTTATTCATTCCACAATCTTTCAGTGTACAATATCAAGTTCTATTCAATACCCATGGTAGGTCAGGGCTCCAAAAATGTGCTTCAAAGTCATAGAGAGAGCACCCTTATTTTTCTAAGTAGCTCTGTAAAAGCCCTTGGATCTTCAAGTAGAAACCCCTGAATCTTCAGGGCTCTTGTGAATAGTCTTCTAATTGGTTTAAGGGCAAGCTGGAAATAATCAATTCATGACATCTTCAATAGGCAACAACTAAAACAAATGCCTGAACGCACCTGTAATCCCAGCTACTCAAGAAATGAAGATAAGAAGATTGCAGTTTGAAGCCAGCCCAGGAGAAAGTGCGAGACCCTATCTAAAAATGAGCTAAAGCAAAGAAGTCTAGGATGTGCCTTGTGTGTTAGAGTACTTGCCTAGTATGCACTAGGCCTTGGGTTCAAGACCACAATTCCTCCCCCCAAAGAATTAGTGTATGTTATGATGGAGTCTAATTCCATCCTGAATAATCCACTCCTTTTTTTTTTTTTTATGACCAATGAACATTCCCAAAGCCCACCAATCAGGAGATGGATATGGGTAGAGATAGAGAGAGGACTAGGATAGAGAGGTGGTATATAGGAGTTTTGAATTCCCCCACCAAGTTTAATTTCAGCCCCATCAGTCTCTAGCTATGTGACATCAGGATAATTGCTCACCTCTCAGTGCCTCAATCTGTTCAGCTATAAAATGGAAGTGATAATTCCTTTCTCCTGTTGCCGAATTAATTCTTTTAAACGTGTTACATATTGTTTTTCCCCTAACTCAGCCTGTAAGGCTAAAAAGATGGTCTTTACAGTCTAATTCATAGAGGTCAGCCCCTCCATGACACAAACTTGACTCTCATCATCAAGGATCTTACTTAAGCACTTCTTCTTCATGGCCAAACATGAAACCCATGGAGGAAAGGATTAGAATGAAACAGACACTCCCCAAGTTACTGTAAGACACTCCCCAAGTCCCTTTCAAGAAGGCCCTACAAAAAGCCAATTTTGTGTACACTGAAAACATATAGTCGTCACTAAGTCCTCTAAATTCTCCATGGGTTTTCTGAGTAATAAACAGACAACAGTTTCTATTTCCCACTACATTAGCCCATGTTCAAGTGTATCTTGCAGACCTCCATCTTGGAGTTGGCTGTAACTCTTAAAAATGCATTCTGTGGGTGGCATATTGTTTCCAAAGTTTTATTTCATTTACACAAAGACTTTCTGTGCTGTATAACCTCCTATATTTTTTCTCGATATTCCTACAGATATTTTCATTGCTTTTGTGCCTTTTCCATTGGTCTCAACTCCCAATTTTATCATATAAATTTTTCATCACCCAGTCAAGAGTAGCTTCATTCTACAAGCGTTCACATGCTTTTTTTTTAATTGCCTTTTTCCAATTTAAAACATTGCTAAAATGGTCATTAGGCTAAGTGACATGCATTTCAAACTCTGATTCACCACCTCACTGTAAACAAATCTTCCTCCTAAACTCAGCTTTCTTAATCCTGTGAATTTCAAAGGTACAAAATATTCTTCATGCTTTCCATGCAGGACTTATCATCATTCAAAATACTTTTCCTTAACTGTGCATGGTGGTACACACCTGTGACCTCAGCTACACAGGAGGCAGAAACAGGCAGATCATGAGTTCAAGGCCATCTTGAGCAAAGTTAGCAAGATCTTATCTCAGAAACAAAATGCAAAAAGCAAAAAAAAGGCTGGTGGTATGGCTTAAGAGGTAGAGCACTTGAGCATGAAGCCCTGGGTTCAATCTGCAGTACTACCAAATACCTTTTCTTGTCAAATAGGTCAATTAATTAGTTCACAGAAAATAATACTTTCATATTTCTTTAATATTTTCATTTTCAATTATAAATCCATCTTCTTATCTTACAAATTGATTCTCTCTTCTTGCCCTCAGTTTGTTAATTTTCAGCACTAAATAATATTAAACAAAAGAGAAAATAAAATGGATAACCAAGAATAACCCAAGATAATGCAATAAGAAACCACATGATAACAGGAGCCTCCTGGGACAGAAGAGAATGGCGTTGTACTCTTCATTCCTAATATTCACCTCTGTCATGAGATACTTTACATTTCCATATGTCACACTAACATTTTCACATTTCTAAAATTGTATTCTGTTTCTTATGTAATGACTTAGAAAAAGTTAACATTATGCAAATTAAGAATTGTACAATTATATGTACATAAAATATTCAAGAAGCTCTAGCCTCTGCATTGCACATTTTGTTTGCTTACTAGATGTGAGTGTATTGATTTCTGTGTAACAACAGAACTCAGGGACCTTATAAAGCCTGTCCACAGGAAACAAATAGAAGGGATCAACACATGTCTAAGAAATCCAACCATTTATCTGTTATTGTTGCATAACAAATTACCCCAAACGTAGTAGCTCAGCACCTGCCCTGACAAATTGTTAACTCTGGTGCCTGAGGTCAGGCACTACTTAAACTCTCAAAGATTCATTGGTCTTATCTTGCATTATGAAGAAAACCAGAAGGTAGTTGTGAGATTAAATGAAGTAATATATGAAAAGCTCTTATCATGAAATCTGACACATGGTAAGTACTCAAAACACATTTGCAATTATTAACCAAGAATAGGCTCCTCTGGACAGTCCAAGATTGAAAGAGAAAAATGAATAATTTTACTGACAAAAAAGTATATATTTCAACATATATGATTATTTCCTCCCATTGGAGGAGGAGATAAAAGGAAAGGGTGTAGGAAGATGAATGTAGTGGAAATGTTATTTACTCATGTATGAAAATGGAAAAATGAGACTTGTTGAAACTATTCCAGGAATGGGGAGGAATAAAGGAGAATGATGGAGGGGGTGAATTCAACTGTGATATATTGTAAGAACTTTTGTACGATGTACCCCCATTGCAGCAATAATATAATAAAAAAGAAAATCTAAATAAACCAAGTATTAAAGAAATTGAAAATAATTATTAAAATGTGGTCCCTGTTCCCACAATCTGGAAGAACATTAATCACCTTTAAGAAACAAGAATTCTCAATAATGTTTAAATTTTATAATCACAAAAAGGGAAACATATCAATTCATCTTTCAAAATGAGGACAACCTTTTTAACAAAACCTGTTAAATACGAAATCCTATGGATGCCTATCAAATATAAAAATGCTAAATAAAATGTTAGCAAATTAAATTCAGATGTATAACAAAAGTTATGCAATGTGACCAAGTAGGGTTGATTTTAAGAATAAAATGATGCTCCAATCTGAAAAATGGATGAATGCAAGTTCCCACATTAGAAGAACAAAAGGTAGAATTAGAGAATGGGATAAAATTCACTATTAATTCCAATCAATTTAAAAACCTATTAATGAAGCAAAATAGAATGACATTCCCCTTAACGTTATTTACGAAGTATCTCTCTGTAACCAACTCTTCCAGCACAATCGGGAACAACACAAGGACACCAATCATCCCACTTCTACTTGAGATTATTTTGCCATTCCAATTAATGCAATTCAAACCAAAAACAAAATATCGTGAAGGTGGGAAAAAACAATCGGGAATTGTAGACGTTATGGTTACTTACCTATGAAAGATATTACACAAAGGAAATTTATCTGAAACTGTTCTCTGATTTTGTAAAAGAAAAATTGTATGTAAATGGAAAAAATGAAACCTGTTGAAACTTCAAGGAATGGGGGGAGAAGGGATAAAGGAGAATGGTGGAGGGGGTGAATTCAATTATGATATATTTGATAAATCATAAGAACTTTTGAAAATGCCACAATGTATGCCCATCCAGAACAACAATAAAAAAGGAAATGTTAAGAGAATGAAAAATATTGAACCAACCCATCTATATATGAATATAATATAACACATTGTACTACAAGTTGTTGAATATTAGGAGAGCATAGTGATAATAAATAATAATGGAGGGAGGGGATGGACTTGATTAAAGCACAATATTTACAGGCCTGAAGTAACAAGATGAACCTCCCCTTTGGACTATCAATACACACTTAAAAAATGAATGGCAGGAGGGAAAATGGATCTTTCCCTGCGGTAGGTACCAGTGGGAGGTGGGTGTACACAAGGAAAGTGGGATGAGGGTGAACATGGTGTATGTATTTTGTATTCATATATGAAAACAGATGAATGAAACCAATTGAAGAGGGAGAACAAAGGAGGGGGTAAATCTAACTAAGATATATTTTAAATACTTATGCAAGTATCACAATATATCCCCCGGAATAACTATTATATGCTAATAACATTTTTTAAACTCAAGGAAAGTATTTGAACTGTCATCCTGGTTAGTACTCAGCAACTATGTCATGGAAATTCTACAGTCTTCACACAGTGTCTGCGCTGATTGGCTCAGCTGCATGGGGGATAAGTATTTTGATTTGTGGCTACTGATAAGATACATCATTGTGAAGGATGACATTCGAGTATGATGTATTTGATATATTGTACGAACTTTTGTAAACACCATAATGTACCCCCCAGCACAACAGTAAAAACTGATGGCAATAAAATAATAGGCAAATCAGCAACTTTCTTATTTATCAATTATTAATAGTTTAAAAATGGCAATATGATCCTACTCACTAGTAGACAAAGACATAAAATATCTAAAAGTAAGATAGACCAAAAATACATATGATCACTTTACTGAGCGTCAATGAAACACACTGCATAGCTATCTTAAAGATGCAAAAATGCCATTTTTCTTTTACAAAAACAAAGAACAGGAAGGCAAAACAGGTCCTGTCTGGGGGGGCAGGTATCAGTGGGAGTGGGGAGGATATAAGGAAAGGGGGTTGGAGGGTGAATATGGTGGGAATGTTCTGTACACATGTGTGTAAATGGAAAAATGAGACCTGCTGAAACTTCCAAGAATGAGGGGAGGAAGGATAAAGGAGAATGATGGAGGGGGTGAATTTAGCTGTAATAAATTGCAAGAAATTTTGTAAATATCACAACATATCCCTAGTACAACAATAATAAAAATTAAAAAAATAAAAGTTGAATACAGAGAAGTTACATTCTTTTAGTAAGAATACCTAATATCACACAGATTTTTCTGTAACTGAATCTGTAAATGTAACTCAATTCTTCTGAAAAGCCAGTGGAATTCCTTTTTGGAGTTTAATAAAACTCTGGTAGATTAAACATGCAACAATGTTTTGAAATAGGAGAATGATGACTTGGGATTTTCCTTAGCAGATATCCAAATGTGTTATAATGCCACAATAGTTAAGTAATTTGACATTGGTGCCAACATGGGAAATCAAGTAGAAAATCCAAAAGCAGCCTATGTATATTTAAGAATTTAGTGAAAGATAAAGTTGACATTTCAAATCTGTGGGGGAAAGATAAATTATTCAATTAATAGCTGAAGAAAATATGATGACTAGTTTTTATAATCTTGAAGTTGAGAAAAGCTTTTTAAACATGACACTACAAGATGAAACCATGAAGGGAAATAAGGATATCTTTGACCTCCAAAAAAATTCTGACAAAAATAAAAGAACCAAAAATAAATTAGGAAAGGATATTTTTAAAAAACAGAAGAAGGGAGCCAGTGTTATCTGGTCTATCATTCTGTCCCTATCTTCTGCCTCATAATAGACATTTACATGAGAGGCGAGAAAAAGAGGTCTTGTAAGGAACATGGGGAAAATGACCACCTCTATTTTTTTATATGAGTAAAAGATAGGAATCAAAATGAAACATAAAAGGTCAATAAAACATTCAAACATGATAACTCTAACTAGTAATACATGCAAACTAATATAACATTTCACCACTTTTCACATATTACTATCTTTCTGACTACTCTGAAAGGGTCAATATGCAGATAAATAACCACTCATCAACTGCTGGGAGAAATTTATAAAAATTTGGGCAGTTTAATTCAAAGTCTTTAAAACTGAAGACTTTTTGACTTATAAATTCCACTCTTAGGAATTTTTCTAGGAGAAATCATTAAACATGTTTACCAAGATATAGATAGATACAAAGATGTTCTTCAAGCATGGCTCTGAAGAGTGAACCACTAGAGGCAAACATTCAAAAATGGAATGGGTTTCATAAACCTTGCTACATTGACATTCAATAGGATGTCATGCAATATGATTGCATAATGATATAGCTATGCATTAACAGCAAAAGAAGCCATGAACACAATAAAAAAATTATTAAAAGAAACACAATGCATTCTAATACCCAATAATCTAATTAATAACATTATCACCAGCTAGCTGTCCAACTCCTTAACTACCATCATCCCTGAGAAAGGCACAAAAAGTTGGATCCACTCCTAGCTTGTGGGCTTAAGATCTAATTGCAAAACAGGAGATGTATTATCTGAACCTCTTAGGACTGCCCTTAGTGCTAGGAGGAAGGTTATTGCAATCTCCAATTTAATCCTTCTCTATTTTTCCCAGATATTTACAACACAGCTGTGGAAAGGTGCTCCTGGTAGGAAGTTGGCAAACAATTTCTTAGGCTGGGAGAAAGTCTCAGATTCAAATGGGGTGGGGAAGAATCCAAGTGGATGAATTTGTTCAAGTTTTGGTGCTGAAGGAAAAAAGTTAAAGATCAGATCTAGAGAGCATCTAATGGTACCAGAGAATAGACAATTATCTGCATAACCCAAGTTCCAAGTTCCTATTTTTTTGTTTTCCAAGTAACATAGACCAAAGTTAATTTCTGCTTATGTATGGAGTCAGTGATTTCATTGATGGTCTACCTGAAGATGCCACACAGATGGCTTTTTCAAAAACATGGATTCGACTTTCCAGATTCAGATTGTAAAAGCTTTCGGCATTTAAAAAATGTTTTCATGTATAACAGACTAGCTCTTTTTTCTTTTTCTTTTTTTTGAGGTGGGGGGAAGTAAGTTGGGTGGAGTAAAATTCTGTGTAATATGGTTTTCATAAATCAAAATATTTTGCAGATGTGTCTAAGATACTTTACAAAAGATACTGAAGGTATTGGTGGGGCATCTGACACTAGCAGGGCTGAAGGAAATCACATAACTTGAGACCAGAAGAATTATCTATTTCCTGGGTTCAGAAACCATAATCAACCAGGCACTGAAGGCTGACATCTATACTCTTAGCTACTTGGCAGGCTGAGATCAGAAAGATGGTGGTTCCATCCAGCCCAGGCAAAACATTCATGAGACCTTGTCTCAGCAATAATGGGATGTGGTGGCATGCACCAGTCATCCCAAACTATGCAGGAGAAGAGTAACAGTTCCAGGCCAACCCATCCTAAAAAGTCTGTGAGACCCCACCTCAACAGAAAAAAGCTGAGTTGTGATAGTGCCTGCTTGTCATTCTAGCTACAAGCAAGAAGAATAAAATAGGAGGATCAAGGTCCAAGCTGGCCCAGGCAAAAAGCTCTAAGTTCTAATCCCAGTACCACCAAAAAAAGTCTTCCTTTAAAATAGACTAGTCCAGATTCCAAGATGGCGGCTAGAGGGAGGAAGCAGAGGAGAAGATTTTACTCCTAAAGTAAAATCTTGCAGAGACACTGGAGATACACCTTACAGACAAAACCACCGAGAAGAGGCAAAACTTTGACCCCTCCACACCTCCAGCCTGTGCATAGCATCTCTACTTCATGTGAAGTGGAGAAACCAGGAAGGCTCCCATGTCACTGCCAGATGGCAGGGCCCAGATGACTTGGGAAGACGCAGACCACAAGGTGAGCTAAGTAGCATGTAGTACTCCTACAGAAAATGCTGGGCCAGATCAGCATAGCCCCCTGGACAGACTGACCCCCACCCAGGGAGAAAAGAAAAAAAACCTGAATAATAAGCAATAACAACAAAAAAAAGACACATAGCAAAGAGGGCGGGGCACCCTGAGTGCCAAAGAAGGGAGGAGGGGAATCCCTCACAACAAGCCGGCCAGAGAAGGCAGGAGTGGCGGCACACACCCAGCAACCAGGAGCGGGAAAGCTTGTAAAAGTGGGAGTGGGAGGAAAACTCCACAGGAGAGGGGGGAAGACCCACTTCCCATGTGAACTGTAAATAAACACGCAGGCCTGAGAAATCTGGTGCAGTGTCACCTCCCCCAGTGTGCTTGCAGAAGGGAAGGATTATAACAGTGGCGGTTGCACCCAGGAGAACTCTAAGTAAACAAAGCCTGAGGGGCCGGGTAAGTGCTAAGCTCACTCCTGAGATCTGCATAAATAAAGCCTCCAGCAACAGCAGGCTGACAGCAGCGGGCAGGTGAGCCTCAGCCTCAGATACCATTCACTGAACTGTCTCCAGACTCTTTTTTTCCTCTCTTCCTTTGATGAGACAACAACCAAATTATATCTGCATGCTGAAAAACCTACTGAAACTGTATTGCATTTGAACTTGGGACACTTTGTGGTGTTTTTTTGTTTTGTTTTGTGTTGTTTTGTTCTGTTTTTTTAGTTTTTTTTTTCCTTTGATGAGACAATGACAGAACTACTTCTGAGACACCATCTCCAGGATTGGAGGCTGTGGGACTAACACCAAAATTATTAAGACTGAAACTTTATTGCATTTGAACTTGGAGATTTTTTTTTCAATCCTCTCTCATTCTCTCTAATGCCTGTTCAGCTTACTGTTGATTAGTACACTATCTCTCCCTGTTTATATCTTTGAAACTTTTGTTTGTTTGTTTTGTTTTTTCTACTTGTTTGTTTATTTGTTTTTCCCTTTTGCTTTAACTTCTTTGCTTTACATCTCCTCTCACCCTTCCATTCTAAATATCACCATTGTTATTATTACAAGCTAGAAAATACTTAATTGCACACAGTACAGGGAAAATAACAACACCAAGGGCAATGACGGGAAGACAGAAAAAACAGGGAAACTAGTTTCCCCACAGCAAAAAATTAGTACTGGAACCAGAGGGAAATGAAGAAAACAGATACTCAGATCCAGACTCCAACAAAACAAAGATAAACTATGCCAAAAAACCCAATGAAACCCACAAGAACACTCTGAAAGAAGAAATCCTGCAAGTAATCAACGAGAATTTTATAGAGATGATACTGGATATGGTCAACCAAAATGTACAGGAGACACTCCAGAAATTCCAAGACAACAAAAACAGAGAATTTGAAAAAGCACAAGAAGAAATAAAAGAAACCACAGAAGCACTGTATAAACACCAAAGTGAAACAAAGAACATAATTAATAAAGAGATAAATGAATTCAGGACAAAAATAGACAATAATAAAGAGGAAGGGACTCAGGATATGGAAAACCTCAGAAAAAAAGAATGAAACAGAACTGCAAAACAAAACGGAAGGCCAATCCAGCAGAATAGAACAAACAGAAGACAGAATCTCAGAACTCGAAGATGAAATGGTAACTAAAGGAAAAACTGAAGAACTATTAGTTAAACAACTCAAGACCTGTGAAAAGAAAATGCAAGAACTCATGGACTCCATCAAAATACCAAACTTGAGAATCATGGGCATTGAAGAAGGACAAGAGGTGCAAGCAAAGGAGATGCATAATATATTCAACAAAATAATAACAGAAAATTTCCCAAATCTAGAGAAATCTATTCCCATACAGATGCAAGAGGCCACCAGAACACCAAACAGACCAGACCAAAATAGAACTACCCCCACAGCATATTATCATTAAAACAAAAAGTACAGAAACTAGAGAAAGAATTGAAAGCTGTAAGAGAGAAAAAAACAAATAACATACAAAGGTAAACCCATCAAAATCACAGCAGACTTCTCAACAGAAACATTAAAAGCAAGAAGAGCTTGGGGTGAGATCTTCTGGGCACTGAATGAAAATAACTTCAACCCCAGGACACTCTACCCAGCAAAACTATCATTCAAAATAGATGGAGCAATAAAAGTCTTCCATGATAAGCAGAAACTAAAACAATATGTGACCACAAAGCCACTACTACAAAAGATTCTTCAAGGGATTCTATACACAGAAAGTGAAACCCAACAACCATGAAAGGGCAGGCAGCACCAAACTATGGGAAAAGAAAAAGCAAGAAAGTAGAGAGTAACCTCAACTTAGGTATACACAATCAAACCTTCAAACAACTAAGACAACTAAATGACAGGCATCACCACATACCTATCAGTACTAACACTTAATGTTAATGGACTTAATTCCCCCATCAAAAGGCATCGTTTGATGAAATGGATTAAAAAGGAAGATCCAACAATTTGTTGCTTACAGGAGACTCATCTCACTGACAGAAATAAGCATAGGCTTAGGATGAAAGGCTGGAAAAAGATTTACCAAGCCAATGGCCCCCGAAAACAGGCAGGAGTAGCAATACTTATCTCAGACAAAGTAGACTTCAAACCTACATTGATCAAACGAGATAAAGAAGGACATTCCATACTAATAAAAGGGGAAATAGACCAAAAGGAAATAACAATTATCAACCTATAGGAACCCAATGTCAATGCATCCAATTTCATCAAACATACCCTGAAACCTAAAAGCATATATTAACTCCAACACAGTGGTTGTGGGAGACTTTAACACCCCATTATCATCAATAGAAAGGTCATCCAAACAAAAAATCAATAAAGAAATCCTATATCTAAAATATACCATAGATCAAATGGACCTAGTTGATGTCTACAGAACATTTCATCCAACTTCTACACAATATACATTCTTCTCAGCAGTCCATGGAAACTTCTCCAAAATAGATCATATCCTAGGGCACAAAGCAAGCCTCATTAAATATAAGAAAATAGAAATTATACCATGCATTATATCTGATCTCAGTGCAATAAAACTAGAACTCAACAACAAAAGTAAAGACAAAAAACATGCAAACAGCTGGAAACTGAATAACTCATTGCTTAAGGAAAAATGGGTCATTGATGAAATAAAAGAAGAAATTAAAAAGTTCCTGAAAGTCAATGAAAAGGAAAACACAACCTACTGGAACCTATGGGATGTAGCAAAGGCAGTCGTGAGAGGAAAGTTCATAGCCATGAGTGCATATATTAAAAAGACTGAAAGATCCCAAATCAATGACCTAATGAGACATCTCAAACTCCTAGAAAAAAAAGAATAAGCAAATCCCAAAACAAATAGAAGTAGAAAAATAATAAAAATAAGAGCTGAAATCAATGAAATAGAAACCAAAAAAAACAGACAAAGAATTAATGAAACAAAAAGTTGGTTCTTTGAAAAAATAAACAAGATTGACCCTGGCAAACCTGATTAAAATGAGGAGAGTAAAAACCCAAATTAGTAGAATCAGGAATGCAAAAAGGGAGATAACAACAAACACCATCAAAGGCCAGGAAATCATCAGAGACTACTTCAAAAACCTATATTTAAATAAATTAAAAAATCTTAAAGAAATGGACATATTTCTAGATACATATGATCATCCAAAACTGAACCAAGAGGAAATTAATCACCTGAATAGATCTATAACACAAAATGAAATTGAAGTAGCAATCAAGAGTCTCCCCAAAAAGAAAAATCCAGGACCTGATGGATTCTCTGCTGAATTCTATCAGACCTTTAAAGAAGAGCTGACACCAACCCTCCTTAAACGGTTCCACAAAATAGAAAGGGAAGGAAAACTGCCTAACACATTTTATGAAGCCAGTATTACACTTATCCCAAAACCAGGCAAAGACACCTCCAAAAAGGAAAACTATAGGCCAGTCTCCTTAATGAACATTGATACAAAAATCCTCAATAAAATAATGGCAAACCAAATTCAACACCACATCAAAAAGATCATTCACCACGACCAAGTAGGCTTCATCCCAGGGATGCAGGGGTGGTTCAACATACGAAAATCAATAAACGTAATAAACCACATTAACAGAAGCAAAGACAAAAACCACTTGATCATCTCAATAGATGCAGAAAAAGCCTTTGATAAGATCCAACACCATTTCATGATAAAAGTTCTAAGAAAACTAGGAATAGAAGGAAAGTTCCACAACATTATAAAAGCTATATATGACAAACCTACAGCCAGCATTATACTTAATGGAGAAAAACTGAAACCATTCCCTCTAAAATCAGGAACCAGACAAGGATGCCCACTATCTCCACTCCTATTCAACATAGTACTGGAATTCCTAGCCAGAGCAATTAGGCAAGAAGAAGGAATAAAAGGAATACAAATAGGTAAAGAAACTGTCAAAATATCCCTATTTGCAGATGACATGATCCTATACCTTAAAGACCCAAAAAACTCTACTCAGAAGCTTCTAGACATCATCAATAGCTATAGCAAGGTAGCAGGATATAAAATCAACATAGACAAATCATTAGCATTTCTATACACTAATAATGAACAAACTGAAAAAGAATATATGAAAACAATTCCATTTACAATAGCCTCAAAAAAAATCAAATACCTAGGTGTAAACCTAACAAAAGATGTGAAAGACCTCTACAAGGAAAACTATACACTTCTGAAGAAAGAGAATGAGGAAGACTATAGAAAGTGGAGAGATCTCCCATGCTCATGGATTGGTAGAATCAACATAGTAAAAATGTCAATACTCCCCAAAGTAATCTACATGTTTAATGCAATTCCCATCAAAATTCCAATGACATTCATTAAAGAGATTGAAAAATCTACTGTGAAATTTATATGGAAACACAAGAGGCCACGAATAGCCAAGGCAATACTCAGTCAAAAGAACAATGCAGGAGGTATCACAATACCTGACTTCAAACTATATTACAAAGCAATAACAATAAAAACAGCATGGTACTGGCACAAAAACAGACATGAATACCAGTGGAACAGAATAGAAGATCCAGATATGAAGCCACACAACTATAAGCAACTTATCTTTGACAAAGGAGCTAAAAATATACAATGGAGAAATAGCAGCCTCTTCAACAAAATCTGCTGGGAAAACTGGTTAGCAGTCTGCAAAAAACTGAAACTAGATCCATGTATATCACCCTATACCAAGATTAACTCAAAATGGATCAAGGATCTTAATATCAGACCCCAAACTCTTAAGTTGATACAAGAAAGAGTAGGAAATACTCTGGAGTTAGTAGGTATAGGTAAGAACTTTCTCAATGAAACCCCAGCAGCACAGCAGCTAAGAGATAGCATAGATAAATGGGACCTCATAAAACTAAAAAGCTTCTGTTCATCAATTGAAATGGTCTCTAAACTGAAGAGAACACCCACAGAGTGGGAGAAAATATTTGCCAACTATACATCAGACAAAGGACTGATAACCAGAATATACAGGGAACTTAAAAAACTAAATTCTCCCAAAACTAATGAACCAATAAAGAAATGGGCATGTGAACTAAATAGAACTTTCTCAAAAGAAGAAATTCAAATGGCCAGAAAACACATGAAAAAATGCTCACCATCTCTAGCAATAAAGGAAATGCAAATTAAAACCACGCTAAGATTCCACCTCACCCCTGTTAGAATAGCCATCATCAGCAACACCACCAACAACAGGTGTTGGCGAGGATGCGGGGAAAAAGGAACCCTCTTACACTGTTGGTGGGAATGTAGACTAGTACAACCACTCTGGAAAAAAATCTGGAGGCTACTTAAAAAGCTGGACATCGATCTACCATTTGATCCAGCAATACCACTCTTGGGGATATACCCAAAAGACTGTTACTCCAGAGGCACCTGCACATCCATGTTTATTGCGGCACTATTCACAATAGCCAAGTTATGGAAACAGCCAAGATGTCCCACCACTGACGAATGGATTAAGAAAATGTGGTATCTATACACAATGGAATTTTATGCAGCCATGAAGAAGAACGAAATGTTATCATTCGCTGGTAAATGGATGGAATTGGAGAACATCATTCTGAGTGAGGTTAGCCTGGCTCAAAAAACCAAAAATCGTATGTTCTCCCTCATATGTGGACATTAGATCAAGGGCAAACACAACAATGGGATTGGACTATAAGCATATGATAAAAGTGAGAGCACACAAGGGAGGGATGAGGTTAGGTAAGACACCTAAAAAACTAGCTAGCATTTGTTGCCCTTAACGCAGAGAAACTAAAGCAGATACCTTAAAGCAACTGAGGCCAATAGGAAAAGGGGAACAGGTACTAGAGAAAAGGTTAGATCAAAAAGAATTAACCTAGAAGGTAACACCCACGCACAGGAAATCAATGTGAGTCAATGCCCTGTATAGCTATCCTTATCTCAACCAGCAAAAACCCTTGTTCCTTCCTATTATTGCTTATACTCTCTCTACAACAAAATTAGAAATAAGGGCAAAATAGTTTCTGCTGGGTATTGGGTGGGGGGAGAGGGAGGAGGCGGAGTGGGTGGTAAGGGAGGGGGTGGGGGCAGTGGGGAGAAATGAACCAATCCTTGTATGCACATATGAATAATAAAAGAAAAATGAAAAAAAAAAAAAAGAAACCAGGGTCTCCTCAGGAACTAGCAGTCAAGGAATCAGCTTAGAAGGAAAGGCCTCTGGATGTGGAGAAGAAATGCTGGAAGGCCACTGTCAGTAACAGCATATTCCACTCAGACCCCATGACCAGACAGCACCCACACTCACCCAGCAGCACTCTGCAGTACCCCACAGTTCCCAAGGGATTAGACAACAATGTCTCTTCTGATCCTCCCATTTATCCTTTAAGAAGGGCAGACAAAAGCTAGCTTCTCTGGAGCACAAACCCTGCTTATCAACCGGTTTGAGGATGTCTTCAAATAAGCCAGGTCAGACAGAAACATAGTACAGGTCAAGCCTGCGAGGTCTCAGAAGCGTAAGGTTGTTATGAGTACATGGATGTTGGAGATTATATTTATATATATATTTATGAAGCTTCCAGTGCCCCTGCCATAGCATTTTATGGAATATGCAATTAGTGTATCTCTGCTACTTGCAATTAGTAGTATTTACCTTTACAACTTTCTACCCAATTTTCTAAGCATATCACACATATTACCTCAGTTTATTCTCACGATTACCATGAAAGACACTCAACAAATATCAATTCAGTGAATGGCTGAACTTAAGTCAATTGAACAGCACTTGGTACTACTTCACAATCATAACATCATGACCTTCATTTGACTCCTACTAAGAAGTATCTAGAAAAGAAAGGGCATGAACGATCACTCTGACTGCAGCACAGAAACTGGGCTGATAAAGAGCAGAACACTTGAAAGAGGAGGCCATGACTCAGACAAATGATGAATACCTAAACTAAGGCTGTGATAATGGATATGAAAGAGAGAGAAAGTATTCAAGTCAACTGGCCCTGGAGATGGGTTGGACAGGTAGAGAAACGAGGAAATTAGAAATGATGGTGGTGTTCAGGGATCCGATCTGAATAACTAAGGGAACTTAGTGTGATTAAGAGAAAGAAAGAAAGGAGGATTTTGGTTTCCACTTTGGATGGGTTGAATTTGAAGTATCTGCTGTGAATCCCAATGCTAATGTCCAGTTGTGTGAAATATGTTTAAGTCTAAAACCTCAGGGTTGCGATCTTGATGGAAAGCATCAGCTTTCCTCAGTCTGACTTGGGAGTTATCCACTGAGAAGTGACACCATAGAAATGCTTGTCACCACCAAGTTACATGGTATGGGCTTTGTCCAATAGTTAAGGGGTCACTTCTTATCTACTTTCCTGTTTTCTACCACTTAGAGGATCTCGCTGCTGTTTGCAACATCACAGTAGCATCTTCTGTATTCTGTCTTCCCCAGCTCCTGCCCTCCTGGACCACCACCTGGCTGATTGCCCCCAGGCCTTAAGCAAAGTTTGTTCTTACTTAGGTTTGCTCCTCCTTGTCTTCTTTCTATACCACAAGGTTTAATCTCCCCCATGGCCTTCCAGATGGCCTATAGGGCTGTGCAGTTCACTACAGAAGTGCCGCTCTAGTCCACTCCAGCTTCCATCCCTGTGCTGGGGTTGACAGTGACTTCCATTGCTGCTCCTGCCACTCTGCCCCAGGTTCAGAAAGAACAGCGACTCCTCGACCAAGCCGAAATGAAGAGTGCCATTTCTCTGGCCCTCTGAGCGCTGTCTCACACCTACATTTGCATTCGTTCTCAGCTTGTTTCCACTCTGCCAGTTTTGTTTGCATGTCTGGCACTCAGGGTGGCTCCCAGGGCTTTTTGCAGCCCTCTTCTCTCACTCAGAAGGAAGGTGGACCACTCTGACTCCAATGTGCCACCAAATGCCAACTGGCAGGTGGCTGGGGTGACGGGAGGGTCATGATGCTGCAGTGCAGTCACAGCAGGCAGGGAATCAGGGCACCAGATTGGCACCCACAATTGCAGCTTCAAAGTATCAACAACAGCCAGCATCCTGGATGCTGGGCCCTCCTGTCACTTCCCACAATCTTAGAATCTACTTAGAGTGGCTTGAATACTAATGTAAGGAAATTCTCCCAAACCACATTTGGTCGAGGAATCAGAGAGCAGAAATTGTATCTCACTCTTTTCTAGATTTGTTAACATACAGATTCATTCCACAAACCCATCTTTATTTCCTCAAAGATGAAGGAGAGAGCAAGCATGTGACATATGCCATATACGATGCTTTTCCTCTAGATGTCTCTTAGCTTCTGCTTTACGGTTTCTAACATTTTGGGATCCAGGGTCATATTTCTTGTGCAACTTTCTACCATCTCCTCCTGCCGTGGGCAGTCACATAATTTTCCCATGGAATGCATGGAACCCATCAGTTTTCCCTTGCAACTAAGCACTACTGATGAATGAGCTCCTATCTAGCTTTGGTTCTCACTCTCAGACAATCATCAATCCTTTCTTGAGAAAGAAAGACTTCTTGCCTCCCTGCACCCACCATTGTTCAACATCTACATAAACTCTCCAGGTTTTTCCTCTTATACCCACGCCCTAGATGCTCCCAGTTCTATTCCACTTAACCATGTAGAGCTCCCCATGCCCCATGGACAACTTTGTAACCAAATGGCATTTACTCTAGGATGTCAGGATACTTCTTGTCAGCTTCTTCAGACCCTCTCTCTACCCTTTTGCACCTTGAGCTGCTCCTTAGGAAGCCAACCCTGGAGGACTGCATTGTTGGGTTCCCTTGCCTGGAGGTGATGGGAGTTTGGCCAATGGGAGATTCCAGCAGGAGAAAAGAAGGTGGGAGGAGAGTGAGATCTCTGCCAAGCACTAGAACTTGGATGCATCCCTGTGTTACAGATTTTAGCTTGTTAGAAGGCGTTTTCCTTACAGCTACGCTTAGTCTCCCATAGCTGCTGTTCTCTTCCCCCTTTAGTTCTAGGGATGGGATCTCACAGTAAACTGAAGTCACTAGCCCCAGAATATTGTGAGATCTCTGCTTGGCTCTCTGAAACCCTCCCCTCCTCTTTATAAATCTTCCCTTGATTAAACGCTCCTCAACTTCCCAGTATTAGTGTGCCATTTCTCTTGTCGGGATCCTGACTGAGACAGAAGACTTCTACCTCCCTACTATAGAAAGTCTTTGTTTATTTAGTTCAATATCAACTATATGTCAGATACTATTCTGTGCATCTGGATTACAGCCATGAACAAAAGAGAAAAATTCCTGGCCCATGGAGATTGCATTATAATAATGGAGGAGATGCATAATAATTTTTAAAGTTTGCAAAGTATGTGATGTAGTAGCAGGTAGTTAGTGCTTAAAGAAAACCTAAAACAAGCAAAGAGGATAGGGAATGTAGGGTTTGAGTCATACAATTTTGTGGATGGTGGCCAAAGATGGTTCCAAAGAGGAGTGATTTGATTGAAGATGTAGCAAGGGCTCTCTGAAGTACAGTCCTTGGAATATTGCTCTCAAAGTGGTTGTCCCTAGGCTAAGAAGGAAATTAAATTTATTATACGACAGCAAACAAAAAGATGTCAAAATGGCAGCAGGTGATCAAATGCCAGCAAAACTATATTATGATAAATCTTCCATTATCATAGTTGGGTTCTCTGCAAAACAGACTATAACATGAAGCTCAGTTTGTAGACTGTTTGTTAGGGAGTGCCCCAGGTATCGACAGCTCTAAAAAGAGGGGAAAGGAACTAGGATTAGTGCAAGGAGAAGTCAAACTGATGTAGGCTTGATAGCCTTAGCCAGCTTCTCAAGGAAGGGCAGGACATGGGGCATGTCAGCTAAGAAAAGGCTATCTGTTGGTAGCCCTATCAGCATCTGGGAAAAGAAGTCCTCTTTTGAGGGGGATCTGGACAGGATGTCTCCATTTCTATCCATCTATGCTAACAATACTTGAAAACACTGTGACTCATTAAGAAACGATAGTTACTAGACATGCAAATAGAAATCTTATTTTTGGTTCTGCATACTAAAGATCTATGATCTTGAGATTGATGTTGGAGAAGATCCTGGAATGAATAAGATGATGGCTATGGTCTCTTATAAAGAATGATAAAACCTAAGGCACAAGCATCATATCATACTACCTTTTGTCAGGGTAGAATGGTAGACCACATCAATTGCCTCTGCTAGTTTTATCAGCTTAATCAGCCCTGTTACACACAGACCTTCATAGTAAATGATTCCTTTTGTTCTGTCCTCACCCACGGTTGACAGGACAGGCTTGACCAAGGGAAACCAATCTGCCATTAGGCCTATGATGAATCAGATTCTCTCCTTCTAGGATTTGAACAAAAAGAAGGAAGGAGAGAAAGGGGAAAGAGGAAAAGAAAGGGAAGGGAGAGAGGAAAAGAAAAGAGAGGTGAAAGGGGGAAGGAGAGGAGAGGGGAAAGGAGGGGAGAGGAGGGAAGGGGAGGAGAGGAGAGGGAAAATAAAGCAGATGATATTAGGTCTTGGAACAGCATGTTCTTGTAGAGGTGGTGGCAAGGCTGTGGCCAAAGCCAAAGTTAAAGGGAAGTGAAAGTAAAAGTCTCACCGAAGCAGTCATCCCCCAGTAAGAAGAATGGAGAAGATATGAGTGCTATTGTGAGTCAGAGAGTGAGAAATATCTCCTTAGGGTTAGCAATATCTCCTCCAAGTGAGTTATATGAGATTCCCCTGCATCCTTATAGGTCTATTTTTTCCTTAAACCACTTTCAATAAATTTGTATTACTTGCAACCCAATAATGCCTAACATGAGTCTCTCATATTCTTATGAATTGGATAATGTACTAGAAAATGAGCCAGATGACAATGTATTAGATGAGTTATTAATTGGTTGAAAAATATACTTCAAAAATAATGCATAATTAATTAATGGGTACAAGTGGCTGTCATCACGCAGTGTGCTCATGGCTGGGTCATCCATAGTTCTTGTCAGGGACTGAAGGTAGGTATCAAGCCACCTTTCAAAGCACCATGATTTGGAGTTAGCACCACTAACCATGGACTTGGCATACAATATTTGTTCAGTACAAACGTGTTGTGTGAATGAAGATACAGATTTTGCAGATAGTATGAATCCAAGATAACTAATATTTCTGATGGATGAAAAAACTAGGAATTAGTATAGTAAAATGTTTAATTCTTTCAATTTTGTTGTGCATAAAAAGGGTTTTCATAGCATTTTCATACATGATCATAATGAACTTTGATCATATTAACCCCCCTCCATTAGTTTTTTATATTCCCCCTCTAACTTCCCGCTCCTCTCTTCCCCTTATCCCTTCCCCCTCTACCTCCCTAGTAGTCCCCTTCTTACTTTCATGGCCTTGGTTGTTTTGTCCTTTGTTTTGTTTCCCCCTAGCTTCTATAAATGAGAGAAAACATGCCGTACTTATCTTTGTAGGACTGCTTTATTTCCCTAAACATGGCGAGTTGCCTGCCGTTCCATTCATTTTCCACAAAATGACACAATTTTATTCTTCTTATGGCTGGGTAAAACTCCTTTGTGTATATGTACTACACTTTCTTTATCTCTTCATGTGTTGATGGACACTGAGGCCAGATTCCATAGTTTGGCTATTATGAATAGTGCCACCATAAACCTGGGTGTGTAAGTATCTCTGTAGCAAGCTGGCTTTGATTCTTTTGGTTAAATGCCCGGAGATATGGCTGGATCATTTGGGAGCTCTACCTTTGATTTTTTGAGGAACCTCAAAAATTTACATTTCCACCAGGATTGAAAAACATTTCTTTTTTCTGGATTCATAAGAATAATTGCAAAATTCTAGAAATGGGTCCAAATCACCCACAGTGCACTGCTTAGGAGCATCCTGACTGAAGTTTAGAGTTTTCCTTGATGGAGGGCTCACAAGTCAGTGTCATGGTGAAGGGACTTGCAGAGGCACCAAGGCAAGATTAGCCTGTGCTAACAGAGATACAACATCTGAAGAAGATGCAGGTCTTCCAGAAGTGGGTATTAAATCACATTGGGTTCTGGGACCACCTTAAAATGCAGTATATGTAGAAGATGGAGGGCAGAATGGCAAAGGGACTCAAAAGTCCTTAAAGGATCTGAGGACCCACAGACTAGCAGCAGGTACTTCCTTACAGGTGAATGAAGGCAGCCTTCAACTCTGTGAACAGTTGTTATGAAGAACTCTTCTCTTTAAGTCTCTCTCAAAAACTGAACACCAGTGATGTCATCTGTATTCTTCCTATCAACAAAAAGTTGATTGAGTAACTTAACTTACCTTCAGTCAGTCATTACCTTGGTTCTGGTTATACTGTACTGAGCAAAGTGGAGCAGGCTGTCTTTAAGGAACTCATGACCTGGTAGGAGCCTGACATTAAACAAAAAGTTGCGATACAAATGTGTAAGAAGGGGTAAGAAGGACAAGTGCAAAGTGCTGTCAGGGTTCCTTGAGGTTTTAAAGATTGATTTGCTTTTAGTTACTTTTTGATTTGTGTTATTTTATTTTATTTAAGAGGTCAAGAGCCAGGCACCCACACTCATGTCTGTAATTCTAGCTACTCAAGAGGCAGATATCAGGAGGATCATGGTTCAAAGCCAGTCCAAGACAAACAGACATATCTCAAAAAAACCCAACACAAAGCAGGGCTGGTGGAGTGGCTCAAGTGGTAGAGTATAAGCCTAGCAAGTGTGAGGCCCTGAGTTCAAACCCCAGTATCTCCAAAAAAAAAAAAAAAAACAGTTCAAGGAAATGAAAGCAAGATTTCTAAAGCCCAGGTTGAACAAAAGAGAGAATAACAAGAATTATTGGGAGACAAAATGCTATAGCAAAACATTAAGGAGGAGATATTTCTGATTTTGTTTTGATTTTGTTTTTGAGACAGGATCTCACGCTGGAGCCCAGGCTGGCCTGGAACTTGCTGTATAATCCAGGCTGACCTCAAACATGCAATCTTCCTGCCCCAGCCTCCCTACTGCTAGGATTAAAAGATGTATGCCACCACACCTCACTCAAGAAAAAGATGTCAAGTAATGGATCAAACTAGGGCATAAACAATGAGCGTGAAGAGAAAGCATTGCATTAAATATTTACTTTAATGTAAAATCTAAATGACTTCAGGATATATTGGAAACAACTAAGGCCTTTGTTAATTTACATTTTTTAATGTTTCATCATTTGGATGAAAACAGGTCTAAAATATTTTATACTGTTTATAAAGAAACCATTTATTGAGTCAATGAAGCACACTTGGAGGGAAGAGATTTGGAAGGGAATATTCAACCTACTTCAGAGAATAGATATTTTTAAGGGCTAAATAGATGTCATCATTAAAGGAAACTCAAAGGATCTCTATAATTTGAAGTAAATCTCTGGAGTTCAGGCTTCTCCAGGATCCCATAATTACTTATCCATTGAGAAATTTTTATTGAGCATTTAAAATACTCACAAAGATGGGTGGGTTTCAAAGATTAATCAGAAAGAGGTGGCATGAAAGAAGAACATTGACTGTGTCCTAACTTAAGTCCCCTGAGACAAGTACAAAGCAAATGACCTAGGGAAATGGTGATGGTTTTATTTCTGTTGTGTCTTAAAAGACAGGGCATGCAAAAACAGGTAGGCAGGCCTTGTAAGAGGAAGCAAGAGTGAGAGCTACAACACAGTTCCAAGGGGTTTGAGCTGGGATGTAAAAACATAGACATAGTGTGGGGTCATGACTGGAAAATGTTAGTAAAACATTCAGCTAATGAAAAATGGGAAGTTTCCCCCAATGCTTGTGCATCATAGATTCATCCGATCTTATAGTTCAAGGGGCATTTAAAAAGTGAACTCTCCAACCCCACTGTTTCATCATTGCTTTGCTATGGCTTTGTCATCTGAGCCAAGACCTGCAACTTCACTGGTCTTTCTTCTGTTAGAGACAAAGACATGAAAATATTGATTTAACTTCTGGGTTTCTGATAATCACATCTTATTTCGTCTCCAATGTTCTCTGAAACTTTGAGTGATATTGTTGCTGTGTAATGAAGTTTTTAGGTCATCCATATATTCCACCAGGTCTGATTTCCATTTATAGTACTCTAAACCTAAATAGAGACACACTGCTTCAGGTCCTCCTGAGATACCTATGTCTATTTTTCTCACCTACTGATTTCAAATAAGTCTTCATATCTCTAAAGATGTGAATGGAGCCAGTTCTGGGGATTCTGTGCCTAAATATGGTCAAGGAAATGTGGGACTGATGTTACTCATCCTCCCAAATCAGTAACAGTCATAGATCTTGCTGCTAAAGAACTGATCTGTATCCTTTTGTTTAAAAAATCAAACTAGGTGCTGGTAACTCAGGCTTGCAATTCTAGCTACTCAGGAGGCAGAGATCAGGAGGATTGCAGTTCAAAGCCAGCCCATGCAAATAGTTTGTGAGACCCTATCTTGAAAATACTCATCACCAAAAAGGGTTGGTGGAGTGGCTAAACGTGTAGGCCCTGCGTTCAAACTCTAACACTGCAAAAAAAAAAAAAAATCATTAAAAAATGCAAAAGACATTCCCTGGCATATGATAAGCTTTCTTTACAAATATCAATGACTTTTTCTAGTCAACTGTCAGTGGCTACTTCTTTTGAGCTACTTTTTTCCCAAATGGTGTGAAGTCAAAAGAATCTATCCTCATTCACCTTCTCAACTTCATCCTGCCCACGGAAAAACTTGACTGTTCAGGATCAAGAACAAAGTAGGACTAAACCTACACAGTATAGAAAATACCTTGACTTCATGATTACTCTGTACTAACCTGAGCTTGCCAGCCATGATAATTGGGCACTGACAATCAAGAGCTTCAAATCATGTGCATCAGTCAATTATCTCTGCCAACTTTGTCTTAATACTAAAGGTGCCACCACTTGTCTGGTTCTGGAGAATGCAAGGCCTGCATTTCCTTTGACAGCCACCCAGGGAGTTTCCCACATTGAAGGATGGGTTATTTAACTTATCACGGCAAGTAATAGTGAAAAATGGTGAGGCTCACAGAGTAACAACCACCTGTCATCTCTTATTAGTTTAGATATTTCACACTGGGGATTTGTTATATTAAAGGCCACTGAAATTACTTATATCAGATAACTGAATTATAATTAAATGCTATGCAGATTATTAAAATAACATTCTTATTGTTATAGGGAAAGTGTAAATAATGGTATTAAGACCATTACAGTATTCATTACAGAATTACCTTATTTCTATCACACCCTATAGGTTTGTCATCAAGTGGAGGCCTTGCCAGCCCTATCTGCACTCGCACCTCCTTTTCCACTTCTGCCCTGCTGAAAGCCCCATCCCAGGTGGATGGAAAGAGTGACCACAGGCTTACAGCTGTATAGTGGAAAGCTTGGGAGGAGATCTGTTGGCTCCCACAGGCTCCAAGCAAGAGAACCTGTGGAAAGAAAACTAATCTGTCATGAAACCTGAAGTTTCTCTGAAGGATTTAACTCCAGACAAAAACAACCAACATCAAAAGTTGAAGGGACTATAAAATAATGGTTTTAAAGTGTTTCACTATATTAATGTCAGTCAAAGTCCCCTAGGTCAGCATCCCCATGGAACAGTAGAGTGTGAGGAACCAAGTCTTTGCCCCACTCAGGTTTGTTCTTCTTTCTACTTTATTTCCAGCTCCATGTCTTCCCATAAAAGTCCAGTTCACTATGGCACCCCATCCCTGAATTCCTACAGCATATGTTGTTTGTATCATTGTATTACTGTGCAGACTCTTCTAGAACCACCACAGAAGTATTCCTCAAATTCGGCAGATATTTCATTTCCACAGGTCATTGACTTTCCTTCCTAGTATGAGCAGGAGACTTGAAAGGTCATTTGTATGATTCTGGCTTTTCTACAAAATCTGTCACAAAAAATACATTATTTTATTATTTATTTAATTATTAATTAAATAACAAATAATTAAGCATGATTAATATTTAAACATATTATTATTATGTGCACAATAAGTACCTGTTGCCTGATTGGAAAGAAATGGTGTCGAGAAAGCTCAAAAACAAGAGAGCCTATGCAGCAAATATTGCTACCAAACTAATGGCACTCCTATAACTGAATCTGAGATGATTGAAAAGATACAAATCAAAGCCTGCTGTAACTCACTTTTAATTTTTTTATAGTAAACTATCATGTCCTATAGTAAACTATCATCTGCAGAACTCAGGTTTGATGCACTGAAAAGTCAGCAGAGGATTGTGATGAAGAGCTTATGATGTCAGTATCAGATTTCCTCAGTGGGAATTTTGAAAAGTCCTGCTAGGACATGTGAACATTCCCTTTTGAAAGGAACATGATCCATTCTTCCGATTCCCCTTTTCAGCACTCAGGCCACAAGAGCTCCACATCAGGACTCGAGTGGAAAAGCACATGCAAGAAACACATAAGGAGAAAACCTGGCATTTCCAAAAGGAAAATCTTAAATAACGATAATACAGCCCAATGTGACAGCTTTAAATAGCCTTCCAGTTTAGGAAGATGTTTTGGACAATGATTGTTTAGCCCCCACGTGAACCCCACTTACATCCATTACTTCAGTTATCTGGTCAACATGCATAAGACTTCAGCGCATCCATGACCATATACACACATGGAGAGTCCATCCACATGAGTGGCCTCAGCCCCTTTCTTTCCCACTCCTACCCATTAGTAGACACTGAGGACCTATACCCTGGAGCCTCAGTTTACTTACTTACCCTGTAAACCTGACCAATAGTGTAACATAGCGGAAGAGTACAGGGTTTTGGACTAGCCAGCAAAACACCATCCTTTGCTAGCAAGGAGCACAAAGGTTCACTCCTCATAGTTTTTGTTGAAGGTGCTCAATATGTGTTGTTTCCCCTCTGCCATCCTGGCCAGGTCTCTTTGTCCTCTGCTTCCACTACTAGATGGGCTCCTGCTCTAAGTCACTAACTACCAGTGACTCCTATTACCTTCAGCCTCCTGTGTGTTTTCTTTGTCCACCAGATTAGACCCACTCCAGTGCTGGAGGTGAGGGAAGATACAGCTCAGTCACCACGTTACATTGAGGAAATGTAATCTGAGGCCATGGCCAACACCATGCAACCCCCACCCATTCCTAGCTTCAAGTCCTCTGCCACCAGCCCTTGTTGAGGTCCCAGAATGTCTTCTTCTTGTCTTCAATGAGATTTCCATTTGAAAGACTGATTGCTCTGAACCAGGTATAGTACATATCAAAGCCAGCGGAAAAAAAATGTCATGCCTCCCTTGTATCTTATGTTTTTTTCACGTAGTCTTAAAATACTTTGTAACATTCTTGTGTTGTATTAAAGCCCTAGTCAGAAAAAAATATAAATATATAAAGAGAAGAAACACCTATGTAAGGAGCCATACACATTATCATTAGGAAGGATGATAAAACTTTTAACTATAAGGTGAAAAATGCAGAAATTCATGAACCAAATTGTACAGGTTTGAAATCTGAATCTGTTGTATCATTTGGGACAATTTACTTTTCCATTGTGCCTCACTTTCCTCTTCTGTAAAGTGAGGTTAATAAAAACATCTCATAATGACACCATGAGGGTTAAATAAATATGCCTAACAGATGTAGAACAATGCTTGCCCGTGGTAAGTGGCAGCATTGAGTGTTACCCATGAGAGCCAGAGGCTACTGTCAGTAGGTAAATGTGTTAGTCAGTTTTGTATTGCTGTGACAAAATACCTGAGGTAAACTATGAAAAGGAGGAAGGACTCATCTCCGCTCCTAGTTTCAGAGTCTTTAGTCTGTGGTCACTTGGCTCTATTGTTTCTGGGCTCATGGTGAGGCAGAAGCATATACAAATGGATCACTGCTCAGTTCATGACAGCCAAGAATCAAAGGGAGGAGGGAATAAAATATACTTTCAAGGACATACCTCCAGTGATTTACTTCTTCCAACCAGGTTCTGCCTCCTATAGTTTCTACCATCTCTCAATATTGCCACAAGCAGGGGAGCAAGCCTTCAATATGTGAGCTTTTCAGGAACTTTTAAAGTCAAAACTGCAACAATAGACACTGCTAGATTTAGATGGGAAATTTTTTTTATCTCAAAATGTATACTATAAACAACTGTCTTTGGTGGAGTACTATTACGTGTTGAGTTGTGTTCATTCAAAATTCATATGTGGACATCCTAGCATCTAGTACCTCAGCATGTGACTTTATTTGGGAATAGGATCATGGCAAATATAAAACTGGTGAAGATGACATCGTATCAGGTTAAGGTGGAGCTCTACTGTGAGATGACTGATACCTGTGGAAACAATTTGGACACAGACACACACATAGAGAGATGCCATGTGTAGATAAAGCAGAGATAAGAGTGCTGTCCCTACAAACCTTGGACCAACAGAAGTTGTCAGCAATCTGCCAGAAACTAAGAGAGTCTTGCAGAAGTCCAGAAGGAACCAAGCCTGGCAAGACTTTGACTCAGACTTCTAGCCTCCAGACAGTGAGAAAATTGATTTCTGTTGTTTAAGTCACCTAGTTGGTGGGTACTGTGCTACAGCAACCCCAAGAAACAGATGCAAGTACAGATCCAGGTGTCAGTTTTGGGGCTGGGGATGTAGCTCAGTGGTAGAGCATTTGCCTAGCATGCATAAGGCCCTGGGTTTGAGCCCCAGGACTGGAAGAAACAAAACAAAACCTCAGATGTCAGTTTTAGTTGAGATTATCCAAGTAAGAACTGCTTGTTGAATATCTAAGAACAACTGTGGCAGGTGTTGAAGGAGAGAAACAGCCTAATATACAGCCCCTGGGTTCAAGGACTGACACTCTAACAGAGGAGATGAATAATTAATCAAATTCAGTGTATAATCAACGTCCAATGAGTGACTGAAGGATCCATGTTATAAGAGTTCAGAGGTAAGGAGTCAGGAAAGGTTCCATCTAAAAACACCAACAGTGTATTCCATTCCAACGCTAGGTAGCAACAAATTCCTATAAAATTCTTTAAGACCAAGTAATCCATCTGGATGCCTCCTTTCCTGGTGTCTTATTCCAGCTGCCTTTTTCTCAGCACATTCTTTGGGGTGTGCCTTTTCAATTCATAAGCACTGTCACACAAGTGTGAAATTCCTCCCCTTTTGTTCCTTCAACTTTCTTTGCAGAAGATACTTGGCAGCAACAGTCCCAATTAGCTTTACAAATGCTACTTGGAAACCAAAGCAGAGCCATTGCTTCCTCAGATGGTTGAGAACTTGGTACTCCAAGTGATTTTTAGCCCACCTTCAGGGTGATGCTACTCAGATATACACACTATAGTGGAGAGAAAGATGAGCAGGAGAAACACTCCTCCCAACAGAAATATGTAAATTTCCCCGGAAGACACCAATGCCAGAACAAACAAACAAATAATAACTATCCTTTGAGTAAAATGCTAAGTCTCACTTCAGTAAGCAATGCATTATGCACCATACTGGTATAATAAAGCACACATCCCCTGATTCATTCCCACTAATACAATGTATTCAGTGCTCATATGATTACACTTTTACAGCCTGTTAGCAAAAACACATACAATTGCAAAATGCTGCTAATGCAATGTGACAGAATACTGTTATTACGAGAAGGAGTTGTCAGCACAGAGCAATTGATTTTCCTTCATCTCCTTTCTGCTTCTGCCCATCCTCCCCAGATCTCCTGGAGACGTTTATTATGTACCAGGGGGTGCATTCCTTTCTCTGAATCAATTCTGATGTAGCAAAGGGGAAGGAATACAAAGACAAGAGCAGTTAGTACTATTCTAGTCTGTCTAATTTCTTTTGAGGTTGTTTTCTTCTCAAAAGTCTTTATTAAAAACTTAGGAACCAGTGTTCCTGTCTCTTCACAAAAAGATCTAATGTTTTTGTTCTGATATGCCATGACTGTAATTTTTCCTCTTCTCTCTCAATCTTTTTTATAAAATAAAAATTGAGATGGCTTTAAGTATTAAGGCTTCTACAGTCCTGCTGATTTGCTTCTATGCATTATGAAGAGTAATAAAAGAAAAAAATAAGAAATACAGGGAGCCAAGCAGAAAAATTACATGTCAGTATTTTCTTTACAAATGTTTGCCTTTGTTTCAAAAAGTGGTAACAGATATACTAAATAAGGAAGGTTTTCTAGAAATTAAAATAATGAGATAGCTAGCACCAGAAACCTAACCTAGAATCACAAAATGGTACAGTTGGATGGGACAAGAAGATCATTGAGTCCAATGTAGTCATTTTACAGATGAGAAAATCCAGGTCTCAACAGTTAGTGAATTTGTCCAAATTCTCACCAGCAGTTGGTGATAGAGCTGCACCTTGAAGTCATGCTTTTGTTGTAATTAATACCATGCTGTATCTTTAACTATCACACATATGCATTAGTAGTATATGTTAGTGAATTCTCACATGGCCCTTAACATCTCATTTTCCTGTTCCTTCTTTATGATGGGGTAGAAGAGTTCCATTTGTTAATATAAGTGCAAAGACCAATAGAGAAGCCTATGCAGATCATTTCATGGTCTTCTGAAAGAACTAATTACCAGGAAAACAATAAAATACCCCTGTTTATAGACTCCATCTTGGGATGCCTACCTGAAAGAGTACTAAAAAAGTGCTATTTCTCCCGTAGTATACTTAAATGTCTCCTACCCCTCCCCACACCTCATTAAATGCATGGACCTTTCCTTGGAATCTAAATTAAATGCTGACTCTTCCTCTTCTGATCAGCAGGATCTCATTATAAAATGCTCTCAAATATCCAAGAGTCACATGAGCCAAGGATGACATCAAGGCTCCCAAGGTTATGACACATTAGTATATAATGAAGTTAAAGCCTCAGCCGGTTGGTTGTTCAAGCAAATGGGGCAGTTGAGTCTGTTCTGGTTACTCCTTACATTTTTAAAAGTTTATTGAGGAGTTTGAAATGTTTTCTCTTGAAGATGGTTTTAAGGTATGACCATGTGGGAATAGAGGGAGTAGCTGTGGGTTTTGTTCACTTGACCTCGGTTTGGGCTTATGGTATCATTTAGCAAATATGTATAGCTGGAAAACACTTAATTTGGAGTCACAACTCTTCTGCATTGAGTAGGAACTTGTATATACAAACTCTGAGAAGAGCCACTCTCTGTCATGACTTTATATCCTTCGGCCACCTGCATTAAGAAACAAGGACTAATAGTGGGAACTTCACAGCTAACAGAATTGTCTGATAAAAGGGGCTGTGACACCCCCAGAAACCCCACTACCTATTCAGCTACTCCAAACTCAATCTTGCAACAGATAAAGGGAGGGGACTGGGGAGGATTTCTTCTCCCACAATATGGCCCAGTTAAGCTCATTATATTCACTGAATATCTATATGGCAGGTCCAACACTGAGTAGTATGAGAAAAGGAAAGCTCAGAGCATTCAGAAATTCTGAATCCTGACAGGAGGACAAGTGCTACAATAGAGTAAACGACAAATCTTTCTAGAGCCAGGAAGGGACAGGCGCATTCCTACCCAGAGTATCAGACAAGGTAATGTGGGACCCAGTGGCACCTGGACCCACCATTGGTGGCACCATTTGAACTAGTAACATTACTAGCATTTGGTTCTCTAGTAAATTGAGTGGGTTTCTCTCCCCTGTGAACAAAACTCCCTTGACTGTAACATGCCCATGACTTTGACAACTCCTGATGTCCAAACAACATTGACAAGTTCTTAGAAAGAGAACTTAACATTCTTCCTAAGGGAGTTGCCTCCACTATTATCACTTGGGGAATTCTGGATTAAATATGTGAAAATCATTCTCCACATAGCTTTTCAGAAGGGAAATTGTTGCAAAAAGCAAGATTTGTACACAATTTTTTCTGAGTTCTGCGTTTTATGACTTTTTTTATTCGCTATCTTGCGTCAATGCATGTAATCGCTCCAAAGAATTATGAGTCAGTTCCTGTGTTTGCTAGTGAAATGTTACACACATATGGGTGATCCCTAAGACCAAAATAGCATGAAGGACTCAAATAAAAAGATTGGGTCTTGATGGAATATCCTTTTTCTTCCTCCACCTTCCTCTCCTCTTCTTTCCTGACCTTTCTCCACTTCCTCATTCCCCCTTCTATCCTTTCTTCTCTTTCCCACACATGCACTCTCTTCTATTCTCTGCCTATCTTCTTCAAATTCTCTCTATCTCTCCCTCCCTCCCTCCTTCCCTCTCTATCTCTTTCTCTCCATATAATTTATCTCAGGTGACTTTCTTTGTCTCTGTCTCCATCTCTTCCAAACATGAGTCCCAGACCTAAGCAGACTGAGTATCTTGCATTGCCCTTTAAGAGGATTTCCTGGTACAAATGGAATATACAACATCAAATACTGCTAATAGCATAATGAGTGACATGATATAGGCAAACTTTACCAAATGTGTTGGAGGGAGGAGAAAATGACCCTCTCAAAATCCCTGCAAACACTGAAACAGATGAACAAAGGAAATCAAACCAGTTGCATCCAACAGACTTTGAAACTCATCCACAAACCTTCTCTGCCTCCTCCTCCATCAGCAGATCGTCACACGTTTGCTAATACCAGCTGGTTCTTACACTCCAGAAGTATCACCCTCACAAGCCACTGAAAGTGAGACTAAATATGGGATAATCCACTCTGGTCATCAGCCAGTCTTTCTGTCCACGTTTCCCCTGGATTTTCTTCACCTGTAAAAAACTTCATAGCTTACACATCCATAATGGGAGGGAAAAAATGATAGCAACTGGACAAAGGAAGGCACTAAGGAGAAACTGAGAAAATAAGGCTCAGAAACTCAGGCATTTTCTCTTTTAAAAGCAAGAGATCAGAGAACAATGCCATCCTAAATTTAGTGGTAACTGAGTAATTGTGTGTTCCACCAATACAGAGGAATATTTGATATTTGTGTGAAAAAACCAAAGAATGTGAGATTAATCAGTTAATATTCATGATTTCAATCCTGAGAGTTTATACATCAGATCTCTATCCAATAGTTAGCTGTATACACAGAGAAATTAAGGCACAATTGTTTTGCTCCTCCGACATTCTATCTCAGAGAAGCATGGGATTGATCACTGAGATGGGAGGTGAAATCTAAGAGGTAAAACTTGCTAGTGGAACCTTCCTCATTTGCCTTGGGACCCAGATATCTTACACACACACACACACACTCACACTCACACACACACACACTTTCACATACACACTATTCCATGACTACCCAGACCTTGTCCTTGTTGACCTCACCTTCCAGTTGCAGGCCTTCTTCCACATAACATCCCTACAAACTTAGCATTTCCTTTCATTCCTGCCTTCTCTCCTTCATAACCGTGCCTATTTGTTTGCTGGAGTTTCTTTTCTTTGGGGTCCTGTTTTCTCTATAAGGTAGCCTAGTTGATCTAGACTGAAATGAATCATGAGAATGAGTTTAATGGACTAACTTGTTTTCCTCTGAAAAGGCATTTGTTCTATGTGGTAATGACATATAGAAGAATGAAAATGGAAGGCTCTAGCAGATAGATATGTGCAAACAGCAGAAGCTCAGAGTGCAGGGTAGCAGCCTGCTCCTTCCTCAGGGGTGGCTTGGAAAGGGTCTGGAGATTCAATGCGCTTTCCTTTGAATGTCTTCATTTCATGATATGTTAACTGAGATACAGAAATCTCAAACATGTGCACTCCTAGATCCCAGTCTCTCAGTAAGAGGTGCAAATCATTGTGCACCAGAACTAAGCATTATAGGTGCTTATTATACAACAGAATCTCATTTGAAGCAAGCATATCTTAGTTCAATTGCTAAAGATTCCAGTGTTCCAATGGGCTTTGTTACCTGCAAAGCAACTCTAGGGCTCGGGTACTGTAAACAGAGTGTGTCAGATTCCACAGGGCTTTTATTTTCCCCTTTTAGGTTATTGCTTCAATGTGTTGAACCCAAAAGCCATTTTGAAACTTGTAAAAGAAAGGGGCAAATGTCAAAACAGAACAAAGTTAAGGTAAATTAGCAAGGAGATAAACTTTCAAAGTTAATCATTTAGAAAAAAAAGGAAAGATGTGGTGGTTTATGCCTGCAATTCCAGCTACTCAGGAGCAGAGATCAGGAGCATTGTGGTTTGAGGCCAGCCCAGACAAAAATGTTATGATATCCCATCTCAACAAGGTGGGCATGGTGGCACACACCTGTCATCCCAGCTATGCAGGAGCCATAAGCAGAAGGATCACTATCTAGGCCAGCCCATGTCAAAAAAGAAAAAAAGTTAGACCCTACTTGAAAAACAATTAAAGCAAAAAAAGACAGGGGGCATGGCTCAAATGGTAGTATATGAAAAACAAAAAGGAAGAAAGACATTGTTAACTAATATATGTATATAAGTGCTCATTTAATCTTGACATCCATAATAAGAAATGATTATTCAAACACTTAACAAATGTTCATTGACTGCCCACTCTATGTTAAGTGTGTTGCTGGGTACAGAACTCTAAGAATGGACATGAGTGGTCCCTGTGCTCCTGGAGGTTGTTATTGTCTAGCTGGAGAAGCAGATGACCAAGAAAACAGAAGAATGATAAATCTTACAATAGAAATACAAAAGACTACTTCAAGAGTGTGTTGAAGAGGTAGCAGGGTTACCTAACAAGTTAGGACATTGGGAACAGAGAAGAGCAGGGTGAAGGAAGGGCCATTCAGGAATCTCTGGGAACCAAAACTTTCCATAGAGTTAACACCATGATGAAAAGTGGATAGAGTGAAGAAAATGAGAGTTAAAAAGTCAGAGGTCCAGAGCTCCACCTATGCTAGAAGTTTTGAGTGTATCCTAAGGGTCACAGGCAGCTATGGAAGACTTTGAGCAAGTTATTGATGTAAGCAACCATGACTGAATTGTTTCACAGTCAGTGCAAAAAGAAAGTCTACGTGTTACAGATGTGTCTGTTAACATACATACGGCTCTCAAGGTTGTGAAAATTATCTCAAGAAATGTCTGGAAACCATCAGATGCAAAAACAGCACAATCAAAGGCCCTCTTGGTGAGCTGCCTCACAAAACCAGACTGGTGTGGTTGGATACTCTGGCATCGTCTGATTCTGTCTTGGCAAGGGACATGGTTGTGAGGCATAAAGGCTTATTGAGATTTGAGGAAGGTCAGATGAATCAGGTTTAAAATATTCATTTTCCTCCCTGACATAAGCCACCAGACAGAACAATTTTTTTCCATCAAAGATTCAGTCAGGAAGACTCACTCCTGCATGATCCCTGGAAACAGATCTGCAGGGACAGATTGTGGGTCCTAACCCAGTTTTTATGATCCTATATTTGAATGGAGTATAGTGTGGACAGATGACCTTCAGATGGATGGTCAATGGAACATGCGTCTTTAGAAGAACTCACTTCTGAGATTTTCTAGTGGTCTTTAGCAAAGACAATGAGGCGTTTTTTGTGGCAGCTGAAGCTCATCTCTCTCTCTCTCTCTCTCTCTCTCTCTCTCTCTCTCTCTCTTTCTCTCTCTCTCTCTCTCTCCCTCTCTCTCTCTCTCTCTTTCTCCTCTCCTCTCCTCTCCCGCTCTTATCTGCCACCCTCTTGTGAATTGGGTCTTTTAACTTCATCTGATAATGTGTTCTTCCCTGTCCAGAAAAGTCAGGGCCCAGGGTCAGGACATGCCAATGCATTCTGACCCCTGGACTTCCACATGAGCCACAGTAGCGGATGACAACATTTGATAGAGCCATTGTTAATTGACTCTGTTTGCATTGTTTGTTTGATTTTATAACTCAGCTAGTCTCCAAGGAGTAAACTTTCTAGTCCACCATATGTACTATACAGTTAATTATAACACACTCCCTCCCTTACCCATGCACTCTGAACATAAGGATCTTTCCAGCCTACATATGGCGAACAATACTGTTCCTGCATTCTACCCTCAACGCATTTCCTAGAGCCCTCACACGGTGGACATTAATGACTTCTTTGGGCCCCTTCTGGTTTCACCAGATGAACAAAAATGAAAATAAGCAGCTGTCATACTTTAACTTTAAAAAAAAAAAGAATGTAATTCATCAGCCTACTCCAATTTGAAAAAGTATTTGGCTTAGGGAAAGGGGAATCGGCTGTACCATTGATGGCACAAAGCTCACTTACGCATGCACCACTTCCTGACATTTAATTTGCACAATTTGTCTCTTATTATCTGGCAACTCTCAGAAGATTTTGGAAGCATGGAAAAAGAAGGCAGAAATATAATAAGCAGTAAGATTAGCATATGAATTTTAATCTTGTGGGGGGCACCAATTGACAGGTAACTAATCAGACCATGCCTCTAGGCCCATCGACACCTGTTGCCGATCAGCCCCACCCAGACAATGACCATGAAAAGGAACCAGATGGAAGGTTAGCCAGCAGACAACACTCAACAATAGAACAAAATTCATGTGTGTCAGTTACCCAGCTCTTCACACTCCCAAGAACTCACTCAAATCTAAACGGAGATATGATCTATCTAAGGATATTACTGTAGCCCTACATAGGGAAACTGCATTTTTCCATCATAAAAAATATTAAAATGTTTTATCTGTGCTTCTGCAATTCAAAAATGACTGAAGCTGTGAACTTCAAATTTGGCAAGATGTGGTCCTCATTAAGAAAGGCAAAGGAAGCCAATTTTGAAGAAAAATGGTTTCCTATTTTTGAGTGAACAAGGTTTAAACAAAGTGAGGAGGCTAAAATGGGGATCATTTCCTGTCCTGTTTTAGCTTCCATTTGGACAAAGATTATCTACCAGAGCTAAAAGTAGACCTGTCTCTTTTTGACTTATAAACGGAAACACCTTTCCTGGTTTCTTGGATGTTTCTCTTCCACTTTCTAAATCAAAGTTCAATTTGTTAACATGAAATTGAGATGTAAAATTAATGCACATCAAAAACCAGACAATTTGCAAAGTAGCTTTTTGTTGGCCAGCTTAAGACTGGAGATGTCCATCTCCCTGAGCTTTTGGAGTGAAATGACTGTGGTGCAAGATTCAGGATGTACAAGGGACTAAGAGGATACTGTTATGGCAAAGTAACTTTGGAATTTCCTGATTTGACTGCAAAGATTTCAGTCTTAACACTGTGTCAATATTGGTTTTAAATACATACATGTTTGTTTATTGGCACACACACACACATACACACAGGAATCACATCCGTAAAATGTACCCACATCTGTGGATAAGCACAGCAGCTGTTTAACAGCCCAGTATAACATTCTGGGAAAAAATGGGACCTGAATTAAGAATCCCACATCCAGTCAAAGCTGCAGTGGGAACTGAGGTCCTGTATTAGGAATGCTGTCTTGAGAGCTCTCCAAGCTTACCCCAGACAGAACTCCTTTGCCAAATTCACAGCATGGCTCCCAAAATTTGGAATCCATAATGAAAGTCCCTGACTTTATTCCTCGCTCTAATAATTGTATTGAAATAAATAATACTTTGAAGGCCAGCCTGAAGTAAAACCAAGGCAATTTAGAGTCTGCTAACCATGTACATTGTCTGTCTCAAGATCTCTATGAAAGAAGCAGAAGCAACTCAAAGGCTCTGTCTGTGTCACTGCAAAAGCAAAGGCCACTCCATAGGCAAGTGGCCAGTGGGTGAGTGCATAGGAACCAAGGACTGCCTTTTGTTAGCCTTCCATACCACAGCACCTCCTTTGACTGTGCTCCATGAGCCTAGTAGACTAAGTAGAAATAATCTTGAAGTGACAGGAGAGAGGCATGGCAATAGGAAATCATGCCCATCAGTCATCAGGGCAGGTAATAAAGCCATCCTTAGTGAGTTTTGCTGTTGAAAGAGGTTATTGGTGAACCTACCAAGTGTTACTGAAAAAAAAAAGTGCATATAGCATTGTTGTTACCTAAAACTGGCCAAATCTTCACATGCACAGACTACACATATTTATTACAAAATGAGTGTGCAGTGTTTTGTTGCTATTTTTCTTACTGAAGTTCCTTTTCTCTGCTTACCTTATTTCTTTCTTTTTTCTCATAGTTTTTCTAATTTTACTTTTTTTTTTGAGACAGGGTCTCACTATATACCTCACGCTGGTCTTTCTGCCTCTGCTACAAGTGCTGAAATTATAGTCATGTGCCACCACACCCAGCTTAATTTTCCTTCTTAACATGTGAGTTGACTCAGTGCATCTTACATACACCCCACCCCACTCCTGAATTTTCCCTCCTGTGACTGCACAATGAACTTCAATGTTTCCTGCCTGGCACACGAGGTCCAATAAACTCTGATTTCATTCATTCATTATTTATATAGTCACCCATTCACTTCTTCCTTTATCTTTTCCTTAAATTTGTATTTATTAAGTACAAAGTATAATGATAAGTATTGGAGAAACATGAATGAGATATACTATCTACAGCAAGGAACTTGGTGTCCAGTATGAAGTATACATCATAGGGATTAATTATAGTGAGGTGATAAGGACTAGGATGGAGCAACATATGAGACACTGAGGAACAGTAGAGAGTAACAGGTCTCATACTTCTATACAATGTGTTGTGTAGGTTGGATATGGTGGCTCATGCCTATAATCCCAGCTATTTGGCAGATGAAGGTAGGAAGATAATGGTTTGAGGCAAGCCCAGGAAATAAGTTAGTGAAATCATATGTCAAAGAATGAGCCATGTGTGACAATAAATGACAATAATCCCTGCTACATTGGAGGCAAAGGTTCAAGTCTGAGGCCAGCCCAAACAAAAAGTACAAGACCCTATCTGAAAAATAACTAAACCAAAAGGGACTGGGACTATGGTTCAAGTTGTATAGCACTTTCATAGTTAGTGTGAGGCCCTGAGTTCAAATGATAGTACTGCCAGAGTGGGAGGGAAAGAGAAGAGATGTAAGCTGAGATTGGAAGCCTGAGCAGGAATTTACTAAAAGGATATGTAAATGAGATGAGAAGGGCTACCAAAAGAGGAACAATGTGAGCAAAGTCATTGGGTAGAAAAAAAAAAAGAGGGGCCAGGGTTGGGAAACCCAACATTTCAATATGGCAGTGCCCACAATGGCTGGAACAGAGGTGGAAAAATGAGGTACATGAGATTAGAAAGGTTGAAAAGACTAAGGCTATACCAGGCCAGCAAAGCTCTCCTAGGAAGCTTGTATTGCTTAGTGGTTTGGTAGACCACTGAAAACTCTACTTAAGGCTCTAGATCTCATTAATCCAGAAAGATTCTAGTTAACTCGTTTTTTTGTATAATCACCTAAGTAGGGTGCACAACATGGAGGCTGTACCTAAAGAATTCCATCTCTCTGATTTCCTACCATTCTGCCTTCCCCAAAGTTAAATCCAGTTCACCTAATGAAGCAACTCTTCTCCAACCCAGATGTGCAAGTAATAGGCCTACCTAAATTCTAACACAGGCCCCTTTTGTCTGAGAACCTAGGGTTCCACTCCCTTTTCCCAAGTTTTTAACTTCTTACAGGGAGAATGCCTGGAAAATCTGACAGTTCTTATCTTTTATCTGCTCCCACTTTTGTAGGGAACCTAATCTGTGCTTTTATAAATCCCCTGAAGCATGACACTTTGGTAGACAAAGAAAACAATGTCCTGGTGAACTAATTTAATGTTAGCTCTTCATAACATCCTTGCCCTCCACTGAAGGCTTTTTACTTGGTATTTTTGCAAATCTTTTGGGCCTGAGCTTGTCAAATTTCAGATTCTGCTTCAATAGGCCTGAGTTTCTGCATTTCTAACAAGTTCCTACTTGATGTTTATCTTGCTGGTCCATGGATCTCACTTTGAGTAGCTGGGATCTGCATGTGATCATGTCCTACCTCTCCTGAGATGTGGTTTCTTTATTACTAATCTACTCTTTGGGTTTAAAAAATTATTTAGCTATTCATGCAATTCATGCATATTAGTTCTTTGATTACAAAGAGTGTCTTTCATGTTCATGCATCTCCTATGTAAAGGTGACATACTTGGTGACTGATAGCATATTCCAACTGACTTGCCAACCACGTGCTTCACACTGCTTTCAAGCTCTTTACTGGCTCTGAGACATCCTCAGGATTCAGTTTGAAGTCCTTAGATAATACTGAAAATGGCAGGTATGACCTGGCACTGTTCCTCTCCAACGTGATCTCCTGCTCTATGCCCTGCCATCACCTATGGGCTATCCCTTCATTCCTGAGAGCTCAGGGCTAAATTCCTACTCTGCAAGGCATCACCTTGCCTTAGGACTCTGGGGACTTAAGGAAGGGGGTGGGTGGTATATCTGAAGTGCTCACCATAACTCAGACACGAGCATGGCCTCTCCTAGTATCAGAACAAGAAGCTGGCCTGTGCCATGAAGAATGGGCATCAATTTTTTCCATCTTTCGGGCCTTCTATCCTCTCTTCCTCAATTTGTTTCAGCTGGGTACTCAGTCATTTCTGCCTTGGTTATGTTCATCCACCCTCTGGTCTAACTTCTATACTTTTTTCTCTCATCTTATAGAAATTTGGATTTTCTCTCAGAATATTACCTTTGGTCTTGGATTCTCTTCCTTCATTTCTCTCTTATCTAAGACTTCAGTTATTGCCTCCCGTGTACAACTGCCCTTCTGGGACTTTCTCCTCCTGACTGATCAAGGTGTACACCAAGAGTTTAGCTTTCAAGTTGATTCTTCCTGTCCCAGTTACGGTTCTATAAAATTGGACAGTACAGTTTGATGACCTCCAATGTACATGTCATGTGTCTATTCTCATCTCTTTCCCCATCTTAATGAAAGCAGTTTACACAATTCAAACTTACTTTACATATATTCTCTTCATAGTTGTTGGTGGTGTACACGTGAGCACAGAAGTGAATACAAGAGCCGAGGAAGCCCCAGCTTACAACTGCTACCTGCTCCAGACACCTACGTGGGGTTTGCTGACAGGCAGCCCAAGTAGTCTCAAGACTGGAATCCTGACAAGTGCCACAGCTGCTGAGGGAATTGGTCCAATCAGAGCTTGTTTAAAGGCAAAGTGACACCAGTGAAGTTCTAGTCCCTTATCAGGTTGCAGATTGCTTTCCCATAAGCCACCCGATAGCTAAAGACTCATCAGAAACTTAAGGGAAATCCTCACCCAGCTGCTTTCCCCCTTAAATGACTTGCCTATCGTTAGACTGATGACTTCAGGCTTGGAGTGAGGGTTTCATTCAGATGTGGTGGGCTTCAGTCCCCCGGCACATTCTTCCTTTTAAGTGGAGGCCTGAAACCTGCCACTGAAAGGCACAAAGCAAGAGTGTTTTAAGCTCTTTGGAGGATATTAACATATTGCTCAAATGTCCTCTTGGGCAGATTTCAGTGCTCTGTATGCATTCAATTAGCATGCTAAGGACACGCTCTCATGAAGAGCGAGGAAACGCTGACACCTTCCATAGGAATGGCCCGGATCTGTTAAATCAGGATGCACCATGGGTGGCTCAGCACAGTAGCCCCATTCACAATCACAGACCCCAAGAAATTAGATGGAACCCAAAGGAATCCAGCTGTGGTCCACCAAGCATTTTAATCAAAACAGCAAGATTCCCTCCTCGACCACACTGTCCTCACGTGGAGACGGCCATGTTCAGTGACAAGAAATCTACTATTGCCCCGTATGTGTGAGGAAACAGGAGACAGTTGGGCAAAAGTGGGAAGGTCACTAGATTCAAGGGGAAGGATAGCAAGAAGAAAGACCACTGTGCCTCTGGACCCTGGGAGCCTGCTAGCTACTGTCACTTTGGAAAGAATCTTGATGATTATTTCAATTTTATGAGTTTTCCTGCTTGCATATTGAAAATAAAATGTATTGATCCACCAATTCCTTCGTATTTCAATTTAGGGATGATGAAAGGAAGATGTCTTTTTTTCCCTTTATATCACTTTCCTGCAAAAGAGGGAGAAAACAAACACAGGTGCTTTAAATTTTTCAAGGTGCAAACTAAATTACACGATACCCAGGAATGTGCCGTAGCAGTTCTTTGTTTGAGCATGGAATAAAAGACAGATAATTAGGAAATTGGGAGTCTATTAATTTTCCAAATTTACTCATGCAAGAACCACTGAGCTATGGTGATATTTGCTTACCTCGTCATTATGCAAAAATATATTAGCTAATTATTTTGACTAATGCAATTAAGATATGCGTATTTAGCATAAACCATACAACAGAAATGTTACAGTCAGCAATTGCTGAGCTGCGCTCATGGGTAGCAGAGAGGCAAAAGTCCCCGCTCAGGCACCAATGGTAAGCCACGAGATTGCTACAACTCTGCCGGCACTGTTATTATTAGTTCGGTTGCAGTAATTAATTTACTTTACAGCATGACTAGGTGGCACAGCTAGCAGTGGTATTAATTTTTGTTATGAGACACCTGAAGATGTCAGCTTTTGAGCAGCAGTGTCTGCACCTTTAATTGCCTTAATCAGTGGAAATGCAGTATCTCTTTCAGGGATCCAATTAAGAAGGGCTATTGTTATTTTTCTTTTCCCTCTAACCCTTACTAATGAACACAGGAGCTAGCAAAAGTTAAGGTGGTAGCAGTAGCCAAGAGGGGCATCCTCTGTTCTTAACCTTGAGAACTCTCTGAGCCTTGAACTCCTGAACAGTAGGACAAGGCCGTTGCTGAGCCTCCCAGGGTTCCATCATTCCAGAGACCCTTGCCACTCCAAGTGTGACCAGCCTGGGCCTACCCCAGACCCTCTGAATCAAAGCCCATATTTTAACAAGATCCCCAAGTGATTGAGCTGCCCATTAAAGTCTGAGAAAGGCTACTGGAGAAAAAGGGCCAGAGCCAGCTGTCTACTAAAAAAGTCAGAAAGCTTTAATGCATGTTGTGAGTGGACAGTATGGCTAGAAGGAAATCAGGGACAAACATATAAACTTTGTCACCTCTCATGTATTCCTTTGTATTTGGAAGCATGTCAACTTAGAAGAGTTTCATTGAAAAGTTATTTTGTTGTAGAAAGAGATTAAGATCTTCTAGTGTGTTGACTGAGAATACCAGAAAAGCAAAGCAAGGATAATGAGAGAAAGACACGCAAAGAGAGGGAAAAGTTTGGGCAAAGGGTACCATGCCACTGTCTCACAGTTGTGACTTAGTACCGAGCCCTACAAGGGATTCTTTCTGAGCTTCTGCATGATCTTCTCTAAGGATGTCAGCCTGGGGTTCTGCTCAAAGGATGTCAGCCAAGTCCTCTTAGCAGTGGCATATTCCCCACGAATTCCACCTGTCAGTCTGAGCTCTCTGGCTCCTCTGTGGTTATTTCTCCCTTTGTCCTTGCACAGGAAGTTATATGGGTCATGACTGTCTCTGTGACACTGAGATTTCAACTTTCCAGAGCTTTTCTGTCTGAATGATCCATAACTTATCCTAACAGTCTCTCCCCTCTGTTCACCTACATTTTATCCTTCTCATCCTTCTAGAAAACACCTCAGAGAACTTTAATTTCTCTCCTGTCCATGAGTTGGTTTTTCAGGTTTTAAACAGATACTTCTGAACTCTAGACCTTTCTGTTTGTATCTCCATTCCATGTCCAGCTACTGAAATTGTGGGTGCTCAGAGCCAAGCTTATTATCAACTCGTCAGCTTTTGAGATTGTTCAGACAAGAGTAGCTTAGAGATATATGGGGTGGCCATTAGCAATGGCCCTTTTGCCAGTGGAGGTAGAAGGACTAATTGGCAGAAGTATTATAACACACCATAGAAACCTCTATCTTCTAAGCTCCTGATATGGAATGAATTGTGTCCTCCACAAAAAATTCATGTTGACTTCCTATCCCCAAATACCTGAGAAAATGACTTTATCTGGAGATAGGGTCTTTAGAGAGGTGATTAAGTTAAAATGAGGTCATTAGAGAGAGCCCTAATCAGTTGTCTTGTAAGGACAACTGATGTCCTTATTAGAAGAAATTTAGAGAGAGAGAGAAGACCATTTGAAGACACAGAAAAGAAGGCCATGTACAAGTCACAGAGAGAGTCTTGGGCCAGATCCCTCCCTCACAGCCCTCAGGAGGAACCAAGCTTGCTGGCACCTTGATCTTGGACTTCAAGCCTCCAGAACTGTGAGACAATAAAGGTAGGTTGTTTAAGCCATTGAGTCTGTAGTACTTTGTTATGGCAGCCCTAGAAATGCACAACTCCTTAAAAGTCACACAGTTCTTTGTTCATGACACCTGATATAATAATAGGTATTTATTGATTGAGTGAAAAGACAAATGACTGGGTGAATGGATGAATGAATGATTTTTTTAAAAATTCCCAGGTTTTTAAGATGAGACATGTCTTTTATCTGTCTGATGATTCTATGGCACTTCTGTGACATGTGCTTTGCATCCCAAGCAGAAACAAAAGCTGACCTCTGAACCAGCCCTCTGGAGAAATACAATGTTAGCCTTCGGCCACTCTTTCCAGCCACTGAGAGGTGGAGGGGTGGATTCTGTTGGTCTTTCAAGGACTCTCCAGCATCTCAAGGAGCATGAGTCAGTCGAGTAGCAAACATATTTGTTTTCATGTATTAGTCATCTATTTGATAGAGTGTATAGCAAATGTATGTGATAACATAAAATATACTTTAAAATTACAAATTTGGACAGCTGTCATGACATTTGAAAGAGTATATTAAAAATATTGCTATATCCATTTTTGAATTCTATTCCAAATGGCTAAATTTGTCAGCCTTTCCACATACAGAATTTTCGCTTGCTTGATTGTCTTGATTTTTGAGAAGGAACTCACCAGGTGATTTCTGGGCAGCTGGTCAATAGAAATGAACAGTGGGCTAAAAAAAATTCTAAGTAGAACCCTGCACAGCTCTACCCAGCCTGTCCCATTTCACAGCCTACTTTGGGCAAAATAAGCAACAAACCATCAGGAACTAAAAGAGAGAATTCAGCAAGCTTAAGGTTGGCAGAAAAACAAGAAAGCAAAATTCAGGATTCAGGAACTGGTGTTTCAAATACTGTGCTCTTGTACTGAAATGGGTATCATGTTGCTTGTGTTCCATCCAATGGGGTGGCTATTCTACTTCCATTAATCTTACCATTAGGGGATGCAGACCTAGAGCAAAAAAACCTAGAGATGCAAGTTAAGAAAAATAAAAATGAACCCCAAATTCCCACATTTTTAAGAATAATTTTTAAAGAATACTACACAAAGCTAAATGAAGCATGTCAGAGGTCCAAATTGGACCAATGGGCAGCCATTTTGCAACTTTGCACTACTCTCTGCTCAAAAATACTTCTGCCTGAAGGAGAAAGCACAACGGTTTCTCACCACACATCTATCCTAAGGACATTGGCTTTGGGGCTAGTTTGTATGAAAAACTGCCCTTTTAGATTATATTATATATTTTATATATACCTTAAAATATCAGGTAAAATTCCCACAGTGGGAGATACAAACATTCAGATACCCAAACACACTATAGAGTCTTGTTTATTGTAAGCAGTCATTGGCAATTGTAAGATATATCTTCCTGATTTTATTTAGGTTAGGTTGAATCAAAATATTAAAATTGGTTTGCTTTGAGCATCTAAGATCAGAGAGTGAGGAGTGGAAGACCACATGCATGATGGTGGCAAAGGAAGATTGCCCAGAACTGGAAATTTGTCTCCAATCACCAAGTATCAGCTGTACTGTGGCAATGCTAAGTTGTCCTTTGGAATTGAGTTAATCCTTAAACCGAGTGCATATCCAAAACATTAGCTATCTGCTGTCAGGCCTTTATGTGCCACATGCAGAGTTAATTAACACAGAGACTTTTGATACTGGAACCCTCCAGAGGGGAAAACAGAAAGTGGTCCAGGCCTGAGAACAGACAGAGGCCTTGGGGGGGATGGAAAATACAGGGGTCTGTTCAGTTTTTCTTTCTTTCTGCTCTTGTGATACAAGGTCAGTGGGTTAGTCAATCCAATTTCTGTTTTGTTGTCTGTTGTTAATTCCCTGGAAGACATCCTCTATGAAAAACGAAGCCTTATTGCATTCCAAAAATTTAAACGCCAAAACTACCAACATACCCTCTGTTAGGGTCAAAGAGAAGGGTCCATCAGAAAAATGACTTACTTCTACAGGACAATAGCTCTGTCCTTGGAGTCCATCACCCCATCAATGACAGTAGACTCTACTTAAAATTTATTCTTATATAAAGACATTTATATAATTCTGTGAAAAATATACCCAAAGTATTCTGATTTTGCATTGTGGTGAATGAATGTACACACACAGAGACAGAGATGTCTCTTTTTTTGTAGTTTTAAGGTCCAATTCATAGACAAAGGCATTCTACCCTTCACCTACCTCTAGAACGAAGGAGGTGGTGTCTACTTGGCGGCTTTTTGCCCCGAAGTTATGGTGCACTCAAGAATAGCACAACTTTTGAGGGAAAGCAAGTGGAGACTAATGCCAGATACTTTAATAATCTTGTGAATGGCAAAAAGAACTTCATCTAGACTGGTGAGTAGCAATGGGGATGGAAAGAAGGGACAGAAAATGATACTTTGAAAGAAGAAGAAAAACACTTACAAAAGAAATATAATGTGAATATTTTGCTGTGATTTCAAGCATGAATTCTGGGGAGTCCACAGAAGGAAAAGTGAGGGAGCCAGAGAGGTTGGTTGACTGGAGATGATCTATGGGAGTGGGCAGTCCTGGCATTGGAGTAAGACAAGCAACTCTTGACAGACATGTGACCCCTGGAATTCCTAAGACTCCCTGAGCTGCAGCTTTCTTAACTATAGAGAGAAGTATTGATGACATCTTCATAGGGTGGTTGTGTAAGGATGAACATAGACAAGGTACAGATCAGAGGCATTAGAGTACAGCTTTCAAAACCAATGACCAGAAGTCATCAAATTCCTCTCCTCTCTTAATGATCATGTAACCATGGTCAAATCATTTAAGGTTCGCAGGCCCCCCTACTCCATGTGTGAAATAAAAATGGCAATAATATCACTTACTTCATTAGTTTGTTCTGGGGATCCAGTCAATGTGTGCTATCATGAGTGAGTGAGAGTGTTTGAGTGCAACCCCTGGAACAAAACAAGATCTCAGTGAAGAATAACCATGATGATTCTGGTAGTGATGCTGATGGATAGACTCATATAAATAGAACTATGGCAGAACATGGGAAGGAAAAGTTTACTCTAAGGGGATAGGAAATGAGGAAAGAGCACCGAACAACAATGACAACCAAAGTCCACCCCACCGTGAGTAAGAGCCCAAGAGATCTCCCTGTGTCATGAGACACAGGCCAGACTCGATCCCCACACCTGTGCCCATGACTCCTGACCTTGGCAGTTCTTAACTGCAGGCTGTGGACTGAGGTTCCTAGAAGCAGATCAAAGCATCGCCATACAATAATAGCAAAGTACTTCAAACTCTCCTGAAGCCTGCCCTGCCTGACACCACAGAGCTTGTCTCCCCTCAGCCTTTCTTACGGCTCACCCCGCAGCACCCGTTACTGCCGCCACCATCATTTTGGCTAATTTTGCATTAGCCATGTGGACTGTCGGATGGTTTCTGCTGTATTTTGTTGCCCTTTCAAATATTTCTTAAATAGAAGATTGTACCATCTGGTGGACAATCTGCCTGTGTGCTATCTCACCTATCCCAGTGTGGATTCCACTCCTATTAGGGAAGGAGTGAGGGAGAGAGGAGAAGCTGTTTGCTAGAATGCTGCCTCTGGCCGCCTGCAGCCCACTGTCACTGGTCTGCTTCCTCTCTCCCAGTGGCCTGGTTCTGCCTGCACAGCAGTCAGTTTCTGTGTGCTGAGTAGATGTTTCTCCCACACACTTCACATTCACGGGAGCGCAGGGAGCAGATGTCTCCATAGACAGACCTTCCTGACCCGTGTGCTGACATTTTACCTGCATAAGCATTATGGTGCTGCCACACTTCCTATGTGGGAGAGAGAGTGGCTGGGGCTCAGTTAAATTCCACACTTAAAATATCTACCAAGTGAAGTAAAATTGGTTCAAAGTATCAGAATATTAATGCTGCCTAAGAAGGAAAGCATACACAGGCATATTAAGGAAGAAACTAGACAGATTAGATAGATGATAGATGATAGATAGATAGATAAAATCATATAGCTTATGGATCTTGAGATAGAGGCTTATGGCATATTTATCTTTAATTCTATCTCAGAATGCACCAATGTGCTAGGGGGAAATGTAGAGTTGGTGTTTGGGTTTAGAAGACGACACTGCCAGTGGTAGCATTAAGACTTGAGAATATTATTACCAAGCCTGGTTTGATGGGAACACAAGCATCTTTTCTGACTTGTTTTCTATTTAGAGGTGAGCAGTATCATCTCAATGAAGCCTATGGAAGAATCTCCAGGGATTTTTCAACTTTGCAATTATTGAGTAATCAAGGATGGGAAATCCAGAACCAAAGCAACTGGTGTCAGACTCAGGCTCTCCCTAGCTGGGCAAATTATATTATGCCAGTTTGCTCATCGATAAAGAGAGTATAATAATAGTATTTACCCCATAGAGGTATTTGATTAAAAAACAATAGAGTTTCATATATGCCAGATACCCTTCTAAACACTTCACAGATTGGATAATACATGACTCCTCCTTCTTCTACACGGCACAGGTCTCATGCCCATTCTAAACTGTGTAAAATCTGCAATCTGCATCCTGCTGCTCATGGTCAATATCACTCACTCCCAGACTGAGAATCCTCAGGTAGACACCCTTTCCTCCCACCCAGATGCGCAAGGGCTGCAGCTCAACTGCCGCACACATCTTCTTTGTAATTTAAAAAAGAAAGGGAATGAGTGATTTTCAGACTCACAGGTAAAAACTCTCCATCATTCCAAGTTAAGATGGCATCTGCCTAGTTGTCTATTGCAACTTCCTCCAATATCCCACTAAAATAAACATGAAGACACAGAGTAAAAAGAAAAACATACCACAAAACCAAAAACTAAGCTTAGAAGATGCCCTATGGTCAGAATTCTAATTCTAACTCTATACTAATCATGGATTTCTCCTAATTACACAGTTGATGGAACTGGAAAATAGTGAAGAACAGTTAGTGGTCTCTCATTCTTTGTCTCATGTACAAAAGCAGCCCTATCCCCCAAAAGATTAGAAAACTCCTCAGTTCTCCCTTGGCACCTACATCCTCACTGCTCATGCCCAAAACATGGTGATCATATCTCTAATTATACAGCCAATGCTTTGTGGGATAGTGATTCAAGCCAACATTTATTGAGCAGTCACTGCTCAATCTGTGGCCACCACCCTGCTCATCACTTAATGTATGTTATCATACTTAATACCACAACCCAGTGAAGTGGGTACTTCATGATTACTCCCATTAGAAAGTTTAGGGGAAAAAGAAAAACTAAGTAACTTCATCAGGATCTCATAGCTAATAAACGGTAAACTGAGATTTGTACTAGGCAGTCTAGCTCTAGAACGTGTGTTCATAATGACTCAGTCATTCCCATCATTCCTCACATTTCTATAACTGTACAGAGACTAAAGTAAATAGAGATAGGTAGGTGACAGGTAGATAGACGATGACTATGATGATTATGAAGATGGATAGATGGATGGATGGATAGACAGATACATACATACATACATACAAAGAGACAAGTGGAACTCATGATACAAATTGCATTCTGGAAGGCATAGACCCTACAAATAAAGGACCACAGACTAGGCAGTGATTACTAATAGCCTTGGTTTCAACACCTGCTTGAAAGTCTGGTTTTTTTCTCTATTTTATGGGATCAGAGTACAAGAGAACCAGAAATTGAATGTAAGGGAAGTACTCTTTAGGTCCAGCAAAGACTTGTGAGATGAAGGTCAGCCAACTGTAGAGTCAGAGTTATGAAAGTCAACCTACCCTCTTACCTAGATTTCAGCCAGCTGCAGAAAGAAAATAGAATTGGGGGAATTCATGCAAATTTTTTATTTGGCAAGGGAAGCTCTAGGTTAGTATGAGTTGATCTGGCCTTCTTTAAAGTAAAGTAAAAAGGAAAAATTATATCTACAATAGTAGAAAATACTGAACAGTAAAGGAAATGGTAATTACCCAAAAGACTAAAAGGAATGGAAAAATGAATATGATTTTACCATGAAGACCAGAAGAAATTTTTAGAAAACTCTTCAATAGATTTAACAGGATTGGAGGCTTTATAGTCTCCATGAAACAAAGGCAGATTAGATTAGCATAAAAATCAAGCTGGACACTTTAAGAGAGGATACTAAATTTGCAATAGCAAAATAAAATCTTAAATTTAGAGACAGTAAAGAGCAGATATGACACCGTCAAAAGTAAAATTAGTGGCTGAGCATATGGTTCATGCCTGTAATCCTAGCTACTCAGGAGGCAGAGATCAGGAGGATTTCAATTTAAGACTGGCCCATACAAATAGTTATCAAGACCCCATCTCAACAAATAAAAAACTGGCAGCAGTGGTGTGCACCTGTCATCCCAGCTACACAGAAAGCCTAAACAGGAGGATCACAATCCAAACTGACCTTGCATAAAAGTGAGACCCTATTCAAAAAATAAATAAAGCAAGAATGGCTGGTGGTATGGCTCAAGTGGTAGAGCAACTGTCTACCAAACACAAGACCCTGAATTCAAACCCAACAATTACCAAAATAAAATTTAAAAAATAAACTAAAACAAAATAAAATTAATGATATGACCAAGACTAAAAACTCATTCATAATGTGAAGGAAAATAACAGATAAAAATGATGAACAATAATATGATATGCACAATTCTAGAATACATATCTAGAAGTGGGGAAGTATAGATAGTCCAGAATAAGAGGAAACAGTCAGTGTCAAAGAAATCATCAAAGATATAATTAAAGAAAAGTGTCATCTACTCTGCTTGCATGTCAAAGGGGTTAATTCAGAAAAAAATTAAAGAGAAATTGCCAAAGAACAATAAAGCATCAATAGTGAAAGAGGTAAGAGAGAGAGACAACCTACAAAATCTAGAGAAAATGAAAGAGCCAAAAGAGGATAGAGAAAAAAAAAACTAGAATTACAATCAGTCAATTAAGTATGTTCACAAAGAAAGAGGCTATTCACAATGGGAGTCACTGTTGGTCCCTGTCTATGTGCTCTCACCCTTACCACTTTAGTGTACTCTGCTTGACATCCAGCTGCCAGCTCCTGGGATTCTTTCATGGACCCTCTCAATGACACTATTAACATTTTGCTTGCCCTTGGAGATGCCTGCAAGAGCTGGGGAACCTATAACTCCTAGGATCTGTGCTCCACCAGTGAGAGGCAAGATTTGGCGATTAAACACCAAGGCTGCCTCATTCCATAGACTGGGTAACTTTGAGAAATGTGTTTTTACTAACTTCCAGGGCCAATTCTGCATGCTTAATCTGTAGGTGTATACAGTGGCATCTGGTTTGATGACATATTCCATATGGACCCTTGATTGGCCATCTTCTTTGTCTCACTTCCCCACTCCTCCGTCTTCACCTCCCAAATAAACTACTTGCATTTGAACTCAGAGTCTAATTCTTTGGGAATTCAAAATAAGGCACCCCTGATAGGGAAGGCAAGTCACACCACATTGCTCTCATTGCTATCAGAAAATCAGATTTGAAGGACATGATTTGGGGCCATGAGTTTAATGCTCAGCCAAGTTGTTATTTATAAGATGAGAGTTATGAAAATTCTCAGTTAGATAAGAGCTAGGAAAATTCTCTTCTGCAAAACACTCTTCAGCCTTTAGAGAGGTGAATTGAAGAAATTCAAGAATGAAGTGTTTGTGACACTCAGAAATCCTAAATCCTAACACTTCTCACTGTTCACATTTTACTATAACTCTCTCATATGGGAATTTTTTAAGTCATTTTTCTCACGTTTCATGTTTTATGAAGACTGAGTCTCATATTATTCAGCCAGAAAGAGAAAATTATGAAATTATGTCATTTGCAGGAAAATGAATGGTTCAGAAAGACAAATATCACATTTTCTCTCATGTGCACAATCTAGACCACACACACACACACACATATATGTATATATAGTAATACAATATGCAAAATATATATCTTTACATATAATCAATTTCTTTGATTCATACATATAAATATGAATATATATTATAGCATAAATGTAAATGTGGGGCTATTGGAAGGGGAACCAGTGGGAAGTGGGAGAAGAAAAAGGAGAGAGCGATGAGGGTGCAATAAAATCAAAATATATTGGGGGCTGGGCACAGTAGTGCACCCTCGTAGTCCCAGTTACTCAGGAGGTGGAGATTGGGAGGGTAGAGGTTAAAGGCCAACCAGTCACCAAAAGAACCAGACATAGTGGTGTGTACGCCTATAATTTCAACTAAGTGGAAAGCATAATTGAAGGACCTTGGTGTAGGCTGGTCTGGGCAAAAATCTGTGAGTCCCTACCTGCAAAGAATAAATAAATAAGTAAAGCAAAAGGCATGGCTTTTTTTTTTTTTTTAAGGCATGGCTCAAATGATAAGAACCTGCCTAGCAAGTACAAGGCCCTGTCTTCAAATTCCAGGGTGGCCAAAAAAAGTATATTTATGTATGAAAATAGCACAATGAAACCCATTAAAAACTATACAAAAGGTGGGAAGGGAACCATGGATAAGAAAGGGTTATAGAGGGGGTAAATTTGATCAAAGTACAATTACATACATGTATGGGAATACCACAATAAAGCCCTTCTGTATACTTAATATACACTAATTAAAACAAAAACAAAGACCTACTCTCATAATGGAATTCCTCATGGGAACAGGTTGTGATAGTAATAAAAATAGCTGGCATATGTCAGATGCTCACTGGAGTCAGGCACCACCCTTGGGACTTTCCATACAGTAGCTCACTGACTTCTCACAATAATTTAATGATTCAGGTGTGATTGTTACCGCAAAAGAGGAAACAGTCACAGAGACTTTCACTTCCTCAAGATGGCACAGCTCCTCAATGTCTGAGTGTATTCAGATATTGTACCCTGGCTTGGGAATTCTTTCTTAATCACTCTTCTTGACCTTTATGATTCTTTAAGGAAATCCCCAAATATATACATGTACCCCACTTTACTCTCATTCTATAATGGACCATTGAGAACAAGGTCTGTAGTCAGGGCCAGAAAATATTGATAGGTGTTTCCTTCTTCATCTTTCATTTAAATAATTCCAGTACATGTAGGGGAAGTTCGTGTTGACCAAAAAGATTATCCTGTGCCTGGTTAAAAGGTCTTTTCAAGAGCATTCTCAAAATGGCAGCCAGACTGATGACTGGCTCCCACTCTAGAACTGAGGTATCTAATGAACTTTCTGCAGTGATAAAAATGTTCTTTATCTGTACTGCCCAGTGTGGTGTCCAATAGCCACATGCAACTAATGACTTCCCACCACATGGCCTCTCTCTAGAACGCTGAGAAACAGGAAGGGTTTCCAGGCTCAATTTACATGGCACCAACTAGAGAAATTCCAACACTGACAAAAGTTGGCGACAGATAAGTTGTTCCAACAATCTGAAAAGAGGACCTAGATCCTTTCTAGAGCACTTACAGCTCACAAGGAAGCATGGTCACACTCCTTTCTCACTGATTTTGGTGGTTCCACTCCCAAGGCACTGCTAGTGCTCTCAACTACTCTAAAATTACCCTAACACAATGGTTTCCACACCACACTCTTCACCCTAGAGTTTGTGATGGTGAGATTCTACAAACGTTTAATTTGTATTCCTTTTTAAAAATACGTTAACCACGCTTAAACAGTAGCTTGAAAATACTCAAATGGTATTTGAGATTTCTACCTGTAGCCTGGTATTATCAGGTTAATTTGTTTTATGCCAACTTTGCAAACTCTTTTCTCTGGTCTTCTCCTTAGACATGGTCTGAGATTGTAAATAACATTTAATAAAAAGAAAGAAAGAAAGAAAGAAAACATCTCCCTCTATTTAAATGGCTGAATCAAAATCTTCTCCACATTCAGTAACCAAAACAAAAATTGATAAAGAGGGAGAAGTTAGTGGTGAGCTGTCACAGCATGTCAATGGTCATCCCAGCTCCAATTTTCAATCTTTTGTGTCCGACCAAACAACCCTAGCATTCTCCTTGAGTATCTTTTAAAGAAATTATTTTTAAAATTACAACAGCCTAAACTTGAAAATTACCAAATAAATTCAAGATCCTCAAATCTTCCTTTTGCTGCTTTGCATGCTTAAGTTCCAAGTAATTCTTTATTTGAAAAAGAGAATCTCTTTGCATAATAACAACAGCAACAAAAAGTCTGACAATCACTGAATGTAAAACAGGGCATGTAGAAGGTGGTGATTTACCTTCTTCTGCCTCCATTGAAGACTTCTGAGTGTGTTTGTGCTGAGTGACATGGGAGTCCATACGTGACATCTCAACTTTGCCAGGGGAGAGGCCAAGCAATAATAATTACTAGCATTGCCTTTTACAATGAAAACTAAGCATGGAGAACTTGATCTAACCTTTCAAAGAGTCCTACTGTGAAAGTCACCTTGATAGTCACTGCCCAAAATATGCAGATAATTACTGAAAAGCAACAACACCCACCATGGGGACATAGGGCCACGATACCTATGAGGATATGTTAAGAGAAGGATTTTATTTACATGCTTCTGGCTCTCTATTTCCTTACCTTAAGAACAAATTTTCCTCTTGAGACCATACACAATCTTGGTGACTGCCTGCCTTTTCAAATTGATGAATAACAGTGACAATCACTGTTACATTTTTAAACATATACGAAAAAGTGCAGCCAACAGCCTTGGAACTACAGTTGGATTTCAATATTTTTCAAAAGAACACATATTCCAACCAGGACTTCCTTTGGTAGAGGTCTGTAAAAACCAAGAACTGAGAGGAAAATGCCACTGGTACAGAACTGGAGAGTAAGCAACCAGAATGATACTGTCGGGACCCCCAAGAGGGAATATACTTGCTACGGTTGATCAGTGTTAGTGAACCCTCCAGAAGGCTTATTTCTTCTGCTTATTTGATCCTTGTCCACACTTGCTTATCGTAGGATAATTTCTCTAACCACCTTTTCTCCCACAACACCCTTGGGAAAAAAAGAAAAAAGGGGAAAAAAAGTCTGCTTTATTTTACAGCTAATTTGCTGTAAGCACATAGTCCAGCTGCTCACAATGAAGCAGAAGAGGAAAATGGGAACAGAGGGAATGTTCTAATGAAGGTGGGGGGAGGAAGAGAGCGGTGAGGAGATAGAAGAACAGGCTAGGTGCTATTTGTATGATTAAAGACGAGCAAAAAACTGTAGCAAGCAGATATGTTCATTTGAGCTTAGGAACAGAGAAAGAAGAGATTAAAAATCAGTGAAGAGCAAATAATTTGTTCAAAATGGTGTTTTAACTGGCCAAAAGAAATCTTCCCCTCCTTTTCATTACGAAAAAGTTATATTTGGGATTTTGCCCTTGAATATGTGTTAGCACTGGTCCATAGACAAGGGATAATTACAAAAACAGATATAAAAATTTTGTAATTCTGCAAGAACAAGTTCATTGTGGGAGGCTTAATTAGACTGAGAAAGGTTTAAATGAGTTAATATGGAGGCCAATGGGAAAAAGATACCTCAGCTTCTGGGCTAGCAGACGGCATGCCTTGTTCTTATAAAATATTCCCTTTTAAAATTAGGAAAGATCACATCCTTTATTGCAAGCTCTTCTCTTTCTGCCAACTCAGCCCAAACACTTCCCCCATCCCACAAAAGCTCCTCTAACTCCTTCCCTAGAGAACACATCAGAATGGGGTACATATTAAATTTTTGTACTCTTTCAAACTGCAGACTATGATTCTCACGTACAAATGAAGACCTTCCTGAACTTCCAGCTCTCTTTCTTTACTGGTGTCACTCATGATAAAGAGAGGGAATGACGGCTTATGAGCAAGAATTAAAAATAAATAGATTTTAATATTCAGCTTTATATAAATGTACTGAGTTGGTCTGTATGACAGTAGGGCCAAAATAATTAATTCAAACCTGGCTTTCTCATTTGTCAGTGAGAGCAGGATGCTGTGTTCCAAGGCTTGTGAAGTCCTGAAAGAATTGGCCATCAGCACACACAGCTCAGGGCTCCTCCAGTATCTCCGCCCCCCAACCCCCCCCAAGCCCCCCAACCCCATCCCTCCCATGAAAAGAGAGGCCAAATTTCCTCCAGCCCAGCTGAGGCTCCATGCTGGCTGGCCTTGGAATCCTCATTCAGAGAATCCTTTCAGCACCAAGGGACATTCCTGTAGAGGTTTTTTTTTTGCCTGCTGATCTTCACAGGAAACTAATGTTTTCAGTTGCTATTTGACAGCAACAATTGGGGATTCCAAGTTCCTGAGCCTTAATCCCGCCTAGGAAGTTAGAAATAAGACCTTCAGGCCTTCGTCCTTGAAGTAGGTGACAAGTATTGGAGGGCACAATCGATCGTGGACAGAGCACTCTTCTTGGAACAATGGGATAAGAAAAAGCCCCCTCAAAATGAAAATAAACAATAAGAAGCTAAAATGTACGTCATAAAACTCATTAAAGCTTCAGTAGCCTACTGCCCAAATCAACACGTTCAAAAATTGGCAAACAGACCTCTCTAGATCCAAGTCTAGGAATGATAAAATAACAATAATTAAGAAGGAGCCAAAAATGTACTTCTCTTAGATTTGAAAAACTTGGAGCTCTCACAATGAAAATCTAGTTTAAAAAAAACAAAAAACACTCATTGATGGGAAAGAAAGAGCTTAAAACATTGATAGTTGGGGTCAAGAAAAAGATAAATTGTACTTTTTTTCTGCTGTCCAATTTGTCTCTGCACTGGGTTGCCTGAAACTGTGTCGCTATGCTGGCCCAAACGGTTATGGACTCATACCGCATACATAGGCATAAAAGCTGGAAGAATGCTGAAGTGCAGGAGGAAGGGACAGTGGCTTACTATATACCGCTGCTAAAGGAATAAGTACCCCTTTCCAAAATAGTAGCAAGCAATCTCCAAGATACATATTATTGAGAAAAAGTTAGGTGAAGAAAATTAGCAACTTGCTACTGTGTATCAAAGAAATGGGAAGAGGAAATGTATACAATATAAATAAATATACTTGTAAATGTGTACATATGGATAATCCAATGATTCTCAGTCAAAGATGACTTGACTTCCCAGCAGATATTCGACAATTTCTGGAGAGATTTTCAATTGTCACAGCTGAGGGGTCTAATGTGGGTACAAGCCAAGGATGCTACCAGGTATATAGTGCACAGGACACCTCCCCCAAAAAGAATGATCTAAGTTAATAAATCCTGAGATAGATATACACATACATGTGTGCATTCCTGTATAGCTATCCTTATCTCAACTAGCAAAAACCTTTGTTCCTTCCTATTATTGCTTATACTCTCTCTTCAACAAAATTAGAGATAAGGGCAAAATAGTTTCTGCTGGGTATCGGGAGGGGGTGGGGGCAGGGGGGAGAAATGACCCAAGCATTGTATGCACATATGAATAATTAAAAAAGTTAAAAATTTAAAAAATAAATTAATTAATTAAAATAGTAATGTAAATCATGAAAATAGAGAAAAAACTGCTTATAATAGAAAGAGAATAGGATAGCAAAAATAAGACCAGGAACTAGAGAAAAGGTTAGAGATTAGATCAAAAAGAATTAACCTAGAAGGTAATTCACATGCACAGGAAATTAATGTGAGTCAACTCCCTGTATAGCTATCCTTATCTCAACCAGCAAAAACCCTTGTTCCCTCCTATTATTGCTTATACTCTCTCTACAACAAAATTAGAGATAAGTGCAAAATAGTTTCTGCTGGGGAGTGAGGGGGTGGTAAGGGAGGGGGTGGGGGCAGGGGGGAGAAATGACCCAAGCCTTGTATGCACATATGAATAATAAAATAATTAAAAAAAAATAAGACCAGAAGACGATCTATTTCACTTAAATCATTATTCACGACTTGATTTTGAAATCGTAAATATTTTACAAAGTTATCAAGAAAATCAGTGTACAAAAAGAAAATTCTAGATTTGTAAGCACAAAAACACACGAAGCTGTGTTATGACTAGACTGCATGACCAATACCAAGATGAATTAGTGACTCTAAAACACAGATGGTTTAGGGTCAGGCATGGTGGTTCATGCCTGTAATGCCAGCTACTTGGGAGGCAGAGATTGGAAAGATCACAGTTTGAGGTCAGCCTCAGGCAAAAAATTAGCAAAATCCATCTCAGGCAACAAGGTGGCACACACCTGTGGTCCCAGCTACAGGGAGGCATATTAGGAGGCTCACAGTCTGAGTCTAGTCCCAGGCAAAAACATGAAATCCTCTCTGAAAAATGACTAAAGCAAAAAAGGGATGGAGGCATGGCTGAAATGGTGGAGTGCCTGCCTACTATGCTCAGGCCCTGAGTTCAAGCCCCAGTGCCACCGAAATGAAACATCTTTGTTGATTAGATGACCTAATGCGAGTACCCTGAGAACAAAAGAACTGGAAAAGCAAACTTGAACTCATTTCGGTTACTGTTATGACGGTTGTCTTGGTATTTTATTCTAAAACTCTTCAGTGTATATTATGGTTTAAAGAAATGAGTAATTGTCCAGCATCACACAGAATCAAGACTTGGACATGGGAGAGAGAGATATGGATATAATATAGAAGGTGAGTAAGAACCTTCAGTCCTGAGCTGGAATTGTAGAAATAAGAATGAAATCGTGAGGTCCAAAAAAAAAAAAAATTATTTTCTAGCTCTGTTCACTGAGAAGCCTTGAAGCAACAGCCAATAAAGCAGCACCGAGCACCTTTTGTACAGGCATTATGGTCACTAAGTGCCACACTTAGAAGAAATAGGTGATTCCTGGTCTGAGGACAAAATGTACATGATGAGACTGAAGCAGTCTGTCATAGCAGAAAGCAAGAACACTATCGAAGCTACTAGCATCATGTCGAAAGATCCAAAATCCAATTTGAAGTGGTTCTCATTGGCCAAGCACGACACAATTAAACATAAATCATAATTACAACAGACTGAAACAACAAAGATGTTTAAATCCATGAGTTCATACTTAAAAAAATTCACCTTTGCCAAATGCTAAAGGGTCAACTATTTTGAAAACTAATCAATATTTTAAAAATTAAGCATTTAGACTGATAATCCTATATAAACTGTACATCTGTGCAACCAAACAGTTGAAAATAGATCAAATAGATGAAGAGTAGCCAAAGAAATGAAATAGCTCCTCTTTGTAGATACATTTTAAATAACTACTAACTAGCAAAGTGACCTATAAATAGAATCTGGCGGTCCCTGTTGAATTAAGTGTAATTATAGAAAATTGGAAAAATTTGTACACTGACATGACGATATTAAAGACTTTTTCAGTGTTTTAGATTGATGATGACACTATTGTCTCTGTTTAAAGTAAAAGCCCTCTATTTTAGAGTAACATGCTAAAATGTTTCTGGATGAAAGGTTTACAATCATTGGAAAAGGGTGATAGGTCTGTGGGGGTTTGTCTTACTCATTTATTTTCATATAAAACTTGAAGTTTTTATTATGCCATCTTTTTCCCAAGTTAAAGATGAGTAAAAGTTAAAAACAGAATGGATGTCTCTTAATATCTCAATATACTAGGAACATTTGCAACAATCTTTCTAATGAAGACGTGACTAGAGGAAGCATGCTTTGAGAAAAACCCTGCAAAAGTCTTAGACCTCTTCTCAAAGAAGCTAGCTTCCACCCTACTTTCCACACCTTGTGTCCACCCATCTTGGTCCTATAAGAGACCTTCCTAGGAAGTTCTCTTCCCACGGTCTTGGGACCAGCTAAATCTGATGGTTGCTCAAAAGCATAACATCAACAACCACTGCTTGAGCTGCTTCTATAAGCCACTCCCTTTACAGGAAGGACACGAATATCCCCAATCCACAGTTGTACAAACAGAGGCTCAAGTGGGTGAAATCACCTGCTTATGTTTCACCTGGATTTTCACACAAATCGTTCAGTCTGCAAAGACTGACCATGTACCTCAGGCTGCTTTCCCAGTCCCCAAGGACTCCAAGGCTAAAGCTCATCTAACTTCAGTGTGCATCAGAGTCACTTGTGGAATTTGCTTAAAATACAAATTCCTAGGCATACCCCAAGAGATTCTGACTCTATATGTCTAGGAACAGGGCCCGGGAGACTGCATTTAGCAAAAGATTCTGATGCAGATGGTCTGAGAACAAAGCTTTGAACATCATTTCCCAAATCCATCAGCCTTCAGATGTGCTCTAATGTGATCCTAGACTCTTTGGTTCCTGGCATTGCGCCCCCCCTAAATGAGTAAGCAGTTACTCACTGCTTCAGCAAGCCTCTGCTCCTATTCTTTCTTCCACCACAATAATGCACTGATAGTCATCATACCAGTACTAGTAAGTGCACTAGAATGTTTTGAGGAGTATAAAAGCCATACCAATATTTACATGTCCTTCTTCAGATCGTCCACGATCCTTTGAATTCAAATTACAGAAACTCAGTGCTGTAATTTAATTTAACATTAAGATCAGCAACTTAATCCTTTTGGTTCAGCTCGGTTTCTATCATAATCAAACAATTGCCAAGGGTTGGGACATGGCAGGCACTACAGAGATGATCAGGACATGGGCCTGCCTTTGAAAACTTCGTCTAGAAGTTTTTAGTGATTGTGACCTAAACCAGGCATTGAGAAAATTTCCGTATTGAACACCTAGCACAGCAAAGTCCCAGAGGAGCCAATTGGCTTGTCCCTGGTCATGCTATTGTCCTGTTTGGGGCAGCTGATAGGAGGAATGAGTGATTTCTTAGAGACACACAACATCAAAGCCTGGAGGAATTACATAAGATACCTATCCTCCTTCAAGATTTCAGCAGTCTTCCCCAGATACTTCAGCTTATAGTACATATAACTCTTCCCACAATCCAATTCAGTTTTGCTCAGGATTTATCTGCCACGAAAATGAGTTTAACCTTTTGAGCTTCAGTTTGGCACCTCATGCATTTCCACCCTCAAATGTTGTCTCCCACCCCATCTGGCTGTGGCAAGACTTGTTCAAGGACCAGACATCTCTAAAATTAGGCATCCGCTGAGATTTTTGCTGATTCCTTGATTCAGTCCAGACTTGTCAACTTCCCTGGAAGCAAGCAGAGCGTTCCATAAATTACTGCAGCCTTTAACCAACCAAACTATTTTTAAAGGGTGGTCTATACCAAATGCAATTAAATCTGAATTGTTGCCTCAATAACTCTGCTTTCTTTCTTTTCTTGTTCACTTATATCCTGGAGTGTATTTAGCTTGCATTACATTAAGATTTCTGTTCATCACTTTTTCAGCTTCTGGGGAAATGCTAAGAGCAGTGACATTTTTTCATTTCTGGAGGTGTGGAAACAAAGTCTCAGTCCACCATTCCTTAAAATGCACCCTGGTTTTGCATTTGTTCCCCTGACCTTCACTCTGGAAAATGTTCTTGTGCTAAGTAGTGGAGATGCACAAGGAATTGGGGTCAGGGGAAGTTTGAGAATCCAAAGGCTAAACAGATCTTAATGTTGCCATTGTTTTAATAATTCTGATTCCCACACAAGCTGGTAGATCTTCTGTTACCTGAACATACTGTAGACATTGGACTCCATTTCTGTCCTTAATTAAGCCAGCCTTCATTTGCCATCTCTTTGAAATTCTCCCATGCACCTCTCTGAAGTGAGGCCATAAAGAAGAAAGAGGTCTGAAAACCATGTCCCCATCTTTCACAACCACCATCCCATATGTCTGAGGATAATCAGATGTAGTTCATGAGGGAGTATGTATTTCATGAGGGATCTAACCACTCCATTCTTGTTGTTTGATCACTGACAGATTTTGAACCCCACTTTTCTTTAGATGTAGTGCTGATACAAAAGCCTCTCCTTGGATGCCAGTGGGAGATTTGACCCATGCAATCTGCTATGCCTTGGGTCTCTTCCACAACCACTTGCATTAACCACAGTAAAACCCCAGGCTAGTCTCCTTCCCTGGCTCACTGACTTAGGAAGTCCTTTTTGACTTGCTGGAGTGGTTGACTCTGTTCTCTGCAGAGACCTCAATTATGTAACAAGCTCTCTCATATCATCTTGGTATAGATAGAGCATCATCGCTGTCAACAATCCCATTTTACAAGGGGACCCATCTGCTTTTGCAGGTGACAAAAACACTGTGTTTGTCCTCCTTCCTGAAACCATAATCCCTGCACAAAACAGGTCAGTGAAAGAGAGGTAAGACTGGGCTTTTCTCCCACCATGTTGTTCCTGCTCCTCCATCACCTTGGAGTCTACAGAAGCCCCAGTACATTGCTGCTCCTGCAATCTATTGGCCAGAGACAGGAATCCTGCTGTCCACAATCATTTCTGACACTACCTACTAACTACCTACAACCTGCTAACCAAGTCTTCTCCATGTTGGAAACCATTTAGACCACATCATTCTCTCTTGCCACCTCTGGTCCAGCCTCACTAATCAGATGCCCTCTCTTAAGAGGCATTATTGCCATCTACCAGAAAACAGCAGTAACAGCTACTTAAGACCTATGGTAATTGAAACTCAACCACCCCCCAACCCAACAATCTACAAAACTGTAAAGAGAGGCCCCGGTCCCATTAAGACTATTCCTAGTCCTTCCCTGAATTTCAGCAGAGATGTGAGCTCATATGGAACTAGGCAGCCTGTCAAGTTTCAGCATCAATTCCCCTCATGTTGAAGGAGGGGGCTGTTGCTATTCTGAGTGGGATATTCTTCATCGTATAGGACCAAACCTAACTGTGGGACATTTGACATCCCAGCAACCAGGCCCCAAGAATCAGGGACATTCTCCAGCTGTTGTGGAGACAAAAACAGATCTTTCCATAGTTCCAAATGAGCACTGAGGTGACAGCTTTCCCTCCCCCCAACATGCACGTGGTTGAGAGTCACATGAGGATCTGTTTATATCTGCTGTTATATCTTCTCCCATCTTTAGACTTGCTCTTTCCACAGTGCTCAGCACAGTGACCAACATAAGAGTACCTGTCACTGACCAGAACTGAAAACAATCAGCGGAATTAGCAAATCAGAACCCACAGTTGCTCATAGGACAACTGGATATGAAATGTCGTCCCTGCTCCCAACTTATGTATTGAAAACTTGGTCCCCAATGCAATGTTCAAAGGTGGGATTCTGGGGAAGTGATTGGATGATAAGCTGTATGACCTGATCAATGGATTAATTCATTGATGCAATCACAATTTGATAGCAGTATTGGGAGGTGGGGTCTGGGAGGCGGAAGTAAGCCACTGGGGTGTGACTTTAAAGGGTATATCTTGTTCCTGTGCCTCCCCTCCATTTCCTGCCCACTATAAAACGAGCATTACTCCTCTGCCACACCCTTCCATCATGACATTCCTGCATCACCACAGCCCTAAAAGCAATGTAGTCAATTGCGGACTGAAGTCTCTCAAAACAGGAGAACAAAGCAAACTTTTTCTCCTGTGAATTGATTTTCTCGGGTATTTTGTCACAGCAATGGAAAGTGAACTAACACAGCAAATCAAGTTCTCCTCCACCTGACTTGCTGGGGAGGAACCTCAGCCAGCTCACCTTTACAGAAACTCAGAACTTCTTGTCCCTTAAATTATCTCAATAACTGGAGAACACCTGTTGGGCCCCTTGTGACCTTTGAACTCACAGCAGAAATGCTGAGCATTACAGACTTCTCATCTCATCATTCCCTCAGTACAGTTTTCCCCTCTCCCCATGGAAGATTCATTCCAAGACTCTCAGTGGAGGCCTAAAACCCCGAATACCTACATATACTGCCTTTTCCTATACATAATGACAAAATTTGATTTATAAATTGGGTACAGTAAGAGAGTAACAATAACTAATAATAAAATTATAATAACAAAAGTCATATGAATATTCCATCTCTCAAAATATCTTATTACAATATTGTAATTTCACCTTTACGTTAAAGGAAGTACTTTATGGTTTCTGTTTGGCATATCCAAACTTCCACCATCACCACTCTTGCATGTTATGGCCATTCTTTTTTTTTTTTTTGGTGGGACTGGGATTTGAACTCAGGGCTTTGCGCTTGCAAAATAAGTCCTCTATACTGCTTGAACCATGCCTCCAGTCCCTTGGTCGCCATTCTTAATTGAGATAAGGGTTGCTTGAACACAAGTACTTCACATCCATGACAGTTTGTCTGATAACTGAGACAGCTGCTATGTGAGCAGTGGGCAGGGAATGCATACAGTGTGGATACACTAGACAAAGATTCACATTCTGGGTGGGATACAGATGCAGTGAGAGATTTCATCATGCTACTCAGAGTGGTGAACAGTTTTCAAATTTATGAATTGTTTATTTCTTTTTAAGTATTTTGGGACTGTGATTGAATATGGGTTACTGAAATTATGGAAAGAGAAACCGTGACTGAGGAAACACTGCCGCTATTAATAACAGGTGGCCTTTCTGCTGTGCCTAGAGAACTGCATAGCAAATGCCTTGGGCATGGGAAGGGAAAATAAAGCAAAGAATGTATTGATAAATAGAAACACTGAGTCACTCATGAAAAACAAAGTTGGGGTCAGGTGCCTATTTCACAGATGGAACAGAAGATGTTAAATGATTGTCTCCAGACTGTAAGAAGTACAGCTCACTGTCGTCAGTGTCAAATAAAGACCCAGAATGCCTTACATTCTATTACGGTTTTCTAAAGCTTTACAAAGGGTTTCTGGCATAACTGGTTGGGTTGTCTACACATCGTTCTTATTCCTTGCTATTGACAATTTTACTCAGAAGCCCACTCTCAAAAGAAATGACTCTACTCCCACCTCAGGCGTAAATCAAAGTCAAGGTTGACAAATGTAGAACAGGGCCAAATCTCTCCTGCTTCCTGTTTTTACATGGCCTGTAGCTAAGAGCATATGATGCTTGGTTTTATAGCTCAACTTGGCTGAGCCACAGTGCCCAGATATTTGGTCAAACATTATTCTGGATGTTTCAGTGCAGGTGTTTCTGGATGTGATTATATTTAAGTCAGTGGGCTTTAAATAAAGCAGATGACCCTCCACAATGTGGATGGATGACAGCCAATCAGTTTAAGGCCTGAATAGAATAGATGATTCATTGCCCTTAGGCAAGAGGGAATTCAGCCACAGAAGGCCTTCAACTTCTGCCGACCCATGCAGCAAATTTTGGACTTGCAACCCTCCATAATCACATGAGCCAATTTTTTTAAAATTAAAATTTTCTCTCTCTATATGCACATTCTATTGGTTCTGTTTTTCTGGATAACCCTGACTACAAGGATGATTTTTACATTTAAAATGATTAGATATTAAATGGTTATATAAGTACCTACATAATGTCCTGATTTTGCCCAATGGCCAGCAAAGTTTAAAGTATTTGCCACCTGGCCCTTTAAGAAAGCTTCCTGATGTTTGTTTGTTTGTTCAAAGCCAATCTTCTGCATCCTACTCACCATGCCTGTGATTGGTTTACAGATGACATCAGTCTGGCCAATGAGATAAGAGGGAAGTTCTCCCAAGGGATGATGGCAAAGGCTTATTTACACCTACGAAAGAGTAATAAAAAGTAATGCCCAGAACTGCTGCAGTTATCCTGCAGGCATCAGATGGACTGGCCTATCCACATGACCACTCACGGAGGAAAACAAACACGGAGAAGACAGAAGCCTTCCCTGTGACCCTGGGGAGCTATTGAATTTAGTATCCAATCTCATTGTTTCTTGCTTATGCAAAACCACAAGGTAGCTTAATGTTTAAGATAGTTCGAATCAAAGTTCTTAATACATCCTGATGCATCCTGATGACCAACTGAAAGTGAAGGACCCTGATGGTTTTACTTTTTTATTCTATGTCCCAGGTTACCTGGACTAGAAGACTATCCTGTTTAAACTGAGAACACTAAAGTTTCTAGCAGTTTTTCTAGAGACAAAGTGCAGTTTTTCATGAATGGACTGAGTAACTGAGTAGATCCAGCTGATTTCATTCTAATTGGTGTTTTGTAGAAGCTGATGCATAACAAATAAAGACTACACCCACCTTTCTTGCATTTATTTTATGTTTTGTTCAGTCTCCAAGGGACAAGATCACTGATATTTCCCCCCCAAAAAAGGGAGTCTTATATAAATGCCAAGCTATACTCACACAAACAGAAGGAAATTCACATTCACACCCATGACCCAGCCATACTGAGTTTTTGGTTGTTACTTGTTCGTTTGTTTGTTGCTGGAATAAGCAATTCAATTTCCCTAGCTACTGCCGCCTGGCCTGAATGGTCTAACAGCCAAGATGTTCTTCTTCTACTCAGCCATTTGCATGACACAAAGGTACCCATTTGCCGGGCAGTTAACCCTTGGTGGTCACTGTTCCTAGTTAGCCTAGTTCTCAGAGGGAACAGAAGAAGCTAAAAGACTTTCCCAACTATAGTCGGTGTCAAATAAAGCACAGATGTGCGCTGAACCCCTCAAGCCAAGGCTGCCTCTTTCTGGCCTTTTGTTCAGATTCCACAGGTGTGTTGATAGGGACCTCTGCAGCCACATGGGTGAGTCCTGGTAACTCCTCCAGCCTGTAAGCTCCCACAGGCAAATCTAAGCTCTTCACCCAGACCAGCCTTTCCCTTAGGAGCTGACTGATTTGCAGACATTTTTCAACACTGGAAACTAGTAGTAAACGTAAAAATTTATGATTAACCCAGCTCACCGTCATGGCTATTGTATTTCAAATTATCTCAGAATCCTGTACCTGTGATTTGGAGTTGCATTAGAATTGAGTTCACTCTTTACAAATATGGACCTGGATTTAAAGGCCTGTAGATGCCAGGATGGGAAGGGACTTGGTGGTCTTCTTATTCCAACTCCCTGCTGTACATTAATTCTATCCAGTTACCCCATCTCTGCTTTACTACCTCATGAACTCATTGCTAGAAAACTCTGCCTAGCATTGGGACGAAGTCTTTCTTCCTGCCCCCTTTGCCCACAGGGTGTACTTCTGCCCACTGGTGCCTCCAGAGCAGATACATTTCCTCTTTCACAAGCCAGCCCCCCAGATATTTTGAGACCTCATAACCCAGAATTTTCTCTTCCCCATGCTCAATACCCCCAGTTCCCTCAGCCTTAAAGCAAGAGGCCTCGGTCCAAATCTGCTCAGGTATCCAAGACTGCTCTCAAAACATGGGTTCCAGGAAATAAAAGCAATTTAACTGAATATTGACATTCCTTCCCTCTTCAATCCCATATGTTTTGTAAACTTCCACTGAATAGCACTGTCTTTTTATTACCCTTTGGAAAAGCACAAATCATTGCCTATGAGTCTGTTCATTTGAGTCTATTCTTCCTTGGATGTCCTTGCATCCCAGTGACAATCAGAATGCGATCAAGGAGCCCAGTTTTCTTTCAAATATCATGAACAATAAGGCTGTTTTGATGTAGGCCAATCTGGTCTCCAATTAATTCCCAGCATCTGATGTCAGATGCATGCTAAACATTGTCATGTCTATTTAAAAATAAGTAAATACTCCATTAATATTTGTGAACATCTTATGAGTATGTTTTTCAATTTTCTTTGTGGTAAAGGAGGGTAATCAGAAGTCCAAGAGGCAGATTTGGATGAATAGTGAGTATAAATGGTAATACTACCTTGATCACAAAAGAGTCCTATAACTAGGGAATCATTGAAAGCACAGCTCTTTGATAAAGCTTATGAGCCAATAATTAATCAAGCAATAATAATTGTCGATATACAGAATCTGCTCTGTGATATACAGAAAATAACTTCGAGTGAAGTCACAACAAAGGAGGTTTGACATGAGCCTTCCCTGGAGTTTACAATCTAGCTGTGGCACTAAGACATGCATTGGCAATATGAGGTCACAGCCAAATGCTGGCCCATGGAGAGCTCCTCAGTGTGGATATTATGCACAGGGCAGAGAGCCAGAGATGGGTGCTTACTATGTACTCATTGTGCTGTGGACATCATTTCCTTCTACCATCTTCCCACAGCTTGACTTAGGAATCCCTGATCCATTCAAAGGTGAGAGAAGTGGGGGAAATGCAAGACGGTAGGATGGTGGTGCATACCCTCAGAAAACTCTTCCTAGAATGGGACAGGAAAAGGCCCCAAACAGAAGTACAAGTTAAAACCATCCCCTTGTGAGGAGCTCCCAGAACTGACAAGATGATAAGGTGCAGTGAACCTTTGAGCAGAGTGGGGAAGGTGAAGAAGGAGAGGTATGTGTGACCCAGAAGGGTGAAGAAGGGCAGAGGAACTGTGTGCAACATTGGCAGCCCGCAAGGTACCTAGGGAAGATGAATCCCCATCCTGGCTAAAGAGAGGATGATGTAACTTGCAGAGGTCAGATCAGGCCGGTTGGGAGCTCTATACTTCCACTCCAAAAGCCACAGCCTCAACTGCTCTTTGCTTTCTGAGTTCCTAGAATAAATGAGAAGTGACCTTCTCATTCTTCAGTCCAGCCCTCAACTTTGAATCCTAGGAGACAATAGTTCTAGAAAGTTCCAGAACATGCCCAAATCAATGAGCCTTGTACCCTGATGCTTCCTGCTTGGATTAAGCACAGGATGTCGATTTTCAGTCCAGAATCTTTCTACAAAGTCACACCCTCTGCAAACCAGCTGTCCCCTCACCCACAGTCTCTCTCTTTCTCACATACAGGAGGGTCTTGGGCACCCTGTCCGAACACTGAAGTCTACCGAACACTTTCTACCGAAGCCTGTTAGACCGATGTGACACAATCTCACATGCGAAGGGAAGTCAGCATTGTGCATAAGTAGCTATAAATAAAAGCCCCAAACTAGTGAAAGTTTCTAGATCTCCTTTTTATTTAAATGTTCCTCATTTATATGCAACCAATTCACAAAAGCCCACACACCAATCTGGAACGCACCTGGTATTGTGAGAAATTGCCAGTTTGGTAGTGTCAGGCTTTTTTCCCCCACAATAAAAACTGCACAAGTTCATGTCCTTAGGGTACAGCAGTACCCCTGCTTTTTAAAAATGAACCCCCCAAACAAACAGGTTTATAAAACATTCCAAGTGAAGTGTGCTCTGTTTATTCTTTATCTTCTAGCAATATACATCCAGCTACATTTTAGAGAATGGGTGTGTCCCATTCTCTGCTGTGACCTTGTACCACACTTGTACATAACAAATATATATTCATCTGCCAGGGTTTCCAAAGTACCTCAGACTGGGGGACTTAACCAACATTTATTTCCTCCCAGATCTGGAAGTTAAAAGCCTAAAAATCAGGGTGTTTGCAGAGTGGGTTTCCTCTGAGGCTTCTCTCCCTGGCTTATAGATGGCTGTGTCTTTAACCTGTCCCCTTGCGTGGTATTTCCTCTCTGTGTGTCTGTGTCCCAATCTCTTCTTAAAATGGCACCAGTAACACTAGGTTAGGGCCCACCTTACTGATGTCATTTTAACTTAATTGTCTCTTTAAAAGACGCTACCTCCAAATATGATCATATTCTGAGGTGCTGGGAAGGTAGAGCTTCAACCTGAATTTTATGGGAACACAATCCATCCCATAACACTAGACTCTCTGCCTCACCTCCAAATTCATATCCTCACATCCAAAATATATTCACCCCATCCCAACAATCCCCCCCCCCCCACACACACACACCAAAGTCTTAATATTTTATGCCACTAATTCTAAGGTCTCTACCTACAGCAAATTTTAGGGCTAGAATTTGAAGAGGCCGAGAGGAATTCAAATAAATTGCCATTCTCACCCAAGACTGGAGTTGAGGCCTGCCTTCTACCATCACAGAGAGGCTTTGGTTATCTGGCCACTTCTGTCCAGAGAGGTGTGGTGCTCTCTTGTGGGGCACTATAAATCCAAGCAATTCAAGGAAGGAGTCTGTTTCTTTGGAGAACACTACACAAAACTTTAAGCGTCTATGGAGAATTCATCTCCTGTTGCCTCTTGTTCAAAAGGAGCTGATCCTCTGTTCTAGGACAGGAATACAGAGGGCTGATTCAGCTTTCCCAGGTTAAAAATAGCTAAGTGGACAGCCTGAGCAAAACTTAGCAGTTCACCTGTTCATCCCATTATACACTGCACAAGAGAGTAGATCGGGCCTGCAAAGTTGGAAGCCATTGTAAAATCAAGGCTCTGTTAAACCTGCCTATCTGAAATTGAGAAGTGCTACAGAACAGGCTCGGAATGAAAATAAGACAGCTGCTTCGTGTGCTTGTGCTTGAACAGCTGCTGGGGGACGGGCAATTGACAGGAAGCCTTGATGGCGCTGGTAGCACATTGGGAACTATACTGTAGAATGCTCACCATCAGTGAGATTGCAACAGATCACATCCCATGGGGATAGGTTGGGGCTTCCCATCATCAGCTTTTCTAAGTTCAATGTTTACTTCCGTTCAGGTTAAGGTGCATTTGCAGATCAAGTTCATTTTCAGTTGTTCAAGACTGGGAACCTTTTATGTAAAGAGGCATGCAGAGGCTAGATTGCCACACTTCATGAACCCTAGCATTTGAACTTATAATTAGGCTCTTCAATCTCCCTTCCCACAAGTAAGCAGGCCATCCAAGAAAGGTGAGCCAAGAGATGGAGAGGACCTGGGAATGCTGTGGCTGTTTGGGTGCTCTGAGAAGTTATAGTCAGATCTACTCAGGTTTGAAAGAGGCAAGTAAGGGATTTGATAATGGAAGAAAGAATCAGAACTTTGGGGCTCCAGAAAAAAATATACACACATTTATTTTTTAAGAGAACAGCAAGCATGTCCACTTTGTCCATCCTTAAGCATTATTAGATGAATGTGCCATGTTGCCAAAAAGCCCCCACTAAGTGCAGACACAACAGGCAGCAAGCACTGGCAGTGGGTCTGATTCTTGCTTCTGCCAAATGCAAATTGTGGAATGCAGGAGGCCTGTACAGTGGGCACATATGATCTAAAAATACCATGCCTGCCCCTGGCTCTGGGATCTGCTTCCAAGGAGCGAGGAGCCCTGAGGCCTGGGCTCTGCCCAGTGGAGGAGCAGGGGCCTCTGCCTGCACCAGGCTAATTACTGGAGGACCTGGACAGGCAGCTGCTTGGCCTTGGCACCCCATTTGTGAGTGCATTGCAAAGCATGGGTTCTAACTTTAGAAATCCACTCCAAACTTTGATCTTCCAGCGCTGCTTGGCTTTAGGCGAAACATAAACTTGAGAGCTGCAACATGTTTTTTAAATCTTATTCCCCTGGCAGTTTTAGAATAAGGACAGGAATTATTTTCAAATGAGAATCTTTGACTGTATAACACAGGCTTCCAAAATTAAGCAGAAACACATGGTGGCTCTTATTATTAAATTTCCCTTGGAAAACAATGGTTTAAATTATGGGAGGTAGGGGCAACTTGATAAAACTTTGAAATGTGAAGCATAAAGTTTAAAATAAAAAGTGCTCGTGTGTGTGTGTGTGTGTGTGTGTGTGTGTGAAGATTATGTAGTTTTTCTACTCCTGCCATTATTAATCTATTCCTGCCAATGTTAAAAAAAACAAGTGCTTGGTGTTTGAAATATAAATGACAATTTTTAGAGTTGAAAATCAGATGCTACGGGATTTTCTGAGGTGAAAATCAGATGCTAAGGGATTTCAGAAGGTACAAAGAGAAATTTGGGCTGCCTGATTAAAACATCTCCCTGTAAAACAGGTTTTTAAGAAAATACTGAAGAAGGAAGATTTAAACTATATTGTAATTTATACCTGATTCCACATAGTATTCAGCAGGAAACAGAAACATTCCAGCCCCAAGTAGGGTCATTGGCATCTTCCATCAAAATAAATCCATACCCTGCTCTCATCTTCTTCTCAAGCCATTCCCAGAAAGGGATTTGGTCAAGACAATGTTCTTGGAAACTGTACCTCTTAGACCCCCTTCCCCCGCAAGGCACTATTTAATTCTTCCTTCCCTTCAAGGAATGAATCAATTACTACCTTCTTGATGAAGCCTTTCAGATCACCTCATTTAAAAGTTTCCCCATGTCCTCATCAGCCCACAAACTTATCATGAGTATCACTCAGTTGGAACTTATTTCCTGCTGAATGTGGTTAGTGATCTTAAGAGTACACCTCCTTCCTTCTCGTCTACCTTATAAAATCCACAATAGCAAGGACCAGCTCTTTTCCTTTTTTTGCATCCCCCACTGGGCATAGCTCAATGCCCTGTACCCTGACTGGGTTCCTGTGCTGAGAACTGTAAGGGAACTATAGAAGCTCTTAGTAATGATAAGAAGTTATCTTCTAGCATCACCCAGAGGATGCCCTGGGAAACAAACACCAGGAGAAAAAATACACCCTGGTAGAAGTTGGGTAACCAGCTGGGCCAGGGGTGAGTGGTAAAATGAAAGGAGAGGAGAGAGCAGTGGTGCCCACTCTGATTCTGCAAATGACTTCATTTTTACTTCTGTCAGTTCTCATAAACCTGCTCCACCTTAGTGTCCTGGCCTGTTTTTATGCTTCTCTGATGGAAGGGGTGATGTCTGAGGAGCATATTTTGGTCTTAATAACATCCATCCCACACAAGCATACCCGCCAGCTTCCTGTGCCATCTTCACAGCATTTTTGAGACAGTATTAATACCAGTTGTAGGAAAACAAGAACATCATTCACAAAACTTTGTTTATGCAACTGAATTCTAGTTTGGAATGATTTCTTTTTCTGTTATAAGAAACTTCCCTTCCTCTTTCAAATGGCTAACCCAATAAGCTCATCCAATATTTGGATAGAGGTTTCATTGCCTGAGACACAAGGAGAGCTCACAGGTGCAAAAAAAAAAAAAACACTGCACAGGTGAATGTGGAAGAAACAGGTGGCCCTGTCATTTAAGGACTTGCTAGTCAAAGTGTGGTCCAGAGACCATCACCTGGGAGCTTATTAGAAATGTAGAATCCCAGTCCCCTCTCCAGACCCAGTGAATCAGAATCTTCATTTTAACAGGATCCCCAGAGATCCATGTACACATTCATATTGATTAGAGTATCTCATGAAAGCTCATTCTCCACCAAAAAGCCTTCTCCTGACAACCTGTCACTCCTACCTTGAAATACTCATTGTGGCGACTCACAGAATGGGGCTTGGTTCTGTTTTTTTTTTTTTTCTCCTTTAAAATGTAAGTTCATTCAAGAGGAGTGATTTATTAAAGCAAATCAGTCACTCACTCAGAGTTGCCCCCAGTGAAGTTGTCTGCTGCTTTCTATGGGGAAACTACATTTGGAAGTGAGGAAACAGATGATACATGCTTTGTACCCTCTACGACAACATGCAAATGAGAGTCCCTGGTCATGAGGACTCTACTCACCTGCCTTTTGCTGTCTAGGTCCAGATTGGGGACCTAGACAGGTCCCCTATAGTGGCACTTTTAACAGTTAGAAAATAACCTCCCCAAGCAGTATTCAGGAGGACCTGGAGCCAGGAATCTGCTGGCCATGGAAATCAGGAGGACAGGATGAAATGGGCCGGCCGGGGAGAGGAAGGGAGAAGCAAACAGGGCAAAGACCAAAGACACAGACCTGTATGTGGAGGCAGGTGGTTGTATAAACAGAATGAATGGAAAAATACTAGAAACAAGGAACAAGGACTGTCCTCAGTAAGAGGACACAGTCACACTAGTAATGATTTTTACTACCTCACTAAATCTTTCTGTATGGCTGTAAGGCCTATGACCCTATTGTGAGTTCCTCCTGCTATCTTGGATATACCTAGGAGGCCCCAGGAGCTATCTCAAATCCATGAGGCATCAGCCTTCTTCTTGCTCCATTCTGGGGTGTAGCTCCCTAGTCCTACTAGAGCCCAATAAATTACTTCTAAGACCAAAGGGAAATGCCCAACCTCCCACCCCTCTCCCTATTGTCTATTACTGAGACTCCTTAGCTGAGCTGTGGATAGCAAGGGGTACAAAGTGAGGGAGACCTCCCTAATCCCCTCACACCCTTAGAAACACCTGCAGAGTTGGCTTCAAATTTTCTGTAAGATCCATTCTCTCTCATGGACACAGTGTCTTTTTATAATTTTGTTTTTGTCCCTCCGCTTTCTTACTCTCCTAGGTCAACAGATATGTTAGTATATTTCTGTCCCTAATCATGGAGAGGGCCCCAATTCTTTCTTCAATAGGAACAAGAACAGAAATAGAAATGGGCATGCGGAGAGAGCTGGGGTGGATGGCAGGAATGCCCACTCCTCACACAACCAAACCTCACACTGCAACACCCTGCTACAGTTGTTTGGTTTGTTAATGAGTCAAGTGAAATAACTTCAAAATAAATTTCAAGGAGAACATAAAGGGACAGTAGCCTGAGGGAATGGCAACAGTTCTACCCACTTTCGCTCATTTGTTCATTTATTCAACACCTAAAACAGTGCCTGGCATAGAACAGGCAATAAATATTCACAAATGAATGACCCAATGAATGCATAAACTTAGTAAATACAGGCTTAGTAGTTAAATGTGCAAGTCTTAATGCTAAACGCTAGAATGCAGCAGTAAATCAGACTCTATCCACATCCTGGCTGAGCATCCAGGGGGACAAACAGATGATTTCCACACACAAGTGTGGAAATAATGCAACCAAGAGACAGGGGATAGGGAGATGCTACACAAATGGATGGAAAGGCCCTGGTGAGGATCCCATGATGACAACTCAACAGAGTTTCAGGGGGAAGGTTACACACAGCCATGAACACGTAGACTGAGTCCCAGGAGTTTGGGGAGCCAGCTTACACTGTGTCTCCTCTGGACTCTGAGGCATCTCCCTACTGATGACTTTGAATATCCCAAGTCACAGCACTCTGAACAGGGGATGGGGATGGATTTCCTCTACGTTTAGGAGACTTCAAGTTCACTGCCAGTAGCTGAAGGTCATTAGTACACAGGTGAACCAAAGGCTATGGAGCTGTTATGTACATGGAAGAGAAGGGGAGGAGTGGGAGAACAGAGAGAGGTTATTGTAGCCCAGATCGTGGGGTCCATAAATTTGAAACATGGGGAGAAGGAACAGACCAATTTTAAAAAGGGAGAAATGGCAATTTACAGAGAAAGCTGAACTGACTAAGAGGTGGGTAGGGGCTGGGGCTAGGGAGAGCAGCTTTCATAGCAAAACCAGGGGAGTTAGGCAGGTACCTGCCAAATCTATTGCTTCAAAGAGCAGCTCAAGAATCACCTAAGTTGTCTTCTGCAGCAAATAAGACTGAGTTTTGGTGGGGATTTCACTGGGTAATGGGATAAAACTTCAGGCACTGCTCATTCAATTCCAAGGCTCTTTGAGCTGGAGGGGATTGTGTTGTGGTACGTATTTGTGTTTGAATGCATGCCAGTGCACATTCTATAGACTCAGAGCTCTTTCATCCTTACGGAGGAAGAAGGTTCCTGTTTTTATATTCTTTCATCTTAAATCTGAGGTACTTAATAAGAAGTTACTGTTGGCAAAGGCTGTGTGTCCACAAGAAATGTACAACTTTGCTGCAGTGGGGAATGAGCTGTTTTTACCATGAATGGGTAACAGGAATTTGATGAAGTGTTTGCAACCTTAAATGTATCATGTTTTAACTTACATTGTTCCCCAGTCTCTACCTTTCTTTTTTTCCTAACCGACCTCCATCAGCCCCACCTGCCACACCCATGCAATCTTTCAGTAAGTTGGCTTTCAGTTCCCATAAACTGGGTCAGATGGGAGTAGTGGTTAGTGCAGTCTCGGCGCCCCCATCTCCTACTTCCCAAAGTGTCTCATCACCAAATGGTGAATCATCCCAAAGCAGATTATATCTGAGTCAACTAAAGTCAGGAATGTGGATACTTAGGGATAGACATATTCCTTAGAGATTTCCCCCATAAGATTTGAAGCCTTGAAAACAGAAACCAAGAGCCAGCTTTTCAAAGGAAAGGGTCATGGGTATGCCCAGGTGAGCCTCAGACAGCTGGGTCTGTAAATACAAGTGATTATGCAGGTGTGGTGGCTTTTTCAACCTTATGTCCAGACATGGGATGCAGAAAAAGAAACAAGACTATGAATCAAGAAAGATAAGACCATTCAACCATCTGTGCCTCATTTGCTTACAGGATGCAGGCAGATCCACAAGAGAATAAGAACACTCAGAGGGAACTTTCCATGAGGAAGCTGATCCCCATTCCAAGGCATTCAGAAATGTACCTGGTAAGATGAAAACAGTGGATTTTGGGTCATATATCTGAACTTGAAATAAAAAGACTGAAACTGTCCAGATCCATGAAAAAGATGAGCAACAAGAAGGAATCCAAGTGGAGAGGATTCTAGATGCTACCAGCAGGCATGTAGGCCTTCAGGGCCTCTTCCTGGCCTCTAACTGCTGAAAGGTCTCTGGCCTTGGTCTTGCGCCTTCTTCTTACCCTCACTCTCTCTGAGTGACCTCACCCAGTCCCATACCTTTATAGACTCTTTATGCACCAATGGCTGCCAATTCTAACTCCCTACCCTGGCTTCTCTCCTGAGCTCCAGACTCAAAATCCAATGACCTATTCAACCCCTTGGATATCTAATAGAGCTCAAAAACTTAATGAATCCAAACTTTAATCCCTGATTTCCCATTCTACTCCCAAATCATGCTATGCTTGGTCTTCCCCACTTCAGGAAGTAATGCTATCATTTACCAGGGGTTCTGGACAAAACTGTGGATTTATCCTTGGTTTTTTTCTTTCATTTAAATCCCAGCACAAACCATTAGCAAGTTCTATCAGCTCTCCCTTCTAAATACATTTAATCCCTGCTTTTTATTGCATCCTTGTGTACCAGCCTTATACAAGACAACTCTTTCTAGAAAACTACAATGTTCTTGAGATTTTAGACTTGATCTCATGTGTACCACTCTGTGGCTAATCTCCACGTGGCAACCAATTGACTTTTTAAGAATGAAAATCTGGGGCTGGGCATGGTACCTCACATCTGAAATCCTAGCTCCTCAGGAGGCAAAGATTGGGAGGATTACAGTTAAAGACCAGCATAGGCAAAAAAGTTTGGAAGACCCTATCTCATCCAATAGCTGAGTGTGGTGGCACATGCCTTCCACTACGCAGGAGGCATAAATAGGAGGACTGTGATCTAGGCTAGCCCAGGCATAAAAGCAAGACCCTATTTGAAAAATACCTAAAAATCAAAAGGGCTAAGGGCTTGCCTCAAGTAATAAGAATATCTGCCTATAAGCAGATAAAATCCTAGTATCACAAAATAATATTAATAATAATGTAAGCCAAATTTACTTACTCTCCTGCCCTAAACCCCCACTGATACTTTATCATTAGAAGCCCAAAGACTTACAATGGCCTATGAGTCACCTGACCTCACTGACCACTACAACTTCATCCCCTTCTACTCCCGCTTGTCATTTTACCTGCACTAACCTCGGGCTGTTCTTCAAATCACACCACCTTGTCCCTTCATAAGCATCTTGATATGTCATTCTGTCCATCTGAAAAGCTCTGCCTCAAATCCTTCACAGTGCTCACTCCCCTCTTCCATCTTCTCCCCATACCTCTGCTTTCAAAACTCTCTAATCACATGCTATCTCTGTAGGGAAACCTTCCTGGCCATAGATTCCCAGCACACCCATCCTTGTGCCATCCTCTGTTTCCTTTGCATGTTCCTTTTTTGGTAGTATTGGACAGTCATCATATTTTTGGCTACCCAGCATATTTTAACATTCTTTCTTAAGACTTCCTCAGGCAGGCACACATGTAGTGAGTTTAATAGTATTCTCCCAAAATTAACTCCCCCTAGAACCTCATAATGTGACCTTAATAGGAAATAGGTTCTTTAAAGCTATAAATAGCTAAGAATCTTAAGATAAAATCATGCTGGATTTAGAGTAGACACTAAATCCAGTGATTCATATCTTTATAAGAGAAAGGAGAAGATTTGAACACAGAGCTACAGACACATAGGGGAAAAGTCCAGGTGGCAAAGGAGGCAGAGATTAGACATTAAAGCACAAGTCAAAAGACATCAAGTGTTATCGGTACCCACGTGAAGCTAAAAGGAGTCAGCAGAGGAGTCTTCCCTAGAGCCTTAAGAAGAAACATGCTCTACTGACACCTTGATTTCAGACTTCCAGCCTTCAGACTGTGAGAAAACAAAGCCAGAAGTCTGCGGTAATTTGTTACAGCAGTCTTAGGAAAATAATCCAGAAGTAAACTCATTTCCCTAGGTGCTTGGTAACCAGGACACAAGTGGGAGACCCAGACTTCCCCAATCAGATGTTCCTATGTGAGACTTCCATTTTGAACCTGAGCACCATAAGGGAGGTCACCCCCACCTATTCATGTCTTCTCAACCTAGGCTCCAGAAATGGAGGATGAGGAGATAAGCCATCTCTGAGGGTCCTGTCCAAATCTCTGATCCATAGAATCCATGAGCATAATAAAATATTTAGTGTTTATGATGGTTCATCTTGATTGTCAACTTGATTGGATTGAAAAATGCCTAGGAGATTAGTAAAGCTCACCTCTATGTATGTCTGTGAGGGCATTTCCAGAGATGATTAGATGATGGTTGATGAGGGCTCTGACTTGCTGAATGGTTTAATCCATTGATGGATTCAAATTTTGAATAAGCTATTGGAAGGTGATAGAACTGTAGCAGGTAAGGTCTGGTTGGAGGAAGTAGATCACTAGGAGTCCTTGGGTATTATATCTTTCCATATCCCCTCCCTGTTGCTATTCTTCTCTGATTCCCATCCACCATGAGGCAAAGAAACTCCTCTGCCACACGTTCCCACTGCCATGATGACCTGCCCAGGCAATATGGACTGCACCCTCTGAAACTGTGAGCCAAAATAAATCTTTCCTCCCTCAAGTTGTTTCTGTTAGGCATTCTGTTATACTGATGAGAAACTTAACTAACACAGTATTTGAGCCCATAAAGTTCAGAAGTTTTATTAAACAGCAATAGTAACAGCCACACAACAACAATAATAAATCCTTTCTGAAGGTAAGTCTCAGAGAACTTGGAGGGAAGGGCTGCTTTGAATCATACACTTGTCAGAAAGAGAGTAAGTTTGAACAGTTGAACCTGAAATTTTCTAGGGACCCATCATATAAGAGGTCATTCAGGATACAATAATATCTCTGAGAATGTTAAAATTTTAGAAATATTTCAAAACTTCTGAACTGAGAGAAAAATCCTGTTCACTTACCACAATAATGATTAACAATGTATACTGACATTATATCAAGCAATTTCATAGACACAACTCAAGCAATCTTCTCAATATCTCCATATAATAAAGACTTCCTATTCCAATTGTACTCACAGAAAGAAACATCAGCTTATTCTTTGAACCTCAAAAGGACTTGAAGTCTCAAGTTCTGGCAATCCCTCCCCCAGAGTTGTCTCTGAAACTGGAATGCCAAGTGACCACCACAGTTCCCTTTCATCATTTTTTAAGACTACTGCCAAGGACAATGTTGTCACCAAAGGAGGCTAGGAGGAATCTAGCCTCCCCTAGGGAGCCTAGGGGAGTTATCAATGTGAGAAAACTCGGGATGCCTGCAAAGTCCACAATCAGAAGTTCAAAGTGGCAGGTCATAAATTATTTTTACAAAAGGCCAAGCAAGGGACCGTTTCAACAGTCATCTGGCATCTCCATCCTGCATCCTGGTACTGAATTTTATGCTTTGGGGCAGAATTGTGTACCAGAAAAATGTTCCATGGTGCATTTTTGTATGGTTATATAAAGCCAAGAATTTATTCTGTTTTAAATTAAATTATGCCTAAGCCAATATACTGTAAAAGATATCAAAAAGGTGGCCGCAGTGAGTATTGATTTGGTACCCATAGGGTGCTGAGTACCACTAGGAACTTGCTGGTACCAGTAAGATGAAAGAAAATGGCGGCCATTTAGCTGGCACAATTCACATCTATATGTTAATGAGAACTGTCAAGTTTAGCACTAACCTGGAGACAAATGGTCCTTATAATTCTGGTAAAAATAAAATCAAGACTATATTTTTAATTTGGCACCCTCCCAAGAATACTACAAGGACCTGCCAGATTTCATGAAAATATAAACAATAGAACCAACCCTCAGCAACCAGATATCTGAATATATAAGCTATATAGAATCATCTCCCTTCTAAACAACAAGCAAAACATCTCTAGACTCATTGCTTCATTGTGCAGATGAGAAAAAATTCAAGTCATGAAGATTAAGGGACTTTTCAGTAACAAATTCACTGAAATGAATTCACAGAATTCAGTGTGCAGAAACACAAACATGGGTCTTCCACACAAAAGTTGCATGGCCTATGGCAAGCTCATTCCTTTAGCTTGTTTTCTACATCTCTCAAATGGAGATGCTAATGGTTCTCACCTCATATTGTTGCTGCAGGGAATGGAACAATGGGTGTACCTGGTGGAGAATAGGTACACAGTCACACTTAGTAGCTACTAGACTAGAGAGCCATCTAGACAAATTCTGGCTGAGCCAGGATGAAAATCCAGGTCTCCAGACTCAGCCTGATATTCAAATCATGCCACTCCATCAGAAAGAAGAGCATCTTCATCTGTTTCCCTGCTTTCATGTTTCTATCACTCAAGATACTGACCAGCACCTCGTAAGTTGAATAAAACAGAAATAACTTCAATAAGTCTGTTGTTTCCCAAGTAAATAAAGTTCAGAACCCACTCCATAATGCATTATGGATTCATACATGAAACTGTATGCAGCTTCCTTTGGGACCAACATTTTCTGGCTAATTAAAATGAATGTTGTATCGATGAAAGATTATTTTAAAATGGCACTGATAGTGTTTAGACATTGTCATAACATCAGCCGGTGGATCACTAATTTGCAAATTTTACTAAAGATCTTGCCAATTAAAACCCCTCTAGACACTCTTGAACACACTGTTGGTGACAGCTGATAGACCACATGGTAAAGACATGATCACATTAAAATCACACAAGACTGTTCTCCCTGGAAGGGCTGAGGGAGAGAGACGGGGCATGTCCCCGAAGCGGGTGCTACTGAGGCAACCCAGCCAAGCTGTCAGAGAAGGAAAGCAAATCTTTAGGTTTTATTTTTCTCTAACTGCTTTCCAAAACAAACACTGGAACTTCTCAAAAAAGTCTGTGGGAAATGACTGTCCTGCAAAATTGGCCCTGGGTATCTCTTAGGAAGACAAGTCAAAGAAAGTGAGACTCTGGACCAATCTGAAATTCATGAAAATGCAAATTACCACACCTGGGGCCAGTGGTCTCTACCCAGGAGTCTTCTAGAGAGAGGTTGCTCTTCTCCAGGGGTTTCAGGATAGGCAACAGTAGTGGTCAGACAGTCTGTAGGAAGCTCTGATCAATAGCCACTGTGAATTTCTATAAAAGTCAGCTTTATAAGCCCTGTCCAGCAGTGGGTCACTGGGGGGATATTTTCCAGACTGGAAGGTAAAGGGAGTATGATATGGCACATATTTAAATGGACAGATTCCATACATATAACCTCAATAGCTGACATTTATTATGTGCCTACCACGTACATAATGTCATTTATTCATTGCAGTCACCATATAAGATTAGGCCAGATGAGGAAATCAAGGCTCAGTAGAGTTGCGCACCTCACTCTTATACACATGCTGCTATGTAGTAAAGCTTGGATTCTGAACCCAGTCCCATCTGGCTCCAGGATTCTGGTGGTGAAACTTTATAGCATATCTAGCCTTGTCCCTAGGATTCGTGATCTGACCACAAACTAGTCCAAGGGAGAGTATGGTCTTTTATGCTCTCTTTGTATGCTGCTTGTCCATTCACTGAGCTATTCAGGAATATATCAAGTTAGACAATGGTAACCACAGATGAGGCTGCTATACATAGACATTCTGTATAGGCTATGTGCAATAAAAGTTTATTAAGACTTCCAGATTAAGAATATGTGATTTGTTTATAAAGACCATGGAATTAAAATTAGTTTATTAAATAAATAGGTAAATAAATAAGAAGGTGCAGTATTCATTGTATAACATGCTACCCTAAAGCTTAGTGGCATAAAACACATGAGTCCTATGGGTCAGAAATTTGAAAGAACACAATGGGACAATTTGTGCTTGACCTATGATGTCTGGGTCCTCAAGTGGAGGACTTGAAGCTGATGGGTAGGCTCTCCTGAAAGCCCCTCACTCCTATGTCTAGGGGTTGATGCTGACTATGAACTGGGGGTTCTTGGTTCATCACCATATACACATCTCTGTGTGAACTCACAGAACCCATCTGCTTTCTAAGGGCAAGCATCCTAATGGAGACAAAGCCAGGGGGTGCCACATCACCTTTGTGACCTAGCCTGGATATCAAACAGTATTACTTCCACTACAATACATTCCCCAAAGCTGCCTCATATTCACAGGGGAAGGGAATCAGACTCTCCTCCTGTTGGGAGAAGTAAGAAAGTCCCGTGGAGAAAAGGTAAAGCTGGAACTTATTACTGAGGCCACCTTTGGAAAATAAAATATGCTACCAGTGAGAATATCTGCTATGCTTCAAAGAACAAATTATGAATATAAATACTATATGATGCATTAGCAGCATCAACTTAATGGTAATCATTATTTTGTTTAAGATAAGCAATCCCTCAAAGTATGCTGCCTAAAGACCATTGGCTAAATAGCCACATGTTAGGATGTTAGGTTCAAATGTAATAAACTTACATTTTTCTTTAAATTTTAGATTACAATGCATTCTTAAAACTTAAATCCATTTTTTTTCTTCTCTGTGAGTTTCCAGGATTTTTTTTTTTTTTTGCTTATATACATATGAATATTTTGGACAACAAATACCACTGGGGGTCAAATTTTCCTTTTTCCTTTCACTGTTTGGATAGGTAAGACTGAACCTAGAGCATGATATTTTTAGTGTTTTACCATTAAAATCCCAAACAGAAGAAAAAATGTGACTGAATAACTTCCACTAGACCTCAAACAAGCAGGACACACTGTTTGATTTTTAAATATTTGATGATTTTCCAAATATCTTTCTGTTACTGATTTCTAATTTAAATTCATCATGGTCAGAAAACACATTTTGAATGATAGTAACACTTTTTAAATATTTTGAAGCTTGTTTTATGGACCAATATATGATCAATTTTCTCTGTGCACTTGAGAAGAGTTTAGATTTTGATGTTTTGGGGTACAGTGTTCTATCAGTGTCGATTAGAGGACATTGGTTGATTGTAAGTGTCTACATCCTTACCAACTTTTAGTTTACTTTTTCTGTGTGTTACTGAGAAAGCAGTATTGAAACCTCTGGCAATAATTGTGAGTATGTTGATTTCTTAAAATGCTGCCAATATTTGTTTCATGTACTTGAAGTTCTGTTGCAAGGAGAATGAACTTTTAGAATTGCTATGTTCTCTTGATGAATTGACCCTTTTATATTTCCAAAATAGCCTTTTTTATAACTGCTTATACTCTGCTATGATGTCAGCTTTATCTGATAGTAATATAGCTAATCCAACTGCCTTTTGATTAGCGTTAGCATGTATATCTATTTCAATTAACTTTAGACCTGTCTGTTTCTTTATTTAAAGTAGCTCTTTTATAGGTAGTATATAATTGGGCCTTTTTCAGAAAAAAAATAACATAACCTTCTATTAAATTAAGCTTAGAGCCTTCTAAATTTAATATGATTATTAATATTGTTAGATTTGAGTCTATCATCTAGCTATTTGTTTCTTATTTTTCCCTTCTGTTCTCTGCTCCACTTTTTCTTTCTCTGCCATCTTTTCGAATTGATTTTTATGACTCATTTAATCTTTGTTAGTCACTAGTTATGCCTCTTCTTTTTGTATGATTTTGTTACATGAGCATTTATAGCACACATATTTAACTTGTCCCAGTCTCCCTTCATGTGATATTATATCATTTCTCAATAATATTTTAAAAATCACGTATTTCCATTTCTCAACTTTGCTCCTCTGCATTATGCTATACATTTTACTTTTATATATGCTACAGACTTTATATTACATTATTATTTTGATTTAAATGTCCATTAATTTTTAAAGAGACTTAACTAATAAGAAAAATACTTGTATTTACCCATGTTGTTCCTTGTTCAAGTCTGGGTTTATTTACCCTTATTACTATGGAAATTTTTTGGTATTTGGGGTATTTGGGATTAACAGCCTTAATCTTTATCCACCAGATGCCATAATGTTCTACACACCCTCCTCCAAGCCATGCCAACCCAAAATACCTGCAGATATTACAAAAGGAAGGAATCTCTGGGGGAGGGAAATGCTTGTCCAAATACTATTAGTTTTGGGGTCTCCTGGGAACAATAAAAGTGAGAGTTGTGTGAATGTATATGCAGAGGGAGGGGGGAAGGAAGAGTAAGGAGAGAAAGCTGAAAAACTTTATCAATAACTAATAGTAAAAGGTTTTATATGCAAAACTAAGAAACTCAGATTTGATGTTATATAAACCGGCAGTCAGCAGAGGTCTTTAGGTGTGTGATGGACATAAACAGCTCTATTTTTTATTACAACATGGTTAACAAAAGCTAGGATAGTGTCATTATGGCAAAAAGAAAAGAAAACTATACTCATTTTTCTATTGCTGTGCAAAATGATACCACTTAAAACAAAGTATTTAATGCCCCATAGCTTCTGTGGGTCCGGAATCCAGACAGAGCCTAGCGGGGTCCTTTGCTCAGTATCTCTCAGGAGTCTAAAGTCATGATGTCAGTTAGATATGAGGCTCCAAGTTCAGGTGACTGTTGGCAGACTTTAGTTCCTGGAGGCCTGCTTGACCATGGGCCTCAATCTGTTCTGGCTGATAGCAAAAGCCTTCTCCATAGTTGCAGTTTACAAAGATGACAGCTTGTTTCTTCAACACCAGTGACAGAAAGAGTCTACTGGAAAAATGGTAGTTACAAGCTTATAGTACACATCTTGTCACCTTTGCTGTATTTTATTAAGCAGAAGCAAGTCACAGTTCTTTTCTCCCCATCATCAGGTTGAGGATTACAAAGGGAATGGATGCCAGGACAAAGGGAGTACAGGACACCACCCCAGAGTCCATCTACCAAAAAAATAAGAGAAAAGAAATTAATTACTGGCAGCTGCCTTCTAGCTTGTAGAAGAGGTCACAACTACTGGTCTAGCCAGGTCAGAAAATAGAAATCTGATTGTCATGACACTGCACATGTCTCCATAGGCTGCCACCTGTTCTGTATGGGCTCACCTCCAAGGAGAGCCAAACAATTAGCAATTTCTTGAAGTAAGAGAGAGTTAGAGTATACTATAAAGGATAGAATAGCTTCTATAAAAATCTGTGCATTTGTCAAAAGAGACAGAGATATTTATTGAGCCTGATTTCTTCTTATAAATGCAAGATACAGATGCATGAAGAGCACATTCTTATAGAACTCATGTACATTACCACTGACAATGACTAAAGAAATGAAACAGTACCAAGCTGATAAGAAATTATATTTGAAAATAGTAAGTATATGTGATTTCATAAATTTTTCTCAGAGCTTGTTTTTCCTTTTGTCTTCTCTTTTTAATTTTTAAAATATTTATTACACATTTTTGGTTGCTGTTGTTATAGTACCTGATTCCAAGTTTTGGGGATATTTTACAGATTGTTAGACTCTGATATTGTTTTCTCTGAAGTTTTGTGAAAAATGGGTCTGAAGATTAGCACAATTTGTGAGTAAAGCCAGTAGACATGTGCTCCAGACCTACCTGTTCCAAAAACTCACTGTGTGAGACCTTGGAAAAATTCTTATCCACTGTAGGCCTTAGCAGTTTCATCCAAAAATTGATGGCAATAGACTAAATACTCTTTTTTAGCTTTAACATTCTATGAATACATACTTTCTTCACTAGTCAATCATCTAGAATTATGCCCAATTGTTTTAGCCTAAATTTGAAAGGTTTTTGGGGGCTTGTAATTTGCAATCAGTCACTTCAGGATGAGTGTCAAGAGAAAGTCTCAACTATGAGATATAAGCTGACGGCAAAGTAGATCTGTGGAGCCCACAAGGGGCAATACACTGACTGCAGAGCAAGGGGCAAAATCCAGCAGTGACAGTCACCGATCTTTCAGTTCCATTTTGCACACAAGTTTAACTTATGCATTCTCTCAGAAACTTCCTAAGCAAGGGTTCTGGCATGTTCCCAGACTGCTCCATGCAACTCTCCAACATTCACTAATGTTAGCTCACTCCTATCCACAAACTACAGCCTCTGCTCCCTTAGGCCTCTTACCTCCTTTGCCACCCATAGACGGAGTATTTCCTGTGCACACACATGCTTTGGTAAGCACATTTCCATACTCTTTATTCAAGAAAAATAATTGTACACATTATCATCAGAAGTTGCAATAGTTCTTTCAAAGCAACAGATGCTCCAGAAGTATAGGATGGGGATATTACAACCAGCTCAGAGAGATATTACTGATGATGTGGATATCTTAGCAGTAATCTAGAGGATTCATAGTACTAACAGAAAAAAGATGGAAGAAAGCAATATGGCTGGTGAGCAATGATCAAGGGAACGAGGGTGTAAGAGGAGTTAAGTGAAATATCAAAGGCAGATTATGAAGGTTCTTCAATCTAGGGAAGCCACTGAAGAGTTTTAAGCTAAAAAGAAATATCCAGTTTGCATTTTTAAAAGATCCTTCTGACTACAGTTTGGAGGTGGCAGCAGCCCAGTTAGGAGGACACTAAGGTAGGTAAGAGATCATAGAGTATGAATAGGTATAGAGAAGACAGATGAAGAGAGAGGGACAGAATCCAGACATATTTCAAAACTCTAATTAGCAAGATTTAATGGTTGATTCAACAGAAGTTAAGAAGTAGAGCTTCCTCTGTATAGAAGTGAATATAGTAATCTTAAACTGGCAGAGGCCACTATGGGAAGGGGACCAGGAAGAGGTCTGATAGAGGTGAACCAACTTGGGTTGTAATACACATGTGCATGGAAACAACACAAAGAATCTCTCTATATAGCTACTTCATCTCAAACTAGCAAAAAATGCTATATTTCTTTTTAATCTTATATATTTTTTCTTCAACAAAATCAGAGAACAAGAGGGCGGAACAGGTTCTGCCCAGAGGCGGGGGGGAGAGTAAGGGGGGGAGGAGGCCCAAATAATGTATGCACATGTAAGTAAATGTAAAAATGATAAAATAAAATAAAAAAAAAAGAAGTAGAGCTTCTAAATACCTAAATTGGACAAGTGAGTAGACAGTGGTGACTTCCATTAAACCAGGAATTACTAAAGGAAAATAAAGCTCTGAGAGTTAGATTATGAGTACAGGCAAACCACACTAAGGATTGAGGTGCCTTTGCCATTCGGGTGCCATTGGTCACAAGATATATATATCTTCTATAGGAATTCTGATGCAGGGATGAATTGTTGGGAATCCTTGACCCAGAGATGGTAACTGAAGACAGTTAAGACAGACACCGTCTAAGGAAAGAATGTGGAGTGAGAAGAGAGCAGGGCTATCCTTGAGGGGCAATAATGTCCAATGGGCAAGTAATAAAGGATGAGCCTTTAGGGGAGGTTGACCAGAGTTATAAAAGTTGAGAGAGAAGAGATATGCAAATGTTTCAAAGTAATAATGGTTAACATCTACTAGGAACCACTATAATGAGATTTGAAAAATATTGACTGTATTTAGTGATAGGAAAGTCATGAATGACTTCAAGTCATATCAATAAAGTGTTAGGGCCTAGACATAGATCGCAATGGGTTGAGTACTGAAGGAATGATGACAAGAAAGTAGGCAAGGTTTATTCCTAAGAGGATGGGAAAGATTGTACAGGAGCTGAGAGATAAGGTATAACTGAGGGAGAATGATTTTAAGATGGATGAAACTTTACAATGGTAAACTGCTGATGTGAAAAATCAATGAGAATGTTATTCTTGAAGACTGAAAAGAGAGATGATATTGGTCAAAGTACTGAAAAATTTGCAGTGGTGTGACCAAGACACAAGAGCAGAAGATGTCTTTAGATAGAAGAAGGACTAGTTCATTCCAACAAGAGCTCCAGAACGGATGCAGAGGCAGATAGGTTTAAACGTTAGGTTAAAAAATAATAAAAAGCTGGTGTGTATATGTAGAGGGCTCCTTTAAAGTGACTTCACAAAAAGTGAAAAAATTAACCAATCTATTTACTAAATACAAGGTAAGTTTTTATTGGCTTGCTTGAGTACATTCAGTCTGGCTTTGCCTGGGTGGTGATTGGGTTTTGTTTATTAAAATGATCTGTTTTATCCACATGAACACAAACTCAAATCACATTTTTCAGAAGCACTGGTTTTAAATATGTTATCAATAATTCTTTCTTTCTTGTCTCCCTGTTCAAGATTTACCTCCCTGAATTTTGTTGAAAGTCTTAGAAAAGGCATGCTATGTTTCTGCTATCACTATTACATTTAACTAGCCCTGTAATTTCAGTAGTATTTCAGATTCTACTCACTCCACGGAAGTGGTCTTAAATTTTTCTTTTTCCAAAAGCTTCAAACCCTAAGCATAGCCAAAGTATTACAGGTAGTCAAGAGGGTAAATAATCTTCCATTTTACACAAATCTTCCAAATTCCACACTTACACCACTTCATCCACTATCCCCTGGGGTTTATTCATCCCCTTTATAGTTTCTAGTCAGTTTTTTTTCTTGTTCCTATTTCTGGTATATCAAACACTCTTTAACTTGGGGCTCTTTTTTGGCGCTGGTCTCTGAAATTATGTTTATTTTTAAGTTATTCTTTGATTCTGAAGACTTATTAAGGCGTTAATGAAGAAGCAACTTGATGGATGTCAAAGTAGTTTCCAGTGAAGAGCTGCCAGGATCAGCTTGATTGCAGGGGCCTGTCTCTGAAAATAACAGAGAAGGGCTGAGCTCTATAATTAAATCTCTAGGTGCCTGAGCTTACACAGGCTTCCAAAAAAGATAAGATGAAGCCAATGTCAGTGATTATTTAGGGTTATTAGCAAACCAAGCCAAAATGTGTAATAATAACTCAGAAATCAGGAGGATATTTAATTAACAAGCCAATTTTGAGAGACCATCATCTCTACTAATGTGAGTAATAACCTATTACCTGAAAAAAGAAAGCATTTTTATCCACCCTATCCAGAAAGCTTTCGTCTTCTACATCACTTAGGAATGGCACAGTTCCTCCCCCGCCCCATATTGCTCTTTGATTCGTGCTGCTCTGTTCCAGGTGCAAAGGAACAACTTTTTCTTTACCACCAAATCCAAGCCACCAATCACAATTGTCACCACACACCATGAGGTCTGTCCTGCTACTCCTATCCTCCTTTAGAAACAGTTAACACCATGTAAAGTAAGACATGCAGTGTGCAGGGCAACATGCAGGGTAGAGAACATGTGGGAAAGCCAATTCCCAGGAACCAGTCAAGACATAAAGGTGTTGTGTCAGGAGCAATTACAGTTAAGGAGATGGAAAGCTGGGATCCAGGATAGGAAGAAGAAACTAGAGTGTGCATCGGACTGAATAAACAGACAGGGACAGAGTGATAAGAACTAATGATGTCTCCTCTAGGAATTCAAGAGTGGGTGGTGCTAACTGAATGACCAGTGAAGACCATGAATATCAGGAATGTGCTGGGATGTGTGCTACCAGCTACCATTCTCTCTAAGCAGGAGAGCGTCACAGAAGGAATGTACATTATTGAAAACAATGCTTTTATTTATGCCCACAAAAGCTAACGTTGACGTTAAAACACAAATGTACATGATGACAGACAATAAATTAAATTTCATTTTCCCCTGAAAATTCTGTGTGTGCTTCAACACTCATGTTTAAAAGAACTTCTCCAGTTCATCGAATGGAACATGGGCCCTGAGACTCTCATGCCCTGATTTCCCTTTGTTTTATCGAACACGTTCCATAAACGCGCGAGGTGACTGCACATTGGCTAGAGCAACTCTTTTTAGAGATCACATTATTTGGCATTCAGGCCACAAGAAAATCATGACACTAAGCATTGTAACATTTGCTTCTTTTTTCAGTGTTGATTATAGAATATGTACAGCGAAACCAGATTGCATAGTTAATGGCCTCTCATAAGGAAATGTGTCACACTCCCTTACATAGTACAGGATATTTCAGAAAGCTAGAAGAAAGGATTTTGGATGCTTTCACCACAAAGAAATGATAAACTTTTGAGGAGACAGATATACTTACCTTGACTCGAACATTATACATACATATACATGTATTGAAATCTCACATGGTGCCCCATAAAATATATAATTTCAGTTTCAATTATTTAATTTTAATGACTCACAGAATATTTTTTAATTTTTTCAAAAAAATTTTTGTCTTGTTATTTTTCTATTTCAACATCTAATACATTGAGAGCCTGAACAGAGCAAGAAGCAGAAAGAACTCACCACCTTTTTCTGCCTCGCTGCTTGAGCTGAGACATGCCATCTCATCTCCTGTGCTCAGACTGGCTTTACACCACTGGCTCCCCTGGTTTGGAGGCTTTCATGCTGAACTACATCAGTGGTGCTTCTGGGTCTCCAGCTTGATGAGATCAGATGAGGATCCATGATCACAGTGTGTGCATAAGTGTGTGTGTGTGTGTGAGTGAGAGAGAGAGAGAGAGAGAGAGAGAGAGAGAGATGCAATAGACGTAGACAGATTCCCTGTCCGTGTTTATACACTAAGGCCTGATACCACAGTCATGAGCCTTCTATAGTCAGGTGAGGTTGCTTCTGGGTTTTATGGTTTTGATTATAACAATGGCAAATATAAACTTCTTCTCAACTCCCAAGTGGGAGAGCATTGGCTAATACAAGGTGAAATTTGCCTTGTACAACTGTATAGACTGCCAAGTAGACTATTCTTTTAAAAGGCAGGGTGCTTGGACGGATCAGCCTAAAAAACCAGGAGTCTGATGTTAATCACTTAGTAATTTCAGCAGTAAAATGGAGTCATTAGAGTACAGAAATCATGTGAAGATTGTGATGGCCTGTAGAAATTGTAACTGATATATGAAGTATGGATTATAGATCCATAAATAAACATTTAAATAAAAATATATTGGATTACTAGTTAGATAGGTAGTTTATCAATTAATTTACATAGTAAATATTTGTTGAGTGTCTACTATTTGTCCAGCACCAGTGAGCAAAGAAGATATTGTCCTGAGTTGATGGAGTTTACAATCTAATAGAGAAAGGGACATTAAACAATGACATGCATTAAAAACCACAGTTCTGGACCAAGCACAATGGTGCACACCTGCAATCTAGGTAGGCAGAAGGCAGAGGCAGGAAAATTACAGTTTAAGACTGTCCCTAGGCAAAAGCAAGGCCCTAGCTGAAAAATAACTAAAGCAAAAATGGTGGAGGCATGAGTCAACTAGTAGAAAACTTGCCTAGCAAGCACAAAAACCTAAGCTCAAACTCCAGTACTATATTTTTTTTAAAAACATGGTTTTGTGAAGAAAAGGTATAAGGGTATAAGGTATTACAAGAATTCCAACAGGAAATGTGAGATCAGTAACCAGACAAATTCATTGTGACCTTAGCTTGGTCAGCTTGGGTACAGTAGGAGAGCAAAAAATATATTGAAATGATTGAAAGGGGGATAGATCAAAGGTTGGGAAAGGGGAAAGGCAAGAAGGAGCTAGGGACATATCACTGAGTGAGACAGACAAATCCTCTACCTTCATGGTGCTTGCTTCCAAGAAGTGGGCAGGCTGAGCATCTGGGCAGGAGACCAGAACTGAGGCTATTGGTAGACATAAATGAAGGGCATAGATGCAGCTGTGGGCACAAATGCCAAGGGAAAGGGTTCCAATGGACAATTAAGGATGAACCTGAGAAAATGTCTCCTGTTGGGAAGGTGGCAAAAGAAAAGGAATTCAGAAGAATCCAGAAGAGAGGCAAATAACTGCATTGGAAATAAGAACATTTTAGATTTAGAAGATAACTATGAAAGGTTGTAGTCCATGAATCCTACCTTCCAGAAAAGGAAGAGAGATTCTTTGAGGAAAAGAAAAAGAATCTCTCCATAGAAAAGGGCTACAAGACACCAAAGACAGTTTAAAAGGTTGTGGGGTCACCACCTGTAGCATCTGTATGAGTCAGTTGTGAAGAAAAACCTTGTTCAGGTCTGCCCCATGGGAGTGACCAGCCAATGGCTGTTGAGTGACTAGTGGAGCAAACAAATACATAGTGATCTAAAGATATGTAGGGAAGAGAAGAAATATGAGACTGTCCCTCTCACATGTCAGTCTCTCCTGCTTAGGAAGGAAAATATGTGCCATGTTTAGTGTCTATTAACATCATTCTCTCAGCTTCCCAAAGCAACTCTCTGATAAAAATCCTATGACTCTCATCTCTAGCCACTTCTTTATTTTGTCCTCCAACATCTTTTTTAGTGTTTAGTGGACAGTTCTTTAACAGTACTGTGGTAGATTTAGAAATAAAACAAACTTTAAAAACCAAAAAGTTTGGTGAACCAAAAGAAGTGACACATATTTCAAAAGCAAGTTGGGTAGAAAAAGAATGGTAGATTGACTGTTATTACTAATGCTAACTTCAGAATGATGTGGAAAGATAGTTGGGTTTTTTTTTTTTTTAAGAATCCAGAGACTTCATTAGAGACTATACTGTAATCTTGCCTAATTAGGCCCCAATAATTAATGCTGTTGAGTATAATGGAGAAGAGGACAATATGCTGACGTGTGAAAGTAATACATCTCCTGGTAGTAACAATTATACTCCTTTTTATTATAAAAGATGCAATTAAAGGAATTTGTGTTTTCCCTTTTGTATGAAGAAATAATAAACATTATATGTGATGCTCTGATTTTCTATATATAGTGACACTGAAAATGTAATTGGCTGTATTCTTAACAAATTGTCTTAAGCCGTTATAATGACAACTTGAAGATTCTTTTTTTGTTGCTTAAGTTTATTTCTTTATATGGTACATAAAAACTGTACATATTTATAGGATGCTGTGTGATGTTTTGATCATGTATACATTGTACAATGTTTGACTCAGAGCAAACATATCTGTCTCTTCAAACATTGGTCATTTCTTTATAGTGAAAACATTAAAAATCCTTCTTCTTGAAGGAACTTTGAACTACAGAGTACATTGCCATTCATTATAATCACCCCACTGTGCAAAGTCATGTTCTAAAACAAAATATGAACTCCTCATTATTTAAGTGGAAACTCAGTACTGGTATTTGGTTAACCTAGTTGCTAGAATCATAGTATCTACCATATCTTAAGCCCTGTGGTGGGGCAGGTGTGTCCTAATAGCTTTAAAGGAATGTTGGGTCTCCTACAAAATGAGTGCCAAAAAACCCAAAACCCACTGGGAATGGAGTGATTTTCTAGAGATTTAAAAGAGAAAGGAAGGAACGGATACAGTGCCTCCCTGTCTGGATGGCTCCTATGTTCATGCTTATGTACCAAGGCTTGATAACCACAGTCATGAGCAGCCAGGAGTCAGGTGAGGTTGAGTATGGTTTTCATGGTCCTGATAATGACAATGACAAAAATAACTTTCGTCTCAATTCCCAAGTGGAATTTCAATAGGAAATATTATCATACCCAATGTGTACGCCAGGGAAGAGGGTGTAGCTTATAATTTTGGTAGCAAGTATTATTTGTAATCTGAAGAAAGAAGTAAGTAACAGCATTAAAACTTGGAAAATCACCTATATAATCATTTTAAGATGTGAGAATGACCTTTGTAATTCCCATGGCACACTATGGTTAGGTGGTGCATATTGTAATCTTACGTTGGCATCAATCTGTCAGCAGAACATAGGTATCACTTGCTTTTCCACTTGGTGATTGCAATGCTAACACCAAATTGTCACATTGTCAGAGATAACAAAATGGAGCATTAACCTGCTGTATGTGAAGAACCAGAGTTTCCCACTGAAGAGATTTCAGATTGTGGTGTGATCTACATTGTCAGTAGCATATCCTGGTGAACTGTGAGCAGCATAGATTTCCTAATGGGCTTCCCACCCAGAAGAAGGGCTGCTGTCTAAGTGGAGAGGGGCGTGGAGTGAGGATGAAGAGAAGCAAACAGAGCCCCAGAGAAGACAGTGTTGCCAACACCTGCACTCCTGGTAATGCCAGCATTCAGTAAAAGCCAGCTATCCTGATAATTCTGCCCTACACATAAGTGGTCAGTAAATGTAAACAATTGGGTCTATGCTTAGCAAACATTTTTTTTCTTAATTGATTGGTGAACATTTCTATAGTCACATGTTTTTATCCTTGTAACAAATAAAGAATCAGAAGACTTACTTTGCCAGTCATTGGAGAAAGTCATAGAGAATGACTTTCTGGCTATCAGGAAAACTTAAATGACAAAGTGCTTCTGCTCTGGTGTCTAAAGGACATCCCTGTGGAGGAAGCAAGACTAAGTTCCTAATCATTCTTACTCCCAGTTTACAGATCTGTAAACTCTGGCACAGAATAGATATCACAGGGGATCATATGTCATTAAAGCATAGGCAACATTTTCTATCAGTCTAGATTTCTGAGCCATTAACAGAAAAATAAACTATGTCAAAAAAGTAAGTGATCATATAAATTAATAGGAAATTTTGGTTCTATTCACTCAACATGGCAAAATTAATTATATTAATGTTCCCAAGTTCATTAGAATGAAAAATCAAATTAATGAAAAGTGAAAAGAGGTATCAGTTACAGATCTTTCTTAAGAAAGAAAAATAAAGTTCATATAAAAATATAACTTTCTCAAAAAGGGAAGAAGGCATCCTTAAATTGCAAAGCATTATACAACACCTAGGCTAGGAGTTGGCAAAGTATTTCTGTGAAGAATCAGATAGTAAATATTTTGACTTTTGCAAGCAAGTCGATTGCAACTATTCATCTCTGCAGCTCTAACTTTATAGCTAGCTCAAACATAGCCATGGACAACTTGTAATGGATGTGGCTGTATTTAAATAAAACTTTATTCACAAAAAAAATGACAGACTGGATTTGACCCAAGGGTCATAGTTTTCTAACCCTTAATCTAGATAATAGCTTATAACTATATTTCCTTTTTTCTATAATTAAGTCTATTCTATAATTATTATTCATTATTTAGTTGTTGAGTACATAATGAGCATCCCTAGTACAAAATGCAAAGAAGTACAAAAGTTATTCAGGGAAAAGCCAAAAGTCTCCCCTTCCCTCTCTTACAACTCTTTCCCTGTCCCCACCCACCCCAGTTTCTCACTTCTCCTCAAATGGAATCACTATTGTTAATTTCTTGTGCATCCTTTTGGTGATATTTTAAAGTTATGTAACTCACGACAGCTTTCACAAATATGACCCTGATTTAATCCTCACGCAGCCCTAGTAAGGAGACTACCTGTTATTTTTCCTATTTTGAAAAAAAAAAAAAAAACTGAGCTAGAGTCGGGAAAGCCAAGTCACCTGTTCAGGGTCATATACTTCATAACTGAGGCTCAAATCCAGAATTCTGCAGAGTGCACCACCTGCAAAGAAATGGCTATCTAGAAATCATACATCATACAAAACGTGGAATCATGCCAGATATTTTTGAAAAAAGAGAATGACTGAACGAGGTTTATTGGTATGTACAGCTTTAATCTCAAAGCAGTCCTTCCTCATTTTTGAACTTTATTCCAGGATGTGCTCTTTCCTTCTCTAGTTAAAAAAAAAATTGACCAAAGTATATTCACAGCTAGGATACATCGAGAAACCCCTTTGAACTTTGACTTTGGAATTAAAGATGAAAGATAGGACTATAAAATAGGTACAGTGTCGGGGAGGGGTACTGGTGGGAAGAGGGAGGGTGAATGAAGGAGATGAAAGCGAGGAAATATGGTTGATGGGCTTCATATACACACATGAAACAGCACAACGAAACCTCTTGCTTTAAGTGGGGTGGGGAGGAGTTTGTGGGAGGAGATAGTGGGAGCAATCTAACCAATGTATAAGGTAAAACTATTGGGAATTGATAAAATGAATCCCCCTGTACAATGAATAAGTGCTAATAAAAATGAAAAACTCATAAGAAAAGAAAGGTTAAATGCAAGTGCTTCTGCCACGTGAGGAGACACCATACCTAGTGATAGCATGCACTGCAGAACATCAGTAAAGCTCAGTCCTTACATGCAGGCTACAGACTCTCTTCCCTTCTCTCCTGCTCTCTCTTCATCAAAAACTTATCCTCAGTCCTTTTTCTTAGTAGGTTTTACTTCATTTCCTCCACACTGAGCTGTATGCCCCACACACCAACCTATCTGCGTGATTCCCCCATATTGCTCTGTAGATCCAAATTCTGGACATTCTTAAAAGTTTCACTCAGACTAACCTCATTCCAAAGAGATGATAGGAGATCCCAGGAAAATTCATCCTCTCAAACCGAGTGGTGGTGTACACCTCTAACGCCAGCACTTGGAAGCTAAGGCAGGAGGATCACAAGTTCAAGGACAGCATGGGCTAAATAGCAAAACCCTGTCTCAACAAAGGAGAGGGGAACCCGGGCTGTAGTTCTGTGGTACAGCGCCTGCCTAGCGTGCACAAGGCCCTGGGTTCAATTTCTAGCACTACAAAAACAAAAACTTCATTCTCCTCTGATTATAAAACATTGCATGTCTGAACTTGATACTTCTGATATTATCTATACTATTTAATTTTTCACATTTGGCTAATCTCAAGGCGAGTGCTTCTCAACATAAAAAGAAATTTATATTCAAAATTATACTATCCATCTCCCACCTCCAGGCTATAAGCAACACACCTAGTAGGTCATGATAAGTGCAGTTGGCCCTTCATATCCATGAATGCAATCAACCTTAGACAGAAAAGTTTAAAATTGTGTCTGTACTGAACATGTACAGACTTTGCTTCTTGTCATTATTCCCTAAACAACATGACAACTATTTATACAGCACTTAAATTGTAGCAGGTATAAGTACTCCAGAGATGGTTTAAAGTATATAGGAGAACTTATGTAGATTCCAGGCAAATAGTATTTTATATAAGAGATTTGAATACCCTTGGATTTTGGTATCCATGGGAGACCAATCAATCCCCCCACCCCTGCCAGATACCTGGGGACAACTATAGCTGCTGCCTAAGTAAATAGACTGATAAGATACCTACACCTTCAGCCAGGAGCATAGATTTATCTTCCATGATTCTCTTCAAGAATGTTGTTAAGGACTTTGGCCATTGTTAGTACCAAGAATGGACATGTTTTACCTGTGTATGGGTTGGCTTTACTCTTAGAGCTACTGTGAACTATGTGACTTTGAACATGTCATTTTTGTGATAGGCTGCATCTTTAAATCTTACACCAAATCACACATTGTATAATATAAACTCAAAAGTCTTGGCCAACCAAGAGGGTGAAAAAAGTCTGAAGCAAGAATCTTGGACTGGTTTCATCTGCTCTGCTCTGCTCTACCTACTAAAGAAGCCCAGGATTTCCTGGGACATGATTTGATGATTCTGACCCCTCCCTCTTCATAGCCATTAGAATTTGGGGCCCATTTTTAGAAAATGTAGAAGAGTCATTACTTATTTGTTTGACTCTTTGTTTAACTTAATCATTCTTATTTTTGTATTTGTCCCATTTTTCTTAACAGTTTTCGTATATTATTTTATATTTTTTAAGACCTCTGAAATTATTTCTGATGGAATGCATAGAAAAGGCAGACAAATAGATGTTTGGATGAATGGATCTCTAAATCAAAAATTTGGTCTAGTGCCATAATATGGAGTATTCTGGATAAAACTTTCAAACTGGGGAATTAGTCTACTGAATGACAGAAATCAGTCCTCCCAAGTGTGTTCTGATAAAGGGGAGTAGCAGATCCTCCCACTCATTTCTGTTTCTTCTCATAGAACTCTATTTCTCAGCACATTTATGACTTGAGCAAGTTCCCTTCATCTTGATATTAACATTGGTTTGCACTTTCAGCCTAATGCTACTATAGTTGCTTATCTTGTTTGTTTGCTAAGATTTTGGCACCTAAACTTTTACAGACTTACTTGCTGATGACGATAGAAAGTTCGGGATCAATGGCTTTCAATGGTTCTTACATGAGTGAATAGAAATACCGATTAAAGACTGGCAATAGAATAGCTCACTTGCCTGTGGATCTCAAAGCAATTTACCAAGCATCATTATATGATCTTATAACGTTGAGGGCAAATGATTGTGTCCGCATTTGCTCGAGGCACTGAGAAACCCAGGGCCCATTTCTCTTATGGCGTTATGCCCCACCAAGCTGATGATAACCCCGGGAACTCTTCAGAAACCAGTGGGGAGGCTGGTGGAGGCTCTGCACTGCAGGGGGTTAGAGGTTAAGTCTGCCCTGCCACTCATTGTCCCACCAGGAATCACACAGCAGATTGGTTACTTCTAGAGATTAGCTCCTTCCGGTTGAACTAATGGATACCCTTTTAGGTCCAACCAATGTTCCCCATTTTGGAGCTACTGACCCAGATCCTCCACTCAAACTCTGCTGCCAACCAGGTGGATGGAGACTGAGGGCAAGCCTGGTAGATTTCTCTCACTGATGTAGGAAAACAAAGGCTTCCTTCTCCCAATCACTAAGGCAAAATCTTCCCTTTTACATTCCGTGAACTCCTTTTTGGCTTTCTTTTTCCTTAATAAAATTTATTAAGTATTTCCTTTCTTAGCATAAAAGCAATCACCTGCATAGAAAAGCTTGAAAATAAATGAAAGCACAAAGATAGGAACATTTAAACCATGCATGATTCTATCAACCAAACTAACATTCTTTAAATATTTCTTTTCTATCTTTTTTTTCTATATGGCTACAATATAAATACATATAACACAACACAATAGAGGCACTGTGTGTATTGTTTGGGCCTTTTGTGTTTAAAGACACGTTGCCAATACTTTTACAGGTAAATAAATGGTCTTTACAATATTGTTTCTAAAGGTTTCACAGCAGTCTACGTTGTCATTATTTAATATATTAAATCATTTTACTCTTGAAAGTTGGGTCAATTCCAAGTTTTCACTGCTATAAATAATGGTATGTGAGTACCAATGCATGAAAGCTAGTGTGTGTGTTTGCGTTTGTGTGTGTGTGTGTGTTGTATAGGGAGGTACATAGGGAGGGAGGTATTGCTGACATTTTCTTAGGATCCAGGGAATTGATGGATTAAAGGACAGGAACAATTTTAAGAATTTGATACACATCTTCTAGTGGCACCACACACACACCCATGACTGTACTGAGCTATAATCACTCACCAGAGCATTAGAATTTCCTAAACATTCTTCTGTGATTGTTCCCCACTCAAGTTTGCCCCTAAGGTTTATTTTAACATGATTTTTTCCTCGATAGATTTATTGCCAGGGTAGGATGACGTATTTATGCCCAAATACTTAAAGCACTAGTGGTGGGGAGCACTTTCTCCCCACTTCAAGCAAAAAGAGCTCTGAGCCCTGATCTTTCCCTATATTCCTACATTCAAGGAAGAACCAAACAAATACTAGTTTTTCTACATATAAAGAATCACATCAATGAATAATCTCTACACAACTAACCTGAAATATTTTTCCCGTGCTAATAAAGAGGACAGCTTTCTTATTTTTCAACCTGTGCAAATGGCTCAAAATTTCTGTTTTTCTCAAACTGTCAAGAAAAGGATTCATTATTCTTTGCACATATAGTTCTACATTTTGCTGTGAAAGTCAATATTTATTGCACTTTTTCTGCATTTCTTAATGGAACATGTGTGTGATTATTGAATAAACATGAATGTATTGAGTTTTGCAACACTTCTACTCCTGTAATTTGTTAGGATTTTTTTCACTCCTCTAACTCAAAACAGATTTATTTTTCTAATAAGATTTTGCAAGTTCTTCGTCCACAGTACCCACTAGATTTATTTCATTTTCAAAATATAAACTGCTGCACCTGGGCAGCAATTTTTTGATCACCTCAAATGGTTTATAATGGTTTCTAGTGTGGAGCAATGGCATGCATACCCACCAGATGTACTTCAGTTCAAGCATTACATTCTGCTTCAATATTTTTTGGTCTGCTTATTCCATCTCAGTCTCCCTGACCACATTCTCAGGCCTTATTTCATCCTCATTTGCACATCATGCAAGCAAGAGAGCATTTCAGTTGAATAAAGTATCCTTTGAAAGATTTCACATGAAGATGGAAGATCTAATAAATTTCTGATGAAAAAGTTTATTATTCCTAGTATATACTTACTATTTAGCATGGATAAAGCTTTTCTATCATACTCCCTGCTTTAAAGAACCTTGAGGTTGCATTATCTTCTCTCTTGGAGCATGCTGGTAAGTATTCCTCAATCATTCTTTTCTACATGAATTCACAGGCCCAATAATTAGGAATTCAGAGACCACTAAAGAAATTTTAATTTTGGATTTAACAAATGTTATATTGGTTAGTCTAGCATATTTATAGTCTTCATTTTTTTCTAATGAGCTCAAAATATGTCATAAATTATCAACAAGATTTTTCTCAACACTTCACATAGCACAACTAATCTCAGTGAAAATGCAGAATTAACTACAGAACATAAATTTCTTCTGATTACAATTTGCACCATTGTGTCTATTGTTTTAGCAGTTTCTACCTGACCTGGTTTTGCTTTTGGTCAAATGAACAAGTAGTTTCTTTATGATCTATCAATAGACCATGGAACAGATCTAATATAGTATTTAGAAGACCGTTAATTCCAAACCAAATCTTTCATTTGGGATAGTTTTAACCCCTTATTGATATGAATTTTGTAATTAAAAAATAAAGAGTGAGATGGAACATTTTATAAATTTGAAAAATGTGCCAAGTCTACATAAGAATTTCATTGCCTCACAGACCTGCCTGCATCTCCTCACAGTAAGATAAATCCATAGGAATAAGTGTGGGCATTTGGAATACATGAAGTCTTGAAAACTTACAAATTAGCCAATATTTTCATTATATTAGCTTTTTTATTACCAAAATCATAGCAATTTAAAGCTCGGAGAGCTTTAAAGTTTTGGAGAGTAAGCCATTTTTTTCAGAGAGATATCAATATTTGTGAAGTCTTTAATGTCACTAATAATTCCCCACCAACAAAAATCCGAACTTTTTACAAAAGAAACAAAAATCTGCATTCTTTATTCCTCTAGGCTAGGTGTGTATCTAAATTTATTATTTACAGCCATGACATCTCACCTGAGATCACAATAACAACTCACCTATTAGCCACCCACATGACATCACCACTTGAATATGAATAAGCAGCTCAAACTTATTAACCCATCTAAAAACATTCAAATATTAATAATGAACAATGAGATTGTAAAATAGGTATATGTTGGGGGGGTACTAGTGGGAGGGAGGAGGGTGAAAGAAGGATTTTAAGATGATGGTATGTGGTAGATGGAATTCACATACCTATATGAAACAGAACTAAGAAATCTCTTGCAATTGCTTTAAGTGGGGCGGTGGGGGGAGGGTGAGAGAAGATGGGGACAATGAACTAATGTACAATATAAGTCTAATCAGAATTGCCACTATGAAACCCCTCCCGTATAATGAATGTAACCTAATAAAAAATTATTTTAAAAAACCATTCTATTGATGTATTTCTTAAATCAGTCTCTCCTCTAGAATTTCCTGTCTCACAGTGATAAAACCACTTACTAAAACTAAAATTAAGGGAGCCCCTTTTTGATTATTTTTTTCCTTCTCTCCAACATCAAATTCAATCCAAATCTTATTGACATTAACTTAAAATGTAAGTCAAGTTGACCAGTGGTGCCATCTGCACCCAAGCACCTTTCTCTCACATCTGAAATTTAGGAGTCTCTCATATCTGAAATTTAGGATTTTTCTCTGTCTACAAAAACATGGCTGGCAGTTCCCTGGGGCCATCTTCTCACCAGAGGATCAGATTTGTCCTCTGAGTTCCCTTCTCAGCTTGCAGGGACTCAGTTGTTGAATATTCAAATGGGAAAAAATTTCTGAAGTTTTCCAAGGAATTCCACATCCAGAATTAAATTTCATTATAGAAGAAGTGATTCCTTGCAAATGGAACCAAAACAATTCTAGCTATTGAGAATTCCTACAGTCATTACTACTAGTGTGACATTGGACATGTGAATACCACCCTCAAACTCCTTCATTCATCATAGGATATTGTCATAAGTGGACCTGAAAATGTTCACCAGCAGGAATCTTGGGATTCATTTTCATTGGTACTGTCTTGCTGTTTTTATGAAAATACTAACACACACGCACACACTCAGTGGGTATATTCCTTGAATGTTAAACAATAGGTACTAAGTTAATTTATTAGCTTTTACCTTTCAGTACTACAAAAATTTGTCAATACAAAGAAATTCTCCAGAGGTAACATATTTCTAAAAACATCCATACAGATAAGAAATCTTACACCATTTATACAGATGGATGTGTAGTCAGTTCAACTCAAGCCTCTATTTTAAAATGACTTCATTCCTTCCTAGAAAGCTGGCTGGTACCACACAGTGAGGTCAGGGTGTTAAAAGGACACAGTGAAACCAAGTCAGCCAGTGAGACACAGTGGGGTGAGCTGCAGCTTTGTTTACCCAATGTGTCATGGCCTCCACGACTCAGGGGCCCTAAGGCCACACTCCACTGTCCAGGTCACGGCAGCTTAGGATGATTCTGAACACTGGAATCACCTGATGTACTGTGCTGAGATTTGCCATGTGAACTTGCTGTAACTGTACAGTTTCCTCACTCACAAATTACCTCACGCCTCACAAAAATGGCATGCTACTTGCTTCTAGGTTCTCCCTTGCTCGGTAGGTATTCTGCCATTTTTGATCCATTAAGACTGGTTCACTGCAGAACAAAATGTAAGCCAGAACAAATGTAAGCCAGGAAGAAACTGCTCTGCCCAACCTACATGCTGGTTCCCTTTACCCAGAATGGAGCCCAAGCTTTTCCATGGCCTGACAAGACCTTACATGAACAGCTCCTGCCCCCATACTCAACTCATACCAATGATCTAGATTTCCTAGTCTTTAGTTCCTCAAACTTACAAGCACACTCTTCTGTCTCAGGTCTTTTTCTTTTCTTCTTCTCTATGTGGAATATCTTCCCTCTTCTTGTTTGTGTGACTAACATCTCATCAGTTAAGTCTCAGCACAATATCACATACTTAGGTCACCTTGACCTCCCCATTCTGTCTCACCCTATCCATTTCCTTCCAAGAAATTATTTCTCTTTCAAATTATCTTCTTAACGTATTTGTCTAGTTTTTAATGACCTATCTCCTTCCCTTGATTATGAACCCTATGGGAAAAGAAAGCTCACCTCTCAGATTCGCCATTAAAACCACAATGTCAATATTTACATGATAGGTAATCAATAAATGCTCATAGCATGAAGGAATTTCTTAGTCCATGAGAAAGTTAAATTCGTTAACATGCCATTCAAGGCCATTCACAACCCCAACCAAATCTGTAACTGATGGTAGCCCATCTTCTAATATCTGCATACAAGCCATATCAGACTCATGACTAGTCCTTAAACACACAATGACATTTCATGACCTTATGCCTTTTATCAGACCATTACTTCATTCTCAACCATCCTTTCTACCCTTACCTGACATCCTCACCTCTAATTCCACTGAGTTAAATTCTCCTCAGTGCTCAAGACCCAACTCAGTCATTCTCCTCTCTTAGGGATCCAGAGCACTTTTGTCTCTCCAGTGCAGGGTCTCGCTAATCTAATCTAATTAGATATGTCTGTATTGCTTCTCTGAGATATGCTATGTTCTTCGAAAGCAAAAACTTAGTCAGTCCCACATCTTTCTTCATACATAGTCTACTCTACAGAAGGGGCTTGATAAACACTTTCTGGCTTGAACTGAATTGCACTGAACTTAACCATACTATGAAATGATGACTCGGAAACTAAACCTGTGTCTTCAATTAGGAAATTTAAACTCAGGACCTGAGTATGGTAGCACATGCCTATAATCCTAGTTATCAGGGAGGCAGAGGTAGGAGGATCAGATCATGGTCTGAGACCAACCCCAGGCAAAAAAGTGTAAGACCCTGTCTGAGAAACAAAGCTTGGACATGACTCAAGAGGTAAAGAACCTGTCTAGCAAACAGGAGGCCCTGACCTCAGACCTCAAACTCCAGTACCACAAAGAAAAAAGAAAAAAGCTTTGAACTCTGTGTTGAGTGTGAAACATATAGTTCTCTAAGTTAATGGAGAGAGGGAGGGAATTCTGTGTACTGAGAAATTTTTCTCTCAGCTTTCTCTGCTTATTGCAAAGAAAGACATGGTCAGGAATCATTGACCTTGTGTTTTCTGTATCTCTGTCTTAAATCACCAGCTGCTTGTTTAGCCTTTATCCCTGTATTTGGCAGAGACTAGGGTGCCTTTCTCACATATGTTTTTCCTTCAGAGTGTTGATATTGGGCCGTATCCTATATGATAACAAAATACCAGATTTCTCGGGTCATTGGTTTAATGCAGCTGTGATTGTTTCAAGTTCATGAAAGTCACCACTTGTCATGTTTATATAAGGCCCTAATGAATTAGGACTTTTTTTTGCTAAAGAGTCAGAAACTTCATCCTGGACCCATAACACCCCTCTCCCTCACACAATACTTCTTTTACGTTGGCATGAAAATGGAGTTATTAGAGGAAGGCATCCTGTGAATTTTCAGCAGAGACTTCAGTAACTTAGAGGAGAGCCCAAAGGACATAGGCTTAAGTATTTTCTCCTTGACTTGATCCACTCTTGTTTCATTAGAGTCAGGAAAAACATCTGTTGTGTAGCAGAGTGGGACATTGTCTTCTCAGACAAGGCTGACTGGAGAGAATATGTGTCTAGAGAACACCAGAAAATCTTCAGTATGCCAGAAGGTGAAGTGGTTGTGTGCAGGCATTCCTGGAGCCCTAAAAATCCAGGCTGAGTTCTAGTTGAAGCAAGGCAATAATCCAGCACAGATGTGCAAAATGCATTGCGTTTGGGACAGCCCAATGACAGCTAGATAATTGTAGCCAACATTCCCTCCTTGGCTTTTGTCCATAAATCTCCAGTTACATAAGGGACATTTATTCCTGAGATGCCCACATGGTTGACATGAGCAAATCATATTACATAACACTTGGTGGCCACTCTCCTGGTGCCAACCATGAGATGTGGTAGGATATGCCAGAAACTGGTCAGAGGAAGGCCTGCTTCCTCTTCTTCCTCCTTAAAAACGTCCCTGCTCTTCAGTACCTTACAGTATTCATCCTCTTGCCTCCACTCCCAAAAGACAGAGAAGTCACTATTCCAAAGAAAACACAAGGCTAACAACGGGCTCAGAGTAAATTTACAAAATGTTTCAGTTCTATATGGCCATGAACTTCGCATCAAGAGAAAGAAAAGGAAGGCTGGTTGAAGACTAGTGACAGCAATTTCTTCAAATCAGTTTAGTTCAGTTCACTTTCATTCAATTGCTGGGATGAGAGGAGGCAGGGAAGTATAAGAGCATCTAAGGCTTCCAGGTAGCTCACTGCTATATGGGGTGATACAGATATGAAAGGGTTTAGCAGATGCCAGTGATAAATAAAAGTAAAACCCAAATGTGGATTTATATGAACCATGCTGGTAAGAACATGGCAGAACAGGGCTATGCAAATAATCAAAATCCAAGTGTGGCCTCTGCAAATGGAGTCTCCACGATCTGATCCCTAGAGGCAGATGACATATGTGTTCAGTCTCCCTGATTCCTTGCTAAGTCCTGACAGGCCAGAATGTCATTTTAAATGTTGATCATTTTAAATGTTGCGTATAAATTAAGCATGGAACACATTGAGGTCATGGCCCATGATCACACAACTAGTTAGTTACATTCTTCACTTGTCTTAACTGGACTCTGAAATGTGTTTCCATGACTTTCAACAAAGTCTAGGGAATTTACCTACTTCAAGGGAAACAAAGAAGTGCTATTGAAAAGATGTCTCTGCAGAAGCCTTTACCAGAAACTCATCTCTCCCCAGGTTGTCTGCTTGAGAGAGGACAAGAGGGCACATCCTCTCTTAAGATCCATTAGCTGACACTGAGGAATGAAGAGGCCCTTCTCCATGCATGCGCTATCCATATGTATGCGTGTGCATGCACATCTGTGTTTGAGAATGTGGGAAAAAGTTTGTGTTTGTTTAGTTAAAGACCTACCTGCTGGGATGCAAGCTTCATAAAGAGATAAAAGTAAACAAGAAATAAAAAATAATAATCAAGTGTGTTGGTGTAAGACCTTATCACCCACCATGCTGAGCTTTGGGAAGAATTTAAAAACATAATTTTCCAAGAACAATTTTCAGAATTGATGCTCAGTCTTTAAGACACCAAATATTATTGAGACAAATTCTAGATGCTGATCTCTTGTAATTATTTTATATCAAATGATTCAATATCATTTTCCCATTATATAGAACAAAACTATTGTGCACCACTAAGCTCCATGAATGTTCCCTAAATAATGCTAGGAAGAACAGCAAGAGAACCCCCTGTCGCCCCCAGGACTGCCTCTTCATTCAAATATCTTCTAGAAATTCCCACTGTAGTAAAATGTCTGTTTCACCCCATGAAGATAGAGCAGTGCTTATAAATGAGCAAGGCAATATATTCACAGACTCAGGCTAGGATACACAAGAGATACTGGAACACAACCAAGACTCTTTGGAGTTCTGAATCAATTGTGATGAATGTGCCATAAAATTTGCTGCTGGGTTTAGTTTCCTTAAAACATTAAAATTATATTTGGAGGAGACAATGCAAAGGGGTCACATTCAATTGGATCCAGTAATTACAATGTACAGATAAAGAGAGTGACATGTGACTGCATTCTGATTGGCTAGTCACACCTGGAACTGGGCTCAGTTCTGGAGGCTACATTTTAAGGAAGATTACCAGAAAGTTTCCAGTGTCAGAAACCACAGTGGTGAGTAATTCAGGAATTATTCCATGGGAAACACAGTTGTGGGATCTGGAACTATAAATCCAGAGAAACAAAAGAATAGAGAAGGAGGAAAATATGAAAGCCAAATATTCAAATTTGTGGAAGTTTTTCACATTGCATTTCTTGTATTTTCCCAAATATGCTGTGACTTCTCTGTATTTGCAACTTTTTTAAAAAATGTTCTCCTCCCTGTTGTCTGATGATCCCTCTTCAGAAAACCTTCCATGAATCCCTTCACCCTGTACCTTTCATTGTCATAAGCAGAGTATGAAGCATCTTCATCTCTGTACCCTGCTTTCCAAAAAAAGCGACTTTCACATGACAGTATAATTTTGTCTTCCAATGTCTATTGATCTTCCCTCTCCCATTGAGCTTAGGACATTAAGTGGATCCTACATTTCTTTCATTAATATTTTTACCACCTTAGAATATCTGCTATATCCTAAACACTGTGTTAGAGACTAAGAATATAAAGTCAAGAGACAGTCTGTTCCTTCAGAACATAAGAAAATCAGATGCAACCATCAGAAACAAGATAAGGATGTCTTCTCTCATGTCTTATTTTAATTGTATTAGATTCCAGCCAATGCAATAAGGCAAGAAAAATAATAAAAGAAACAAGATTGGAAAGGAAGAAGTAAAATTATAGTTATCCATTGGTGGCATGCTAATCTATGTAGAAAATCCAAGAGAATCTGGAAGATTATATGACAGATAATCCACACAAACTCAACTGCATTAGGAACAATTGAAAATTGAAATTTAAAAGCAATACCATCCACAATTGCATCAAAAACATGAAATAAACAGAGATAAATCTTCAGAAAATATTAAAGGTTAATACACTAAAATCCACAAAATATTGCTGGGAGAAATTAAAGATTTAAATAAAAGAAGAAACATTTGTTCTCATGGATTAGAGAACTCGATATTGTGAGATGTCAAATACCTCCAAATTCATCTCCAGATGCAAGGCAATTCCAATCACAATCACAGAAAGCATTCTTTTTCTGTAGAAACTGACCAGCTGATTCTAAAATTCACATGAAAATGCAAAGAATAAGGACTATCCAAAAGAACTTTGAAAAAGAATAACACATTTAGGGAAGCAACACTACCTGATTTCAAGACTCATTATGGGTATTGTAATAGAGACAGTGTAGAACTTATGAAAAAAAAGAGAAGTAGTTCAAGAAAACAGAAAACAGATTATAGCAGTAAACCTATACCCGTACTAGCATATGTGATTTTTAATAAAGGTGTAAAAGTAATCATTGGAAAAAGGATGGTCTTATCAGAAAATGCCATTGGAAACCTTGGATATCTGTGAGGAAAAAAACAAAAAAACTATGTGCTGGCCAAGTGACTCAAGTGGCAGGGCACCTGCCAACCAAGCATGAGGCCCTGATTCCAAACCCCAGTTTCGCCAAAAAAATAAAAATAACTTTGATCAATACATTATGCAAGATACACAAACTATCCTAAAATGGATCATTAAGTTAAATGCAAGATCTAAAACTAAAATTTTCTACATGAAAAATGTGAGAAAACTTTGGATTTGGCAAAGAGTTCTTAGATAGAAAATCAAAGTCACAATTTGTAACAGGAAAATTAATATATTGGCCTTCAAACACAGACTAGGAGAAAAATATTTGTGATACTTACACATAACAAAGGATCTCTACCTAGAACATATAAAGAACTCTGAAGACCAGGTGCCAGTGGCTCACATCTGTAACTGTAGCTATGCCTGAGGCAGAGATCAGGAGGATCAATGTTCAAAGTCAACCTGGGCAAATAGTTCATGAGCCCCTATCTTGAAAAAACCCAACACAAAACAGAGCTGGCAGAGTGGCTCAAATGTGAGGCCCTAAGTTCAAACTCCAGGACCACCAAAAAAAAAAAAAAAAAAAAAAAAACCAACTCTGAAAATGTAGTAATAAGAAAATCAACAACTCAATTTTTTAAAACAGAGAAAAAATTTAGAACAGATACTTTTCCACAGAAGATACATAATGGCAAATAAGCACACGAAATAATGTCCAATGTAATTAGTCTAAGAAAAATGCAAGGTAAAGCCATAACAAGATAAAACCATATACTTATTAAAAAGTAAAAAGACTCTACCAAATGTTGTCAAGAATGTGGCATAAGTAAGCTGGGCATAGTGGCACATGTCCATAATCCCAGCACTCAGGAAGTAGAGGCAGGAGAATCATGAGTTTAAGGTCAGTTCAGACAACATCAGGGAGACATTATCTCAAAAACAAAATAAAAACGAAAGTGCTTGGGGCACAAATCAAGTAGTAGAGTACTTGACCAGCAAGCAGTGAGGCTCTGTGTACCACCAATATAAAAACAAAAATAGAAGGTGCCATAACCGGAACACTGATACACTGTTAGCGAGAATGCAAAATATCAGTACTACTTTGAAAAGCAGTTGTTTTAACAGTAGTTGGACATAAGCTTTCTGATCTCTTTGATAAAAACCATCCCAAGACATGAACGCTAATGCTTATAGAACCTTACTTGTAATAGGCAAAACCTTGGAACCATCAAAATGTCCATCGATAATTCAACCACACAGCAAACAATTGTTCAGCGATGAAGGGGAGTACACTGTTGATACGGTCTCCGACATGACTACATCTCAAAAGAACTGAAAGTGGAGGGAGGGATTTCCAAGAACACAAGTACCACTGGGAGGTGCATTCCCTGACAGTGGTGATAATTTCACATTTGTGTACAAAATGTATTCTGTATTTGAAATAGGTGAAGTTTATTATTGCTACTTATCAGTTTTAGCTCCCCCCAAAAAAAGCCATTTTAAAAACACAGTAACAGTAATGTTAAGAAACTTAGTTTTGGGGATGCCTGGAACATAGCAGAGACCCAAAATGTCTTAATGTTTCAAAAGCATATATGTAGTATATTAGATTAATTCTGTCACTCAGAAGGACAAAACTAGGTCAAGAAGGTGATTTCAGTTTAATGAATTCATTGGAATTGTCCAGTAATAGAATGAGCCTCTCAATTAGGAAGGTTCTAACAGAGTGGTCAAAAGTGTCATATGGAGTAAGGAGACGAGGATTCAAATCCTGGTTTTACTTTTTTACTGTGTGACCTTGAGCAAGTCACTTAAAATCTCTAAGTCTCATTCCTCAGCGATAAAGCAGCAATGATAACAGCTTCTGTGCAACAAAAATGGTATGAACGATAATGAAACAAAACATGTAAAATTCATTATTGAACTAACCATTGCACTGGGTGCAACGAAAAGCCAGTTGATTGCCAGTCATTAAATAATGGCATTTGTGTAAATTTCCTAACATTAGGCCTTTTTAAGGGCTTTGTTCACTCTAGGCACGTGCTCTGCCATCGAGCTACGTTCCCAGCCCCAGTATTGGGGATTTGATTCAGGACATACAAATGCTTATTTGGAAACCCTCGTCAGAGTGCCTCTCATAGGAAGGGTGATGAAAGCAAAGGGAGGCCCAGATACACTCAGGGTCAAGCCCTCTCCTCCTTATCTCTCTACATATTCTGCTTTATTTCATTAGACATTAACAGCACCTGTCCCCTTTCACCACTCCAATATTTGCCAAGTGTTCTGTGCTACGAGTTCAGGTCCCCACAAAGCCACCAGGCCCTCCTCCTAGGCACAATGACAAAACCAGGAAAAGCTAAATTACTTTGCCTGGAAGGATTTTGAGTTGCAGAATGTTCCTAACAGACAAGTACATCCCAAATTCATTTATGCAGTCCTCTTCCCCCACAAAACAACTGTTTTGCAATGTAGCTCTCAGCCACTAAGGGCAACATTCTCAAAGGGGTTTTTAGGAGCCTGTTTTGAGGATTCTCTTTACTACGGACTTCTCTTTGATGAGTTCCAGTTATCAGCATTTTCACAAACACTTGATTCATGAGAATGAATTCAGCAACTAGAGAACTGCCTCTTTGAAGGCTCTAATTAGCTGTACAAGCTGTGAAAAATGTGTAGCAGCCATGGTTCTGTAGTGTTCCCTCCATTTTATAGGCCAGGAAGAGGACTAATTTTCTTGCTCGAGGCCATGCAGAAGGAGAGCACTAGAAGAGCAAAGGAACTCCGAACTCCTGATTGCTGATCTCACGGACCGTTTCCTAGGGCTCAGGCTTCTGACATCTGTGGTCAGTTAGTTCTTTGTTCACTTGATGCTGGGATGAAAACAAGAGCTGCCTTATTCTAGGCTCAGCCTTTTGTTTCTTTAGACTGGGGATCTTAAAACTACAGATCCATGATGTTTACTCATTGGGTGGACAGGGGTTTATTTTTCTATTTTTGAATCAGCAGGTCCCCTCTCTTAATGATGTACAAACATAAACCTGGCAGGCTGCTTCATTCCACAGGCTGAAAGAGGGCTACAGGAAACGTTTCCATTCTGAATAGCATAGACTTTCTATGCTATTCATGATTTGCATGCACCTTTCGAGTCAAAAATCAAACATTTGCCCTGGATTGGCCCAAGTTTAATTAAAATGATGAGAATGTGTGATAGGTATTTGGTCTAAGGCAAAAAGGATGCACAGTACTGAAATTTGGAACAAACATTTTTTTTAAATGAGAAATGCATGGTTGGCAGTGATAAGAAATGCCAAGACTATGTATTACATGGGATCACGGGTTGAAAATAGAAAATATCCTAAAAATTCTGGCGCAATGTGAAACTGTTGTAGGAAGGTTTGGATTGGATTACATGCTTTACGGATAATGTCCCTGTAACTAACACCGTAGATGTTTCTAATCTTTCCTATAGTCTTTTTGTGGCTCACCATGAATAGCTGATGGGCTGTTCGTCAGCACTGGCAGATTTTTCCCATTTAGCCACACAGGAAAGGAAAAGGTTTTCTGCTTTTTTTTTTTTTAATCTTGAGGGTTATGCTCTGCAAAATCGATCATCCAAGAACACCGATGAAACAAAGTCAAAATAGCCAAGCACAGAAAGATGGTTAATCATTTGAATTGAGGATTATTGAAATTGACCACTTTTCCATTGCAAAAATGTTAATATGGATGACATTAAATAAGGTTTCCTATTACATTCTAAGCTCTATTTAAATAAATATGCATATATATACAGTTGGCTTAATAGATTTGCAGGTACATATTGCTTATGGGTTTGAAGTGAAGGCAGTTAAATTAAGTAAAAATCTGAGTTATAGATACTTATTCATGTTACCTGATTTTTTTAAGCCTCTTAGTTTACTAAGTAAATGTTAAAATTGCTAAATATGGTACATGGAATCATTTGTAAGCAGAGTTACTACATTGTGGTAACATTGTGAAGACATAAAATCGTATTGAGATATATTGGCCTAATAGAACAGACCTCAAAGCATTGTACAAGTAATGAGTTCTTCGTACAGATAAGTCGTTTAATGCTTGACCTAATTAAATCAATCATTTTGTTAATCTGTGCCAATACGCATAAAGACATTCCTAAACTGCACTAAAAACTGGGTGATTGAGTGACCTCCCCTTATACCATACCCATGAGACTCAACTTCCTAACTTGGAAGTCTGCAAGTCTGACCTTGAGTCCTCAACTGAAAGGAGGAAAAACAGAAAACAGGATGGAAATGGCAAATGAGTTGCACCCTCCTCCTTGGAGAAAAACAGCTTCTGTGAACTAGAGCTAGTGTGAATTTCCACTTAAGACCATAAAGAGAGATCCGGGTTCTGCCTTATTATCTTTAATAATGATGTTTGTCTTCCAAATAGCTCCTGCCCAAGTTTCAGTGTTTAGTTTTAAACAGTACCAGTCATTGTTTCAGCATCCTCTGGGAGCTTAGTAACAGTTTTAGAAAAGCCTTTTTATTTAGCCCTGACCTTTTTCTTCTATTTACTCCAAATGCTTAAAACATATAATCTTGAGTTTTAGAAGCTGTGAAGTTTCCAGTTCCAGTTTGCTAATGTAACTGTGTTTAGGTAATGACTTCAAGGAAGAAATAAATGACTAAAGATCGCCAAATACAGTGACTATGAAATTGGGGTACAAGTATGCAATTGGCTCAAAATTTCAGACCAGCGCAATGGTTCACAAAGGAAGAGGTAGCTGCTTTAAGTTCAGCAGAGGCATGAACATCTGTCCCCAGCAGCCTCTCTTGGGTAGAGTTAGGGTCATCTAAACAACTTTATAGACCAGACAAATACATTTTAGGAAAAGAATGTGGAAGTGAAGACCTCACAGAATCAAACTCACACTTGTTAAGACTGAGGTTTCATAAGAATAAATAAAAATGGAAGAAGGCACAAAAATCCACAACCCTGACAGCTTGGCTTCTTTTTGCTTTTGAGACCCATTTTAAAGCTTTCTCTCTCTCCCCCCATCTCTTTCTCTCTCTCCCTCTTTCTCTCACATACATACATGTTCACACACACACACAAGCTTAAGTTAATACAACCTAATAACAGTATTTATCATATCTAATCAATACTATTTATCTTTTTTAATACCTTTTGGGACTATTACTAATACCCCTATGTTAGAATAAATGCTGGATGATAATTTATTTGTTCATTTGCACATTTTTTTTAATATTAACTAAGAGCAAGGTGGTGTGGTAGGCAAGAACTTTTAGATTCTAGTAAGAATGGGTATAAAAGTAACAGTAGTTCCCTTTGGGCTGGGGAGTGGTTCAAGTGGTAGAGCACCTGCTTAGCAAGTGTAAGACCCTGAGCTCAAACCTGAGTATTGCCAAAAAAAAAAAAAAAAAAAAAAGGTCAAAGATAAAATTATGGGCTGGCAGGGTGGCTCAAGTGGTAAGTGTCTGCCTAGCAAGCATGAGGCCTTTAGTTCAAACCCCAGTGCCACACAAATAGATAAATAAATAAATAAAAATAAAATAACAGTAGCTCCCAAACAGGTAAAAAACAATAAGGTAACAATGTGAAAGTCAATAAACTCTGTAGGCATCTCAAGTGTACTACCAGGTAGCAACATATCAACAGCCCATAATTTACTTAACTCTCTAGCTTTGAAATTACAGAATCATTTATTCAGGATTTTTATCTTTGTAATTCACATTATTTTCATTTTGGTGCATAAAATTTTTAATATTTTATGTAATGTGATTTCAAATTTGCATACTATGTGATCATGTTGGTTTGCCATGCGTGTTAATTGGTTCAGTTTTCTTACAAATGTCTCTGAATGTCCATCTTTATTCTTTAGTAAGAGAATCTAATCTGATATGTGTGTTTATATTTTGAGATAAGACTCAAGGGATTAAAAATGCTGGAGCTCTAAGCAGCAAAACTCTTCATGATAAATGACCTGCTGAAGTACAGAAACTCCTTCCAAGTACGTTTTGTTCTAAGAAAAACCTAATGTTTAAAAGCTACTCTAAACATTATTAAACTATTACCTTGCTTTCCAATATTTTATTTACTCACATCCAGAAAATAATGAATAAGAGCTTTAGATCACATGATAGCACCCAGGTCTCCACCTTGAACATGTACAAATTTAATTAGATCTTATTGCTGGTAAGCCTACACTAGCCATTAGACATTTTGACAGATAAAAAGATTTCTCACACTCACTCCCTCTATGTGGGGCTTTCCAGTATTCCCAGGAAAAGCACAGGTAGATACACTTCCAGCAGGAATTGTTTTCCTTTTAGAGTATTCTTACTTAAAAGACCTGGAAGGAATTTGACCATGTTTGCAATTTCCACAATTAAATTTCTATTCCACAATTTAATTGTGATTTCATGACCATTCTGTTTTTTGTCTTCACCTATTCCTTCAGTTTCTATGGTTTTCCCACATGGAGTATCACCTTATGACACGAGGACCTTGTGTTAATACAGGGGGAAGAAAGCATGGAATAGGAGAGAAGAAATTGTCCCCTAACATGTCAGCGAATCCTACTAGTAACCTATAGAAAGACAGGGCTCACCTAAACAAAAGTATCAAGGCATTTAACTTTAGATTATAAATTCTTTTAAAATAGAGTTTAATATTTATTCTTCTTGAAATTCTTGAAGAATCTAAAATATCACTTTTACTTGTTTGCAAAGAAACATAGAATGTATTCCAATGATCGAGCTTACCTTTCCCTTGTTCCCCATAATCCCGTTAAGGAACCTGGGTTACTGGCAAGTGGTCTCAGATGACCATGGTCTACAAGATCTCAGGTCCTTGTGTCTCAGAACAAAGCATTGGCATAGACACGGAATGCAACCAGCAGTACAGCTTTATTGAAATAAAAAGAAAATACAGACAGGAGGAAATACCGTAAGACAGAGCAGTGGGCTCTGACCAGATGGCAAAGAAGCCCTGATCTTTGCTTAAAGGGCAATGTATTGGTTGTAAGTGCAAATGGTAGGAAAAATCTGGGCGTTCTTTGCAAGAGGGGCTAGGGTGATTGACAGGTTTGATTGGCAGGAGCAAGTTAGATAGCTTATTCTTGACGGTACACATCCCTACTCATAATGCATTGTTATAATTACACGCATAGGATGCAGTCCGTATGTATGAAGTTTTAAGGGGGGAGTGTCTCAAAAGGTCATCGGAGGACAGGTTCCCCAGTCTTCAATGCATGTGCTAGTTCCAGAACTTTCTCTTCTGCACAAACATCTTCTTTTAGCATAATGTAGTTGCTATTAAGTTAACCACACAGAGTTCTAACGACATTGAACTCTTGAAGGGGCATATCTTAAACTGGACTTAGGGATGTCCTAAGTGGAACTTTTATGACATTTCATCTGGTCAGTTTCCACCCCTTCTTGGCCAAACTGTACTTCCCTATTCTCCTGCCTCAACTGCACTGCTCCTTTAAGAAAAGCATATTGAGAATCTAAGGTAGATGCAATAGACATCACTAGAGGCTCAACACAAGTTAAAGGAATGGAAAATAAAAGCAAAATCTATTTTTTTTCTTTTATTATTCATATGTGTATACAAGGCTTGGTTCATTTCTCCCCCCTGCCCCCACCCCCTCCCTTACCACCCAGTCCGCCCCCTCCCTCTCCCCCCCAATACCCAGCAGAAACTATTTTGCCCTTATTTCTAATTTTGTTGTAGAGAGAGTATAAGCAATAATAGGAAGGAACAAGGGTTGCAAAATCTATTTTTAATTGAAAATATGCACTCACAAACCCTTAGGCCTAAATATTGTTTCTGAAATGGGCAGAGAAAAAAAACCCCAGAACTCATGAGGATTGCCCTTTACCTACAGAATAAGTTTGGTGGTATTTCACACCCAGCCCTTTGATTTCAGAAGTCTCATGGTTCTCTTCTTTCTCACACCTCACCCTCTGCCCGCCTCCTTCTCCTCTTTCTCTTCCTCCACCATTGGTAGTTCAGATTCAGAATGGTCAGCGAATGTGCACACTCCCATTCAGCCTTAGGTCATTATGAATTGGATATTCAAACTGTGAATTTTTAAAGGAAGACATTATGTAGATTGGGATGCCTATAAATCTCAGGTCCTGATTCAAATTGGGCCCTTCTCCTTTTTTTTTTTTTTTTTCCTAGGTTAATTCTTCTTGAACTAACCTTTTCTCTAGTTCCTGGTCCCCTTCTCCTATTGGCCTCAGTTGTTTTAAAGTATCTGCTTTAGTTTCTCTGCGTTGGTGCCCTTCTTCTTAAACTCCTTTCTCCTTGCCATTTTGGTGGCTCAATTGTGTCGGCTTCCACCTTGCCCACCTTTTCTCTTTTTCCTTTTCCCCTTCTCTACCCATTCCCAAATTTGGGGTCTTTCCTGAATTGGAGCCCAGGTTCTGGAATCTCTACTAAGAACATCTAAGTTTCTTCTTATAAAAGGTGAGGAAAGTCCACCCTATGATAGTCTAGGTAGATAGTAAAGTTTTGATGGAAAGTAACTGCTTCCCTCTTTGATAGTTTCCAAATTCTGGGATGTTTTCTCTAAAATAAACTGATTTCCAAAGCCTGCATCATGTGGGTGTGGTTCTCAGTCAAGAGTACCTCCTGACTCAACTTGATCAAGGACTCTTTTGCAGATTCTTAGACCACATCAAAGGCACATGGTGCTGGCAGCCAGAGGACAGAGGCTGTCATACCCCAAGTCACCAGGGAGGGAACTCTGAGTTTTTTATCTGTGTGTTTGCAGAATGCCAATTGTGATCTTGACTCTTTGCAACAATGCTAATTATGCCTCCCAAATTACAGGCTGGGCAGAAGTGTTAACCAGACCCTGAGGTGTGGTTGTCAATAGGTCTATAGTGCTGAACACCGGGTATATCTTCAGAAGGGTCCAAAAGCCATAGCCAAACACCCAGCAAACTTTGAAAGGCTGTTCAGCTACCTGGAATCTAATTTAACTTGCTCATTGCTATACAGTTGCAAAATGTTTGCCCTCAAAATTTTTTAAACATTAAGCATTTCTAGGTATTTCCAAATATTTTCTCCCCATGCTTGCTTTTTCTATGTTCTCCTTCCTGTTTGACCTGTCCTTTCTCTTGAGGGATGCACAAGTATCTCCTAGCCAAGAGGTGCAGGTAACAGCAGGTTAGTGTCCAAAGATCTTCCAGGGAGCAGTTCGGTTTCCTGGACAAATTCTTCTTCTCCAGAATGCATCTGCCTCATCCATTATTTCTGAGGCCTAAAACTCTCAAGTGACTTAAAAGAAAAAAAGCTTTTTATTCTTTCAAATAACTCTAGACTATTTGTGTTCCAAGGAAAGGTAGTATTTTAGTTATCTGGGTGAGAAAGTTTCAGACTCTTTAGAGAAAACAGGATTTTATTAGAAGACATACATGTAATTATATATAAGCAGGAAATTAGGACAAAAGGGAGAGAAAGAAAGGAAGAGAAGAAGAGAGAATAGAGGACATGGGAAGAGAGAAGAAAGGGAAAGTGAACAGGGAGAGGAAAAGGAAATGAGAAAAGAGGGGAGGGGAGGGGACAGAAGGGGAGAGGAGAGGAGGGGAGGGGTCTTGTGGAATGAGGAGAAAAGGGACACAGAAGTCATGGTACAAGAGGAAGAGAGAAGTACAAGAGATGTCTCACCTAAGTCTCAGAATAGTCTAAGGGTGGGCTCTTTACGACCTATTCCAAAACATTCATGTCTTAGAATTTTCTAGAACAAAAGATTTTAATTCCAGTCTAAGGAATTAAATTCAGTCAAAGTTCCCTGAATTGCTGTAAGTGAATCAAGACACAGTTATTCTCCTTGACTAGAGATTCTGTTTGGGCTTTTAAAAATACAATGTAGATGAAACTCCACTGGCTGTCCTCTTGTGTTAGCATTTCATTTTGAGGTAGTATAAATATTGCCTTTGAGAACAGTCACCACAAAGAGCCCTGCACCAAGCAGACAGGAGAAGGCCTGACCTCTTATACCCACTCCCTCTGACTTGTCCTGGGGCTTCTGTCCTGGAGGCTGAACAATCAGGCTGTCTTTTCTCAGACATGTTCAGGGTGGAAGGACAAAAATGTTTGAAGTGAAAATACCTGGTTATAACCCTTGTTCTGAGAGTTATTTCGGAAGACTTCCCATAGAAATTCTTCTCATCTGCTTTTTCCAACATATTCCTTTTCAGAAAAGAAAATAAATAAATGGATCTTTGTCAGCTTCAGTTTGTGGTCAAGTATCAAAGACTTACAAGGATACAGGCTCATGCGAACAATCATGAAGAAACATCCCCAGGTGTGTGGGTGAAGGTACTGCACACTGCACTCAATCATAACAGAATCATCATCAGAGACATGAATTCTTCTTTTCAAATCTTTCTTAGACACAATGCAAAAATATCAAGATGTTCACCAAAGTATTACAAATCATAGTCTGAGCTGTCAAGCTGTCCACTACTGAAACACAGGCTTTGCTACAGGAAAATTAACTCCAGCAAGGGGCCTTTTTTTCTTTTTAGTTTTCTTTTTCACTAAAAAGATCAGCTTCTGTAGTAGCTGGGAACCCTGCTTAAATTAACGTCTGTAATAATCCTCCTCGTTCCTGTTAACGTAAAGCAGTGAGGCCTGGGAACTTCTGTTTTACGCCGCACACTGATTTGGAAGCAAATATTTTTGCAACAACATCACCAAATTGAAAGCATTTTGAAAAATCTGAAGCTCTCACAGAATGCTGTTTTGGAAAAACTAACCCTTGTGGGTCTGCCTGTGATACAATCCATCCCTTTCGCTTTAACTCGAGAATGCAAGCTCACCAAATGGCTGTAAGTCATATATCTTCACACAGGGCATTCAGAGATGCAATAAATACAGGAGAGAGAGGAGAGATTAAAAAAATATATTTTTCAATTCTGCCCTTCTTATTTATCAGTAAAAACAATGACATCTGCCAGCTTTTAACAGTGTTTGGGGCACATTTATTTGTGACTACGGCATCCAGGCATACGTGTGAATCCCAAATGTCTGATTGGATCTGTCTATTTAAATTTATAATTCACCCAGTACCCAAATAGGTACACACAGCACTCTATCCTAGGTTCCGTGGTAGGCATAAAGTTATTCAAGAAATGAAGTCACCAATTTAAGGAGCTTACTCTTATTAGGAAGCAAAATAAAGGATGTAAATACCTTTTGATCATTGCATCGATCTCCCCCTCTTAATCCTTAGATACACTTTTATTTTCTTCTGGAAAACTTCAAATACATAAAGTAATAGAGTGAATTGGTAGTCACATGTACCTCTCACCCAGTTTCAGCGATGATCAGTGCTTAGTCCATCTTCTTTCAGATGGCTCCCCACCTACCCCTTCCCCCATAATACCTAGGCTGGATGATTTTGAAGGTAATCCCAAGCATTGTATAATTTCTGCTGTAAATATTTCAGTGTTTGTCACATTAATTTTTTTAATCACATCCTAAAAGGTATGCCAATTTGTGTTCCACACACACATATAAGTGGTAGGGTTGACCCATCTATTTTAAACAATTATCAGTGAAATAATCTATAAGCATCATCATTTTTAACCATCACCGAGCTTTTACACAGCGATGGATCTGAGTTTACAAGCTCACACTTTGTCAGTGACTTCCACACAATTATTTTCAGCATGTTAGTACTTGCCATTTATTTATTTAGAATATTTTTATATTATAATGAGTTTCTCACATTCTTGTTTTCTTTCCTGCTCCCAGGCAGTTATTGATCTGTGAAAATCTCCTCGTTCTGGGGAACAATTCATCTGTTTTTGGGGGAGGGAACTCTAGCCAGTTCATGGGTCTTCTTTCCATGTGGCATTGAAAGAACAAAAGCACCACATTCAAGGTGATTATCAGGAGCAGTATCTAAATGTCTTGGAGATTCTTATAGGGAGTGGGGGACACGCAAAAGCAAGACAAACTCCTTGTGGTGGGATAAATAAGAGAAAGTTGCATGCACTGTGAGGTTAAATAGGCCAGAGGAACAGAAAAGCCAAGCTTCTTTATTCTTAAATGAAGAATCATATTCCTGAGGCTCAGTTCTATTAGAAAAATGAAGTCTTGTGTTTAGGTGATTAAATCAAAGCATAAAAGGGGGAAATAAATTTCCTGGTGCCAATAAAAATTCTCTCCTTGTTGCTCAAAGCAAAAGTTTTGAGACATTCAACAACAGGTCAAAATAACATTCTGTGTTCTGCACACCACATTCCAACTCCAGCAAAATGTCTATGGATATTTTTTTCTTAATTTCAAAGCCTTTTGATTAAAGTATACCAGAAGGGCACTGACAGAGCAGGCTGTTTCTGTCCTTCTGCGGAAGGTTTCAATGGCCACCGTACACTCTCTAAATCTATTTACTTCAAGGCTGGAATGAAACAAACATGACAGATGGTTTTTTAAAAAAATCAAAGGGGAAGTTCTTGGAACACATCCTTCAAAATAAAATTTTGTTTCTTTCTTTCTTTTTTTTTGGAGCAGCTGAAATGATTTTTTAGAACATCTGATGAGTGATTTTAATACTTCGACTTTCTCCTCCATGAAGCAGGCCCATGCATTTGAAGACTTCTGTTCTTTAATTTCTGTGTCTTTCTTTGACAAGACATAAAGTCTGAAAACAACAATATGCTAAATGAACGGACCCATAGGATATTTGGCTACACAAGGGCTGCTGGAGTGTACTTGGGATTTTGACAGGATAATAAAATGCTAATGGAAGAAATCTTGAAAAATAAAAAGGAAAGTTAAGGAGTCTTCATGTTTGCTGTTGCTCACATACAAGGAGTTGAGCATTGTCTCCTCACCTGTCACAAGGACAGTAACCAGAAGGCTAGTCCATTCTCCTGAAGGCTGGAGTGCTTGATGGTTAGGGAAAAACCAGGAAAGGGGTAGAGGGTAGGGGACTTGAGGAAGGAGTGAGAGTGGCCCTGTGCAGAACTGGCTTCATCCCACCTATGCTCAGAGGAGCACTGACTTGCTGCCAACAGTACGAACTCACTTACAAAGCTGAAATTTAACTATAGGAAACATGTAAAAACAAGAAATGATAAAGAGATCGGTCTGTAAGGGTAGGTAATGCCCTTGCTCAGTTGTGATATGTACTGTATGAGAGAGGGGTAGGGGAATCCAGCAATAACCACCAGGTCTCTGGGGTGAGTCACAGGATGGCTCCCTGAGTCTGTTGAAGATCAGAGTAACAGTAGGTTTGAAAGCTACCATATTTTCTTTCAAAGGAATATCTATAGCACAAATTTAGGCAGCATGTCATTTCTTGATCTCTTACTAGAAACTGAAGAACCAAGACCTCTCCAGAAAAGCAGCATGAGGATATTGTTTAAAAACACAGACTTCAGGAGACCTAAATTAAAGTCTCCACCTCCCCACCTTCTTGTCATGTGACCAGAGACCCAACCAGCTTCCTTCCTAGGTTCTGTTTCCTTATCTGTTAAACACTGACCACTAAGACTGCTTCTTAGGATTTTAAGAGGCTTAGATGAGGTAATGGGATGGAAACGTCTATCATAGAACTAGGCTTTTAACGAAGCTACCCCTCTTCTCAGGTCCTGCAGTGCTGGACCATGGATTCTATGTGAGATCACGAGCTCCACTGTGCCACAATCCCCACCAAGAACACTGGGCATAATGGTAAGTGACATAAGCCAGTCACACAGAACAAGTGCCACATACTTCCACTTAGTGAGGCCCCCATAGTAGGCAGACTCAGAAGCAGGAGGGAGGATGGTGGCTGACAGGGCTCTAAGAGAGTGTTGTTGCCCCACAGACTTCAGTTACAAAAAATACACAAGTTCTATAGAGCTGCTGCTCGGTGATGTGATACCCTAAATGGAAAAAGTTGTTAATAGAGTGGATTTCATGCTATGTGTTTCTGACCACAATAAAAAAAGAATGGTTTCAAAAGCCCTACCAGCTCCTCCCCCAGACCCCAACTTTGAGCCCCTTCCTGTAAAGACTGCTCAATATAGCTCAGCCAGAGCTGTCCTGGTGACAGCACAAAGCAGTAACTGAGCAATCAAGGGCAAGCCAGGGAGCACTGAATGCTGGGTGAGCAGTGATGACAGAAGCACTTTGAGTTACAAAAGAGAATTGTCACTTGGGTCAAAGTGGTAAGCAGGAGAGGGGCAAGAAGCAGCTGGCTCTGACCAAGCACTCTGTGCCAGGCCGTCTCCAAAGTGTTTTCAGAAAGCAAGATTGCATGAGAAAGGAGACACCAGAAATAGATCAACACATCCCAGCCCTGAGCGCAGTTCTTGGCCCCAACTCAATGTTTCATAAACATTTAGTGAATGAATGCAAAGTCAAAATTTCACAGAACCGCCTATTACGAATTTTATTTACTTAGCTGACAGCAAGTTAATGACATATTTACAAAGCTTATAACAAAGCCATTTGGTTTGGCAATGTCATCTCACACTAAAAATGAGCTTACGCTTTGACCTAGCAATTCCATTTCCCAATGCCTGCCTAAAGAAAGGCTGCATGGAGCACATGGAGACATATGCATTGATGGTCAGAATGACATTGTCACAGCAATGGCTGAACAAATTGTGGGTGACTTGTACTCTGGAGTACTACACATCGTGGAAAATAAGTGAGTTAGCTCTATTGAAACAACAGGAAGTTACCTAAAGCATGTTGAATAAAATCAGTGCAGAAAAACATGATGCCTCTTGCATTCAAACCACATATACAGGTTGTTACAATAAATGACATGTGTGCCTGGAAAACTTGGAAAAGATCTGGAAGGTCAAAGGTATATATGATCTTTATTTATATAGATGATATAGAAATTGGTATACATATAGATCCAGATACAGATGGAGAAAATTGTATGAGAGAGAGTCAACTTGTAGAGATGCAAGAAGTTCAAAAACGTTAGGCTGAGTGAATGAAACCAAACAAAAAAACCTTCATGTTATTTTATGTATTTGAAACTTTTGAAAAGGCAAAATTACAGGTATGACAGAAAGAAGAACTGGTGGTTACCAGAAGCTAAAGAATAGAGTAGAGAAATGGGTGGCAAAGGGCTCAAGGAACTTTCCAGGGTTATGGAAATGTTCAGTTTATGATAGTAGTTACACAAGTCTGTATACCAGAACTCATTAAATTGTACGCATCAAATGAACAAATTTTATTATATGTGAACCATATCTCAATGATGCAAAGAAAACATAATAAAAGCTACTACTGTTATGGAGGTGGGGGATCGAATATTGGCATTTTAGTTTCTAAAAGAGAATGTGTTATTTATTTTTCCTATTTATTATAGTATTTACATTATCTTAAAAATTATTTTTTCCCTTTACCTAGAAAATTATCATAAATTCATTTTTTTATTCTTAGAAAAAATGTGCTTTAGATGTGTGGGCTGCTTCTAGAAAGAAATGTTGAAGGCAGAAATATACCTCATCCAAGTTTAGCATGAGGATGCTAGAGAGAGGATTTGGGTTCTGACTTCTCTTCCTCCTAGGACCTCCATTGGCCTATCTAAGTTTAGAGAGTTGAACGTCCAGGAATCTCTTAGGCCTTGCCCAGTCAGCATCTGAGTTCATGGCTCCCTTAAAACCCAACCCATCATGAAAAAAAGACTGAAAATGTCCCCAAAAAGAAAAGTTAACACAGAAGCGACTGCACCCATTCGCAGCATATCCAAGGATAAGACTGTGGCCCTTTAAATCCCACGTGCCCTCAGTCTCTCTCGTTCCCTCTAGCAACAGCGTCCTTCCCCTTAGGAGGGTGTCATGCCGAAGAAAACACAGGGGAAGCTAGGCCTGCGGGGAATGACTTTAACCCTGGCTAAACCAAATTCCTATGTCCCATTTTTTAAATTTGTAATGGGAATCCAAATTAAAAGAATGCAGATCTAGACCTTACACATCTGTCTTTTCTCTGATGATATTTTTAAATATTTAATTACATATCATTAAATAACTTATGTGCACAAATCAAGAAATAGAAAGTAGTGTGTTTTCACTACAAATGTAGAATTGAAGTTCTCCAGACAAACGGAAATCAGTAGGAGGTTTGTATATATAAATATACACGTATGTATTTCTTGTGGAAATTGGCCCAGGCAATTATGAAGGCTAACAAGTCCCATGGTCTGTATTTGGCAAGGTTAAAATTCAGGAAAGCCAACAATATTGCTCCAGGGCTGGGAACCCAGCAGAGCTGATGGTGTAGTTCCAAGCTAAAGGCAGATAGTCTTGACCTTGACACCAGGAAGAGCCAGTGCTTCCATTTGAGTCTCAAGGCAGAAACAACCAATGTCTCAACTTGAATTGAGCAGGTGGACTCTCCCTTACATGAGGGAAGGCCAGACTTTTTGTTCTATTCAGGCAAAGGCCTGAATTCAATTCAATTCTTCAACTGAAGACTAGGTAAGATGGGATCCAACTACATTAAGGATGCCACTCTGCTTTACTCAGGTCCATCATTTTAAATGTTAATCTCATCTAGAGATTCACTCACAGGTATCCAGTCCAGTATTTATACAAATATCTGGGCACCTCATGGCCCAGGCAAGTTGACATAAAACTAACCATCATAGCAGCGAAGAATTACGTTCCATTTGCTGTAAGGCCATGAGGAACTCTAGAAGACCAACACCTTGAGGGAATTGCAACCAAATGTAAGCATCATTTAGCTAGAAGTTCCTTCTCTTGAGCCCTGCCATCTTAAAAATACATAGAACACACAGGATAGGTTGGGTAATCATCCATTGAAGTTGGTGTCTTTCAAATAGTTTAATCTCAAATCTGGAAGGAGGTAGTGCACATTGATTTGTCCTGAATGAGTTAATAAAGGAATAGTTTTTAATTTAGTTAAAATTTAGTTTTAGCAAACTAACTGTAAGGCCTATCAGTATATTTGTGCTGCCTATCAAAGTGTACATTATTGATACTGGTATAAGTTCTTGTCCCTTGAGTTGCCTTTTTCTGAGAGATCACTTGGAACCCCAGGTCTTCTATCTTAGTAATGGCTGGCCAGGATTGGGACAGTCTCTGGGCAAGGGTAACCAAGCATCCTGGTTTGTCTGGGACTATACAAGCTTTAGCTCTGCAGGACCCACAGCCCAGGAAACTTCTTGGTCTCAGCAAACCAGGATGGATGCCTACCCTAATCTAGGGCCCTGTCTATCACACAACTTTCTGCCACTTTCCTCACTTGCCACCCTTTGAGTACTCTAATGCCTAAGTTCCCTCCCACCTCAGGGCCTTTGCACTCACTGTTCCCTCTCCCTGAAATGCTGCTTCTTCCTCTTTCCCTCTTCACCAAGTTATTCATCTCTCATACCTCTGTTTGACTGCCACTCCTCCATAAGAGTCTTCCCTATGTCCTCTGGACAAGGCTTGATCTCTAAAAGCCCAAATGTCTTTATAATATTCATCTCAATAATAACCAAACCATCCCATTGTGAATGGTCAACACCCAGAACATAGCCTGGTTTACAGAAAGAACTAATTATTTGTGGAAATATTGTATGAAGGATAATAATGATGATGACAATACCCTAACTACCACTTGCTGAGAGCTTGCTGTATGTCTGTTTCATGAATTATAAAAGTATTAACTTATTTAATCCTCACCGCAGCCTCATGAAGTAGAAAACACTATTTTTATATATTATAACTGAGAAAACAAGGCAAAGAGAATACTTGAAAAACAATGAAATAGAGCAAAGCCAACTAATCAGTCCATCTGGAATGAGACCCGGCAAAGCTGGCCTTTTTAACATTGGGCTTTAGCCAACTGAAATAACAGACCTCTATGCTCCTAGATATCTCACCTCCTTTAACAAACTAAAGCACAAGGAAAATACTCATTCTTTGCTGAGCAAGCTGTTGCCCACTATAATTCTGGCCTGGAATTTTCTGGTGAAAACAATAATGACGCTGATTCAGAAAGTCGGCTGGAATGTAGGAAACATGATCTGAGAACCCTGCAAAGTTGTGCATCGAGTACCTGAGCTCTGGGCCTTGGAAGGCACTGAATCTCCGGAGGCCACTCAGGAGGTCATTCCAGAGGAAAGTGGATAACTCACCTCTCTGCTTGAAACCAGTATGGGACTGGCCATGACCACAGCACACATCCAGGGATTTGGGAGAACCCCAGCCTCAAAAGGGTACATCTTTCCTCTTCCTCTGTGGTAAGAAGGCTCATTCTCCAGCTTAGAGAAAACATTCTGACCACTTTAGCTAGCCTGACTAGACAAGATTTATGCTCACAGAAGCACATGATGCAGGGGAAGTGACAAATAACAGAGAGAGAAGCCAAGTTGAGAACGTGGCAGAGAAAAACAAGACACACAGAAGAGATGGGTTGGAGGTGTCACTAAGGAAATCTGATATTCAACTCAAGCCTGAGGTTAAATGTAAAATATGGCCATGAGGACCTTGCAATGACAAGATGATACCTCTCCTGCCCCAGTTTCCAGCTTTGCAACCTGGTCTGATAGCCATATGTTCTTAAAACCATGGTATATGCTACATCCTTCTACTAGAAATTGATATGCCACACAGTTTCTCCTTGAGGAGCAATTAGGTCATTAGGTTTCTCATTACAGTAATTAGTGTAAATTTAGAGAATCATCAAGATAATTTAAGCAACTTTGGCTACTAGCTAGTTAGAGCAAACAAAAATTGCTTTAGATGGAAATTTCTGAGTATTTGTCTTGTTTCTTCATTGTTTACTTGGCATAAAGTAGACACAAGACCTGGAAGGTAAGTTTTCTTCCCATAAAATTTTCACATGAAAATGGCATTTTCTTTTTAATAATTTTTATATTCTATATGACTGTAAAGCAGTAAGAGTTCTCATTTTTTTGTGCCACACCCTAATATGATATTAATGGCCTCATATTTAGTACAGAATTCCAAAAACTGTTCTAATTTTCCTCCAGTTCAGGTGTTCTTTCTTTCAGTCGATTCAACACTCCAGTGGAGGAAGCCCATGGTTTTGGCAGAGTGTCTGACAACAAATTGACAGTTCCAGAGTTTAATCACTCAAGACTAGCAGTCACCACGTGGAGGAGTCTATTACCATTCACTCGCAGACTTAATCTAATTGAAAGCCAAGTCTTTGACATGTTACTGTCTCCATAGCAAGCTTTGCACTCACTTTACTGATCTTTCAACAAATATTTATGGCACTTTGGGATGGGGGCAGGGAGGGAGAGGCAAAGACAAGATTAAACGAAACACAAAGCCTGATGCTTGAAAGTTACACTTAAGTCTGATGTCCCCACTGCAAGGAGCTAATACAGAAACCTTAAAGTGACAAAGGTCAGGTAGAAATGAATTAACTTGGGTTGTAACATACTTGTGCACTGCTAGGAATATCTCTGTATAGCTGTCCTTATCTCAACTAGCAAAAACACTTTGTCTCTCTTATTATTGCTATGTCTACTCTTCAACAAAATTGAAGAAAAGGACAGAACAGGTTCTGCCTGGAAGTGGGGGGGGGGGTGCAGGGGGGAGAAATGGCCCAAAATGAATGCACATGTGAATAAATGAATAAAAAACTTTTTTTAAAAGTTACACTTAATAGGGATCTGATATCTAAATATAATGCCAAAACAATAAAAGAGAGAGAGAGAAGTCACATTACAGAAAGACATCCTTCAGTAAAGCTAAGGTTGTGAGTCAAATTTGGGATTTCTTAGAAGCTACCAAGTCTTTGGGGGCATGGCTCAAGTAGTAGAACATAAGTCTAGCAAGCAAGAGGCACTGAGTGCAAACCTAAGAACTGCCAAAGGAAAAAAACAAAAAGAAGCTGCCAAGCATTAAAATATAGGTGTAACTTTGGTGAACAGTGAAGACAAGAAAGGAATAAATTCTATAAAGAAAATCCAACAAAAGCTCCTATGAGGAAAAGCAGAAAGTTCCAACTCAAGTCTCCTATTAACTGTCCATCACTTTGAAAATTGTAGTTCACTTAAAACATCCACTAATGCTAGTTTGTACGTTAGTTTTTAAAGTATTTATTTACTGATCCTCTCCAGTGTCTAAAACGTGATTGGAAGTTTCTAGACAGACTCAGTCAGCTCTCTTCTGATTAGAGTTCCCTTGGGCTTTCCTTCACCAAATAAGGCCAACTGCATTTAAGTTTCTAGAATTTTCTTCCTATCCTTTTCAAAATGTAGAGTAAATATTATGTCAGCTCCTTTCTGCAGTCAATTAATGCATCCCTCTTGCCAATGTCATAAATATAACTTTTTTCAGTTGATGCTGCTCTTATTGCATACATATGCTATTGATAATTACTTGTTTTTGAGTTCTTAACCACTTGAGCATGGAAATACATCTGAGGTTTAAATGTTAGGACTATTACATTACTAAATGTCTTATTTTATAAGTGAATAGTCCATCACAAACTCTATTCTATGCCCTAAAATTTTACTCCACAAAGGAATCCATTTACTATACTGAAATCCTAAAACAATCAGGCGTTGTTATAAGAAAGTTAATACGACAGCCCCCAAGCCCTCTCTGTAATCAATTTCCTGCAGCTTCTGTGTGATGGTAGCTTAGCAAATTCTCTGGTTTTATTTTTTGTGCTTAGATAAAGCAATGATGATTCAATTAAAGATGCTTGGTCTATAGAAGGAACTGGAGGGAAGTCTTCCTGTTCAAATCTAGAGTAAATAACAAAGGTGGTCTTGCACAGAGGTATGGGGGGCAATGAGAGACCTGGTTTTCTACTCAGCCCACCCAAAACTCTGATCAGTCTGTGAACTCTGGGAAGCAGAAGGGTTGGACTAGGGTCCAAGTTCAAGCAGCAGCCTCCCTCCCCAGTTCCCACGCCCAGACAATGCTGTGTCTCTCAGGTTGCAGTCCTTGCCTACCACCTGGTGGAACAGAGGACCTGTGACTGTGAGCATTTCACCAATGATTCTTTTGGGTTCAGTAACAGAGCTTGAGGTCTATCATTTCCTCTTAAGCTTTTCCTTTGGGAGAACTTAGCTCTTTCCGGGACCCTTTTACAGAACCCAGGCCAGGACTGACAGAGAGAAGCAGAACCTCACTCACACTTGTGTGTTCTCCCAAAGAGCCTAGGAAATGTGGAGCCAGCTTCTACCCCGGGCTTCTTGTCTGGGCTGGTTTCTTTCTCCTTACCTGGCCTCAGGAGGGGCCCTGGTCACAAAAAGGATGATGGTCCCCTGTATTGATGTCATTTTGAAGTGAATCAAAGATCTTAATGTAAGGCCTAAAACCTTGAAACTACTATAGGAAAACACCAGATAAACATACAGATAAAGACAACATATAGAACATCTATAGAACATACAGATAAAGGTAATAACTTCCTGACTAGACCTCCAGTAGCTCAGTAATTAAGAGAAAAGTGACACATGGGACTATATCAAACTAAAAAGTTTCTGCATAGCACAGGAAACAGCCGACTGAAGAGGCAGTCCATAGAATGGGAGAAAATCTTTGCCAGCTATACATCTAACAAGGGATTAATAACAAGAATTTACAGGGAATTCAAAAAGCTAAACTCCCCAAAGAATCAACAACCCAATGAAGAAATGGGCAAATGAACCAAACAGACATTTTTTCAAAGGAGGACATACAAATGGCCAATAATTACATTAAAAGTGCTCAATATCCCTGACCATAAAGGAAATGCAAATCAAAACTACATTAAAATTTCACCTCACTCTCCAATCAGAATAGTTATCTTCAAGAACACAAACAACAAATGTTGGTGAATATGAAAAGGAAAAGGAACCTTTCTTTATACACTGCTGTTGGGAATGCAAATTAGTCTAACCACTGTGGAAATAAGTATGGAGGCTCCTCAAAAAACTAAAAATAGAAATATCATACAACTCAACAATACCACTCCTGGGTATATACACCTAGGAATGTAAGTCAGGATACAATAAAGACATTTATATACCCATGTTTATTGAAGCACTATTCACAACAGCCAAGCTACGGAAACAGTCCGATGTCCTACAACTGATTAATAGATTAAGAAAATGTGTGTATGTATATATATATATATATATATATATATATATATACAATCGAATATTATTCAGCCACAAAGAAGAATGAGATTACGTCATTTGCAGATAAATGGATGGAACTGGGGATGATCACGCCAAGCAAAGTAAGCCAGGTTCAGAAAAACGAAGATCACATATTTTCTCTCACATGTGGAAGATAGATCCAAAAGATAAATGTATACACAAATAAAAACATGATCATATCTACATATCTAGAAAGATCATGTTTGCAATTGTGGGACTGTTTGGGGAGACTAGGAGGAGAGAGAGGAAAAGGGAAAGGAGAGAGAGGAAAATAAATAATACTGAAATAAGTTATATCTGTATAAGAAGACAGCATAACAAGATACACTGAAAGCTGTTGAATGAAAAGGGTTTTGGGGGAGAAGGGAAAGGAAGAGTAATAGAGGGGCATTAGGCCAATTAAAGTACAATATATTCACAGGTAAAAATATCATGGTGAAACCCTTTTGAACAATGTACACTTAAAAATGAATGACAGGAATGTAAAACAGGTCCTATTAGGGAGTGGGTACGAGTGGGAGGAGGAAGGGTAACGGAAAAGGTGAATGTAGGTGGATAAGGTTGGGGTACTTTATATACTTTTATGAAAACAGAACAATGAAATGTGCTGAAATTGTTTTAAGTAGAGGGGAGGGAAATGAGGAAGAATGATGGTGGGGATGAACCCAACCAAGGTACTTTTCAAGCCTATATGGAAATGTCTCAATGAAAGCCCCTTATAACTAATATATGCTAATAAAATGTTTTAAAAAGAAGGCTGAGGACCCTCTCATTCTCGAATCATATCAGGCCTGAGACCCTAGCTCAATCATAAATTTTCTGTTAGATTTTTCTGAGGAAAGCAGAATACAGTTATTGTTGTTGTTTTCAAGTGTGAACTGCTAGCCTATGAACTTGGGGCAATGTTTAACAGCATCTCCACAGCTTCCTCCCCTCAATCAGCCCTTGGAGCCCTTGACTGGACAGAGGGTGGCTGGTGTGGGTGTTCCCCTTGTCCTGAGCATCTGCTTGTTTTATAAAATGTGTTGCACTTACAGCTAAAAGAAATTGTCTGTAATAAAAATGACAATAATAATATTAGTTTCTACCATGTTCCAGGATCCTCCATCTTCACACGTCCAGGGAACCAATGTATCCATTTCTTAAACCTAAATCATGCCAGGGCACTTAAGATTTGACTTGCCCATTGGGCTTTAACTGAGAGACATTTTGCCTTTTTATTTGACCACATCTTTGTAACAATAGTACTTGGCTTTTTGAATAAGGAAAGGCTAAGGGATGAAGCCACAATAAATAAACTCAAACTTCTTCCATCTAGATTTATGGCGAGGTCTAAATGAACGTTTTTGAAGGCTGAATTGTAAAATTTTGAGGGAATTATTTACTTCTAATTATATTAATTTTAACTATAATAAATTATTGCCAAATAAAGGACCTCTGACAATAAACACGTATTTGCAATATACATGATTTTCCCATTAGTTGTTCCAATATAAGGATGATGCTAGATGGTTATCACATTATTACTTTCAACGAAACTCAAGCCTGTGGTCAACCAGTTGCCAGGGTTCATTTGGGTAGTAAATGCCTTTTACATTGATCAGAGCTGACTACCAGCCTGGCCCCTGTCTAAGTTACTGTTGTTCATTTAATGACAGTGACATCTCTGGGCTGGGGGTAGAGGTGGGATGAATCTATTTTCCTAGTTACTCAGGAGGTAAACATGAGAGGATTGCAGTCCACGGCTGGCCTGGAAAGAGGCACAAGGGCCTATTAGAAAAACAACGAAAGCATAAAGTGCTGAGATGGTGGCTCAAGTTGTAGAGTATTTGTCAAGGGCAAGACCTTGAATCCTAAATTCAAACTCCACTACTGCCCCCCCGCCAAAAAAAGTGACATCTCTGACTTAACGGCATATTGTTTGGCTCAGAAAGATGTTTCAGTGAAGTGCCTGACCACACAAGACCACTTACCTTATCCTCAAAAAGTGTGTCAGATAGTGAGTTCAAGGCCAGGCTAGGCTACATAGTGAGTTCAGGTCTACATTGTGACACACTCTGTCAGAAGGGAGGAAGGGAGAGAGGGAGGGAGGGAGAGAGGAAAGAAAAAGAAAAGAAGGAAGGGAAGGAAGGAAGGAAGGAAGGACAGAAGGAAGGAAGGAAGGATAGAAAGAGGATATGAGATTAAGAGAGGGGGGATATAGGAAGGGGGATAGGAAGAGGGAGGGAGGGAGAAAGGAAAGAAAAAGAAAGGAGGGAAGAAAAGATAGAAAGAGGATGGGAGATGAAGGGGGGGATACAGGAAGCGGGGAGAGGGAGGGACAGAGGGAGGGGATGAGGGAGGTAGGAAAAACATTTATCATTTCTTCAAGGTACAAACATTCAAAACCTTTTCTTTTAGCTTTTTGGACAGTTCAGTACATTACTGTTATCTATAGTCACCCCACTGTGCAGTACCATACCAGAACTTCTTGCTCTTGTCTAATTGTACCCATTTATCAACCTTTCCTAGTCCCTCCCACTCTCTTACTCTCCCCAGCCTTTGGCATCCTCCATTCTACTCTCAACTTGTATGAGATCAGTGTTGTCAGATTCTACATATGAGTGAGCTCATGTGGTGCTTGTCTTACTGTGCCTGGCTTATTTCACTAAACATAATGATCCATCGTACTGCCATAAATGACAGGATTGCATTCCTTTTACGGCTGAATAGTATACCAGAGTGCACATGCACCACACTTATGTTTCCAGTGATGGACACTTAGGTCATTTCCAGATGCGCTTAAGAACTTTTAATGATAGTAACAAAAAAAAATGGAGGGTTAATCAATTTGATTAATTGATTCATATTTTTTGAATAAAGCCAGGAATAGAGTTTTTAGGTTTAGTACCATCCAACAGAAACACATTGCAAGTCACTATATGTCATTTTAAATTTTCTAATATCTACATTGGAAAAAGTAAAATGAAACAGGTAAAATTGATTTTAATGATATACTTTAACCCAATATACCCAAAATATTATCATTTCAACATGAAAATCATTGAGCTACTTAGGTTCTTTTTACTTTGAAGCACACCCTTCAAGTGTCACTTACATCACATTCCACTGAGGACTAGCCACATATCAAGCCCTAGGTGGTCACTTGTGGCCCATGGCTACTGAACGGGCCAGCACAGCTCAAAGCAACTACAAACCTTGTCACAGCTTTTCCTTGAAACTATGTATGTACATATTTCTAGCTTTGAACCCAAACCCCAAGGAATACTGAAAAGAAGTAGAATAAGAGGAAAGAAAAACGAATTTGGCCCGGATTTCTTGACATGGTTTACAAGGATCCTCCTGGCCTGGCCTGCACCCCTTCTGTTGCCTCATTTCACCTCCCTCCTTACCCTCACCTCCATCTTCCCTGAGCTCAACACCCAACTAGATAGAAGTTCTTTTAGGTCTCTGAATGTCCCATTCTCTCTGCCTCCACCCTTGCTCTTCTCTGCCTGAACAGTTCTTTTTCCTCCTATCTTCCTTGTTATTGCTGCCTCCTTCTTCATGTCTCAGCCTAGACACTCTCCCAGAGCTGCTGCTGCATCTAGCCTGAGGTCTGGCTCTTCCTCTTAAACATGGTGCTAAGATATTTGAGGGTTTATACTAATGGCTTTTAAAACCGTCTGTCTTCTATTCTAAACCTTTAAGTTCCACATTGGCAAGAACTATACCTTTTTTTTTTGTTTATTTGATTGTTTTTTATTTTGTTTTTCTGTTGTTTTAAATCATTGCCTTTCAGTTCTTGGTACATTGCCTGGCTCATTGAAAAGTGCTCACATTTTGTTAAAAGAATAATGAATGAACCAATAGTGGAGAAAAACACTAACTCTGGACCTCAAGATAATCATCTCCACTCCGGTCCTGAACCTCTGATTCAAGGGTTGAAAGTCTCAGACTGTGGAACTCCTAGTAAACACGTTACCTGAACTGCTTGGTGAACTAACCCTGTTTCATTCTGCAGCCTCCTACCCTACCCTGGTAAACAAGTAACTGATTTACACATTTGAACTCAGTGGATGATTAAACGCCTTTGAATTCTTTAGCAGAAAGAGGTTAGTGCTATTCATGTTGGTGTTCACCTACAATTCCAGCTGCTCAGGAACTGGAGATAGAAAATTCATAGCCCAAACCCAGACTGGGCAAAAGCATGAGACCCAATCTGAAAAACAAATTAAAAGCAAGAACTAGGGGCATGGCTAAGTGACAGAGTGCTTGCCTAGCAATTGTGATAGCAACTGTGAGGCCTGAGTTCAATCACCAGTTACACTTCAAAAAAAAAAAGCATTAGAAAAAGAAGGAGTAGGACAAAGAGGTTTATATGTGTTCAATTCACTTTGTTCTCTGGAGATATCTAAAATGTAATACTATGAAAAATAACACATTGAATTTGTTTTACGTTTTTGGAGTCCGGACCTCCACTTTCTGTCTCATGTCCAGTCTTCACATCTACTGTGTTCATCACCTCACTGAGTTTGCTAGTCCCAAGATGAAAACTGTCCGCTATCCCTCCTTCTGTGCCTTTGTTCCTTATAGCTCCTCCCCTGGGAGGATTTTCCTCAATAATATTTGTCAAATGCTTCACTTCATTCAATGCCAGCCAGAGACCACATCTTCTTAGAAAATTTTCTCCAATTTTCCCATTAAAACTACTCCTTCCTCTTCAACAACTCCCTGTGGTACTTTCTGCCATCCAAGACTGAAATCCCATTTTGACTTGTATTGTGCAATTGGACTCACCTTGCTCTTTCCTACTCCTAACTCCTTAGGAGTAAGGCCATGATCACCACACCGTTACAGATCCTCATACCACCTAGCCCAGTGTCTTACCCACAATACTCAACAAATACATGCTGAAGAAAAAGATGCATCCAAGTTTCTCATAAATCCAGAAAACAGAACGATATATTACGATAAAATCTTCAGCAAGATTTTCCCAGCAGTAAGCAGAGACTAATCCTAAAACTAAACCTTAGGTGGATACAGTTTAAAAAGTATCTGACCACAACCCCAGTATACACAGGCAGTGGGTGGTGTTTTCTAAAAGATGGATCTTTTTTTCCAATCTTAACTGCCTCGATGTGGTTGCTAAATTCAGCACGCGAGTTTCTTCATGGTCTTGGATCAGACACAAACCCCTGGTGGTTCTTAGTTTCCTTCTTTGTCAAATTAAAGAATCAGACTAACTAATTTCTATAGCCTTTTTCAAACTGAAAACTCCAGTGATGTATTTTATGTATTTGAGTACTCCTTTTTTGTTTAGGTTAAAACAGTAGAGGTGGATATAACTCAGTTTATCAATATAAATTCAATACCCAGAGAAGAATTAAAGAGTAAGAATCCTTAACAGTTTTGGGCATTCACAGGACCAATCTCAATCATGAAATGTACTGCACAGCCTCGTTTCTCTGTAGTATACCTCTAGGCAAAGTTTTCATTGTTAAACATACGGGTGTGATAACAAGACTATGAAGTCGAAGGAATTCTGGGTTGGTTGTCAATTGGTTTATCATACACTATTCCTCTCAAGAGATGACTTCCCAATGCATGGGGGGAATTCTTCCCTTCTATCCATCTATCCATTTTGGTATCTTTGTGAAAATCAGAGTGTAGTGAAAATGGTAATGTATACAGCAGGGCATCACCAAAGGTTAGACTCAAAATTTAATTTTAATCAGTTTTGACAGGTTGTTTTGGGGGATGTGAGATGAAAAGGCAGGAGTGCTATGTAGTCGATGGTCATTTTGTTGTCATTGTTTTTAAACTGAATGGTGGAATGTTATTTAATATTCAGTATATACCTCTGTAAACAATATGCAAGACAGAGCCCTGGTTTTTTTGGAACTCAGAGAGATTTCAAGGAGGAAAGGAAGAGACAGAATCTACATTATGTAAGTAAAATGATCTCTAATGAAAACATTTTTCCTTGAAGTATGAGCAAATGTAATAACTACCAATTGTTGTGATGCAGCAATCAATCGCTTTCCAGCCCTTAAACAAATCCACTGGTATAATAACCTTGTAAAATCTTCTGGATTTAGGATTTAATAACTCCTTTGTTCTTTTCTATACCCTCAAGACTGGTTGTAAACTGTGCTCCAAGGTCCCCTTCACAAAAGACATGGATCACTTGTATGGAAGTGTAGACATAAGACAGGCCCTTCTTATTCTGTCTGTATACTTCATTTTTTTTTTTTTTAATCAAAAAGACCAAGAGTCTTTTTTTCCTTCTTCTTTAACCTAGTCCCTGCTGGTCAAATATTGCTTACATATAGACCTTGTCAACACCTTTGGGAATTATCATTATTATCAGTCCTGATGTTAATGGGCTGTCATTGTTGGCTGAAGTTGCCTTATTCAAGATGCTTTGTTTACTCAGCTAACAAAAAGGCAGCTTGGAATTAAAAAAGGAAACGTGCCAAGCAATTAATCCATAACTTGGTTGGAATGCTTTGGGGATTTTCTAACATTTCTTTTATTGAATTTTTGTTTAAGTGCAGTATCCTTTTTTCCTCTGAAATTTCATTCTGGAGGTTTTTTTATTGCATGCCATTTCTGCAGGAGGCACATTGAGCCATTGGGACCTTCTGGGTAAATACCACGTGTTTTAAAATATTTATCAATAATGAGGCTACTTGCTCACACATTTCCTGAAAATGCCAGGCTGTGAAGTGAATTCATTGCACAGGTTTTAAAAAGATATCAAAATGTTCATGCCATAAACATTTGTGTTACAAAGTACCCTTCTTTTGAATAGCATATCAAGACAGTCACAACCAAAATATTGTAATAATTATAATAATAAACTGCAGTTGGATGAAATATAGCTAAATCTACACTACAAATATAGACATTCTTTAAATGTTAGCAGTTCAACTGATAATATGGAAAACTTTCTATAGATAGTAGAAGTTATAATTAACCTTATGTTTTACACTCCTTAATTTTCTCAAAAGAATATCAGTTATATCATTTGGCTTGGTTGACTTTCAGAAACATGAATCCCTTCTCTCTCTCTCTCTGTCTCTCTCTCTCTCTCCTCTCTCTGATTTTACTAGAAAATATTACCTTGAACTCTTTGCTGCCTAAGAGTTATATCAAAAGCTTGGTTGTAAAACATAATATAGTAGACTTCCTGGAGACTATATGTTCTATCCATTTTTCTGTATTTGCCTTTTGTTTGAAGCAAACCATTAGAACTCCATATACTTGGTTGCATGGATTTGCATCCTAAAATAATTTTTACCAAATTTTGCTCTGGCATTAAGCCAAAGTTTGCTTTGAGGGTACAGCTAGACTCATAAAGGAAACAATGGGACATGGGAAAATAGAACAAACCTCATGCTGTGTTTATTACACGTATTGAAGACATGATCTTGCCACAGATCCTGTCCTCTTTGGGGTCTCAGAAATGCTGTACTTCTGATTGATGGTTTTTCTGTTTTGTGTCCTTGAGGGTTTCACTTTATTTTAACATTAGGAACATTTTGTCCCTTTAAAGAAATTGGCTTCCTTCTTCTGACAATTTTCCTTCTCCGCTCTGAATGTTGCAATGTTCAGAGCCAAAATGTGCCCCAATTCTCACAAATAGCCTTGATTCTTTAATTTTATTCTCAGGTTCTCCTTTCACCCTGGTCTTCTTGATTATTTATATTTATATTCCTATAAACCATATTAATTGTGTTTTTCTTCACCATCTTAAATCAATTTTAGAGGTACAATGGACAATCAATAACATTGATCTTACAGTTGACCTACTACAGACACACAACAGGCCCAATAATTCAGGAAAAATTAGAACAGGGGAAAAATGAATATCCAAGAATTAGAATGGGAGGTAACAGGACAAGCTCTGAGGACCACATTCACTCATGCAGACCTCACTGAGGTCTGAGCTGCGGAGTCCAAAGCCCTGGGCTCCCGTGTGGTCACTGTCTCAGAGAGCTCTCAGTTCAAGGACATGTTCTCCACAAAGCCAGAAGGAGCATCACCGAACATCTGCATGCCTGAATTCACTCGCTTGAATCCTGATCTTGCATATATCTTTTTACTGCTGGTTTGCTGGTTCAGCTGCAAACAACCTGAGGCCCTCATCTTCCCTCTCTCCACTTTCACTCAGGCCCTGTAGCCAATGTGTCTAATATCCCACGTTGCTACTCTGCAACTTGGCCTTGAAGGCTTTCTCTAAAACTATACTTTAGACTGGCCAGAAGGGCTGGGAACTGGGAATGGCTCTCAGCCAAAGATGAATAGGTATTTGGAGGACCAAAACCTCAGCTTCTCAGCCAGCTCTTGGATGGGATAGTGCAGGTTCCTGGTCAAGTTCCCCACTGGGAACTGGCATCACCTCTAAATTAAACTATTTACATGGCCTAGGCTTCATGGTTGAGCACTTGCCTAGCATGTGCAAGGCCTCAGGTTTGATCCCTAGGACTGTAAAAAAAATAATAAGATTATTAATATTGGTACAAATTGTCTCATACTGTATCTACTTACTTTGTGGACATCTTCTCATATGAATATAATATTTTTAAATTGATTCCTTATTGATAGTCATTTGAATTGTTCTGAAATTAAAATTAGTGTACAGGTTTTGTGCATTTATCAGCTAATTTCATAGGAAAAAAATTAATAATTTAAATGAAAACATGAAGGTGTGTTTGGGGACAGGACAGAATGGCACACACCTGTAATCCCAGATATGTGATGTGGGAGGCATAGGTATAAGGATCTCTGTCTGAGGCCACCCTGGGCAAAAACATGAAACCTTATCCAAAAAATAACTAAAACACAAAAGACCTGGGATTGGCTCAAGTGGAAGAGTACTGGGCAAGGCCCTTGATTCAAACCTCATAGAGCCACAAACATAAAAGAGAGTGTTTTTGACTATTTGCCATTCAAAATGACTGCACAATCTATGTTTCCAGAATAAAATGAGATATTGCTTATTTCTTGACCCTTTTACCAATAATAGGATTGGTCTTTTCTCATTGTGAATGATTTTATCACTTTTAAAATGCTACTCAACTTCCATTTCTACTTCTTCATAAATTTGGGGGACATTTAGTGGCAATTTTGTGCAAAATTTCCATTTGTCTACTTTCCTCACGTTATTATTGAAGTTTTTTTCTTATTGACTTGACAGTCTTCAATATAATTTAAAGGGTGGGAAGATGACAACCAGACGGAGGAAGCAGAAAGCGTGCTTCCTAAAGTAAAATCTTGAGAGGCACTAGAGATACACCTGGCAGGAAAAATCACAAAGAAGAGGCAAAACTCCGACACCTCCACACCCCAAGCCTACACATAGCAACCCCACAGCACATTAAACAGAGAAACCAGGAGGGCTTCCACACCACCAGATGCCAGCTCCTAACCTGCTTAACAGACTCACAGGTATCATCATTATTACTATTAAAAGCTAGACAAAACTGAATTACACACAGTACAGGGACAGTAACAGTAGCAAGGGTAATAATGGGAAGATGGAAAAAAGAGGGAAAACATTATCCCCCCAATAATAAATTAGTACAGGAAACAGAGGGAAATGAAGAAAACATATACCCAGATCCAGACTCCAACAAAACGAAGATAAACTATGCCAAAGAACCCAATGAAGCCCACAAGAACATTCTGAAAGAAGAAATCCTGCAAGTAATCAATGAAAATTTTATAGAGATGATACTGGATATGGTCAACCAAAATGTACAGGAGACACTCAAGAAATTCCAAGACAACAAAACTAGAGAATTTGAGAAAGTTCAAGAACAAATAAAAGAAACTATAGAAGCACTGTATAAACACCAAAGTGAAACAAAGAGCATGATAAATAAAGAGATAAATGAACTCAGGACAAAAATAGACAACATTAAAGAGGAAGGGATTCAGGATATGGAAAACCTCAGAAAAAAGAATGAAACAGAACTGCAAAACAAAATGGAAGGCCAATCCAGAATAGAACAAGCAGAAGACAGAATCTCAGAACTAGAAGATGAAATGGTAATTAAAGGAAAAACCAAAGAACTATTAGTTAAACAACACAAGACCTGTGAAAAGAAAATGCAAGAACTCACCGACTCCATCAAAAGACCAAACCTGAGAATCATGGGCATTGAAGAAGGAGAAGAGGTGCAAGCAAAGGGAATGCGTAATATATTCAACAAAATAATAACAGAAAATTTCCCAAATCTAGATAACACTATGCCCATACAGGTACAGGAAACCTCCAGGACACCAAACAGACCTGACCAAAAAAGAACTACCCCCATGACATACTATCATTAAAACAAGTACAGAGACTAGAGAAAGAATACTGAAGGCTGTAAGAGAGAAAAAAACAAATAACATACAAAGGTAAACCCATCAAAATCACAGCAGACTTCTCAACAGAAACATTAAAAGCAAGAAGAGCATGGGGTGAGGTCTTCCAGGCACTGAATGAAAATCACTTCAACCCCAGGATACTCTACCCAGAAAAACTATCCTTCAAAATAGATGGAGCAATAAAAGTCTTCCATAAAGAGCAGAAACTAAAACAATATGTGACCACAAAGCCACCACTACAAAAGATTCTTCAAGGGATTCTGCACACAGAAAGTGAAACCCAACATAACCATGAAAGGGCAGGCAGTACCAAATCACAGGAAAAGAAAAAGCAAGAAATAGAGAGTAACCTCAACTTAGGTACATACAATCAAATCTTCAAACAACTAAGACAACTAAATGACAGAAATCACCACATACCTATCAGTACTAACACTTAATGTTAACAAACTTAATCCCCCCATCAAAGGCACCGTTTGACAAACTGGATTAAAAAGGAAGATCCAACAATTTGTTGCTTACAGGAGACCCATGTCACTGACAGAAATAAGCATAGGCTTAGGATGAAAGGCTAGAAGAAGACTTACCAAGCCAATGGTCCCCAAAAACAGGCAGGAGTAGCAATACTTATCTCTGACAAAGTAGACATCAAACCTACATTGGTCAAACGAGATAAAGAAGGACATTCCATACTAATAAAAGGGGAAACAGACCAAAAGGAAATAACAATTATCAACCTATAGGAACCCAATGTCAATGCACCCAATTTCATCAAACATACCCTGAAGGACCTAAAAGCATATATTAACACCAACACAGTGGTTGTGGGAGGCTTTAACACCCCATTATCATCAATAGATAGGTCATCCAAACAAAAAATCAATAAAGAATTCCTAGATCTAAAATATACCATAGATCAAATGGACCTACTTGATGTCTACAGAACATTTCATCCAACTTCTACACAATATACATTTTTCTCAGCAGCCCTTGGAGCCTTCTCCAAAATAGATCATATCCTAGGGCACAAAGCAAGCCTCAGCTAATATAAGAAAACAGAAATTATACCATACATTCTATCTGATCACAATGCAATAAAACTGGAACTCAACAACAGCAACAAAAAAAGACAAAAAAACATACAAACAGCTGGAAATTGAATAACTCATTCCTAAATGAACAATGGGTCACTGATGAAATAAAAGAGGAAATTAAAAGGTTCCTGGAAGTCAATGAAAATGAAAACAAAACCTACCGGAACCTATGGGAAACAGCAAAGGCAGTCATGAGAGGAAAGTTTATAGCCATGAGTGCATATATTAAAGAGACTGAAAGATCCCAAATCAATGACCTAATGAGACATCTCAAACTCCTAGAAAAATAAGAACAAGCAAATCCCAAAACAAATAGAGAGAAATAATAAAAATAAGAGCTGAAATCAATGAAATAGAAACCAAAAAAACCAGACAAAGAATTAATGAAACAAAAAGTTGGTTCTTTGAAAAAATAAACAAAATCAATACACCCCTGGCAAACCTGACTAAAATGAGGAGAGAAAAAACCCAAATCAGTAAAATCAGGAATGCAAAAGGGGAGATAACAACAAACACCATGGAAGTCCAGGAAATCATCAGAGACTACTTTGAGAACCTATATTCAAATAAATTTGAAAACCTTGAAAAAATGGACAGATTTCTAGATACTTATGATCATCCAAAACTGAACCAAGAGGAAATTAATCACCTGATAAATCTATAACACAAAATGAAATTGAAGCAGCAATCAAGAGTCTCCCCAAAAAGAAAAGTCCAGGACCTGATGGATTCTCTGAATTCTATCAGACCTTTAAAGAAGAACTGATACCAACCCTCCTTAAACTGTTCCACGAAATAGAAAGGGAAGGAAAACTGCCTAACACATTTTATGAAGCCACTATTACACTTATCCCAAAACCAGGCAAAGACACCTCCAAAAAGGAGAACTATAGGCCAATCTCCTTAATGAACATTGATGCAAAAATCCTCAATAAAATAATGGCAAACCAAATTCAACACCACATCAAAAAGATCATTCACCATGAACAAGTAGGCTTCATCCCAGGGATGCAGGGGTGGTTCAACATACAAAAATCAATAAATGTAATAAACCACATTAACAGAAGCAAAAACAAAAACCACTTGATCATCTCAATAGATGCAGAAAAAGCCTTTGATAAGATCCAACACCATTTTATGATAAAAGCTCTAAGAAAACTAGGAATAGAGTCTCAAAAAATATCAAATACCTAGGAATAAACTTAACAAAGGATGTGAATGACCTCTACAAGGAAAACTATAAACTTCTGAAGAAAGAGATTGAGGAAGACTATAGAAAATGGAGAGATCTCCCATGCTCATGGATTGGTAGAATCAACATAGTAAAAATGTCTATACTCCCAAAAGTAATATACATGTTTAATGCAATTCCCATCAAAATTCCAATGACATTCATTAAAGAGATTGAAAAATCTACCATTAAATTTATTTGGAAACAAAAGAGGTCATGAATAGCCAAGGCAATACTCAGTAAAAAGAACAACGCTGGAGGTATCACAATACCCAACTTCAAACTATATTACAAAGCCATAGCAATAAAAACAGCGTGGTACTGGCACAAAAACAGACATGAAGACCAGTGGAACAGAATAGAGGACCCAGATATGAAGCCACACAACTATAACCAACTTATCTTTGACAAAGGCGATGAAAATATATGATGGAGAAAAGACAGCCTCTTCAACAAAAACTGCTGGGAAAACTGGTTAGCAGTCTGCAAAAAACTGAAACTAGATCCATGTTCATCCACTCTATACCAATATTAACTCAAAATGGATCAAGGATCTTAATATCAGACCACAAACTCTAAAGTTGGTACAGGAAAGAGTAGGAAATACTTTGGAACTAATAGGTATAGGCAAGAACTTTCTCAATGGAACCCCAGCAGCACAGCAACTAAGAGATAGCATAGATAAATGGGACTTCATAAAACTAAAAAGCTTCTGTTCAACAAAAGTAGTGGTCTCTAAACTGAAGAGAACACCCACAGGGTGGGAGAAAATATTTGCCGGCTATACATCAGACAAAGGATGATAACCAGAATATACAGGGAACCCAAAAAACTAAACTCTCCCAAAACTAATGAACCAATAAAGAAATGGGCAAGTGAACTAAACAGAACTTTCTCAAAAGAAGAAATTCAAATGGGCAAAAAACACATGAAAAAATGCTCACCATCTCTAGCAATAAAGGAAATGCAAATTAAAACCACACTAAGATTCCACCTCACCCCTGTTAGACTAGCCATCATTAGCAACACCACGAAAAACAGGTGTTGGTGAGGATGCAGGGAAAAAGGAACCCTCTTACACTGCAGGTGGGAATGCAAACTAGTACAACCATTCTGGAAAAAAATTTGGAGGCTTCTTAAAATCTAAACATTGATCTACCATATGATCCAGCAATACCACTCTTGGGGATATACCCAAAGGAATGTGACACAGGTTACTCCAGAGGCACCTGCACACCCATGTTTATTGCGGCACTATTCACAATAGCCAAGTTATGGAAACAGCCAAGATGACCCACTACTGATGAATGGATCAAGAAAATGTGGTATTTATACACAATGGAATTTTATGCAGCCATGAAGAAGAATGAAATGTTATCATTCGCAAGTAAATGGATGGAACTGGAGAACATCATTCTGAGTGAGGTTAGCCTGGCCCAAAAGACCAAAAATTGTATGTTCTCCGTCATATGCGGACATTAGATCAAGGGTAAACACAATAAGGGGATTGAACTTTGATCGCATGATAAAGCGAGAGCACACAGGGACGTATGAGGATAGGTAAGACACCCAAAAAACTACATAGCATTTGTTGCCCTCAATGCAGAGAAACTAATCCAGAAACTTTAAAGCAACAGAGACCAATAGGAAAAGGGGAGCAGGAACTAGAGAAAATGTTAGCTCGAGAAAAATTAACTTAGAAGGTAACACACATGCACAGGAAATCAATGCGAGTCAACTCCCTGTATAGCTATCCTTATCTCAACTAGCAAAAACCCTTGTTCCTTCCTATTATTGCTTATACTCTCTCTTCAACAATATTAGAGCTAAGGGCAAAATAGTTTCTGCCTAGAGAGAAAAAACAAGTAACATACAAAGGTAAACCCATCAAAATCACAGCAGACTTCTCAACAGAAACATTAAAAGCAAGAAGAGCGTGGGGTGAGATCTTCCGGGCACTGAATGAAAATAACTTCAACCCCAGGATACTCTACCCAGCAAAGCTATCATTCAAAATAGATGGAGCAATAAAAGTCTTCCATGATAAGCAGAAACTAAAACAATATGTGACCACAAAGCCACCATTACAAAAGATTCTGCAAGGGATCCTGCACACAGAAAGTGACACCCAACTTAACCATGAAAAGGCAGGCAGCACCAAACCACAGGATAAGAAAAAGCAAGACAGTAGAGAGTAACATCAAGTTAGGTACACACAATCAAACCTTCAAACAACTAAGATAACTAAATGGCAGGAATCACCACATACCTATCAGTACTAACACTTAATGTTAATGGACTTAATTCACCCATCAAAAGACACCGTTTGACAAAATGGATTAAAAAAGAAGATCCAACAATTTGTTGCTTACAGGAGACTCATCTCACCGACAGAAATAAGCATATGCTTAGGATGAAAGGCTGGAAGAAGATTTACCAAGCCAATGGCCCCCGAAAACAAGCAGGAGTAGCAATACTTATCTCTGACAAAGTAGACTTCAAACCTACATTGATCAAACGAGATAAAGAAGGACATTCCATACTAATAAAAGGGGAAATAGACCAAAAGGAAATAATAATCATCAATCTGTACGCACCCAATGTCAACGCACCCAATTTCATCAAACATACCCTGAAAGACCTAAAAGCATATATAAACGCCAACACAGTGGTTGTGGGAGACTTTAACACTCCATTATCATCAATAGATAGGTCATCCAAACAAAAACTCAATAAAGAAATCCAAGATCTAAAATATGCAATAGATCAAGTGGACCTAGTAGATGTCTACAGAACATTTCATCCAACCTCTACACAATATACCTTCTTCTCAGCAGCCCATGGAACCTTCTCCAAAATAGATCATATCCTAGGGCACAAAGCAAGTCTCAGCAAATATAAGAAAATAGAAATAATACCATGCATACTATCTGACCACAATGCAGTAAAAGTAGAACTCAACAACAAAAGTAAAGACAAAAAACATGCAAACAGCTGGAAACTAAATAACTCATTACTTAATGAAGAATGGATCATCGATGCAATAAAAGAGGAAATTAAAAAGTTCCTAGAAGTCAATGAAAATGAAAACACAACCTACCAGAACCTATGGGACACAGCTAAGGCAGTCTTGAGAGGAAAGTTTATAGCCATGAGTGCATATATTAAAAAGATTGAAAGATCCCAAATCAATGACCTAATGATACATCTCAAACTCCTAGAAAAACAAGAACAAGCAAATCCCAAAACAAATAGAAGGAGAGAAATAATAAAAATAAGAGCTGAAATCAACGAAATAGAAACCAAAAAAACCATACAAAGAATTAATGAAACAAAAAGTTGGTTCTTTGAAAAAATAAACAAGATCGATAGACCCCTGGCAAACCTGACTAAAATGAGGAGAGAAAAAACCCAAATTAGTAGAATCAGGAATGCAAAAGGGGAGATAACAACAAACACCATGGAAGTCCAGGAAATCATCAGAGACTACTTTGAGAACCTATATTCAAATAAATTTGAAAATCTAAAAGAAATGGACAGATTTCTAGATACATATGATCATCCAAAACTGAACCAAGAGGAAATTAATCACCTGAATAGACCTATAACACAAAATGAAATTGAAGCAGCAATCAAGAGTCTCCCCAAAAAGAAAAGTCCAGGACCTGATGGATTCTCTGCTGAATTCTATCAGACCTTTAAAGAAGAACTGATACCAACCCTCCTTAAACTGTTCCATGAAATAGAAAGGGAAAGAAAACTGCCAAACACATTTTATGAAGCCACTATTACACTTATCCCAAAACCAGGCAAAGACACCTCCAAAAAGGAGAACTATAGGCCAATCTCCTTAATGAACATTGATGCAAAAATCCTCAACAAAATAATGGCAAATCGAATTCAGCAACACATCAAAAAGATTATTCACCACGACCAGGTAGGCTTCATCCCAGGGATGCAGGGGTGGTTCAACATACGAAAATCAATAAACGTAATAAACCACATTAACAGAAGCAAAGACAAAAACCACTTGATCATCTCAATAGATGCAGAAAAAGCCTTTGATAAGATCCAACATCATTTCATGATAAAATCTCTAAGAAAACTAGGAATAGAAGGAAAGTTCCTCAACATTATAAAAGCTATATATGACAAACCTACAGCCAGCATTATACTTAACGGAGAAAAATTAAAACCATTCCCTCTAAAATCAGGAACCAGACAAGGATGCCCACTGTCTCCACTCCTATTCAACATAGTACTGGAATTCCTAGCCAGAGCAATTAGGCAAGAAGAAGGAATAAAAGGAATACAAATAGGTAAAGAAACTGTCAAAATATCCCTATTTGCAGACGACATGATCCTATACCTTAAAGACCCAAAAAACTCTACTCAGAAGCTTCTAGACATCATCAATAGCTATAGCAAGGTAGCAGGACATAAAATCAACATAGAAAAATCATTAGCATTTCTATACACTAACAATGAGCAAACGGAAAAAGAATGTATGAAAACAATTCCATTTACAATAGCCTCAAAAAAAATCAAATACCTAGGTGTAAACCTAACAAAAGATGTGAAAGACCTCTACAAGGAAAACTATACACTTCTGAAGAAAGAGATTGAGGAAGACTATAGAAAGTGGAGAGATCTCCCATGCTCATGGATTGGTAGAATCAACATAGTAAAAATGTCTATACTCCCAAAAGTAATCTACATGTTTAATGCAATTCCCATCAAAATTCCAATGACATTCATCAAAGAGATTGAAAAATCTACTGTTAAATTTATATGGAAACACAAGAGGCCACGAATAGCCAAGGCAATACTCAGTCAAAAGAACAATGCAGGAGGTATCACAATACCTGACTTCAAACTATATTACAAAGCAATAATAATAAAAACAGCATGGTACTGGCACAAAAACAGACATGAAGACCAGTGGAACAGAATAGAGGATCCAGATATGAAGCCACACAACTATAAGCAACTTATCTTTGACAAAGGAGCTAAAAATATACGATGGAGAAATAGCAGCCTCTTCAACAAAAACTGCTGGGAAAACTGGTTAGCAGTCTGCAAAAAACTGAAACTAGATCCATGTATATCACCCTATACCAAGATTAACTCAAAATGGATCAAGGATCTTAATATCAGACCCCAAATTCTTAAGTTGATACAAGAAAGAGTAGGAAATACTCTGGAGTTAGTAGGTATAGGTAAGAACTTTCTCAATGAAACCCCAGCAGCACAGCAACTAAGAGATAGCATAGATAAATGGGACCTCATAAAACTAAAAAGCTTCTGTTCATCAAAAGAAATGGTCTCTAAACTGAAGAGAACACCCACAGAGTGGGAGAAAATATTTGCCAATTATACATCAGACAAAGGACTGATAACCAGAATATACAGGGAACTTAAAAAACTAAATTCTCCCAAAACTAATGAACCAATAAAGAAATGGGCATGTGAACTAAACAGAACTTTCTCAAAAGAAGAAATTCAAATGGCCAGAAAACACATGAAAAAATGCTCACCATCTCTAGCAATAAAGGAAATGCAAATTAAAACCACACTAAGATTCCACCTCACCCCTGTTAGAATAGCCATCATCAGCAACACCACCAACAACAGGTGTTGGCGAGGATGCGGGGAAAAAGGAACCCTCTTACACTGTTGGTGGGAATGTAGACTAGTATAACCACTCTGGAAAAAAATTTGGAGGCTACTTAAAAAGCTGGACATCGATCTACCATTTGATCCAGCAATACCACTCTTGGGGATATACCCAAAAGACTGTTACTCCAGAGGCACCTGCACATCCATGTTTATTGCAGCACTATTCACAATAGCCAAGTTATGGAAACAGCCAAGATGCCCCACCACTGACGAATGGATTAAGAAAATGTGGTATCTATACACAATGGAATTTTATGCAGCCATGAAGAAGAACGAAATGTTATCATTCGCTGGTAAATGGATGGAATTGGAGAACATCATTCTGAGTGAGGTTAGCCTGGCTCAAAAGACCAAAAATCGTATGTTCTCCCTCATATGTGGACATTAGATCAAGGGCAAACACAACAAGGGGATTGGACTATGAGCACATGATAAAAGCGAGAGCACACAAGGGAGGGGTGAGGATAGGTAAGACACCTAAAAAACTAGCTAGCATTTGTTGCCCTTAATGCAGAGAAACTAAAGCAGATACCTTAAAGCAACTGAGGCCAATAGGAAAAGGGGACCAGGAACCAGAGAAAAGGTTAGATTAAAAAGAATTAACCTAGAAGGTAACACCCACGCACAGGAAATCAATGTGAGTCAATGCCCTGTATAGCTATCCTTATCTCAACCAGCAAAACCCCTTGTTCCTTCCTATTATTGCTTATACTCTCTCTACAACAAAATTAGAGATAAGGGCAAAATAGTTTCTGCTGGGTATTGAGGGGGGGAGCGGGAGGGGGTGGAGTGGGTGGTAAGGGAGGGGGTGGGGGCAGGGGGGAGAAATAAACCAAGCCTTGTATGCACATATGAATAATAAAAGAAAAATGGAAAAAAAAAATAGTTTCTGCCTGGTAGCGAAGGGGGAGGGGGAGGGGAAGGAGTTGGGGGAAAGAAGGGGGTTAGGGAAGAGGGGAGAAATGACCCAAACATTGTATGTACATATGAATAAAAGAAATTAAAAATATACATATATACATATAATTTAAAGATACGTATCTGTTTGACATGCATGCTTCAAATATTTCTTTGTCCTTTTTTGCTTGTAAATAACATTTTTGGTGAAAATTTTGTGTTGTGCATTTTCATTTTTGTTTTATTTTGACTTTATATGGTCTAACTTATCCATCTTTCAATTTATGACTTCTGTCCTCAGGTGAATTCAAGTATGATATATTTGATATAGTATAGGAACTATATAAATGCCCCAATGTACTCTGACCTAGCACGATAATAAAAGAAAAGAAATAAATATTTTTGTTACTAAAAAAATGACCTCCTTAATATCACTCTGATATTATAAAAATATCTTAGGATAGTATTCTAGTTATTTCATGATTCTATTTTTTTATACTGAAAATCTTTAACTAGAATTTAATTCTGGTAAAATATGTGAATGAGATATTTAAACTTTAAAAAAAACAAGTTTGTGGAAGTTTAAGTTTTAGTATTTTAAACAATTTAACAATTAAGTTCCAATGTTAACTGCTGAAAGCATAATTTTCCCATTGACTCAAAATTCCACCTCAATTATATAATAACTTTTATATGCAATTTAGTCTGTTTTAAGACTATTTATGTACATATTAAAACAGTATTCCACTCTGTAGGCCAGGCAGGCCTCAAAACAGTGAAACTCCTGCCTGCCTCCCAAGCAGCTAGGATGGCAGGCAGGTACCACCACATTTATTATTTTTAATGAAATGTAGATTTTACCAGATTAATTAAATGTAGATTTTATTTTTACTCCTGACCTCCCTTTCAATTCACCTTCTTAAAAATCATCTGCTACACATGAATTATTGGGTTGAATTTTTAAAGCATATTGATCAGCTAAGAATTCTTACTTCTCATCTGTTCTATGCATTGCTCATGATTAAAATGGGTTCAGCAAATTACCTCAGTTTCAACAAGGCAAAGATAAGGTGTCACGAGTCAAGTTCAAAAAAATCATTGTTTCTCACTGTTTCTGATCAAACATAATGGAGTCATTTTCCCAATCCTTTCCTTACTTGACTTATAACTGTTTCTTGGAGCTGCTCTTTTTCTTTTGGTTTTTGTTCCTCAAAATTTTTCTCCTCATCTTCCCTGGTTTGCTAACCCACTCGTCACGTCCCATATAGGTCTGCGTTCTTATTACTGATCTCTGTTTCTTACATATTCTCATCCCCATCACTCTTCGTCCATAATCCCCACATGCAGCAAATAGTGACAGAGTCATTTAAGAAAGACATAGGACTCACTTCATACACACCACGAGCAAAAACACCTAGGGAAATGCCAGGTTCTCTTCTCTCAGTTTGCAAATGAGAGTTCTGCGTAGAAGCCATAACCACGTTTGCTCTCTCTGACCAACAAGGAGTGAAGAGATGCTGCAGCCAGGTCTCCTTGCACCTAGATAAGGACTCTGGGCAATACTCCCCACTGTCCTTTATCTGTCGCTCTGTTGAGAGATGAGATGATTAGAGTTAACATCCCGAAATTAAGCTTTGCTGAAGTCCTCCATAAGCAAGATTATTTAGGGTGTCTCTTTATGTTGGTCCTCGAAGGCCAAATGAGCACATAGAATCAACAAATCATTGCTGTGAAAGAGATAGGATTCCTCTACTAGATGCCTTAATGTAATCAACTGACTTTCTTTATTGATGGAAGAAATATCAGGGTTAGCTTTCAACTAGAGAATGAGGGATAGGCTTTTTACAACTACAAGATGTAGTTTAATCACTATATCAAACATTTATTCAATGTATTATGTTTCTGATATATTATATACATTATTTCATTTAGTTCTCATCACAGCTCTGTGTAACAAATTCCCATTGTTTCACTTCACAAGAGTTGGCAACAGCTCAGGGAAGCTACAGAAATCTACCCTGAGAGTACCAGGGCTAGCCTTTGATCCCAAGGTAGCAGGACTGCAAACCACTCCCTACACAGTCTCAAAGACGCAGCAAGATGGTCTAAAATCTCACCTCTACTACCCACCAACCAAGCAAACATAGGCACATTTGTCAACCTTGATAAGTCCCAAGTTATCTATCTGTAAAATGAGATCATAAATAACCCTCCTTCACAGGAGTGCCACAAGAGCTAAGTGAGACAATTCAGGCAAGCACTTCAGGTGTGCTAAACAATGGGAAAATATTAACCATCTAGGAAAAAAATGTTTCTGACCACTTGGATACTCACAATCCAAGAGCCTCACAAAAACACAGCCTCATACTGTTGGTTTTCCAATCTAGTCAAGACGTGGGAATGGTTTTCTCACTGTGGCAGCCCCAGACTGAAACGAAAGTGATCCTCCCATAGAAGACTCCCATGTGCCTTGCTGTAAGAATGAAGGGTGTCAGGGATTTAGTGCAGCTGTGAGATCCATGGAGGCATTATTGAGTGGGATGGCAGATTTGGCACTTTAAAGAAGCACTCAGGTGAAACCCAACCACAGAGAAGAATTGTTGTGCCTCTGGGAGGAGTGGGGGAGCACTTTTTCTGACTAAGAGTCTCTGCAAGAGGAAAAAAAGAAAGATAAGCCAGCTCTCCTGAAGGAGGCCTCAGGCCTCCTAGCATGAAGGAGGACTCAGAAGGAGTCTTTAGGCCAATCAGTACAATTTTCTGAACTGTCTGATGCTGATTGCCCTGGTAGTTTGAATTTGTATCATTAATGCTCTCCAAGATACATTGTCATCTTAGAATGCAGACAGAAGAGATCATACATGTGCATTCTAACAATACAATCATGGAAGCAATTTATTTTGAACATTACTTTGGAGTGAGGCCTTTATGCAACCAGAAATTTAATAAATACATGGATATGAGACTGCATTTTTCACTTAGGTTTATCAAACACAGAGAGATTTCCCATTATGGAGAGAGAGAGAGAGTTTGGAATCAGGCTGGGGTTTTCCTTGCAGAGATTACAAAGACAGATGACAAGGTGCTGTGCTCAAGAAAAGGGACTTTATAATCGAGGAATTAGAATTTCTTCCTCAATATGCCATTTAGGTTCAGACTCTGTGCACAGGGTCAAGTCATATGCCACTAAAAAATCCACTATTTCAATTTCCTGTGGACCATCAAGCCAACATTATCAATTCTGTGAGTCCCAGGGAAGACACACTTCAGGAAATTAAAGTATCCAGTTCTATGGTATCTAATTCCACTGCATGGATGTACACACATGGGTATATGTATGTTGATAGATGGCACTTCCAACACAGTGATGATGATAGCTCCTATTGATTTAACCCTTGACTATAGTCAAGCACCTCAACAGCCTACGGAGGTGTGTCATCCAGAGGTTGGCTGGTCACTTATCCACTTGCGTTTTGCCCCAAAGGCAATCTGAACACAAAATTCCTACTGCAACAAATATTCTATAATTTTACTTATGTACTTATTTGAGAATCCCAGGATGTTGGCAAAGAATCACATACCAAATTATAGTTGTTTATAAAACTGGAGAGATAGATATACCTTCTTCTTGTATTCTCAGAATGTTCTAAGAATTTATTTCGTTCAATAAATAGAAGTATTATGAGATTCTCTGAAAAGGTTGTTTATCATCCAAAGACCATCATTTCCACATTTAGAATCATGAAGTAATAAGCAAAACCACACAGAGAATCCCTACTTGGAAGTGAATACTGTTTTGCAATTTTAATTATCAGTTCATTGAGCAACTATTTTATATCTGGTTCTGTGGGACTGGGGAAATAAATGATTCCTAGCCTCAAAAAGCTCAAAATCAGGTTGGGAGGTAGCTTCAAATATTCAGGAGTTAAATAGTAAAAGACATTTGTGAAAAGGTGGATCATGTGGATATGCTGAGCAATCTTTTACCAGGACTGCAAAGTCCTATCCAGAGGAATGTGGACTGCAGAATGAGTAAGTGCAGGCCTCAGAGGTAGGTGAAGTTCAGAAAAAGAACAGAGAAGGAGGGGATGCAAACAGAGGGTGAAGAAAACATGTATTTCAGTCAGAGTCCAGAAAAATGGGAAAGATTGGGAATCTTGGCAAAGCCAAGAACAACAACAATAACAAAAAGCAAACAGTAGATTCATCATTGACTCTCCTCTCAACTCTCCCAGAGCCCTGTAGTCAAGGACTCTGGATCTCATTTAAATTTGTTTATAGGTCTCAGCTATGTTACTAAAAGGTGAGTTGTCCATGTTCTCTCTCTCCAGATCGCTTCTGCTCACTTGTGCTCTTTAATAAGTAGTTCAAAGGTGATAAGGACACTGGAGAAGGTTTTCCCTAGCTTTAGCTAATAAATTAAGCCTTCACATATAAATGATGCCAGAATGAATTAAAGGTAATAAAGAACTTTGAATAATGACTACTTTACATGGTCACCATCAGCTCACAAAAAAAGTAGATCTTGGGCACATATTTTATGCCAAATTTCCATAACAACAGTAAATAGCATTTTAGCATGCTAATATGCCTGTCAGATGCTATAGTGAGAAGTAGAAAGAATTGTGGCTTCTCCACACATGGTCAACTCTTCCACTCTTGTCTTGAAAAGAATAAAGATGTCTAAGGTGCTTGTTAGGAGTTGAATTGGGTAACACGCCCCCATACACAAAATATACTGAAGTCCCATCTTTCAGTTCCTCAAAATGTGACCATATTGGGAAACAGGATCATAACTAGGTAATCAAGCTAGGATGGGTTGTAAGGGTGGTCCCAACTCAATATGACACGTGTCCTAATAAAAAGGATACCTTTGGTCACAGAGACAGACACACACCAAGAGAAAATGATGAGAAGACACAAAAAAGAAGGTCCAGGTTGCCAGAGAGCAACATCTACAAGCCAAGGAAGGCCTGAGGTTGCCAGCATCCAGGACAGAGGCCTGGAACAGATTCCTCCTCCCCAACCTCTCCCCACCAACCCCACTTTCAGAGGGAGCCTGGCCCTGCCAGCACCTTGATTTTGGACTTCTAGCCTTCAGAATCCTGAGCTTTTAAAAAAAATCCCATTGTTGAAAGCTACCCAGCAGCCTGCAGAAACTAATACAGCACTTTTTTAAATCCCTTCTGAAATCATTCAAGAGATGGTAAAGGAGATTGGGTGAATGTGAGTGAATTATGTGAGTTAATCTTTAGTAATTTTAATGCTATGAATCCTTTTTTTCCAGAAATATTCCAGTGATCACAGGTACTATCTTTTACTGCACTGAGTTAAGTTCCATTCTTATTACAACTGAGAGGAAAGTTTCCTTATTTTTATCTCACATTTCAGTTGAGATTTTTTAAATAAATAAGTGAGTTCTTCTGTAAGTCATTATACTCTGAGGATATTTAGTATCAGGCTGATTACCGATTTAGAAGATCTCATTGCCATCACAGAAATGAGTTGTATCCACTGTAGGGCTCTCTCTTCTGTTTCCTGTGATTCCCCTCCTCACCCCACCACCTTTGACAACCTTCCAGCATCCAGCAAATGCTATAAAGCTTCAGCTCCATTGCTTAGATTATATAATCTTCCAGAAAACTCAGAAGTTGATCCAGTTAACAATATACTCATTTTGTCCTCTAACGATAGGGTGATTTTCCATCTCTCAGAAAGTAAGCTTTGTGATATTTCCTCCCTGATTTAGAAAGAAGTATTAGCCAGCTTGCCTTGAATTTTTTTAAATCCTGAATGCTACTCTGGTTCTCACCTGAGTGAAGTATTTTCTCCATTTAACCAGAAGTAGTGATAGAAAAATCTTTTCCTTTCATGAGCATAATTGTTTAAAAAAGCCTTCAAGAACTAGTCTTTCTCTCAACAAAGACTCTAATCCACTCCTATTTATATGACTCTAGGAGCTGTAGCCTTCCTTTTTAGTTAATTATACTGAGTGCTTTTTTAACATTTGTATGTCATATCTCCCATGGGTATCCCCAGCCATTTCCTCCATTCACTGTCAAATTTAGATGCAACAATGTAAATGTAGATGTAAAAACCTTAGTGTTGTTTTGTAGAAATACTACACTACTAGCAAATCCCAATAGTACTCCACAAGTGACTCTTAGATTACTCATCAACATAGGAGAATTGATGCTAGCTTAAAGAATTAGACATTGTAAAAAGAAGTTATTAAATTCAAAAACTCTCAGATAAAATTATATTTCTTTTTTTTGCTGGTGCTGCAATTTGAACTCAGGGACTTGTGCTTTCTAGGCAAGCGCTCTACCACTTGAGCCACACTTTACCCCTATATTTAATATTTAATAAAGAATAAGTTTTTACTTTTCATATTTAATAAAGAGAGTTGGCTTTGAATAATGTTTCAAAGATAGTCTATAAACTCAATTTAAAGGAATTGATGTGGGGATTATGGAAAAAATTATAGGAATAAGTCTTGATTCTTAGACCAATTTCCCTAAATTTATGGTCAAATAATCTTACAACTCTTCACTGTCTTTCTTGGTCTATAAAACAAAATAACATCTACCTAATGGGATTCTTTAAATAATCCATAATCCATAATGTGCACAAAAAATAATAATACTATTAGCTTTTCAGGATTTATAAGAACCAAAGCATTTGCATACATATAAATCAAACTTGTGATTCAATAATTGACAATGTGATCCCAGTACTGACAATGAGATACATGCAAACATACAGAACATACCCAGGCACATCAACAAATTTTTTTAGAATCATAGCATCTTAATCCAGTCTTTTCACCAAGCCAGAAATAATCCCCACAGAACTCTTCATAGGTTGTCACCCCACCATGGCAAGTGTTGGGAAGCCCACCCCCTCTCACAAGAAGACCTATTCCATGTTAGAACAGTTCTCACTCTAAGAAAGTTGTTTTTTATCTCTGCTTTTGACATTTCATGTTTTAGATATGTTCCTAGTACTATACAGAACAAGCCTGGTGTCTCTTCCACCTAATAGCTCTTTGGTTATTTGAAGAGTAATGTCACACTCACACACACACACACACACACACACACACACACACACACAACACATATTCACACAGTAAATAGCAGGCATCAATGGATCCTCTCATGTAGTAACCTAAAGTTTATATTCACAGATGAAAGAATTGGCTGTCAGAGGGTACAGGTAACCTGTTCAAAGGCACACACTAATAATAGAAGAGCTAAGGTTCAAATACAAGTCTGCCAAGCTCTATGGCCCACTCTCTCAACTACTATACTTTACTTCTAAATATTTTCTTCTGCAAACCATATTTTCAGTCCTTTCTCATATGGAATACTTGCCAGATCTTTCTTCACCCCTTCTCCATTTATAGGATCCTCTAAATACCTTCACTAGATTGCGACAACCTCAAAGTGAACCGCATGCAGTGACCAGCCACACATGTCAAAAATTCTAGACAATCTTATTATACCTCCCAGGGATGTATGACCTTGTCTCATGTTCCTCTGAGAACCAACTGCAAAGTAACTGGAGCTTCCTCATAATCCCACCAGTAAAGAGAAGAACACAACCTCACAATGTCCACATCCTGTTCCCTCCCTCCCGTCACATCTCTGCCCCATCCCTGATGCTGGCATTTGTCTTCCTGACTTCTCCTGGATTGCCCTCTTGAAATGTAACCTTCAGTCTCCTGCATCATTGTTCTTCCTCAGTTTGATGATTCATTTCCATCAGAACACAAGCAAATGCTAGCATTTTCCATTCCAAAATGAGGGAAGGGAGAGGGAAGGGACAGAGGAAGAAAGGGAGGGAAGGAGAGAGAGGAAGGAAAAGAGGAAAGGGGTGGAAGGAGAGGGAAGGAACAGTAGGAAGAGGAGAAAAAGAGAGGGGAAAGGAAAGGAGGAGAAGGGAGGGGAGGTCTTGCACCCACAGTACATTTCCAACAGTTGAAAGCAACATCACCATATCCTTCTGTCCTTTCTCCCCAACCCAGTCCAATAAACTTCAGTCTGCAGCACACCCTGTGCCTACCCCCACTGCTCCAAGTTCTCTTCCACAATTTCCCCTGGTTCACTCTGCTCCAGTCACAGTGGCCTTTCTTGTGCATTCTAAAAACTTGTCATGCTTTTGCCACATTACAATTTCACCTCATGATTCAGGTCTCAACCTAAATACCATCATCTCAAAAATGTCCCCCACCCTCCGTAACCCAGGCACATGGTCTCACAACTTCCCTGTCTCATTGTCATCATAAAACAAGGACTCTGTGAAGCTGACCCACTTATTTGTCTCCTTGTTTCTCCTGTATTTTTCCACTAGAATAAGAACAAGAATCTTACTGGTCTGTTTGCCACTGTATCACCAGTGACTGGAACAGCACCCGGTGTGCAATGTACACTCAATAACATTCCCTGAATGAGTGAATGAAATCAACAAATAAACCCACAGCATTTATAATGCAGAAAGTGTTGTATCTGGTCCATTGTTTTAGGTTCAGCAAAATCACTTTTCAAACATTATTCATTTCACTAAATTGCATGTAACTTAACATAAGACAAACTGATTAAGCACTTATTAGATACAAAGACACTATGGTAGATGTTTAGGGTAGCGTAAGAGTAAAAGATTGTCTCAGTTCCTGCTTTCTTTTAGGAGTGGATAGAGAAAGAACTATGCAGAAATAGTAAGGGTATTCTTGAATGTTTACCCTCATAGAATCATAATTTTGAGTTCTTTGAGGCTATAGGAGATGATGTGACAAATAACCAAAGTAAACAGTGAAATATTAGGAGATATAAAAACTATGAAGTTTCTAAGGAAAGTGAGAGAGATTCTTTGTTGGGAACTATCTAAGCAGTTTTTAAGCAAGACATACAAGGGTGCATTTGAATTTTACTATCACATACTCTAAGAGGAGGCAAAGCATGACACAGAGGAATTGGCAAGAATGGTGGCACTGCCATTTCTCCGTGACCATCAGTGGTCCCACCCACTCTTACGCTCCACAGCAGCCTGAAACTCCACGATCCTGTATGGACCACTTCCAGGCTCTAAATGCCCCTCAGAATTTAATCCGGATCCTAAAGATACACAGGCCTGGTTCTATTGTTAGGTATATTCAGAAGGACCTTCTCACTTAGGAACACCAAGTTCAGATAAACACTCAGGCCCACTCAAAGACAAATCTAAGGAGGAAGCTTTCAGAAGCATTTTGAAAAGTTAAAACCACTGTACTTAACAGAAGATGTTGTTGTTTTAAAAAGCAAACCATTTCATGAGGAATGATTAGTGAATGGCTCCAATATCTGTGATTTGGGATAAGTGAGTCCAAGGAGATGGACATATTTAATGTAATTACACATCCATTTCTTGTGACGTTCGACCATGTGAAGCATGGCTAATCCCCAAGCAGATACCTGCCGGGAGAACGATGGAAACCAGCTGTTTGGTGCACACGAAATGAACCAAGTGAATTCAAAGTACTGAGGGCATTCAACTGCCGAATTCCCAGAGTCAGACCCCGTCCACTAAGCCCAGGATTTATAAGGAATTAAAGAGGATTCCATCAGAAGGTACATTTGTTTCAAGCATAAATCACCCTGCCAACTCATTTGTTATCGTAATAACCTTTCTCAGCATTTCCATTATTGGAGAGGACTTCTTTTCAAATGAAAAATGACGTACCTGATTACTTGCATGGAACTTGGCGTCATACTCATTTTAGTTTCTCGTTTGAGGCAGTGAGAGGGCCAAGGAAAGGCCTTTACAACCTTGCATGAATATCAATTACAGTTAATGGAGTTCATAGGTTTATTATGCGTTAGAGAGTTAAAAACAAGCCCTGTAATAATGGAAACTGTGCCAATTCTACTGGTAGATCCAAGAAAGCTTCAAGATTTCAAGCACAAAAAATAGTTAAACCTATCTCAGAAACTGTTTACATTCAGCAAAGATAATTATATGAGCCTATAACTCTTTCCTATCATATTAGAGCATTTTAATAACCTATATTTTATTTATATCTAGTTGCTAAGTTTATTAGTGCTTATTATAAGATCTGTTCTTAATTTTATGTTTTACAAAACAATTTGAATAATCAATTACTTTTGTGGATCTTTTTTCCACTAGCAATAAGATGGTTGAATTATAAAAAACCATTTTCTAAGCATTCTAACAGGTGCAGGAAAGATTGACAGAGCCATACGAGAAAGTATTCCTTTTTTTTTTTTTTTTTTTCATTTTTCTTTTATTATTCATATGTGCATACAAGGCTTGGTTTATTTCTCCCCCCTGCCCCCACCCCCTCCCTTACCACCCACTCCACCCCCTCCCGCTCCCCCCCTCACTACCCAGCAGAAACTATTTTGCCCTTATCTCTAATTTTGTTGTAGAGAGAGTATAAGCAATAATAGGAAGGAACAAGGGGTTTTGCTGGTTGAGATAAGGATAGCTATACAGGGCATTGACTCACATTGATTTCCTGTGCATGGGTGTTACCTTCTAGGTTAATTCTTTTTAATCTAACCTTTTCTCTAAATCCTGGTCCCCTTTTCCTATTGGCCTCAGTTGCTTTAAGGTATCTGCTTTAGTTTCTCTGCATTAAGGGCAACAAATGCTAGCTAATTTTTTAGGTGTCTTACCTATCCTCACCCCTCCCTTGTGTGCTCTCGCTTTTATCATGTGCTCATAGTCCAATCCCCTTGTTGTGTTTGCCCTTGATCTAATGATTGACAGAGCCATACGAGAAAGTATTCTTAATGTAAGCTTTCCAAGACTTTAAATGGAATTTCTTTAATAAGTGCATATCATATCATTTTTAATGGCCTGGTTTACTACTAAGGGGAGTCTGAACACAGGATGTAACAGAATATTATATTTAACAGTAACTAAATCAGAATTATGTGGCACCTAGATGTGTGTACAAAATGAGAATCAGCTAGAATCAGAAATCATTTTTGAAAAAAAATTTTAAAGAAATATTGGCAGAAAATGCAAACCAATAGAAAGTAATAATTTTTATTATTGAAGAAAACTTCAAATTGCAGGAAGAGGAAGGAAAAAAAAAACCTGACCCCATAAAAGCAATAGGAGATTAAGACTTTTAGGCCTGACCTTGTACCTAAGACTGTGATTCTGTCACAGTTGAACTTATTAATTCAGCCAAATCTTCCTAGGTACTTACTGTGTGGGGGTCCAGTGCTGGATCTATAATGAGTAATAAGGAACAAATCCCCACCAAGGGGAAGCTTCTTGTCCAGAGGATTACCACGTATTAGAAACCTAAATCAAGAATTTCCCAATTTAGGACTCCCAAATATATCTCCATCTATACTTGACTGAGATGTGGCATGGTTATTTTTTTAAATCACTGTGCATGAATCACCAAACTTCTTTCCAACTTCCCTGCCTAGTTTTTCAAGCCAAAAGGAATGTTACCTGAGTAAGGTTCTCAGAACTGAACTCTGGTATGAGACCTCTAAGAAGTAAGTTGCCTTTAAGAAGTTCTGAACATAAATTGAATTACCAAGAATTCTATTCATTGAAAAACACATTATATTGCATCATGTCCTTTTCAAATAGAGTGAAACTTGCTTATATTAAATTTCTAGGAACCCAAGGAAAAAATTTGATATAGGCGGAATTTGATATACTCTGGAAATATTACATGTGCATGTAATAGACCTGGATTTCCAATTTGATTGCTATACACAAGGATTCAATACAGATGGGTTCAATATTAGGGCGTTTCATCGAATTTGCATTTCTATTTTTCAGGACATATATGGTATATGTTTCCTCAAGGTAAAAATCAGATTCATTCCTGACACTAGGAAAGCTAAATATTCAAGGGAACTGGAATTCTTGAAGAATTTGACCAGATGAAAGTGGTGTGAGTGGTCTAGTTTTCACTGCATTCCGCTTTAATATTAATTTAATTGACTGGAGTTTAGACTATTGAATTCTGGAATGGCATCTCTCTCCCTTTTCCTAACTCTATAATTCTCTTGCCTATAACTTCTCTCTCCCTTTCTTTCATTTAACATTTTAATATTCATCTGAAAGGAGTGTTCAAAAGAAGGGAATTACCAAAAGGTTTCAATGTGTAAAGAAATTTTCTGTTACAAAGACTGTCTTAAGTCTTGGAAAAATTATAAAAATAACAAAAAAGTCAGTGACTGTTATAAAACTGAAACAAACCAGTCTAGTATACTGCACAAATTACATAGCATAAATTATTGCACAAAGTTTTATTGTTTAGGGTTTTTTTCTTTTAAATTCTGAACCATCATTCTATTGATTTGACCTTGGTGGAAGGGACAGGCGTTTATTATAAATCTTTCTCTTCTCTGTGGAAGACTCTATCACAGGCATGCCATGGAATCAATGCCTGTCTTTTTAATCAAACTTATTTTTGACTGTTAACATAAAGACAAAAGTTGTACGTATCAATGGTGTAATTTGATGTTTGGTACATGTATACACTGTGTAATGTTGAAATTGCGTTAAACATGTCTATCTCCAAAAGCATTCTTCATGCTGAAATCATTTTTAAAACTTTCTTCCAGCTTTCAAAATGCACAGTACATTATTTTATCTCTAGTCACCCTAGGATGCAACGCTCACCAGAGTTTCTTACTCCTACCATTGGTCAACATTCAGGGCTCTTTACTGAAGGAATGAGTGGGTAAACTGTGTGTATATGTATATCTCCACTTAAAACTCCTTGGGTACTTTGACAAACATAATACTATTCAGTGAAAGAACCAAAAGCCAAATCATGAAGTTTGTCACCATACAGTTGTATAATCCATTCTAAATTCTACTAATTGAACCCGGTGTTCCACATGAGCAAATGTAATGAAATAATTTAAAACATATGTTTGGGGCACCATAAGAGATTAGGAACTCTGAGCTATTTGCCATTAAAAACAAGACAAATCCTATACAGATACATGATCTCTTTCACCTGGGATATTTTACATAGTTGCCACAAACGTTATTTTCATCATTAGAACAAGTATATACTTAACAAACTAAGCTTTTCTTATAAAGAGGATTGTGCTAGGGACTCAGTGGTTTATAGAGAGACAGTCAAAGCCTTCAGCATACTTAGTTTATAGCACAAAATAATGTATTTATGAGGGTGGCCAAATCAATTATTGACTTACATGGCCAATTGTTTCACTAAAACAACAAATATCCTCTGCAAAAACCATTGATCAATAGATAGCATCAGAAAGCCTTAGTTTCAGAGATATCAAAAAGCAAAATTGCTATATCTATAGGAGATACAACCAAATGAATATGCACACCACACAGAAATGAACCTGCTGCTTGAACAATACAGACTTAATGTGAGCCATACATACTGGTCCCACGAGATTTCCTAAAATTACTCTTGTCTTTTTCACCCTCTTCCTACCATGCCACCACCACCTGCCTCCCAACACACACACATACATGCCCACCTGAAGTGGCCAAAATACTGCCTCTGGAGATGTCTTCATTTTGGCTGCACAAGTGCCTTGTTTCTAACAGCACATACGGACAGAGAGGCTACACATTCCATGGAAGCACCCTGTTCTCTCAGAAGCCTCAAACCCCACTCTGACTCTAAACTACTAATCTAAACAAGGAGTTCGTCTGGGCACACACCAAACACTACCTTGACTCTAGACCTTGGTTATGATATCTACCTTAAGTGCTTCCTAAATTCTGCCTGAACTTGGCAGCTCTCAGCAGCTCTTCCCTGGACCCTCTCTTGTTTCTTGTCTTGTTACTCCCAGAGCCAGCCAGACACAGCATATCAAGCCCCCCAGCTGAAATCCACTAAAGGTCATTAAGAATCACCTAAAATGTCAACACAATTTGAAAGCAGGCTATCGGCAGTACATATGTGAAGTCAACAGTACTTGTAAGAAGCAGGAAAAACAACAATGAATACTAATGTCTTATATTTGTATCACACAGTAGTGTTTCCAAAGTGCTGTCATAACACTGTTGAGACAGGCAAGGGGGTATGATTTTGCACATAAAACACTTGGATTCTGAAGGGTTAAACAAATAAAACAAAACAAAAAGTAGAATTCTGAGATGCACAAGGTGACTGCTCTGTACACTACAGGATGCCCCACAGGAAACCCACTGGAAGGCAGCTTTGGAAACTTGTCTTTAACATGTTGTCATTTCTCCAATATGAACCTTTGAAGCCAATTTAACGGAAGGACTTCACCCTTGAGCATGGGCTCCAGACATCAACTTTGTAGGCTCATACCCAGTCCCCGACTTATAGTAATTGTGGGCAAGTTTTCTCATCCACAAAATGAGGATACTAATCCACCTCATAGGACTGTTATTGAAGTAGTAGTTATTGAATGAATGTTGGCTATTAATTTTTCAAAGGGTTCTTTTTCCTTATGATCTTTGAAGTGACGCACATTGCTAATAGACAACACTGGCTGATGAACTCAGGGTAGTCAGAGTCACTGCTTTCGGCACAATATCCACAACGAAATAACTATGATGGTAAGCATTCAGTACATATTCATTGAATCATAAAATGGTGTAGAGCCCAATATTTCACCTGGGTGAAATGAACTAGATGAAATCAAGCACCCATTCATCTAGTTGGTGCTAGATGTGTCCTGTGCAAGCATGCTTTGTCAATCCTGTTCCCACCCTGCCCTTTGTTTTCACTGCCCCTCATCTAACAGCAGGCCACCCTTCACAAGCTACCTATGCTGTGTATGACTTATTACTTCACCATCATCCCTTGGAGAGCAATGTAATAACAAAAATTCCCAGAGTTATTATTCATTTTCTAATGAAGAATTGAATTGCTGAAACACCATTTGACTACAAAAAATTGGTAAGTTTTGAGTGCTTCACAACTTCAATGTGCACATATGAGGCTGTCTGACAGTATTTTAATCATTATACCACTTGAAAAAGCATAGAGAAGCTATCACTCTGCACATGGCAAAAATGGCAGCCGTTTGGAGCCACCCATGAAGATGTTAAAGCTGAGCTCTTGGAGAGCTGTAGGTATTTCCAGCATGGGCAGGAAAGAGCAAGTTTCCCTAAAGAAAAACACATTGACAATAAGGAGACAGGTTGCTTCTATTGTCAATGCCCTAACGACTTTCTTAAATTAGCTTTTTAAGAGAACCCTTTCTGCATGCTTGATGACGCTCAGACCACCCAAGTTAATTTGATACAAATGTAATTTAAAAGATTCCATGTGTGTCTTAGAGAAGATTTGGGTATGTGGGGTTTGAGGTTTCTCTCCCTCTCTCTTTCCTTGAAAAAAAAACTTGGTACAAGTTCTTTACCATATGTGTACAAGTTTTGAAAGTGAGAATTTTCTGCTTATTACTTATAATCTAAGATAACATTTAAGGTAAATTAATTATACAATCTTCGTTGCCATTGCCATGAACACCAAATATAAGTCAAGCGTTGGTTCTTTCATTGGAGCATATGGACATAATTTGGACTGGAGTCCACAGGAGTAACTGAGCAAGATGTTGGTTAGTAGGTAATGTACTTAACTTTGTATAGTTTGGCCATGAAAATAAAAATGAATTCTGTACAGAAGGCTGAAATTAGAAAAGCAAAGAGTTGTTCCATTGCAACTTCTTTTTTGTAAGAATGAGGCAACTGGAAGTTAAGACCTCCAGCAATGCATCTATGGTTTCTTTATACCTTTCTATTCAATAGAATAGATGTTCAGTAGAACAAGTTCTATTCAATAGAATATTGTTTTTGAGAAATGGTCTTGCTATGTAAACCAGGTTGACCTTAAACTCATGATGGTCCTGCATCACTCTCCCAAGTTCTGGGATTACAGGCGTATATCACCACGTCCAGTGCAGTTCATTTTTATCCACCATCTTTAATGGACACTTTCTTATTTCCTACAAGTAATGTCAAATTCATAGCATAAATTTTCCAGGGCTAAAATTACTTTAACATTGCATAAACATGCCCAAAGTTGAGATTTTATTCTGTATTTAAAGCATTCATAGTGAAAGCAGAGAATGTAGGATTTGGAGCCAGACATTTGTACTTTCAAATCCCAGTTTCTGCCTCCGGTTCTCTTTGAAACTTTAGGAAATTTAGTTAATTTCTCTATAGGTTAAAAAAATTGACTCAAGGCCATTGTAAGAGCTAAATAGGATAACTTTTAAGAAGTTCTGAGTACATGATAAAAAAGGAAAGCAAATGGTGGAGATCCAGGTGGACATTTTCTGCTGAGAAGACCTGAAGGTTCTGAGGATTCCCAGGTATGCCCAGCCAGGTTGCTGTCTCCAAGCCATTGATCACCAGATGACAGATCTGTTCTCAACATTTGGCTGAGAGTGCAAGAAAGTGAATCTCTCTATCAAGATAAATTACTTCATACTACTTTAACAAGAAAGAGATTAGAAGAAACAATAAACCAAAGAAATGGATGCAAAAGGTGAAAGCAACTTCTGAGGTGAATTTTTTCAGATACCATATGAGTGACTTAATGGAGTACTTGTCTGTCAGTGCCTGGCCTATTTTTCTCAACATAATCACTTCCAGTTCCATCCATATTGTCACAAATAACAAGAATTCATTCTTTTATGGCTAAATAGTATTTCATTGTGTATACATGGAACAGTTTCTTTATGCAAGTAAATTAGTTTTAAAGACTATAAAATAAAATAACAAAGTTTCAAGTATACTACCTTAATACCATATGAATGTGAACATTATTACTAAATAAAAATTTCAGCCAAGCACTGGTGGTTCACACCTATGATCCTAGTTATTCAGGAGGCAGTGATTAGGAGGATCATGGTTCAAAGCCAGCCCAGGCAAATAGTTTGTGAGACACTACCTCGAAAAATACCCATCACAAAAAGGACTGGTGGAGTGGCTCAAGGTGAAGGCCCTAAGTTCAACCCCCACTACTGAAAAAAAAAAAAAAACTCAGTCATCCAAAATTAATCTTTGTTGAACCAATCATCTCTGTGACTCAAATTGTCATACTCCTATTAAAGCCCATTCAATCATTAGCACAAAGTAGCATAAACAATATAAAAATTACATTATTTTCTCATTTTTCAAGCCTATAATACAAGTTCTTCCAATACTTACCACGGATTCTACTCTTCAATCATTTGATTACTTTTTAGGACGTTGTCCTAGATTCTTTCTCTTCTCCCTAAATGTTCTTTGCAGACCACTCATCACTCTAAGCTTACTTATGTACACTTCTCAAGTCCCAGCCCTCTCCATTGTGTGCACTTATAACCTCATTTTGACTCCTTCTACATCATTTCCAACTTATGACACACTTCCTTCTCCTGTCCAGTTACACATTCATCTTCTACACTTCATTGATTCTCAATCTTTTTAGTCTTAGGACCTCTCACACACTTAAAAAATTATTGAGGATGCCAGTAAGCTTTTGTTACATGGTTACAACTATTAGTACTTATTGTATTAGAAGTTAAAACTGGCTGGGTGAGGTGGCTCAATGCTGTAATCCTAGCTTCTTGGGAGGCAGAGATCCGGAGGATAGTGGTTTGAAGCCAGCCCAAGCAAAAAGTTGACAAGACCCAGTCTCAACCAATGACTGAGCACAGTGGTGCATGCCTGTCATCCCAACTATGTAGGAAAGCACAAATAACAGGATCACAGGCCAGGCTGGCCCGGGCATAAAGTGAGACCCTATCTTAAAAATAACCAATGCAAAAAAGGGCTGGCAAAATGGCTCAGGTAGTAGAGTGCCTGCCCAGCAAGCACAAAGCCCTGTGTTCAACCCCCAGTATTGCCAAAGGGGAAAAAAAAGAGAAGTTAAAACTAACACGTTTTAGAAACATCTACTAATTCATCTTAAAAATTGCAATTATAATCCCTTTACACATTAAGATAAGTAGCATTTTTATGAAAATTAATTGTACTCCAAAACTTAACAAAACAAAAACAGTGGGAAGAGTGAGTGACACTGTTTTACATTTTTGCATATCTCTTTAGTGTCTGGCTTAATAGAAGACTGTGAAAATCGTATCTGCCTTTGCAATTGATTTCTTGTCATTATTGTATTGGCTGAAGTAAATTAAGAATATCTGGCTGGAAGCGTGCTCAAGCAATAGAGTGCCTGCCTAGCAAACGTGAAGCCCTGAGTTCAAACCCCAGTCCCACCAAAAAAAAAAAAAAAGTATATATACATATGTATATATATACATATATATAAAATATATATATATATATAATATATATATATATATAAAATATATATACACATATATATAAAATATATATATATATACATGGCCTATGCAGATCTGTAGTTGGAAATGGAGAAGTATTTTTGTAGACTTTTCAAATAATTATGGATTTTCTTCTTTGATGCTAACAATGCAAGGTTAGTTTCTTAAAAGTCAGTTTGTAATATAGGACACAAAATTATATGAGAAGAGTGTTTATAACCTGTTCCATTAAAATTAATTGATCTATCTTGAACATTAAATGGATCGATTGCCCATGTATGATTCTATATTATCACACATTAGTCATTCGGAAAACATTGGCTCCCTGAGTTATGCAGATCTTTCAAATGTTGACACATTTAATTACACAATATCAAAAAACTGTATTTGTTAATATCACCACCCATCTCATCACAAAAGTCCTCAAGTATTGTGAAGCTGTCAAGTTCATAGTGGTACATAGAATTTTTCCCAAATTCTAATTTTATTTGAAAGCTCAGATTTTTATCATAGACAACAAATGCTGTCAGTTGTTTCCCTTGAAGTGACAGGTTTGCTTCTTTCCTATTTTGAGATAGCGTCTGCCAATTACACAAATCTGAGTAACTCTAGGGGTTTTTTGCCAGTTGTTCTTTCAAGTAAAAACGTTGATCCATTACAAATGTTGAGAATGGTGAGACCAGTTCCAGCTCAAATTCATGGGCACTTTTCCTCAAAGTGACTGTTGTATTTTAGTAGGCAGCAGAAGTGCTTTATATGGCCTTTGCATTAAACCACACACAATGCTGAAAAGATGTACTCATCAGCTGATGTTTAATAGCAATTATTTTTATTGCTTTCTTGAGACCATTCTTAGGTAAAACTGGCTTTTCTCCCCCCTCATAAATGTATGACAATGACAAATACCCTGACCATCAGTGGAGTTTGTACCACTGGTTTGATGTATGCTAAGGTGAAGAAATATTCCCCATACTTGAGAACTGCTATTTTGGGTATCTTTGGATACATTTTTCATTTTTGGCAGCACTAGAGTTTGAATTCAGGGCCTCATGCTAGCTAGGTAGGCATTCTACCACTTGAGCCATGCCCCAGCCATTTTGTTTTGTTTTGTTTTAGTTCCTTTTTGGATAGGCTCTCTCATGTTTAACCTGGGGCCAGCCTCAGACCACAATCCTCCTACCTGTTTCCCACTTAGCTGAGAAGACAGACTCACAGCACCCTGCCCAGTTTGTTGAGATCATATCTCATTAACTTTTTGCCCAGCCAGCCTCGAACTGTGATTGCCCCAATCTCTTGCCTCCTGAGTAACTTGGATCACAGGAGTAAGCTGCCCCATTAGCTATCTCTGCATAATTTCTAAAGCCACTTTCTCCTTACTCGTGAGGGCTGGAAGAACTGAGATTTAGTAAAATGGCTTCTCCCTACTCCAATGTGTGTGTACTGACACATTCCTGAGCCTCTCCAGATCTTGTTTTGCCTTCTTACTTTATATTTAAGTATTTATATGAAGCAGTTAAAGGATATAAACTCTTGCTGATTGCTTGATTGGTTTTTTAAAAAGCTTTAAAAATCAACGGACATTAACAGGTTAGAGGAGACCTGGCTTCAGAGCTCTGAGTGATGGCTCATAAGGAGAATGCTAGAAATCTGAAGGTGTCCAGGAAGGGCCCACCAGGCCAGTGGAGTTACATTCTGTGTTGAGGACTGAAGTTCATGCAAAAGATTTCTTGGGAGGACATGTGAACTACCATTAAATATTCAAAGAATTGTGTGTTATGGTAAAGAAATTAGATAAAGAGATTAGTAGTCCTACAAGCACTGGTGGAGTGGCTCAAGTGGTAGAGCACCTGCCTACCAAGCATGAGGCCCTGAGTTCAAACCCTAGTACTGCCAAAAAAATAAAAAAACAAATCAGTGCCTAGTACTCCTAAGAGGTGACTTTTAATTCAATATATTTTTAAAAGATTTTCTAAATATTTTCTAATTCCACCAGTGGGGTACATCATGTTGAAAATAATAATCAACTTATTCAACAGAGGCTAAAACATACAAAGACACAGAAAGAGGGCCGGAGAGGAGACACCAGGGCCTGGGAAAGAGCATACAAAACCCAGTTTGCCAAAGACGTATTTTGGAGGTCTCCTTATTTTACCATAGTCTGTCTGCTTGTTTTCACATCTATGAAGAGAAATTTGTGTGTCCAGAGAAGACAACAGTTGGGAATACTTAATGGGTTGCATTACCAAGGAACAATTTTACCTCTGAATGAGTCCTTATGCCTGTGAAGGTGGAGGTTGGACAGTGATATCCTTAGAGATGCCAATGGAAACCACAGAAGCATATGCACAGGTGCACAGAGACATGTGTACACATTTTCAAGATGACCAAGGACCTCAGATTAAGAAGTCCCAACTGATGACTTTGAAAGTGCTTGCTAACTCCTGGATTCTATATTTTCATAAATTTCGGGCATTAGAGTGCCTTAATAAAATACAGTTTTTATAACTTGTATGGGAGTAAAATACATCTATTTGCCAGATGTGGTGGTAAATATCTGTAATCCCAGCATTTGGGACACTGAGAGAGGAGGATCATGTGTTCAAGGCCACCTGGGACTTACATGGTGAGAACCTGTTTCAAAGGACTGATAACCAGAATATATAGGGAACTTAAAAAACTAAATTCTCCCAAAACTAATGAACCAATAAAGAAATGGGCATGTGAACTAAACAGAACTTTCTCAAAAGAAGAAATTCAAATGGCCAGAAAACACATGAAAAAATGCTCACCATCTCTAGCAATAAAGAAAATGCAAATTAAAACCACGCTAAGATTCCACCTCACCCTGTTAGAATAGCCATCATCAGCAACACCACCAACAACAGGTGTTGGCGAGGATGCGGGAAAAAGGAACCCTCTTACACTGCTGGTGGGAATGTAAACTAGTACAACCACTCTGGAAAAAAATTTGGACGCTACTTAAAAAGCTAGACATCGATCTACCATTTGATCCAGTAATACCACTCTTGGGGATATACCCAAAAGACTGTGACACAGGTTACTCCAGAGGCACCTGCACACCCATGTTTATTGCGGCACTATTCACAATAGCCAAGTTATGGAAACAGCCAAGATGCCCCAGCACTGACGAATGGATTAAGAAAATGTGGTATCTATACACAATGGAATTCTATGCAGCCATGAAGAAGAACGAAATGTTATCATTCACTGGTAAATGGATAGAATTGGAGAACATCATTCTGAGTGAGGTTAGCCTGGCCCAAAAGACCAAAAATCGTATGTTCTCCCTCATATGTGGACATTAGATCAAGGGCAAACACAACAAGGGGATTGGACTATGATCACATGATAAAAGTGAGAGCACACAAGGGAGGGGTGAGGATAGGTAAGACACCTAAAAAACTAGCTAGCATTTGTTGCCCTCAACACAGAGAAACTAAAGCAGATACCTTAAAAGCAACTGAGGCCAATAGGAAAAGGGGAACAGGTACTAGAGAATAGGTTAGTTGAAGAAGAATTAACCTAGAAGGTAACACCCAAGCACAGGAAATCAATGTGAGTCAATGCCCTGTATAGCTATCCTTATCTCAACCAGCAAAAACCCTTGTTCCTTCCTATTATTGCTTATACTCTCTCTACAACAAAATTAGAGATAAGGGCAAAATAGTTTCTGCTGGGTATTGGGGGGGGGAAAGGGACGGGGTGGAGTGGGTGGTAAGGGAGGGGGTGGGGGCAGGGGGGAGAAATGAACCAAGCCTTGTATGCACATATGAATAATAAAAGAAAAAGGAAAAAAAATAAAATAAAAAAATAAAAAAAATCAAAAGGAAGGAAGGAAGGAAGGATGGGAGGGAGGGAGGGAGGAAGACAAAAGAAATATTTGATAGATTAAAATTAGTTGAGCTGGGGTGATTAATTCTGTATCACAAAGGCAAGGCATGGCTTATCTATTAGTACAGGGAAGGTGGTTATCTGAATAGTCAGATTGGCTTCAAAGAAGCTTCATGGTGTGATAGAAACAAGTGGAGAATGGGTATCACAGTGACTACATCAGGACTTGTACATAAGCCTAGACATCCTGTTCAGGAGTGTTGAATGAATCATTTAACTCTACCTATAAAATATAACTATGTATGTTTTCACCTCCCTCACAGAAATACTGTGTTTACAAAGTAAATGACATTTTAAGAAATAATTGGGGGATTCCCCCTGATAAAGCTCTGCCAATGCTAGGATTTATTAAAACTCACTTGAATGCTTGCCTCAGGAAACCATTTGCTGAGAGAACTGAAAAATTAGTTAGGCAAAAGGAAATGCAGCTAATACCATGTGATTGGAGTGGCACATTTAACACAGTGTCACATTAAACGTTCCTTGATAAATTCATTCAGATGATCTTGGTTATGACTTGTGACAAAGACCAAGAAATGACAGGACAAAATGACAGTAAATGGTTGCTGAGTTGTAAGAATATGCAAGGGAGGAGCGGGGGAAGGAAAAGAAGAGAGCTTCGGGGATTGGTGCTTGATCTGGTCCTATTTAATAACTTCATTCATGATCTGGAAGAGGGGTAAATAGCCTATTAATGAAATTTTGCAAATAAGATTAAATGAGAGCTGTAAACATGCCCCAAGATGGAGAAGTAACACAAAGGCACCTTGAGATGCTAGAAGGATGCTTGAACGGCAAAATTCCAAAAATGCTCTAGAAGGAAAAGGCAGATAAGCAGCAGCAAGAGCTCTATGCATGTGCTGTTTGTTCCTTTAGTCCTTCTTTAATTCTCCCAGTGTCTTTTGTAACAGACACATTTGATGCCTGCCCATAACGATAGGTGATGTTCACATCTGCACATCTTGAAACCTGCTCACCAGTTCTGCCTGGTGCTTTATTCTGGACACAGGAGCAGAAGTATGGGAAAGTAAATGTCCCCCAAAACATTCTCAACCAAATACAAGTAGAAAGAAGTGGATAAATATCCCTACTTTCTTCTGCCCCTCAATTTGGATAATACCAGAGGTCTCCCAGAATTCCCCAACATGACTGAGCTCCAACTGCCCACGAAGGTACCTGGCTAGAGGTTGTGCCCTTTAATGGCTTCCTTCCCTTCCCTGTCCCTTCCTAGCCCATCAATGAGTGTTGAATGAGATCACATCCACAACATATCATCTGCCTCAAATCCTTGTCTCTGAGTCAAGGCATTAATTGACTGTGTCAGGTGCTAAGCACTGAGCTTTGTGATATCAGGCCTTTCCTCTCAAAGAGCAGGCTGGACTGGCTAATCAAATAGTAAATGTGAAACGGAGTTACTATCTATAATATCCGCAGTCTGCTAAAGACATCAGGGAATATTGAGTCCTAATTCAGTGTGCTCAAGAAAGCCCATTCTGTTTATTGCCTGCTTCATTGGGTTCTCTAGGAGACTTCCCAGTTCAAAGAATAAGCTCCATGACCACACTCTCGGTGAAGACTCTACAAGTTCTCTGATTGGAGAACTTTACATCTTTCTCACATTTATTTGGATATTCAGTATTGCAAGAAGATACAGGGAATATCAGAAGTGGAACCATGCCTGCTGTGAATAGGTATGGCCCCACTGGAAATACAAAGAAAGCTGTTGGAGAGGCAATGTATGTGATAAGGTTAGTATGTAGTAAGGTTAGTATCAATCAGAGGACTAATAGAAAGTATAGAAGTGTAGTTTCTCCTCTAATATGGGGTCAGTTTGGCTATTCATCAGCAAGTTGTAGACAATTAATAAGAGGATGTAGATGTCAAAGTCTTAACTGACACCTCTCTAAACCATAATGAAAACAGATGGCCACAATTAGGCACCAGGTGACTGAATAGTCTGCAAAAATAGAAGATTTCTTTCTCCAACAAGATAATAGAATTGGTGTTGGTAGTGGACTGGTGCAAGGAATAAAATGTTCCATGTTCTGGTGCCCATCAAGAACTACTTACTGACATGGCCAGGTGTGAGGGCAGGTCCAAGATGAAGTTCAATTTTCATAACACTTGTTCAGCCATCTATTTTCTGTGACCTGGGTGTAAATATTTATGCACAAGTTATCTGAGCATGTAACTTGGAGACTGCCAAAACCCTCACAGGCTCTGGTCAATTTGAAGGCAATGGGATAACTTCTTCCTGGAGTGGGAACAAGACATAAGTAACTAGAATCTAGCTCTTCTGGAGCAATCATGGCTCTCATCTTTGTGTTTGGAGCATTAGTCTCGGTGACAAAAATCCAATCAGAGTTCTACCTGAATCTGAGATTTCACTCGATCAAGTTTGATTCAGTCAAATCATCTGCCATAATCAGAGCCACACCTGGAACTAAGACGTATTGGTTACCTTGGAAATGTCAGGTATGACCAACAATAATATATGATAAATTCAGAAATCTTTGGTCATCTTGGATTACAGGAGGTCTTCTATATTAGGATCATACTGACTCCTTTTGTAGGGGCAAAAAGAAGTGACACCTTTCCTTGCCCATCATAAGGGTCACAATCAACACCTCCATAACAAAAGACAGATTAACAAAAGAAAGGCATGATAACCTTATTTAATAAAGGTTTTGTGTGAGGCAGAAGACTTCATAAGTGAAGATCCAATGCTACGCAGAAAGAGCTCTATTTTTATGCTTAGGTTTAATAAAGCAAAGACAGCCGTGCAGAAATATGGTTGGACCAAAAAGGGTATAATCTAATGATAATAGATGGGGTAGGGAAACCCAGTCAGACCTGTCTGTAAAGATTCTTCTCAGACTCTGTGCAGCATTCCCTCCTTTTAGATAAAGTGTCAGAACCCATTCCTGAATGAGAGACTATGACCTATATCAGACAAGGCAGGTCAAAGAGTTCTTTATGGCCAGCTTCCACACAGAAAGTGAGGGCAGGTTAGAGTCATATTTTAGGTTTTATGGCTGACTTTAAGGAAAAGTGTTTTTAGTTTCTATGATCTGCCTTAGAAAAGAGGAATTCTAATATGTATGACCTATCCTATAGGTAAAAGAAGAGCAAGAGAAAAGATGACAGGAAAAAGTTAAAAACTGCTGAGGCCTACTTTCCTTCAATTCAAAGTACTTAGCACCCAAAGCTTGGTACTTCAGAATGTCGATTTCTGAGTCCCAACACTTGTCTGGTATCATGTAGCTGCCTTGGGTTGGGTATGATCCGATATTTTCACCTCCAAGATCTTACACCTGAATTTCTTGTGACTGCCCTGGAGGTGGTATCCTTTAGATAGGCCAGGATTGCCAAGACAAAGACTTCACACAAAGCCAGATTAAAGCAAATAAATATAGACATCAACTATGTTCCATAAAATAGGATCTCATTCATTAAATGTTCAAAGACTTCAGTGGTGACTCCAAATACCAAGTGAACTAATTTCAGAGCTAGAGACCAAAGCTGTGGCAAGGATTTTTACAAGGACCCAGGGGATATTTGCACAAGTAGACAAAATAATTTTCTTGGGTCTTTGACTAATATTTAGAACAAAAATCAAAGAAGTCAGTCACCTGAGTCCACCTTTCCAGTTAGTCTCATGTTTCTAAAGACCCAGGATAGTGTAGAACAGGGGTCCTCAAATGATAGTTTCCACACCTTCAGAATCACTGGGGAAATTACTAGAAATGCAGATGCTTGCATCCCACCCCAAATCAAAATAACCAGCAACTCTGAAAATGAGACCTAGAAATCCGTGTTTTAATGAGCCCTCTAAGTAATTCTAACAGCTGCTGAAGTTTAGCAACATTTGACATACTACGACTGAATCCACACTCATAATATCATGACCTTGAGCAAGTTTTAAAAGAACCCTCTTCACCTCAGTTCTTCATTCATGAAAAGTAGAATAATAAAATCTTCACCAGAGAAGTGTTAGGAGGATTAAACAAAACAATTTTTGTAAATTACCTAGAGCACTGTCTAGTAACACTGTAGTTTGATGTAAATATTGATGTCTTTTTCTAACTTCTCTTTCCCCTAAGACTCACAGGTCCCAGTTTGGTGAAGCCTTTGAGTCTCAGGACACAGCTCCAACTTAAACTGAGGGTGGATTTTGCTTTGTTCCATGGACTTAGCAAGAAGGGACACTGGTAACTATCACACTCTCAAGTGACTGTCTAAAACTCACATCACACTGAGACAAGCAAGCAGAATATACTAGCAGTTTTCAGGACAGAATTGATGGAAAAATCTTTGACCATATTGAGTCTTTGTATTTCAGGCTAATGTCTAACTTTCAATCTGCTTATTTATCATCAGGAATAGATACCCACGAAACTAGAGCCAACAAACAGAGTCTGCATGAATGACAGCACACCTGAAGAGAGCCCAAATCCCCAAAGCAGTGGCCCCATTTCTCTGGCCTTAGAATGGTACCTCTTTTGACTTTCTCATCATTATGTAACTTAACCACATGTCCCTGGCATCCTCTGCAAGGACTAATTGGCTTGTTTCCTTGTATTTCTTAGGCTCAAAAGAAAAGCATCCTCTGTATGTCTCAATGTCCCAGTGTTCTGACCACAGAACAAGGCATTCTTCCCTCATCATTTGTCATGGCACAAGCAACCAAATGTCACCTCAGTAAATATTAATGGAAATGAATTGACTAAAGAAACCAAAAACCCATGAGACATGTGGAGTTATACTAGACTCTGCTAACAATAGGGTGATAATGGTAATAACCTACGTCTGAGGGGAGTATTTCAGAGAACTGAAGATATTTTACAATTAAATGCCATGTCAGTACTAAATTTATTAGTGGGTAATTGGACACAGCCTTAGTAAACCTCAAGCTGGACAGTACCACCCCTACCCAGTGGGACACTCTTCTGGCCACCACCACCACATAAGCTTCTCCCAGCATTCTCTGTCAACTGGAAAATAACAGCAGCTTCCTACATGATCTCTGGTGAGCCAGATAGGATGGCGGTCTTCTCAGAAACATTCCAACAAAACGATATCTCTCTACAACACGGAGAGACAACCTCCATCCCCAAATATCTTTCAGAATAGTAATGGTTTCAGCAAGAGTGCTGTGTCATACAGTGACGCTCAAGCATCCTTTTCAAATATATTTGAATCTCAATGTCACGGGCATTGAATTCATTTCTACACTCGATCCTAAAGAATGCCGTGGGAAACTCAAATAAGTGGTTAAAAGGTCCATAAGAATGCAAAATACGTAGCTCCATTATGGCACGCTATGGGAATGATAGAATATCAATATGATAATGAAACAAAAGAGAAAATTCCATCACACCTGCCTTAGAGCACACGTTTAACAAATGAAGCCTGGATAAAAACAGAACTGCATATAACAAAATCTAGGGAATTAAAGAAATCCCCTATGCCACATATTTTTGTTTTCATGTATCTAACTGGTTAAATTTAGTCCTTTGACTTTTGTTTTGAGTGGTACTGAGGTATGAACTCAGGGTCTTGCACTTGCTCGGCATGTGCTCTACCACTTGAGTCATGTCCCCAGCTTTAGGTATTGTTTGAACAGGGTCTCACATTTAAGTCCTGGCTGGTCTAGACCACAATCCTCCTGTCTATGCTTCCCACATAGCTAGAATGACAGACGCCACCACCACACCCAGGTTTCATTGGTTAAGGTGGGGTCTTGCTAACTTTCCACCCTAGCTGGCCTGAACCACAGTCCTTCTAATCTCCACCTCCTCCCAAGTAGCTAAGATTACAGGAGTGAGCCACTATACCTGGCCTCAAATTTGGTCATTTATATTTGAAAACTAAAGAAACAAACCTAGAGACTTACAATTAAAAGTATAACTGGATAACAACTCAGGATGCACTGCAATCAGCCTTCCCACAAAAATGTCTATGAAGACTCAGAAGACAAACATCACAGTGAGGCCAAAACTGGCATTTGCAGTCAAATTCTTATCAGAATCTTGGGAAAAGTTCTACTAATTAAGAAGTAGATCAAAGCAGATTAGAAAACTTTGTGACTCACCAGGTCTGTGTTTGTTGAAATATGACCCATTATCCACCAAGATTCAAGAACTCAATACCTGCACCAATCACAAAATTGGACAGCAGTCTTTCCATTATGGGGTGCTTTCATTTGAAGTTATCAAGTACTGTTTCATGGCCTCCACTCCAATCAACACCTCCCTGTGAGACTCCATTCAAAGGCAGCAATAGCAATATTAGCAATAATAGCAACTGTTATTTAAAATTAACTATCCACTGTGCTAAGTGCTTAAAATTGCAACATTCCACAATAATACTGATATTGTTATCTCTGTTACAGGAAAATGAAATTAAAAGCCATGAAATAATTTGCCAAAGTTCACAAAGCTTGCAGAAGTAGAACCAGAATGTGACATCAGACTGGGAGACTCACAGGCAAATGACTGCTAGATTAGACCCAGCCTTTATTCTCCACCAAGAAATACAGAGAAACAAAGCAGCATCTCACATCGCTGGAGATACCGTCTTTCCAAATGAGAAGGAAGGAGAGAAATGAGAGCTCTACCAGCAGTTATGTGCTGGGCACTTTCATGTCTGTGCATTCCATCTTTCCAGAGTCTCAGAGCCAGAAGACACAGATCCCCATCATGAACAGTCCCTGTAGACGAAATCTTACTAGACCTCTGAGAAGGATACGTGCTCAGTGACTACAAGCAAAGCCAAGAGTAAGCCAAGCATCCTTTCTATTTACAGATACAATGAAAAGAAAAGTAAACATGAAAACATAGCGATTGAGTAGAAATGGTGAATATCACTGAGAGAACTCAGAGGATGAAAGCCTTCTGAAAAAAATTATTATGAAAAATTAGAATCTGGAAAAATGATCTCATCTAAATTGGGAACAAGTGAACCTCAAAAGATAATTGAGGTGAAAAGTTAATATACCATGATAGTGCCATATCATGATATCTTCTGATAGAAAACATAATTGAGTTTACCATAATTTGTACAATATAGCTACATTGGAAGGGCCGGAGGCAGAGCTCACTGGTAGAGCACTTGCCTAGCATGCACAAGACCTGGGTTCAATTCCTAGTATCACAGACCAAGAGAAAAAAAAGTATAACACAAAGGGAATCTTCATAGTTCTCCTAGGATTCAGACAAAAATTTAAATGATGGGAAAACTATTTAAAAATATATAATAGAGATCAAACTTTAAAAACAGGACAGTTGGAATGAACACAGTGTCTACAGTCATAACTAAGAAAACTTTTCTCTAGAGAAAAAAAGAAGTATGAGTATATTGATCAAATATCTCACAGTGTTCCAAGAAAACAAGTAGAAAAAATAATGAACACATGGACTTATCTAAAAATGTCTGACCATTAGGACAAAGTTGTAAATAGTACACATTTATAGACAGAAAAATATATATCAGCTTACACACAAAGAAATAAAAGTCTGGCTGACCTCATACTGTGTAATCCTAAATGCTAAAAAAAAATAAATGAAGCAATGATTATTGCACTTTGAGGAGGAAAAAGTTGTAAACCAAGAGTATTATAACCAGCCAAGTCATCTTTCTGAGTAATGGAACAGAAAGGAAATCTTAGAAAGAGTATATTCATCTATTTTCCCTCTTTTAAAACTAGAGTTAAAATTAGGAAGTCATATTACAAAAGGACCACAGACTGTCTCATGGCTGTTACTTCGGAGAACCACACCTGAGCTATCGACCTGCAAGAACTGATGGAGACTGCGGGAGGCAGTCTTTCTTTCATTATGGAAAAGACCTGAAATTTTCATCATGATGAGCTGAGTGGATGGCTCAAGGGTAGAGCACTTGTTCTAGCATGCACAGCACCCTGGGTTCATCCCTAGCACTTCAAAAAAAATTATACTGCCGGGTGCCAGTGGCTCACACCTATAATCCTAGTTACTTGGGAGGATCATAGTTCGAGGCCATCCCAGGCAAATAGTTCATGAGACCCCATCTCCAAAATAACCAGAGCAAAATACACTGGAGGTGTGGCTCAATCAGTAGAGTGCCTGCTTAGCAAGGCGTAAGCCCTGAGTTCAAACTCCAGTCCCACCAAAAAAATTATACTGAATTACCACTCTCAATTATTCAGATTCAAAAAATCAGTCTAGAAAAGGAAACTCAGAAGTCCATATATATATATATATATATATATATACTGGTGGTATATATATATATATATATATAGATATATGGTATATGTATAAATATATATATACATATATATCTATATATATATACACATATATATACATATATACCACTATGAAAAAAATCACCTACTTCCACTTAAAAGACTAAGGGAAAGAAATTTTATGGTCATATGTAGTGGATATATAATGGATAGAATATTTTCCATTTTTTATTCACCACATTTGCTTTAAGGGGTTCATACTAATTTAATAAAAACTAAGTTATTTAAAAGAAGAAATAGAATTCTCACTTCAGCTGAAAGGATCAATATCTTTGGCTTCCCTTGACAGGCATTAGAGCTTTCCAAGTGTCTATTTTAAAGTAGGACACTCCTTCTGGCTGGTTTTGTTCTCTGCATACTGGCTAGTGTGCTAAGACAGTTGACTAGAAAGTCTCTATGGACCCTGTTCAAAAATTCAATGACACATCTGGTTCAGGAAGCTCAGCCGAAACAGCCAGTCAATCCCACCAGCCAGCTTGCCCTGGAAGGCGAGTCTTGTCACCTGGGTACATTTTAGAATCCTTTTTCCCTGATTCTCTTAAACATCTTTTGCTAATTACACAGGTAGCCCATGCTTCTCTCAGAAAATTTAGAGAACTCTAAAATGTAATGGAAGAAGTAGAAAATTCCCCATAGTGGGGATTCCCAGCCATGATTTTTTCCTTTCTGAGATTTCAGGATGCCACCATTTCTCTGAGGCTCCACAGTTTCCATGGCTCCACTTGGGAAAGGAAACAGACTGACTTCAGCAGGCTGACACATCAGGTCTTGAGACCTCACCCTAGCTGTCCCACACACTCCAGGCTTGAATAAAATCGATAAGCTAACACCCCTGGAAGCACTTTATAAACTCTGCAGGATTGTACGAATGTCATTGTAATTTTTCTCAGGAGCAAATGGGTTGATATCTTGGTATTGTAGTTGCACAAAAGGGATCAGTTTTCCAAGGGACATTTTCTAAATTTCCTGCCATCAGACGTGTCACTGCTTTTTCATTTCAGCTTTTCTTTGTGTGACAGGCTGCTTTTTGGCATTTCATCTCTAAGGATTTGGCAGGGCCCATGGTTGATCCTCGCAGGCACATCCACTGTTTCAGGAATCCACTGTTCGGTTCACAGTGCCACACATTTATGGATGGTGTTCAGATCTGCTTTGACCCCAAATAAGAACATCCCTTTGAATGCTTCACATTAAAGCACAGTGCTTATCCATAAGACTTGCCCCAGAGTGCAGCAAGAGTCTGCAGTAATACACACTCGGTCCACATGTATTTGCATCCTCATTGCTCTGTTTCCTATTTGCCCTGTCAAGATGTGAATGGCATCAGAGCAAAGGTTCTTGAGAACTGGCAGAAAGGGAAACCTTGCAAGTCAGCAGGGTAGAGGGTGACAGGATACACAGAGGTCTTTGACAGCTCCCTTTCCTAACAAAGCTGTTAGCCTGTTGTCCCTCATCTTGGAAATACTGTCTTCTCTCTAGGCTTACCTAAAGGCAATCCCTCCTAATTCTTTCTTTCAGCCACTTCCCCATCCCTTTCTTCCTGATCACCTCACTCATTCCTCCTTCTGTGCTCAGCTTTGAAGTGCTGGAATGATCTCTGCCTTCAGCTTCTGGACAGACTTTTATCTGATGGTTTACTACTGTGTCCTTACTGCTGGGAAGAATGTCTAGTCTAGCCCTTAGTAGACGCTCATGAAATATCTCAAATGAGTGTGTGAGTGAGTGAATGAATGAATGAATGAGTTAATGAATGAGTGGGTGAATGAGTGAGTGAATGAGTGAGTGGGTGAATGAATTGCTGACAAAACTTTTATTTCCTTAACATGACATTTGCACAGACTTCCAAACAATTCATTCTGCTGCCTAGTGCCACTGACCATTGGCTAAGATCCATGGATCTTATGATTCCCTTTCCCTTATGAGGCTGCCCATGAATCACCTGCCTGAGAATCAGTTCTCATCCAAACATCCACCTCCAGGCTCTTTTGATTCTTCCAAGCCCATTGTAACCAAAAGAACTGCAGTATTTGGGCAGGCAGTATTTTCCCAGCCCTAGTCAAAGGAAGGTACACATCTGTTACAAATACTTTGACTTTCTAGGGAATCTCACCAATATGTCTCCTCTATAGGAAAACCAAAAATCTTTCTGCAGAAAAAGGTAATATGAACGTGCTAGTTTCAGAAGACCATTAACATCCAAGGACACAAGAGGCTATTCTCTGAGCCTCCGTGTCCCCTTCGCTGAGGTTGGCACAGTGATATCAAAAAGATTAAATAAAATAACACACACAAAAAGGTAGTCTAGGACAATGCCTATGACACAAGAAGAATTAAAAAGAAGTGAGGCACAACTATAAGCAACTTATCTTTGACAAAGGAGCTAAAAATATACGATGGAGAAATAGCAGCCTCTTCAACAAAAACTGCTGGGAAAACTGGTTAGCAGTCTGCAAAAAACTGAAACTAGATCCATGTATATCACCCTATACCAAGATTAACTCAAAATGGATCAAGGATCTTAATATCAGACCCCAAACTCTTAAGTTGATACAAGAAAGAGTAGGAAATACTCTGGAGTTAGTAGGTATAGGTAAGAACTTTCTCAATGAAACCCCAGCAGCACAGCAACTAAGAGATAGCATAGATAAATGGGACCTCATAAAACTAAAAAGCCTCTGTTCATCAAAAGAAATGGTCTCTAAACTGAAGAGAACACCCACAGAGTGGGAGAAAATATTTGCCAATTATACATCAGACAAAGGACTGATAACCAGAATATACAGGGAACTTAAAAAACTAAATTCTCCCAAAACTAATGAACCAATAAAGAAATGGGCATGTGAACTAAACAGAACTTTCTCAAAAGAAGAAATTCAAATGGCCAGAAAACACATGAAAAAATGCTCACCATCTCTAGCAATAAAGGAAATGCAAATTAAAACCACACTAAGATTCCACCTCACCCCTGTTAGAATAGCCATCATCAGCAACACCACCAACAACAGGTGTTGGCGAGGATGCGGGGAAAAAGGAACCCTCTTACACTGTTGGTGGGAATGTAGACTAGTACAACCACTCTGGAAAAAAATTTGGAGGCTACTTAAAAAGCTGGACATCGATCTACCATTTGATCCAGCAATACCACTCTTGGGGATATACCCAAAAGACTGTTACTCCAGAGGCACCTGCACATCCATGTTTATTGCGGCACTATTCACAATAGCCAAGTTATGGAAACAGCCAAGATGCCCCAGCACTGACGAATGGATTAAGAAAATGTGGTATCTATACACAATGGAATTTTATGCAGCCATGAAAAAGAACGAAATGTTATCATTCGCTGGTAAATGGATGGAATTGGAGAACATCATTCTGAGTGAGGTTAGCCTGGCTCAAAAGACCAAAAATCGTATGTTCTCCCTCATATGTGGACAATAGATCAAGGGCAAACACAACAAGGGGATTGGACTATGAGCACATGATAAAAGCGAGAGCACACAAGGGAGGGGTGAGGATAGGTAAGACACCTAAAAAACTAGCTAGCATTTGTTGCCCTTAATGCAGAGAAACTAAAGCAGATACCTTAAAGCAACTGAGGCCAATAGGAAAAGGGGACCAGGAACTAGAGAAAAGGTTAGATTAAAAAGAATTAACCTAGAAGGTAACACCCATGCACAGGAAATCAATGTGAGTCAATGCCCTGTATAGCTATCCTTATCTCAACCAGCAAAACCCCTTGTTCCTTCCTATTATTGCTTATACTCTCTCTACAACAAAATTAGAGATAAGGGCAAAATAGTTTCTGCTGGGTATTGAGGGGGGAGCGGGAGGGGGTGGAGTGGGTGGTAAGGGAGGGGGTGGGGGCAGGGGGGAGAAATAAACCAAGCCTTGTATGCACATATGAATAATAAAAGAAAAATGAAAAAAAAAAAAAAGAAGTGAGGCAAATTTGAGCCTTTGCCACTCCCATTTCCAGAGTTCATTATATTCTTCTCCAGGGAACATCAAATAGAAAAATGCAACGAATCAAGAGAGACACAGGAGTCCAACTAAGAAAGGAGACGTGGAAGTGATGGTGGAGGGAGGACTTTACCAAAGATGGCAAATAGCTGCCCACTCAAGTACTGAAGGACAGAGCAGGAGAGAGTGACCAAACATAACCACAGTTTGCAGAAGGCCAGCACTTACAGAAGACCATGAAGGAACCTCTGTACCCTTCTTGAGTCTTGCACCCTTGCACCTTCCTTGCCTCACCCCAACCCTTACCCTTCCCAGTGGCACCAACTTCAGAGAACAACAGAAAATCTCCCTCCATGTCCCTAACGTCCTGTCACATCAGTTCCACACTATCAGCATCTGTGTGCTATGGAACGAAACTCACTCAGTTAGGAATCTGGCAGCAACTTTGTATCCAAACCACCAAATTAATGCTGTTTTTTACCAATTCCCCACCACTCTGCAGTGGAGAATCTGTCCTGTATTTCAGGCTTTCTGAGAGTGCTAAACAGGGGGAAATATGCAAACCTAGTAATAATCCATAGATCTAATTACCCAGGAAATTCACAAAAGAACACACCTGGCTTGGGTGTTCCACCTGAGGGGCTGTAATCACCCAAGACTTCAAAACCAAGAAATTGGGGATAGGAGCAGAAATAGGAACCTCACAGAAAAGCATGGCTCCTATCCAGGAGTGACTTTACCAAGAGTCAGTGACACAAAGTTCTCTAATGGGATGGATAATTTTCTTTTTTCTTCTTTTGCTTTGTGGAGATTTTTTTATGTCTTTGATGAGTGAGATTATGATCAAAAGGCCACACTGTGACAAATTTGAATAGCAAACAAGCTAAAATTAGAAGCAATTTTTATTTTAGGGTAGAGGAAACTGAGATTTAGAAAGTATGTCTTCCTGTTCCTAGCCCAAGGCTTCACAGTTGAACCACGATGGAAGTCCAAAGCCAGGAATCTTCTAGCACATGTGCTCTACCCGCTTGGCACTCCTGCACTGTTTACTTAAGAGTTTCCTCTAAGTCAACAGATTTTTCCTTACGGAAGTTCACTACTATACATGGAAACCCATATCATTTGCCATTAATAAAAGGCAACCATAAGCTGGGTGTGGTGGTGCTCACCTGTAATCCCTGCACTCAGGATTTGAAAGTTTGGGGCTATACAATGAGACAATGAGTTCCTATCTCAAAAAAAAAATGAACAGAGTGAGTGAAACAACGTAAAATTGTAAGTGATTCAATGCCACATATAGTTATATCATTGTATGTGGCCCACCATGTGACACCACAGTGGGGAGGGGGATCCCTGTGCTACCACCTGGGAGGCTCATCTCCTCCAGGCAACCCACCACAATCACTGAAGAGGAAGCCTTGTCAGCAAACTAAGTATCACTGTCCCAGTGGTCACACACTTTTTCTCATCATCTAATCTTAAAAATTGAGAACCATTCTTAAATTTTAAGTGAGAGTTGTTGGGCCAGGTAAGACATATGCTTTTTCTCACCTAATCTCCTAGAAACCATGGAAGACAAGTATCATCGATTCCACTCCATACCCAAGGAAAACAGGCTCAGAGAGGGTACTTAACTTGCCCCCAAGTCACATAGCAGGATTCAACTCCAAATCTTTAAAGCCAGTTCTGGCTACACATTAAGACTATCTAGGAGATTCTCATCGTGATCAGTGTCAGAGTTTCATTCATATTGAGTTTGATTAAGTTAGTTGGACATGGAAGCTTGTCATAGTATTTATTTTAAAGTTTCTTAGTTGATTCTAGTGTGCAGCAGGCATTAAAAAATTCTTGTGGGCCAGGCATGGTGGTACATGACTGTAATCCCACTACTCTGGAGGTGGAGGTAGGAGGATTGCAGTTCAAGTCCAGCCCAGGCAAAGTTTAGTGTGAGAGCCTATTTGGAAAAAAACTAAAAGCAAAAGGACTGGGAGTGTGGCTTCAGTGGTAGAAGCTTGCCTAGCAAGTACAAGGCCTTGAGTTCAAACCACAGTACCACAAAAAGAGAGAGAAAGGAGAGAGAGGAAGGAAGGAAGGAAGGAGGGAGGAAGGAAGGGAGGGAGGGAGGAAGGAAGGAAGGAAGGAAGGAAGGAAGGAAGGAAGGAAGGAAGGAAGAAGGAAGGGAGGGAGGGAGGGAGGGAGGGAGGGAGGGAGGGAGGGAGGGAGGGAGGGAGGGAGGGAGGAAGGAAGGAAGGAAGGAAGGAAGGAAGGAAGGAAGGAAGAAAGAAGGAAGGAAGGAAGGGAGGAAGAAGGAAGGAAGGGAGGAAAGAAGGAAGGAAGGGAGGAAGGAGGGAAGGAGGGAGGGAAGGAGGGAGGGAGGAGGGAAGGAAGGAAGGAAAAGAAAGAAAATTCTGGCTATATGTTGTAACCTCTGCTGTTATTTCCTTGTCAATTTTAAAAATCTAGTTACTGGTATTTCCTTTATAATTTCCTAGTGAAATTTCAGTGAGCAAGAAAGTTCAAATTGACAAGAAATCAGGACCCTTCCCAGGCCTGAGGCACCCCACTGGGGATGAGGAATCCTGGGGCTCAACCTCCCTTCTGCTGTATGTTAGCGAGGCCCTTGGGCAGAGCACTCAACCTTGTACCCGGTCTGCAACATGAAGGACTTGACTTTTGGATTTTCAAGCTCCCTTTCCAGCTCCAAATTTCTGTGGTCGGCTTCCAGACGCTAAGAGTGGTTATAAAGCCTGTGGATGGACACCCTCCTCTTCCTTTCCAGTCCTTTGGCTTTCTTCTCCCCTCAGATCCTCTTCTGTTTAATGAGCTCTGGCTTCAGTGTGCCCTGTCTTCCCCAGCCTCCTGGCCTGCTCTTAGGCTCCTAGCTTGCTTTTTACCATGGAAACATTTTTCTCTTTTTTCATTACAAATTTGCTTCTACTTCTTTTACCCAACTCCAATTCACTCCAGGGCATAGGGACTCTTTTAATACACCCAAGTATCCATCCATGGATCTTAATTGCGCACAATCATTTTCCAAAATGGAGACCAGATACAGTAGGTAGGGGTGGAGAGAACAAGAACACAGGAAAGAGACAAGTTTGAACTCACTACAAGATAAATGTCATCACACTTACCCCAGAAACCAGTAAGTAGTTAAAATTCAAGTTTGTATATGCATATGCAAACATATGCCCCCCTACACACACACACACACATACACACACACACATTTCCAACTTTTAAAATACTTTTAATATCTGTTCTGGATCCATTTTCTCTTATAATATTTTCCAGACTACACATCATCTCACTTCACAAAATCCTTTGACTTACTGATGTTTGGACATTTATAGTTTGTTCCTTTGGACATCCAGGCCTCAAGCTATATCACTGCGAATCAATTCAGAGAAACTAAAAACACAGGTCGATGCTTGCTTCTGTCCTGTGCTACACCTAAGTGTAAGTGTGTGGAACATATGACTCTCAAGAGTCTGAGTTGGTGGGCTCTCATAGCTTAAGTTCTACCTTGTCTCAGCCTGGACCCCCAAGCCTTTGGCCACTAGCACCAAATTTCCCTTAATTGCAACAGGCCTTGGAAACTTTGTAACATTAAATCTGAGGCTGATTAGTCCACAATGACACTCAGAATTTTCTAGAGCATGACAAACTTCATGAAGCATTTGAAAAGCTCCGTGTCCCACAGGAAGAAAGGCAATTTCCAGGCTGTGCCAGGACAGAGTATGGGGCATCCGACAGCTTGTCTGAAGCAAACAATTCTGTTGATTGGAACAGCATTGTGCAAATGCCTACTTAGTTTTCATAGGTTGCAGCTTTTTAAAATCTCCTAACATCCGTTTTACATTTAACCTTGTTGATGTTGCTTTTTTCTAAGTGGAACTAACAATCGAGCTTTTTAGGGCAAGTTTATTGTTTTGAATGCAACTGTTTCCCATCCAACCCCACACAGCTACCTTCCCACTATTAGGTGGGAAGAAAAGTTTTCAGTTCCTTTCATTAGTGCTCCTTTGTCATGAAACCATTGGTGTGTTTTTTATTTCCAGAGAGAAAAGAGAGTGTGTTTATGGTTTTGCGTGTATTTTTAGATTAAGTTCTTCAATTCTTCTCCTAACAGTGTATATTGTTATAGCAATCTCAAGTTCTAATTTATTTATTGTTAAGATGCTAATTATGCATTTGCCTTGTTTTTATTGAAACTAAATAAGTACAAAGTGAAATCAGAAGGTCTCCAAAGAGCCCTTTAAGCTCCAAATATAAAAATCAAGTCTTGCTCAAGAGCAGAACAGAATCTTGACAGGATCTTACACCCATGGAGTCATTCTGGGCTGAAGTCCTCATAGTTTCACTAGAAAGGCAGCAGCTACCCATGCTGGTGACGGCTTTAGTGACTTGGTGACACCACCAATCCCATATGAGCAACAGGGAGGGCACAAGCCTCTCCCTCATGCCCCACTTCCAGATGGACAGCAAGTGCTGCCATTCGTGAAAGGACAGGAAGTCTCCGGTGCTTGAAAGAGCCTGATGAGAGGGGCTCTAGAGATCCTGCAGGACCCATGTCACTAGCCATCCCCTGCAAAAAGCCCACCAGCCAATCAGAACCCCAGAGCTGAACAGAACTTAGAGAACGTCTCACCCTCAATCTATGCCTTACTTTTGAGGAAAGTGAAGCTTTCAAATGGGAAATGTCAGTCACAAACCCTTGGAAAGCCAACGGTAGAGCCAGGATTGAAAGTGTGGCCTCCTGACTTTTAGGACGGTTCTCCTTCCAAAACCTCATCTTCATGTGGCAGCAGAGAAGCCCCCATTCTGCACCTCCAGCTGTGGAATAATAGAGGCCCTCTGATTAACCCTTTACCACACCCAGTTCTATGCTAAGTGCTCTGTCCATGCTATCTCTTTTGAGTCTCAGAACCACCTTGTAAAGTAGACAGTATTAGATCATTCAGTAGCACACTCAAGGGCATATGGCTGTCGGTGACAGATGCAGAGTCCAGCCAGGGTCTTCTGTCTGCACATCCCAGGTCTGATGCAGAATCGTAGCCTGTCTCCTGTGCTGCTTGGCCTGGTTCCTTGATGCCTGACACTAGCTTCTCCCAGCGCCTAACTTCTTCCCTCACCACAGAACTCTGACAGTGATTTCAGGCAGCGAGCAGATGTTGCTAGACCTCAGAGAAGATAGGCCTCTCCCCAGCACCAGGAAGGAAACAATGGCTGACCTAACGGTTCGTGGTGAGTCCATTCTCCACACAGCAACTTGTGCAACCCTCAAGTAGTAAAGGCTAGAATTCTCAAGGCTCGCCTGTCTAAAAAGACAGAGTCTCAAAAGATAAGACTGTGAGCCTCTGGCCCTCAGGTTCTGCCTAGGACACTGGCATAAGTATGGCAACCATACTGCAAAGATGAGGTGACAACCACAAGGGCAAAACCCAAAATACCGCCAAGCACAGTGGCTCCTATCTCTGATTTCAGCTACTTGGGAGGCAGAGATTAGGAAGATCACTGGTGGAGGCCAGTCTAGGGAAGAAAAGTCAACGAGATCCCATCTTAACAAATAAAAGGCATGGTGGTACACATCTGTATTCCCAGCTATGCAAGAGGCATAGGTATGAGAATTGTGGTCCAAGGCCAGCCTGGAAAAAACCTAAGATGCCATCTGAAAAATAACCTAAAGTAAAAAGAGCTAGAGTTGTGGCTCAAGCGCTAGAGTACTTGCCTAGTGGAATTCAAACCCCACTACCACAAAAAGGTGCTGAAGATGGAGAGGCGCAACTATTAAAAATATACACATCTAGCTCTTGGGTGTCTGAAGTCATTGCTGAAACATTGTACCAACCTAAAAGTGCCTACCTCCACATTTCTTGTTACTTTCAAAAGTTACATATTTATGGCCTGGCCTACTATTAATCAGATTTTCTGTCCCTAACAGCCAGAAGCATTCCTAATTGAAATGAAATGTTAGCTCAGAGATGTGGCCTTTGAGGTGAACTGTCCAGCCTAACTGCCTCACCTTCCTTATAAAATATGTCCTACCTGGAGTCACACTGACTTGTACACTGGCTTCTATTCACTGAACACTCATCTTGAAGAATTTGTCGTCCACTCATCTGTTACCATTTGGAGAACAATTTTTTTTTTTTTACCAAGGAAAATAAATCCTGATTCTTTGAAGATAAAATGTAGGTATAAGGACACATACTCTACATTTGTGTGTCCTTATAAAAATATTAATTGTTTTACATTCAGTGTGCATTGGTATATTGCAAGATTATTTGGAGCTCAACAGCAAATTGGTAAGTATCCAAACAGGTGTGGGTTCTTCAAGTTCAGCCTGAACTACATACACTGTGTACACCTCACTCTGCAGATCAGCCAGGAAGATAAAAGGCTGTGCTGAGAGTTCCTACAGAGGGCCTGTCCCTGCAAGGTCTCCCTCCCCAAATGTATGGTTTTTTAAAATTCTATCTCTATAAGCATATCCTAGAATGTCTCAGTTTTGACCACATACATAGTAGGCATACATTAACATTTGCTGTTTGATTCTATCTTATTTTGAAACTACACTACAGAACATGATGACATAGAAAACCATTCTAAGATGCTCTGTCTCTGTACCTATCACCCTGAATTGTTGATTGTACCATCAACAAACACCTATCATTGGGTCGAGAATTTAGGCCAAGTAGCTGAAAGGGGAGTGCCATGTGCCTTGTTCTTTTTCAGTGAGAACACAAATACATGTGGCTCCATCATGAAGAAATTATGGTCTCCTCTTCTTCTTACCTAGCATTTCATCCCTAGCCCTGAAAAAGGAAGCCAGAACTGTGGAGACCCCACTTTCTCTGCTCTCCTCTGGGGAGAGATGATGGTGTAAGCGAAGCATGTAGCTCAAATTTCATATGACAGTATCAATACTCCTTGGACAGATAATCCTTTAGTCCATGGCATGGACTAAAGAGAAAACAGCAATTGCCTTGTCACCTGGGCCTTCTGTATTCATCCAGGTCTTTGGGAATAAAATGAGTACGGCTAGAGGAGATGTATGTGGTGTAAATCTCACTAGAAAGAGACTCACTGCCATGATCAAGAACTTTTTGAAGGCCCAGGGTTTGTTTCTTCTTCATCTCTGCATCCTCAGCATCTAACCCAGAACCCAGTACAAACAGATAACCAGTAAATGTGATTGTGACAAATAAATGAATAGGTTCATTATTATGGTTGATCTTACTTTCATCATCATCATCGTCATCATTATATACAGGCAGATCTCACTTTGAACCTTTCATTTAGTATATTTTAGGTAAAGAAATAGGGTCTCTAATAAAATATGGCATTCTGATCTGCTTTGTAAAGTCTGAGTTACAAAAAAACACCACAAAATGCAAAGCTCTTTTTCAGTGACATCTTCTATTTGCATCTTAAAAACCCTGGAATTAAATTTTAAATTGGGGAACTCAACCTTGTTAGGGAGAGAAAGATTAGGGGCCTTTTTAATACACTCTAAAGTGAGACCGTCCCATGGAAGATGACAACGCAAGGACTGGGATGTCTCAAAACATTCATGAAGAGTAGCCCTTAGACAAAAGCACCTGATACTTCCATCAGGCATTGTGGTTGTTGGAGGAGATGGTTGGGGTAGCACTGCCAGAAATTTTATCACATCTAACGCTGTTCATTTCACACGTCAGCCTCTCCTTCATCGCAGAGTGTGCCTCATTGGCACTTGTCATATCTTGGCTATCTTCTTTCACCGCTTTGTAGATGGTGGCTTTTTTGGGCGACTTTTTCTAAGCTCAGGTTTTTTTTTTTTTTTTTTTTCCCTAGGATGCCAATCCAATCTGGTATTTCAAAATGCCAACACCATTGGCCCTGCTGGAAACCGATTAAACAACTTCTATGCCTAACAGCTCTTTTCAAGTTGCTGAGTTTTTGATTTTCATTTCTTAAGGCTAAATTTTCACACACACAAAAATTGCCCACTCTTTGCATGCAAATGAAGCAGTTTAGAAATGGAAATTCAAGCGCAGTGAGCCCTGCATTAATTTACAAATCCATGGCATATTTAAAATATTTTTTCAAATTGCTTCACACGTTTTGGGTGTGTGACACATCGCCATTTAACTTAGTCAAAGTTATTTTGCTGATAAACTTTAGATAACTCTAAAGAAGGCATCGTTGGGAGAACCAAGGAACAACTGTTTTTCATTCCTTTATGATTTTTTTTTATTAAGATAAAAGACAATCCACTTGGGTGAGCTAGAGCCACCTCTAAAAGCAGGCCTTTCTCACAATGAGAAACTTGAGAGAATGGCAGAAGAAAGTGAAATGAATGTCCTTGTAAGGAAGTCTATGAAGGTACAAATGTACATGTCATCAATTTGTCAACCACTTCATTCCTGGTTCAGGTAAGTAAAGAACTCAGTGTATCTCCCCACCTCTGAAAGATAGGAAAAGCCAATCAGTGTCTTCAGTAAAGTACATCCTAGCTCTCTGTTGCCTACTTGTGAAGAAAGAATGAACATTTGGCTTGAAGAGGGCTATTGAAGGAAAAGAAATTTCCTCATTGTTGCATTTTATTAGACTGCACCAGTGCCAGCACATTTGCAACTGCTGTTCTTCAGGGTTTTTCTTTATTTAAAGGAAATCTTCCATTTATCAATCAGCCTGGTCTTGGCCAATTCAGACTCCAATCAGGCATGAAAAGTATAATGTGCTCTATCACATAGAAGACTAAACAAGAAGTCATCATAAGTTGGAGTGGGGAAGGGTAATCAGAGAGGGTGAAGGAGGGTGAATATGGTTAATGTGCCTGGATATATATATGAAAATGGAACAATGAAACCTGTTGAAATTGTTCTAAAAATGGAGGAGGGGGATTAGGGAGAATGATGGAGGAGATGAATGTAATCAAAATACATTGTAAGCATATATTTAAATGTCACAATGAAACCTCCCTGTAAAATTAATATATGCTAATAAAAATGTAAAAAAAAAGTCAATTTTTAAAAAAAGAAGTCATTGTAAATAAGACTGTGGTATTTGTGCAAGGACAGACAACTAGTCCATGGGACAGAATCAGACCCAAGAAGACCCACACATACATAGAGAACCTGACACTGCAAATAAGTGGAAAGGGAAAAATGCCCCAATAACAGGGACAGTGAGTTAGCATTAAGAAGAAGGAAGGAAGGAGGGAGGGAGGGAGGGAGGGAAAAAAAAGGGAGAGAGGAATGGAGGGAGATAGGGAGGCTGGAATAAAGGGAGGATGGGAGGGAGGGGAGGCAAGAATGGCTCCCCCACACACACTCACTAACATCAATTCCAGATAGATCAATGACATATGGAAGAGAGAACACTATAATTTTAGAAAAATGTTTTAGAAATATGTGTCGTTAAAAACTCCCAAAGGTGAATGAGGAAAGAAAGAGTAACAGAGGTGGTTTACATCAAAGTAAATACAGAGGTAGATGCAGCCATATTAAGCTCCACTCATCAGCTCTAAAAAGAGAGTTGAGATGAGACTGAAACTGAGTCAATGGCTACGATACCCACAGTTAACAGAGGACTAGTATCCAGAAAACAAAGAACTCCCCCAAGTCAATAAGGAGACAAAGAAGCCATTGCTAAAAGGATGAAGAGGCATGTGTGTCCCAGAAGAGGCAAGATGAACACCTGAACTAAACATAAAGGGAAATAAATGGCCGCTGATAATAAGGAAAATGCAGAACGAGGCCACGACAAGATACTAACCACACCTATGAAGTGGGCAGAAACTTTCAATGTCTGACAACACCAAGTGATTAGGAAGACGTAGAGTAAGGGTGTGGAACGATAGGCATTTCCACCTGCTGCTGGTGCCAGCCAAAAACGCTATTCTCATGTTGTAATACCATTGAACACCACCTAGTAAAACTGAACACACACTCACCCCCGACCACTCCCAGATATACAGTCCCTCATGCACACACACCACACACACCCCATACACACCACACACACACACACACCCCATACACACACCCCATACACACACACCACACACACACCCCATACACACCACACACACACACACACACCATACACACACACCACACACACACACCACACACACACACACACACACCCCATACACACACCACACACACGTACACACACACCACACACACCACACACACACACCACACACACACCCCATACACACACACCCCATACACACACACCACACACACCACACACACACACACACCACACACACACACACCCCATACACACACACCACATACACACACCACACACACCACACACACACACCACACACACACACCACACACACACACCCCATACACACACCACACACACATACACACACCACACACACCACACACACACACACACACCACACACACACACCACACACACACCCCATACACACACACACACATACATACGCACACACCCCATACACACACACCACACACACACACCCCATACACACACCACACACACGTACACACACACACACCCCATACACACACACCACACACACACCATACACACCACACACATATACATACACATGCACACACCCCATACACACACACCACACACACGTACACACACACACACACCCCATACACACACACCACACACACCACACACACATACACACGCACACACCCCACACACACATACACACATACACACCCCATACACACACACCACACACACACCATACACACACATATACATACACATGCACACACCCCATACACACACACCACACACACACCACACACACACACCACACATACACACACACCACACACACACCACACACACACACACCACACACACACCACACACACACCACACATACACACACACCACACACACACCATACACACCACACACACATACATACACATGCACACACCCCATACATACACACCACACACACACCACACATACACACACACCACACACACACCACACACACACACCACACATACACACACACCATACACACACCACACACACACACACATATACATACACACACACACACCCCATACACACACACCACACACACATACACACACACACCCCATACACACACACCACACACACATACACACACACACCACACACACACACCACACACACACACAAGTGCAAGGGGAATCCTCGCCCATGTTTTCTGAGCAGTCTACATAAGAAATGCTCAGAGCAGCCTTGTTCCTCACAGCAAAGCAAACCAACGTCCATAAACAGGAGGACGCGTGGACAAGTGATGACAGGCATACAATGGAGTACAATATGTCTACAGCCAACATGGCTGAATCCAAAATGCATTCTATTAAGCAATGAAAGGCAAGTTTTAGAAAAATATGAGGAATATAACTTTATTTGCCTAGAGTACTAAAATAAGCAAAATGAAGTAATGATATTTTAGGGGTATTTATATATAAAGAAAAGCAAAAGGACAACTGACACAAAATTCAGAGAAGTGACTTTTCCAGAGATAAGAGATTACAATTTGGGGATGTCATACATAAAGCTGCAAAAGTACCAATACTATTATTATTGGGTTTATCATTTATTCATTTATTTTTAGTTTAGTAAAGACAGCGTTTCACTATATAGCCCAGGCTGGCTGTAAACTCACAATCCTGCCTCAGCCAAGGCAGGGATTACAGGTGTGTACCACCATGCCCAGCTTCATTATTCTTGAAATTATATACAGATATTGGAAACATTCTTTTGTGGTTACTGCATATTTAACATTTTGTTCCAGTTTTAAGACAGCCTTTGACGTATGAGAACCAAATCAAGGGTACAAAGTCTCAGCACCACCCTCTCTACTCCATCTTTCTTCAGTTTGCCATCAATATTGTTATTTCCAAAACTGTTCTCCGAAGGCCATGTGGACATCCCCTCAGCATCATCTGGGAGGTATAATAAAGCAGGAGCTGGTACAATGGCCCCATCACGCCTGTGCTCATTCTGCTCTTGTATTCCTATTCTTGCAGTTGTTACCACTTTTGCTTATCTTTGCCATGTTGTAGACTGAGACAACACAAGGGCACAGAGGGTTCATCAACGCCATTCACTTATCCCATTAATAAAGACTACAGTGGGTGACATTTGAAGAATCTCCCCACAAAGAATCCTGTCCTGAAGTCCAAGTTTAGCAAACTTTGAAGAGGCAAGCACTAAACAGAGATTTTGCAAAGAAAGCAAAATTTACCTCGTATGTGTGTGTGGTTTATGCTTCTCAGCCCCCAGATTTTCTTATGTGGTTCCAGAAAATGATGGAAATGCTTTTGCTCAATCTCAAATGCACTTCCTGTAGCTTTTTGAACACCTCCAAAATTGGGTTACATTTATAATCTTTGGTGTGACATAGGTTGCTACCATTTTTTTTTCTTCCTTGGCAAAAATACAAAATAATGGTTACCTTAAAAGTTGATTATTTCTTAGATTCTCAAAAACATCAAGTTTCCACATGGATTCTTTTCAATCAAATGGGGAAACAATGCAAAGATTCAAAATCATGGAGAAATCAAGCATTCCCTAGAGGCTGGAAATGACTGTCTGCTGGAATCCACACCTCCACTCTTGTGGGCAGAAAGCAGGGAGTGTGGAGGGAGATAAAGTGGTCCCCTTTGAACCAAAATGCTGGTAAATGTTCACTTCAACTTTCTATGCATTCATTTCAAAACACCGCGCCCCCTCCAGAAATGCATTAAAGTCCAACTCTTAAGAACTCTCTGCTAAACACTGTCTTCACGAGGTTTCAAGCATAGCTCAAAACGTTGAGTGAAGAGAATCATGGGTAGTGACAGGCATAGCATGTGCAAAGGAGCTCAGTCCACCAGGGCCACAGCTGGTGCAGCAGTTAGGATGAAGAGAAAGTCAGCAACAATCGCTCAAAGGTCTGAGAACCATGGTTTCCTTGCAGCAGACAGGAGAAAAACAGTCCATGATAACCTGCCCGTTCTTTGAAGACCAAGGGATTAACAGCCACCACTTAGGATGTACTGCTCCTCCTGTGAGCCTGTCTCTGCACCCATATCTATGGTGGGCAGTTGTGAAACTGGAACGGAAAAGGCTCCAAAGCACTTCAGCTCCTTGCATCACACTCGTTCAGGACTCTTAGTCCTTTCCACCAATACCAGACCCAGTATAGATGAGCTTCATGGAGGGACATAACTGAGCTTCAACTCAGAAGACAGTGACTCAGGGGACACGCTTCCAGGTATAGTACTGAGAGAAAAAGAGGGAGCCCTTCATCAAAAATCTCTGGCTAATAAAGAAATATGTTGCCCAGGTGGTCTAGCACAGGTGGCACAACATGCGGTCTAACTTAATGAATGAGTGGGAATTCACAAATCACTGGGATTGCAAAATTCCCATGGAGCAATAAATAAATAAATAATTTACAGGTGGTTTCTTTTCCTCCCTTCACCAGTTAACCTTACTGTTTATTTCAGTAATGACTGATAATGGATAGTGCCAGTTTAGGGGTTTGCCAGTGATGACCGTGTATTCTTACATAGTTTCTGAAAGTTAGACTCTTTTAAGCTTTTGAGAACTATTTGACAGGTTGTAATCTAAGTATGATACTCTATTTTTGAGGTGTTGAATGCCAAGTTTTCTTTATGATATCAAGATGAGATCCTTTGTGTTCAGGAAGCCTGACTTAAATTGGTGGAAGGCGCATCTACAGTTTTCCAAGGTTTGTTCATGTCAAAACCTTCCTAGACAAAGCATCACTAGAAGAGGCCCATGCTTATTTGGCCTTATGTGTTATGAGTAGCCAAACCCAATTCCATGCACACATGGCATTTAATGAGTACAGGCTACTTGGTGTTTAAACAGATTTGATCTGAGCAGATAGAAGCAGCAGAAATTGAACAGCACGTGTTTGTTTGGCTTTGGTTTGAAAACACAGCATTTACCTGTCCTCTCCTGATCCAGGTTGTAGTCAAGTCTGTTTGAATTTAAGTATCCCACATCGCTAAGGGAAAGCAAGATAAAGACTCTCCTTTACTTCTCTTACAGTAAAGGAAGCTTCAACAGAGAAAGCAGCTCTTTGCCATCTGATCGTTTCGATACCCTCAAAGTGCCTGTAGTGTCACACCATGGTACAGGGTGCTGGAAGCAGACATTATGTCATAGCTTGCTTCCAGTGCCCTGATACGTGACAGTTTCCTGCATGGGACTTTTCTTCTTATTTGGCTTTTGGATTTTTAAATGACTCAGTGAGAAATGCTCCAATGCTGCACGTGATAATTGCATTGGCAGAAGAGGATGTCTTTGTTCTTGCCCACTCACCTTTTGTACAGCGTTTCCCACTCCTGTTCCCTTATTTATGACTTGTTGACGTGCATCTATATTTAGCAAGTGTTTTGCTAATATCCAAGGAGTCATCAAAGGTGCAGCTGCTTCGTCTCTACAGGAAACCCCCGCTTTAGGGAGCCAGCTCTTCTCAGAGGATCTGCTGAGGAACGTTCCTTTGTGAAGATGAGAAACACAGTTCATTTTTAAATTAGCTGGCTAAGGCTTTTAGCTCCACCCCCCAACCCCAGGATTTGGGCTCCATGAACTCATGTGTTATTCTTGGTTGATTGTCAAGCTTAGGAGGATGTTTTCCTGATCGCCTTTATGTGGAGTTATATTTGGTTGTTTTTTCCTCCTTTTTCCAGGGGCTCTTTTCTTCATTGTGTAGACATGTGACCTTGTTTTTATGTTTTCAGTGTCCCAAGCTAGGAAACTTTCAATAGTCCTCTCCTGTTCCTTCCTGAGTTACTGTTTGTGTCACACATGTTTGGCTCACTTCCTCCATGTCCTCAGGCAAAGGGACCCTCCAAAATGATGCCCCTGTGGCTTCTTTGTCACTATGTGAACATTACAGCAGAAGTCATTACAAGGCCTGCCTTTCTGGAATGCCCTCCAAATCTGGATAATTGAAAATATATTCAAAATATCCTATTTTGAAATGATCTCATCATAACACAAGGTCATTGTAGAATTCTCTCTACATCCTGACCCAGGAAAAGAGAATGCTCCAAGACAACTCCCACAAGGCCTCATGGGTCTCTCCAGGAACCATTTCTGTTCATCCTTAGAAACAAAAGTATTTATTTTCCATTAGTCCCATCTTTCAAAAATTAAGAGTAACAAAAATCACCCTTTTCATATACATCTTAAAACAAATAATTTAAATTAAGTAGGGATGAGAATTTTGGAGTAGATTTCCTAAGTTCTTTTTGAACCAATAGGAACACCAGAGGAGGAAAACTAAACCCAGAAAACTGGAGTGAGTAAGAGGAGAGCATTTACTCATTCTTATTCTTATCCTTCTCTTGTTGCCCTTCTCATCTGGTTTGCAAATGTTCCCATGTAGAATCAGAGGAAGGATGGAAGAAAAGCAGCATTCATGAGCAACCTGCTCTATGAGCTGGTCTAACAGACATTTTAGGAAGATGTTGTGTAACAGGGCTTGAGAGCACAGGAAGTAGAGCCAGATTTGAATCCTACCTCCACCATTTATAGCCTGTGAGTCCTTGGCCAGTTTTTTTAAAATCTCTCAGTGCCTCACTTTCCTTTTCCGTAAAATGGGGATCATAATCATATCACCCCAAGGGAGTTATAAGGAGTAATGGGTTGGTATAAAGCAGTGCTTGTCATATAATGACCACTATATAAGCATTTGATAAGCCTAAAGATTAATTTAAACAAATTAAATAAATAAAACCATCTATTTGAGTTTTGTAATTCTCTGAGCTAGTTTTTGGTCATAGACATCATTGAGTGTCTACTCAAAGCCACTTCTTTCCCTTTCTTGTGGGCAAAGCTGCTCTTTGCCCACAAAGCAGCACATGCCATATTCTGGCTTTCCCAGCATTCCTTGCAACTGAACCATAAAAAGGAAACTTAATTGTGTCCAATGGAACCTGAGGAAAATTATGATGGAGTCTTCTAGAAAGATTTTCATGTCTTATAAAAGAAGAAACCAGGTAAGAAAAAGCCCCATTCCATGCTTCTTGCCTCTGATATCATTCCGGACCATGAGCAAAAAGCCAAGGAGAATCCATTTGGATTTGCTGAACCACCTATGTTCTGGAACCACCTATGCCAAGTTTTTTGCCAAGGGTTGTGTTGAGAATCATCTCAACACATACTTACACTTTCAGTCTGGTTGTCAGGTACTCATAGTCAGCTACATCCTAAAGATCACAAGATCAGTTTATATGAAGCAGTTGAAGAATAAAAATATTAAATGGCTTCGCTATTCAGACAGGTGGTAGAGCTAGAATTCAAACTCAATCTAACTCTAGAGTTTTATCTCTTCCTACTGCACCAAGAAGCTACCATAACAGTGCTCACCTATAGAACAAACTGGCCTAGGAGTCAGAGCACTATGATATGCAGGGACAATTGGAAAGAATAAAATACAAAAAGTACCTTCTATTTGTGCTGTACCTTTAATTGTTTGCAAATCACTTTCACCACTAGAAAAGCAAAGCAGAAGGGAGCTCCCAGACCATCCAGTCCAGATGACAAAACTGAGATGTCCACAGTCCACATTCACACCTCTGGTTATAGAAAAGTTGAATGAGAATTCAGGCATGATCCATCATTCTTTCCCTATACCATCATTTGGTGTTATCAAACATTCAAAGTCATCATGAAATAGGAAACTAGTAGATAAATACATGGACATTCAACCCTGGAACTCTAAGGATAATCAGAGCTGTAGATAAATGTTTCAGAGTCACCAACATGCCAAGGGTACTGCAGAGCCCTACAACAGGTTGAGTTCTAGGAAAGAGAAGAAAAAGTGTGGAGTACTCACCTCTGAATTGTTTATTGAGTGTTTGCTATATATCAAGCATTGTTCTAATTACTTTATAGACATTAATTCTTAGTCTTTATAATAAATGAGGAGGCAGATATTGTTATTGACTCCATTTTACAAATGGAGAAACAATCACAGAAATGTTTTTGTTGCTTATTTGTTGGCTTATTTGTATCTTGTCAGTGTCACAAAGTTATTAATTATGATGCTGGAATAGAAACTCAAATTCCTCATCCCTATATCATCTATTCTCAACTGCTCTGCTTCTGCTTCTGCTTCTTGGGCTTAGCTCTCATAACCTGAAGGATAACTATAGTAATACAGTGATCAATATCATAGATGCCACAAACTCAGCTCTGAGATTATGGCCCATCAGTCAGATCAGCCAGTACTGCAACCAGCAGATCCTGATGCTGTGCAGTGATGGATTACCCCAACAGGCACACTAACTCATGTGAAGAACACCAGTGAATTACAGACAACCAGAGAAAGAGACAAACTCACCTTCCATGATGTACATAGAATTCTGTAATACAAAAGATGAAAAGACAATTTTTTACTTTAGATACATTAAGTTTTGTGCTTTACAGATACCTTAAAGCAACTGAGGCCAATAGGAAAAGGGGAACAAGTACTAGAGAAAAGGTTAGATCAAAAAGAATTAACCTAGAAGGTAACACCCACGCACAGGAAATCAATGTGAGTCAATGCCCTGTATAGCTATCCTTATCTCAACCAGCAAAACCCCTTGTTCCTTCCTATTATTGCTTATACTCTCTCTACAACAAAATTAGAGATAAGGGCAAAATAGTTTCTGCTGGGTATTGGGGGGGGGGAGCGGGAGGGGGTGGAGTGGGTGGTAAGGGAGGGGGTGGGGGCAGGGGGGAGAAATGAACCAAGCCTTGTATGCACATATGAATAATAAAAGAAAAATGAAAAAAAAAAAAAGTTTTGTGCTTTATTGTTTTGTATTGTTTTCATTTTTAGTTTCATATGGTGGGATCATCTCTAGGTCTGACTCCAGCCTTGTTAGTAGGAAATCTTGGAAGACATCACTTCAATGGCCCTGTTTCAGGATTTCACCATCTTTTATTCACATTATTACAGGTATTCTTAACCATCAGCCTCTCTTTCATTTTATCCTTCTTGATTTCATTTTCCACAGTGCAATAAAAAATACATCAAATATAAATCTGAGCTTATCTCTCCTACTTAAAGTAGTCCCAGTCATTCCCATGATAAAATATAAACTTCTTAGTGGAACAGTCAATACATGTGATCTGTACCCTGTTCATGCCCCTGGGTTCATGTCCCAATCCTTCACACCAAAGTGTTCTTTGGAATACCACATCTGCGTGCTCACACACACCAAGTGTTCCATGCCTCTGGGCCTTTGCTTATGCTGTCCTCTCTCCTAGGAATGCCTTCCTACCCTTCTACCCTTTCACTTTCACTCATGCTAATTCACCATTTTCAAGACTCTTCAAGAAACACTCATTACACCACTTATTGCTATCTCAACAGATTATCTAAATTATCTTTGTCTCCTCCCTCATGTGTAAAGATGGTGTTAACAAAAATACCTATGTTAATCCAACTACATGCTGTCTACAGGAAACTATCTCTAGATGTAAGAACATGCATAAATTGAAAATGAAAGAATGAAGTGTATCTCATGCAGATAATAACCAGAAGAGAACAAAGGGGCAACAGTAACGTCAGACCAAGTTTAAGTTGAAAACCATTATAGGAAACCAAGAGACAAAGAAGGACATCATTTAATGACAAAAGGGTCAATGCATCAAAATGATAAAATAATTATTAACATATGTGCACCCAAAAAATAGAGCTCATAAACATATTAGGCCAACATAACAGATTTGAATGCAGAAGTAGAAAACTGACAATAATAGGAGACTACAAAATATCACTTTCAAAGATGGATAGGACAAACAGACAACAAAATCGATAAGGAAAGAAATACTTGAGCACTCTATAGACCAACCGGACCTAACAGACATACACAGAACATTCCACCCAACAATAACAAAGTACACGCTTTTCTCAAATGTGCATAGATAGACCATATATTAGTCCACGAAACAAGCCTTAATAAAGTAAAAGAAAATTAAATAGATCTGAGATTCTTCTTACTATCTCTTAAATATTGTACCAGGCCCTAGGAATACCATGATGGACAACACAGATATGATTCCTGCTCTCATAGAGATTATCATCAAGAGGGAGTAAATTGAAAGGTCATATGGTACCTGATTTTATTTCCCAGGGCATTGCCTGAGTGGTTTTCAAATGTAACACTTTTGCATTAGGGGTATATTAACTGCTATTGGGACTGGGCAATGCATACACAGTTGTGAGTCTTTAGACTATAACTGAGCTGCTATACATCAATTTTGGCCACACCAATAACCCTTTGGATACTACCTAGAGCAGACTTAAATCATAGCTTCCAATTATTTCACTCTGTGGTCAGGCAGTGAGACCTGTATCCCTTCTCATTGAATCAGGTGGTCTGACTTCTGTGGCCAGTGAATTATGATCAAGGTGATATTATTTGACATCAGAGGCAGTTTTCACTTTGTTTACTACAACTTGTCCACTAGAAACACTAAAACCAATATGTCAGTAATTCAACTGACTTGAGACAGCCACATGTAGATGTGCTGGTCAATAGTCCAAGCTGAATCCAACATTGGCCCCAACCTGAACACCAGACACATGAGTGAAGAAGCCATCATCTAAGACATTCCCATTCAACTGATACCCCAGACATCCTGGAGCAAGGAAGAACTTTCCCTATATTCCCAATTCACAAAAATCTATGAACAAAAATTTCAGAGTAGTTTTATATACATAAATAAAGACTCAGAATACTATTGCTTTATAGGAATTGGCAATTTTCTCTAGATTGGGTCAATTTAGTAAGCAATTGCATAAGAGATTCATGTATCTCTCCTCCTAAACCCCCACAAGACTGCAATGCAACTCTATTCTGATAGCAACCACCTCAAGTTAGCACCAGATTCCATAAGTTTAAGAACATGGTTTCCAACAAGATCACCCTCACTTCATTTGCCAGACACAAGTTCAATGATTCCCAGGCTACTTGAGCTTCTAACCAACTGGCTACAAATCCAAGGAGTGTCCATGGTCCTTCTCATGGTCGATAATTTGTTAGAATGACTCACAGAACTCAGGAGAACACTATTCTTACAGTTTCATTGTGAAGGAAACAAATCAGAAAGAGCCAAATGAAGACAGATACACAGATAAAGTTTGGAAGAGTTCCAAGCCAGAGCTGTTGCCCTTTACCCTGTGAAATTAGAGCACATAACTGTCCTAGCATTGATGTGTTCATCAGGAAGGAAGCTTTGCGCTTTGGTGCCCAGTGTTTTTAGTAAGTTTCATTACATGAGCAGGACTGATTAAATAACTGGCCATGTGACAAAACTCTATCCCCAGTCTCCCTCTCCTCCTCAGAGGTCAAAGTGGCTCAAAGCCCCAGTCCCTTCATTGGCTGGGCTTTCTGGTGACCAGTCTTCTCTGAGTCATCTACTACTCTAAACTCAGGTTGATGCAAGAGGCTTATGAATAACAAAAGCACTCCAGTTCTCAGGAAATTCCAAGGATTTATAGGATCTCTCCTAGAAATCACAGAAAGAAGCCAGCCAAATGTTTTATCATACAACCCTCTTCCCATATATTGCATCATGGTATTGAGGCTAGAACTGTGCAAACCACATTTCCCCTTTGCCACTGGCTTCCTTTTGGGCTTTGCCAAGAGGTTAGATACTGGAAAGAGTCAGAAAGATGTGCTATTTTGTGTGTGCCTCCTGTGTTCTTCCTGTTCCTGTGATCATCAGTCCACTCACACTTTCCACCCCAATAGTACCTGTAATAGATTACAATCTTTTCTTTTCCTAACATTGCCACAAATATCCTGTCACACTCCTTCAAAGATATCACAACAGGTCAGCCATCAATAAGTAGATCACTTAGAGGTCTGGGTCCCATCTCAGTGAGCCCCTTCTTCCAGCTTAACACCATCATCAGCTTGACAACATCTCTTTCTTGGAGGTCTGTGTCCCATGCACATCACGGGCAGAGCAGGGAGCATGCAGGCTATGTGAAGAAACTTCTAATTAATTTTGGGAGCTACCTTTAATAAGTAGTCTACAAATGTGTAATTTTGTTGAGCTGACTCTATTATAAGGGTATTTCTATTTCCCAGCTGGAAAGAACGTCCATTCTGATAAGTCATCAATGAAAGCTGAATGCTTTACTTTGAGATTTTATATGCCTTATGGTTAGAGGAACTTTCCCAGGCCAGCATCTGGCTCCATGCCCTGAAAACCCTTCTCCTCCATGTCCTCCACTGTCATGTTGTCCTGGATCTTGGTGCTGTAGGTTATATTCATATCATATCAAGGTTCATTGCTCTGGAACCTTGTACCATGTTTCTAGGTTAGTTGGTCCAGTGGACATTAGGAGAATTTGGAGGCCTGAATTTGAATATTTGAATGATTAGCAAAAACAATTAAACACAGAAGTGACTGGAAGGCATATAACTATATCCACCTAACCCAATATAAATGCATTCTCAATTCAACTTCTTCTTCCAAAATATGTTGATTGCTACCCCAACACCATCTGACCCAAAGGGAGGTATGACAGAGGGAGAGCTGGAATGGAAAGAGAGTGACCTTAATCAATTGTGATCAAATATCTTACTGCTGAAAATTTTACAAAACTGTGAGACCATGTGAACACATGGCCAGGACTACTCCTGAGGCTTTGTAAGGGGGCACAAAAATGAATGTTCTGCAGCTTAAACTCCTTCAATTCATGATCAATACTTCTCTTCATGAATGTAGAAACTCACATGGTCTGCCTTACCACTGTCGGGGGAGACTGAGTAGTGTCATAAATCTGCTTGACAGACATGTCCTGTTACTGGACTCAGGTCCATCCACTCACTGCTTGAAAAACACTGTTAACAGGCCTACTTTGCTGGTCAACATGAATCTCATGTTGGGCCAGAAAACAATTGTCACATCAGGAGACATTCTCTCCTCCTCTCTAGTGTACGTGTACTCTCTATTCTGTGAGTCATTCAGATTATCAGCTTTTTTTAGATCAAAATGATCTTGGAATAACCCTGCTCTTGCAATGGAAAGACTCAATTTTCCAGATTCTACTCCCTTTGTAAATTTAAAAACATAAATCTACTTATATCCCCTACTGACTTTTGTTTTGGGTTAATTCATTGAATGCCATTGAGTCAATGAGTGGAGGACAGTAGGGGTACTACCGAAAGAATTATGGGAGAAAAAAGTCTTAGTTATTATCTTCATCTTTTATCTAGCCACATTCATTTGGCAACTTTAGAATTTCCAGTTTTGATTGACAATTTTCTTAAGAAAAATTACTAAATGAGATTATCAAATTATTTTCTTTTTAAAAAAATGTTGGTGGTGTTACTAGGGTTTGAACTCAGGGCTTCACACTTGCTAGGCAGGTACTCTACCACTTGAGCCACACCTCCAGCCCTTTTTGCTTTAGTTATCATTGGAATAGTGTCTCATATTTTTGCCAGAGCCACCTGAACCATAATCCTCCTATTTAGCTTCCTGTGTAGCTGAGATGACAGGTACACACCAGAATGCCCAGTTATTGGTTGTGATGGGGTCTTGCTAACTGTTTGCCTAAGCCAGCCTTGAACTGTATTCTTTCTGATCTCTTCCTTCTGAGTAGCTGGGATTACAGGTGTAAACCATCACACCCAGCCCTGGGATTTTCAAATTCTTTCCAGGTATAGCATTAGTGACTATTTTTCATAATGGTATATGTAGCATTGTTTTTCTGTCTATTCAATTATTCAAAACCATTTAGTGAGTACACAGTGCATTGAAGCTACATGTATATTCCTGTTCTTTGAGAATACAAGTGTGAAAAGAGAAGCATGGAAACCAAGTTCAGTGGTCACAATTATTAAAGCCTAGAAGCTTGAGGATAGGTGATATAGGGCTGAAATTAAGATTTGTGACAATAGCATAATGGCTGGCCTAACAGGAACTTAGAGGCTGCTTTTTCCAAAGTACTGAGTCGTCACTCAGACCTGCAAATATGCAGTGAGTGAGAGCGAGAGAAAAGCTTGGCATTGCTTGCTTCAGATTGCATCTTTCTCCTGTGCTACTTCAAACTTTAGGTCACATTCCTGCTCAACTCCACACATAGACATGTTAATTATTTAAACAGCATTCATCTAAAACTAGAAATCCTCCCTCTTCAAGGCCAAGCACACCAAGGTAAGAATAACTAAGATGTTTTCGAGATGTACAGGCAAATCACAGTCAACACACTGTTAAACTCCAGCTCTTACAACTTCCTATTGCAGACCACTGGGATATCACCTGGAAGTCTCCAGTTATGGCTCTAAATCTGAAGGAGGACCCAGTCATTGTCCTAACAAACCCCATTTTGCTCCTCTGCCCTGTTAAGTCATTGTCTTCCCCATTTTATCTCAAGTTTAAAGAAGAACAAGCCTTACAAGCAAACCAGACCTGAGACAATATCAACAAGACCAGTTTGACCAAGACTGCTTGACCTTGCCCTTGTGTGCTTCTGTTCCTTACTTCTTTCCCTATATCACCCCCCAAACTATTGTTAGCTCCTAGAACACAGGGTCCCACTCTTTCTCAGAGTGGTCATATTGAGTAAATTCTTTTCCTGAGCTCAGCTCTACTTGTGTCCTGTTCAGTCAACTGGAGCAAGTGTGTGAACCTAGCCCATTAGAACCCCAGAGTCAGGCTGCTTGCCAAAGACTAGTGTCTTTGGCTGAAGGTACTAGTGTCTTTGAACTTGGAAGAGGGCTCCCAGAAAAGAGCAATGGATAAGAAATTCCCCTGCCATGCACTATTTTGTATTTCTGGAAAGAGCTAAAAACAAAGGAAGACCCTGCTCTCCCATATTCTAGATAAAACCATCACTATCTCCCTCAAGGCTACATACAACTAACTCACAGATGGCTCCTTCACCTGTTTTCTCTTGTATGCTAAGTGTAGATTGTATGAAAATAGAAGGGGGACTATTCAGGAAGAGGAGGATGGTCAGTGGGAGGTGGGAGAAGAGAGGATAATGAGGAGAATGATTATACATTATACACATGACGTGTATGAAGATGTCATAAAGAAACCCATTATTTTGTGCACAATTTTAAAGGTGAAAAAAAACCTAGAATTCTCCTTCTTAGTCTTCCCTGAGACATTCCTCATTAACAAGCATCCTTCCTATTAAAACAGCCTGGATAAAACCATCTCCTTGATCATCCAGTGTGCCATGCCTTTGACTCTGGTTTGTTCTCATTAAGTAGTGGCACCAGATTACTTGGGTTTGGAATTATGACCTCTTAACTGAGATGCACAAGCCAGGAGCAGCAGGGCAAATAAAAGATCTGGACACCGCCTCCTGTGGAGATGACTGTTCTGAAGTTAAAAAAATATGTCTGCAGACTTCCATGTGATGATAATTGTGTTTGGGTGCACACAGATTTGAGAAAACAGACTATCACTAAAACGTTTCCCTGAATTTAGCAGTGTTTTGTGATAAATTTTATTTTATTAATCCTAAGGGGACCTATGTCCAGGTCAAAATAGTCTGTGAAGAGCCACGCTTGGCTCTTTTTTAAGCAGCTCTGGAGATATGGTTAAGTGACCCCTAGTGATATGTGGACCACAGGCTGGGAATAACTGACTTGGCTGCAGGTAAAAATAAAGATGTGAAGAGCCAAGTGTGGTGGCTCACACCTGTAATCCTAGCTACTCGGAAGGTGGAGATCCAGAGGATCGTGGTTCAAGGCCAGCCAGGGCAAAAAGATTCATGAGACCCCCATCTCAATCAATGAAAAGCTGGACATGGTGACATGCCTGTCATCTCAACTACATGGAAAGCAAAAATAGGAGGATCACAGTCCAGGCTGGCCCAGGCATTAAGTGAGACCCTATCTCAAAAATAACCAAAGCAAAAAGGACTGAGGGACATGGGCTCAAATGGTAGAGTACCTGCCTGAAGCACAAGGCCCTGAGTTAAAACCCCAGTACAGAAAAAAAAAAAAAAAGAAAAGAAAGAAAGAGAGAGAGGGAAGAAAAGAAAAGAAGGGAGGGAAGGAGGGTCCACTTGACTGGCTAAGCAAGGTGTTATGGTAGCTGGAGCTGTCCCAGCTGAGGGCTGTTATTAGTCAGGCCTAATGAAGCAGATCCACCACTTCAGCCCCTCTCCCACCCCATCCCCAGCACTCGAGCTGGAAAGATAGCACCAAGTCCCCCTCGGGGTTCCCCTTATCAGGACCCACCTAGCAGAATCACCTGGAATCCTCCCCATGCCTCCGATCTCACCCTTTACACACACACTCCCTCCCTCATATACTCGTAAACTCACTTAGGCACACGTACTCTCTCACATACACTCACTCCCTCACATACCCACCCACTCACTCATACAGGTATACCCTCCCTCACACACTCACACACATTCTCACACATCCAGGTTCTCACATACACTCACTCTCGCCCACTTACATCATCCCTGGATCCACACTCAGAATCCTGCTCCCTGATATTCTTTTTAGAAGAAGGAACAAAGAAAAGTCTTCTTGGAGAAAGTCAGAAACCCTCTGCTGGGGACCCACCTGAGACAGATGAGAGAGCAGGAGAGAAAGGCAGAGTGTCAGAGCTGCACTGTACATCCCAGTTCCATCCTACCTTTACAAATCATGTCCAGCCAACAGAACAGGAAAATCTAAACTTGTGAAAATATGGATAACAGGTTTATAGATCTTTTCAAACCAATTTTAAGGCAAGATATTACATAAATATTCTAAGATATCAGGTCAAAAGAGATTAATGGGTAGGTCAGATATCATCTATGAGAGAAAATGCACTTATTATCTACCCCCAACCACCATTTAGACAACTTCACACACACTTTTCTGGCTTCTGTAATGCAATTTAATTAACGTTAATTTACTATCTAGTCAAAATATTGAGAACCAGCTTTCATGCCAGTTGAAATATATGATAATCCAGGTATAATGTTGGTCACACACTACTCCAGAGTAGAGTCTTTCATTATCTTATCAAACAGCAGTATTTCATCTTATGCAGGATTTCACTTTATATCCAAAATCACAAAAGGAAGTTAAAACATTGTCTAGTGTTTAAAACTAGACAAATATGCCCACATTTTATTAACCCTTGAAATTCTAACAGGAGAGGAGGCCTGCCTAAGGTTTGGGTTTGAAAGCAATCCTGACAATTTTATATCTCAACGTCTGAGTTTAATTTCCTTTCCCAAGATCAAAGTGTACGCTATTGTGATGGGTGTGGAAAGAACAGAGTGTGGTTAGATGAAAATGCTCTACGTGTGTATTAGTGATTTATGTGAGATACGGAAATGAATTGCGATTTTATGGAGAGGAATTATTTTTCCTTCTGTTTAATATTTAGGCCATGTCTCCTCTGGCATCAGAGCCTGTTATCTTTCTCCTCCTACTTCACACTTTCCATAAGCCTTCTGGTTTCACAGCAGACAAATTATAAATCTTCTCCTTCTAAGTGTCCCACATATGTTTCATTAAAAGTGTTTGTTTCTTTGATCAGCTTGACGTATTCAATGTGAAAAAAAAAATAATAACTTTGTCACCTGGCACTTGGCAATGTAAGGGCCCCAAGTGAAGAGCAGTGTGCTGAGTGTGCATGCACCAGGGGTCTCAGCGGGGGCCATTCAGGATCCTCCAAAGCCACCGTTAGCATAGATGGGATAGGATAGAAACCAATCCTGGTGTATCCATTTGTTAAAGCCACTGTAACAAAGTATCACAGATTAAATGCATTAAGTCACAGAAATTTGCTGTCTCCCAGTTCAGGAGGCTAGAAGACCCCAAGGCATTGGCAGGGTTGGCTTCTTCTAAGATCCTTTCCCTTGGCTTGCAGGTGGGCTTCTCCCTGTATCTTCACAACATAGTCTTCTCTCTGGGTGTGTCTGTGTCTTTCTTATAAGAGTCCCAAGACCTCATTTTAACTTGATTAGCACTTTAAAAACCAAAGTGCTCTACTACTTGAGCCATACCTCCAGTCCTTTTGCTTTAATTTGTTTTTCCAATAGGATCTCAAGCTTTTGCCCTGGCCAGCCTCAGCTGTGATCCTGCTATCTCTGCCTCCTGAGTAGTTAAGATTTCAGACCTATGTGCCACCACGCCCAGCTCAAATACAATCACATTCTGATGTACTGGAGGTTTGGATTTCAACACATGAATATTAGGGAACCACAAATCAGCCATAATAACTGATATTTGTTACTTTGGTGAAATACAAGAGGAAGAAGGAAAGAAGGGCAGTCAGAAAGAGGTAGTCACCACAGATCCATTGGCAAGATAGGGTGGACATTTCAAGAGCATTGAACTCTGTCTATTATAGGGTGTGACTTGCACACCCAGGGTTTGTACACCAACACTTCAGCATGCAAATTAAGCTATAACAGCAAGGGCAAGGGGAGCTCTGAGTCATGGATGAAGATCTATTGGGTCTCTGGCCCTTTAAGGCGGCCTGTTTCCAGTAGGGGATAATGATGCCATGCATGATAAAGCTGCTAATTTCTCCTCTTCTTCCTCCTCCTCTTCCTCCTCCCCTGCCTCCTCCTCCTCCTCCTCTGTGCCATCTTTGATGGTGGTGATCTCAGAACAATTTCACAGAAGCCAGCATTTACTTGTAGCCCTTGCCCCCAGGGGTCCAAATGACTACACTTCCCTGACAGCTCCAAAAGCATAATTTTCACAAAACAAAAGAGCATGCCATTAAAGCATTTTGTCCCTCCCCCAATGTGACTCTTCAGTGCATGAGAATGCTCCACACATCAGGATTCCTGGGGTCCCATCTGGGCCCTATAATGTTCTCATCAATAGCATATGGAGTCTTTTCTCTCAGTTACCATTTTTAAATTTCTTCCTAAACAACAATGGCTCTGCAAAATTTGACACATGTGTCAGAGGTTATTTTCGCGTGTACAACTTTGTTTGGGTCAAATAATAAGATTTTTTCAAGTCTGTGTGGAGTATCATGTCCGAATTTGATTCCTCTTTCTCCTTCTATCTTAAAAATACATTCTCATTTCACTTGTAGGTCCAAAGTGTAATCAAGAAGTCAGGAAGAGAAATGGCACAAGTGTTAGCACAATCCACAGAAAGTATAGGTGCTGTGTTAACATAGCAGGGTAAGGAAGAATGGGGAAGAGAATCAGTGTTTTTATGAGCTCTCACACAACTTCCAGGCACAACCCACCACTCTTATTCAAAGGTATGTACAGTAGACACACAGACCATTATCCTCATGTCTCTGACATCAGTGGGAACAATTTAGGGAGTGGGGAAAGGCAGATAAAGACCAATACATGCCCTTCTTTCTATTTTATTTTTCACATCCCTGTTCATCCAACACTGTCTAATAAGACATACATCGCATCACACAGCCGTACTCTGTAAGCACAATTATCATAATCAATATTATTATTAATTCAATCCTTTTCCCATTAACTTCTATCATTTGCAAACAAAGGGAATACATTTTCATTATTTTAAGAAACCTTATAGACATTGTATATGCAGACAGGTGGGCAGCCACTCTAACTCACAGTCCTACCACAACTAGATGGAGTAGGAGCAGGAGGGTCTCCCGAAGGGAGGGATGCTGTGCAGACTGAAGTGACATCAGCCCAGCTGGTGGGGGACAGATTCTGTGGAAATAAGAATGAAACCAAATAGTATGTGATTATTGTCTATGAGATTTCTATAAATAGGAAAAGAAAATTTATTTATGGGACAGTGAGTTCTGAACCACCACTAACTAGTTATAAAACCTTAACAATCCTTTTCCTGTTTGGGCTTATTTATTCGTCTGAGATGTAAAGACATTATATTCCCTTGTCTCTGGCTGACTTCTGAGCTTCCCATGATCCTTGGGTGACTAAAAGGTAAGAGATTTTACTCTAACACCAATAACAGCATAAACACAAGAAAACCATTTAACCATTATAAACCTCATTTGTAAATCAGGAATGATAATGTCTTAGATTGTTAAATGAGATTGCATATGCAAATCACATGAAAAATAAATATTAATCATAGCCACCATCTATTGAATATCTTAAATATATTAAGTACTCTACTAAGTGCTTTCTTGTGGCTCTATCAGATTTTTCTGTTCTGACTATCCAATATTATAATCTCTTTCTCCTTTACTCAACTTACTCCAGTTTCTCTGATGTCTAAATAAATAATAATCATAGGATGTTCACACTTGGGGAGTCAGAGAAACCCAATGGATTTTAACACTTAAGAAAATGGTAGAAGACAGGGCTGTGTAATAAGAACAAAAAATTATTTAAAAAAAAAAAAGACTGACGCTAAGGTATTAGAATGAAGCATGCAGGATTGCAAGAAAAACTAAAAATTCAACACCACAATAAACATATTCACTGGAACCAATGAAAATCTAGATTTAAACAGGAGAAAACGGACTAAATATTATGGAGGGCATATTTGATACACTTTCCTGGAATTTGGAGGAAAATTACATAAAAATAAAATCTGAGGACAGTGTTAGCTTTATCCTTGGTTCTTAGTCTTTCTTAGCTAAAAAAAAATTCAGAAAAGTCTATAACTCTTGAGACAAAAGAAAAAAAATGAAGAATAGAATTAGAGAAAATTCTTTGACCCTGAGAAAAGAATTGAATATTGAAAGGGGTCAGCATATTACAAGCAATATCACGAATAGATAACAAAGGACTTATAGTTGCATTTTTTAATTCTGAGAACAAGTAAAAAAAAAGCATTCTATCAAAGTACAGACAGAAAAAAAGTAACTAGAAAGACACTCAAACCAAGCCAGTAGCTTAACTTGTTAAGTGTTGCAAGATAATGAAGAGAGAGAATTTTTTGAGGCTAAAAGTTGGTGAACATGAATTTTTGTAGCAAACCAAGTTATTACTTTTGTATAATAGGAACCTAAGATAGTATCTCAGATATGTACAAGCTCAGGGATCTACAACTCTTATCTTCCCTTGAGGAAATACATACTATAACTGACCAATGAACCAAGGGATAAACCAAAATTAAAACCTCAAGTACTGAAAACTAAAAATGTGCTATGATCAAATGTCGGTGTCCCTCCCCACAAATTCTTATGTTGAAACCCAACTCCCAGTGTGATAATATTAAGGGGTGGGGCCTATCAGAGATGATTAGAGCCTTCATGCATGGGATTAGTGTCCCTATAAAAGACATTTGAGGGAACCTGTCTGCCCCTTCCCCATGTGAGGACACAAAAGACAATCATCTCAGAGGAGCAAGCCCTCATAGACACTGAATCTGCTGGTGCCTTGATCCTGTACTCTCCAGACCCTAGAACTGTAAGCAATAAATTTCTGTTGTTTATAATTATCCAGTCTAAGTTATTTTGTTATAGCAGCCTGAACAGATTAAACATGGCATAAAAGGACTGGCTTTCTGCTTTTTAATCATCAAGAGATACTAGGACTGATTCTGATGAAGCAACACAGTGGAGGGGAGCATTTTGTTTTTTCTTTATTGATTGATAAAGTATCTCAGTATATAGCCCAGGCTAGCCTCAATCACTATCCTTCCTCCTGTTCTTCCCAAGTGCTGGGATTACAGTCATGCACAACCACATTCAGTAAGGGCAGCATTTTAAAGCTGGATTACTTCCATTCCACAGAAGTGGCTCTTCCTCTAGTAAGTTCTAGATTTTGCTGTACCAAAAACTTGTCTCAGAAAAGCTGCAGCTCTTTTGACTTCACTGTTGGGTCTTCCAGAACCTAGACACATGCTATCATCCCAAAGCTAATTTCCCTTTACCAACTTACAGTTGTCCAGCGTATCACCTGTCCATACCATCACCCAAATCTACACATCCCTCACACAGGGCACTGACCCCACATCATTGTGCTAAACAGCACAGCACCTGCCCTCAGCAGCCCCTGAATCTGTGAGTATTCCCAGTGGGACACCAATATCTTTAAGGAAATCTTGTTTTCAAGAGTTTAGAATCACAAAAACACGTGCCAAATGTGCAGAGGAAAGATACATAAACCGTGTTATACTTTGAATACGGTATGTCCCAGGCTCATATGGATATTTACGTCAGGTTGCACTCAGGTGATCACTACCCAGATAGCGACCATTTCTATCTTCCCACAACCCCCTTGGGCCCCTCCCAGTCAGTGATGCCTCTTGACACTAACCACTCTCCTGACTCTCATCACTATGGATTGCTTTTAAATGAGTATGCAATACTCATATAATGAAACAGAAATAAACTTTATTTTTTAAATTATAAAAATGTAAGAGATTTAAGCAAGAGAATGTAAATAACTTAATTCACAAACATACTAATAGCGATTGTTCTGTGCCTACAAAATAGATTTTCTGAAAAATAGCCAACAAGGGAGAGAAATAATCTGTGAGTTGAAAGTGACCTTCAAGGACTGTGCAGATTTGGTTCAGAGGGCAAGCTCTGTCGCACAGGAAGTCAACGTTCATATGAATTTACAGTTGTTTAGTTCCTCCAGAGAGACCCTGCGTGAAAAGGCTCCCCTTTGGGACTTCTGATAACGGTCCATACTCAATGAGTTCAACTCACTTGCTATCATGTCTTCCTTCTAAATATAGTTGCATGGGTCTGTCACCTTCCCTACCTGGCCAAAGCCTGTAGAGGTAAAAGAAGATTTTAATTTCCCTAAAATATCCAAGAGAGCTGCCAACATGTCCTCTTTAAAGGGCTGACACTATCATGTTCAAAGAATGAGTTTCCATTGCTTCCTTTCAGATCTAAACAATGTCACCAACAGAGAGGAGTCTTCTTTTGTGTGATCAAGTTCAACCTTTGGCCCTTTCTCTCTAGCGTCTCCTTAATGGAGATGGCCAGGACTGTCAATGTGCTTTGTGTCTTACACCTTCAGATACCTGAAAGCCAGGGTCAAAGTTTCCCTCCGATGTCACATAGTAAGTTTATGTAATTTTTTCTTTTAACTTTCCCATATGGAAGTGATTTTGCCGAACTTCAAACATTTTAAGCTCTCTGTCATCATTCCCTGGATTTTCCACATGTGGTGAGGTGTACACAAGAGTGTGGTATGAATCTGAGCTGTGCTCCTATTGAAAAGAGGGTGTTTCCCTTTGACCATGTGCAGCCCTGTTATCCAACACATCCTGACTCCTCTTCCAATGGCATGACCATCACTCCATGACCATCACTCCATTGACCATCACTCCATTGCCAGATCACATCTCTGAACCAAACAACATTTGCTTTTCTTGATGCTGTTATTTCTGGAGTTTCAGCATCTTCCTCCAAACCCTGCTAGGTCCCCTGAGGGGCTTTGCTTCCCTTTCCCTCATCTCACAGTAGCTTCCTTTTCCTAAATGAGCTTGGCCAATTTTGTTCTCTGTTCTTCACATCTGACTTACTGACCCTGTTGGATGCATCCACCCTTCCCCTCCCCTCTGATCACTGATAGATCTTCCAATCTGTATCCCTACCATGTAGGATGTGACTCTCTCTAAAATCAATTCTCTCCCACTTCCCAAAGCTAGTTCTCCCTTGGCTAGCCAGTGAATGTGCAAATAAAATTATCTAATATCCTAACTGCCTCTTCAACCCATTCCTGCTGGGCTATTTTCTGAACACATCCACACTAAGGAGAAATAGTCATTTCTTCATTATCTTTCAAATGTTCTGTCTTGTCTCCACACAATATTCTACCTACATAACAGACCCCAGCCAGTGTTAGTAGCTTTTCATAATATATTTTCATAATATCACAGCATTCTTCAGTGAAGAAAAGGACTTGTGCTTTGAAGGCAAGCAGACTTGGTTTCAACTTTCAGTCAAGTTACATTAACCCAAGACCTCGGTTTCCTTATCTCAATGAAAATAAGAAAAAACTATAGGCCAAGCGTGGGAGCAAATGCCTGTAATCTTAGCTACTCAGGAGGCAGAGGTAGGAGGATGGCAGTCTGAGTCCAGCTGAGCAAAAGCACAAAACTCTATCTGAAAAACAAACTAAAAGGAAAAGGACTGAGGGTGTGGCTCAAGTGCTAGAGTGCTTGCCTAGCAAAAAAATACTACTTCACAGGACAGTTCATAGGCAAAATGAGGAAATATATGTTCCCATGTAAAATACTTAGCTTAGAATTTGACAGATATGAAGAGGAATTTTCAAATTCTGTGGACATTCCTTTCTCTGATTTTCTTTAAAAATGATAACATGGACACAGGTACACACACACACATCTAAGAGCAACCTAACTCTTAGTACAAAATTAAGTCATCTCTAATAAAGCATCTCTACAAATGCTATTTCTTCCTCCTTCTCTTAAGCAGCCACCAGTGATAAAATCTCCCTTCTCCCCTAAACTCTACAGCCTACTCTCCCTTGAACTCCAGATTGATAGAGCCTCCCTCTCAGCTCCCACTGATAAGATGCTACCATGTGTTTTGGTCACTTCTTGACAAGACAAATGTAACTGCTGTCCAGATGGCCTACCCTCCCTCTGTGCTGCTCACGACTGGTAAATATTAGGAGCTGCTGCCAAGAATCCCTCCCTCTGGTCACTCTGAACCTAGTTCAAGTCCCTCATGTTCTTTTGTATTCATATTTCACCAGATCTAACATATCTACACTCAGAAGTCAAAATATGTTTGGTTACTCCTTCTAAGTTTTTACTTTTTTCAGGTGTTTCTAATCTTTCTGATTTCTCTTTTCTTTTTCATTCTTTACCCACTACTTGGGCTTTTCCCATTCATGCTATAAACTTACCTTTCCTCATGCAAAAGTATTCCTAATACTCCATTTACCACACTATGATATATCTGTTCAATGCATACTGTGGAGTCTTTAAAGAATAAAGTGGTTATTCTGAAACTGAGAAGTCTCCCAGATAAATTATTAATTAAAGAAAAAAGCATGGAATAATATGTGTATTTCATCATTTTAGTGTAAGATATATATATATATCTGTGTTATGTACACACATGGAAAGACATATTTGCATATTTTTCTGCAAGGGAGACATATTTACATATTTTTCTGCAAGGAAACACAAGACATTATTTTAAATGTTTACCTTTGAGGACAAGGATCTTTTTATATTATTTGAATTTTCTAGCTGTGTGCCTTAGTTATGCTTTTATAATGTCATAAAGAATTATCTGGGCAAAGGAACTATGAGCAATTACTGTTTCATTTTTGCACAATTCAACATTAATATTTAAGGGATGTTATATTTTTAAAAACTTTTAAATGGAAGTAGTCCCCACTGCAAAGGCTCAAGCTTGAATACAATTGCTAAAAGAAGCCAACACAGACCTACCACAGGCTCTATCTACCTTAAGAGTATCACTTGTTTTCAAATGTCACAAGGCCTCCATTGTGTTCAACTTTGAACTGGGAAAATAGAAATGCACTAGAAAAAAGTGCACTGAGAAAATAAAAATGAATCAAAGGCAGTGTCTGTCCTCAAGGAGTTTCTGCCTAACTGGTAAAGTAATTGCCATAGTCAAGGCAAATCAAGATGCTGGCAGAAACTTCTGTGGCCTGGCAAGGAAAGCTCTGGCCCTTATTTTAGTCAGGATGGTCTAGACTATGCTGCAGTAACAAGCTGGCTCTGAAACCTGAGTACCAACTCTATCAAAGGTTATTTTTGTGGTCCTATGAATACTTTTACAACAGGTCTAGACTGGACTCCATTTTTCCAGCCTTAACAATTTCAAGGTAATTTGCCATAGATAAAATGATTAACTAAGCAAGTTGGCCTTTCTTACTTTTCCTTTCTTCTTCAAAATAATTGCTTCTGCTTTCTCTTCACAGTTGACAATTAGCTCTTCTTTACAATGCTTCTCTTGATCCAAGAAAGCCAGCACTCTCATACTTGTACTATACATTTGAATGAAGAAGCCTCCTCCCCCACAATTGCACTTCTTCCTCATCTTCCTACTGTCATCCAATCCACACTCCCAGACCTGGTCTGGATCTCCCTCTCAGCTATTTGAGGGATGAGATGCAACATACAAATACAGAAACATGGCTCTTGATATTCAGCAGGAGAAATAAATGGATAAGTGTCCCATTGAAAAAGCACATGCCATGATTTGAAAACAAAAACAAAAATTATTTAATGAGGAGTGATCATCCAGTGAGGGGAATTCCTGTTCTCTGGAGCAGTCCCATGTTCCTCATTCTAACATCAAAGGCAAAGGTCTGCTAACATGAAGGTGCCATGTTGAGCTAAAATAAAGCTGCTGTGACATCACTGCACCAAGTGTTCTCTTTTGTAGCCTTCAGACCATTCTCTTCCCTTCTCTGTTTTGTTCTATGTGTAGAAGATTATTTGTGGACTGTAGCACTGGTCTCCCTTGCCCTGTGACTTCAGCCAATGGGAGTAACTAACAGATAATCCCAAGGCAGAAAAATGGACGGATCAGGGCATTTTCCCCTAGCTTTCTTCCTGCCTTGCTGTGGTGTGACAGTGGCTACTGTCCCCTATCTAAATCCATATTTCTGCTCAGTGGTCATTTTTCCCATGACTGTAGTGCCCCTGTGGGTCCCAGGAACGACCACCTCCCTTTGCTAATTCAAGCCAAAATGTGGTAGCAGCTTCCCCTGGGGTTTTCTTCTTTCTTTGGTTCCCTCAACTCTCTTCTCACCAAAGTTAATCATCCCCTTATTATACTCTCTTCAGTTACTCTTTAAGCACGTCATCTGTCTCCTGCCAGACTCCACCCAGCTTCAGCTATTCAGCCTTTCTCAAAATAGAGGACTATACCAGAAGCCCAGTGAAACCAGGTAAGCCCAAAGAAGTAAACTCTAAATGAATTCTGTTGGAACCCTGTGCACTGTTGGTGGAAATACAGAAGAGTGTACCCACTGTGGAAAATAGTATGGCATTTCTTTAAAAAATTAAATATAGAATTGCCAAGTGATTCAGTAATTCTATTTCTGGATATATACCCAGATATTTATATTTATTGCTGCGGTTCACAGCAGTAATATTCAAACTAGCTAAGATGTAGTAGCCACCTAGTGTTTATCAATGGATGAATGGACAAGCAAAATGGGGTGCATATGTATATCACCGAATATTATTCAGCCTTTAAAAGGAAGAAAATTCTGGGCCGTGTGACCCCTAACTGAGATGCTCTGCCCTGCTACTTCAGGGAGGTCTCGGGGACTTGGGGAGACACCACTATTTGATGACTTCTCTATAGTGCCTCCATTTCTACAGCCACCACTGCTGAACCTGACTTGGGAATGTCTCCCCCATCCTCTCATGCCACATTGCTGCCACCTCTCCCATGCCTCAGCCCTCTGCTGTTGCACAGATGAACCTTGAGGACCCTGTGCTAAGTGAAATAAGCCAATTGCAAAAAGGACAAATACTGAATGGTTCTACTTATATGAAGCACTTGGAATAGTCAAATTCATAGGAACAGGAAGTGGAATGGTGGCTTCCAGAGAGGGAGCAGAAAGAATGGAGTGTTGTCTCATGGGTATAGTTTCAGTGTGGGATGATGTCAAGGTTCTGGACATGGACAGCAGAGAAGGTTGCACAACACGAATGTACAAAATACCATTTTATAACACCATTATAAATGGTGGCTAGGATGGTAAATTTTATATTACATGTATTTTTAAATTTTTTATTTTATTCATATGTGCATACAATGTTTGGGTCATTTCTCCCCCCTCCCTCCCTGCCCCTGTCCCCTCCCTCCCCCCCATACCCCTCACTACCAGGCAGAAACTATTACATGTATTTTGCCACAATTTAAAATAATGAAAAAAAAACTACCTTTGCACTCTTTTAAGATTTTTTCTTTTTTACACTAGAGCAAGCAACAAGCATGCTTAATTCAAACAACTTGACTAGATCTGAACAGAGTAGGAAGTGAACTGATGAGGCAGGGCTGGGTCCAAATATGTCATCCAGGGAAGCTGAAAACCAACAGCAAGTTAAGCCTCTGGAAACCCGGGAACACATCTACCCAAACCTAAGGCTGTACTGGACTAAGCATAGACTTGAAGGGTAGAAACAAAGAACTGGTTACTATGTTCTCTGGTGGCCTGGTTTTGAAATGGAGCCTATGTCCTCCAAACAAGGCAGCATCTGAATCAAGATGCCCGTCTTAAATTAAGAAAGAAAAGAGAAGAAAAGAGAAGAGAAAAGAAAAAAGGAAAAGAAAAAGTTCCTGCAGCCCCCCCTGGTTAACCTTTCAGTGCTGAAATTATGGTATTGTCGGTTTTATTCTGAAGCCTAGGATGTTCTCACAAATGAAATCAGAACACTTAAGGCCTGATATATCTCATTACAGAGTAGGTGCAAAAGGTCCAGAGTGGAAGGAGCCACAAGCATGCACTTGGTCCTCCCTCCTGAGGGAAAGCAGGTCTAGAACAAAAGGCTCAGCTCCATCTCTCAGTAGAAACTTACATCCAGAAGAGAGTGTATAGACAAATAGTCATCTAGACCAGTGGTCCTCAAAGTGTGGTCACCAAACCAGCAGCATCGGCATAACCCGAGAACTTACTAGAAATGCAAATTCACATCTCCTGAGTCAGCAATTCAGGGGGAGGGGCCCCAGACACCTGTAGTTCAACCTACCTTCCAGGTGATTCTGATGCTCACGTATTACTGGTCTCAAAACACAAATGTCCAATTCCAGACAGTCTGATTTAGTAAGTCAGAGGCACAGCTGAGAAACAGCCTACAGGCCAGCAAGTTGTATGTAACAAATATAGCAAGGGAAGGCACCAGGCAGTAGGCAAGGTTGGCCATGAAGAATCAAGGAATAGGTAGGTCTTAGTCTGTGGAGACTAGGGAAGTTTATAAGGAAAGCATAACTAGTTTCCAGGATGGGTTTAGGAGACAGAAATCCTGCCCCAAAGAGGAGAGGGAAGGGGAGTAGTAGAAAGTTGAAGGGGAGAAAATGGAAACGATAAAGAGGGTCTAGACAAGTCAAAGGGACTTGGAAAAGTTACTGGGTGAGGCATTTAGCCCTGGGGGACAAGATAGACATCCAGCCGCCAAAACTGGGAACACAGTTCACAGTTCACAGTTTAGTCTTTAGGAGGACCCACTAATCAGCCCAGAAGCAGAAGAAAGAGCCAAATGCTCAGATGAAGAATTAATATTGTTCCAGGGAGAGCACTGCCCCTTGCAATGGGAAGGAGAAAGCCCATCCTACAGGCAGGATTTACCTAGGAGGGGAAGGAATGGGGATGGGGCACAAGCACATCATGAAAGAGAGACTTCCCCAGGGTTGAAGAAGTAGCAGTTCAGAGTTCACACTGGTTGTTTCATAAGGAATATGTTGCAGTTCGTTCTCAGTCTTAACTGAAACACAAATTTATTTATGTTCATTTAAAACATTCTACCAGGCAAACAACCAAAGTGGTTAATCGCACCCTTAATAAGACAGGTAAACTATCATGACTACACAGTTACCCCTACATATGCCCAAACCGAGATTCTATATAGCACTAACAAACATGAAATCTTCCAAGGGGAATGTAGATAATGTATGATGAGCTTTTTTATTCTGCTGTTTTTCCCTCTGTTCTGCTTCTTCTACATTCCAAGTCACAGTGGGGAATGCCAAGGTATAAACAGCCGGCCTAGCTTTGCAGGTAGACTCCCTCATGCACACAATCTTCCCTGTCTCTCCCAGTGGTTGTTCTCAGCTCCCACATCCCTCCAGATACAGAGTTCTGCAATAATCTTTGTTATATTCCAGGTCAGATATCGATATAATGCAGGAAGGTGTCCAATGTAATTGGACAGACCTCTATTTTCATAGATTCTTTTTACAACAGTTAAGTAATAGTAAAGATAATGTAGCAATAATTGGTGTTATATAACACACACACACACACACACACACACACACACACACACACATACTCCAACTAATTCTCATGTAAAGGAAGAGACTCCAAAAGTTATGATGTCCTAGCCCAAAGGTTCAGAGGCCAATGGGAAAAATATGAAATACTTTGCTTAGTTGAGTACAGATTGGAATCACACAAGGAGCCTTAGACACCCTTCCAATTAGATAGAAAGGGAAGTTATTTCCTTTTCCAATGAATACAACAACCCCAAACTTTTGAATTTCAGAAAAGCTCTGCAAAGGTTTCCAGGCTCTGTGCCCTACCAGGAAGCCTATTTTGGGTATTTCCCCTTTGCCACAAAAAAAAAAAAAAATTCCCTCTGAGCCACTTTCGCAAGATCAAAATCAGTGGCAAAGTTTTTCCATCAAACGAACAGCTCTCATTTCAAAGGAAAACAGAAGATGCTAGTCCACAAAGAGATTCATCACACGAGCAGATAGATAATGTTGTGTTTCTAGAACTGTGGAGTTAATTTTGACAAAATCTACTCCAAAAAAAATCATCCCAAACAGAGCACCCTGTGGGAGGGTTCCCGTCCAGGCAGCTGAACTCCCGGAAGACAACTCAAGACATCTAGATTGAAGAGACAACTGATAAGAGACCTCCTTGTCCCTGCCATGTCCTGTGTTGTCTGCCTGGAGAAGCAGGGAGGGAGTGACATCCATCAAGCCCAAATTGTTCCGAAGCGTCCATGACAGCGTGATCTTCACACAGCATCTGCTCCTTTCTGTCAGACAGCGTAGATGAACTATCAAGGACAATAACATCTAATTACTGCTTTTAATATCTGGGGCTGACTTGGAAGATTCTTCAATTAAAAGGGGGAAAGGACAATTCTAACACTCAGGCAGGACCTGGGTAAATTGGAAAATAATGGCCTTCAATTCTCCTCTTTCTGCCATCTCTCCCCCATCTTTTTGCTTGCCTCTACCCACTTTATTCCTGATCAAAATGGCCCCAGTATTACTCTATTCCAAGATAACTAAAATATACTCAGCACTTGTAATGGTTAAAGTGACAATTCAGAGCGGAGACTATGGAGCTAGTTGCCTGAGTTTAAATCCTGCCCTTCTACCCACTGCCCATGTGATCGTGGGCAATGTACTAAAGTCCTTTGTGCCTCAGTTGTCCCAAATTAAACTAGTGACAATGATAGTAATAGTATCCAGTACTATTGTTGTGAAGATTGAATGTGCTAACACTTTTAAACATATGTCTTGAGTACTATGTATATGCTTGCTAAATAAACAGCAACATGTATTAGCAATCAAGAAGCACTAAGCTAGCACCCATCTCATACCTTATGGGGGAACAGGGGTCAAGAAAGAAAGATACACCTGAATAGAAATGCTAATACTAGGTGGGCTTATGTCAGTCATGGAACTCTGAAATGGACACTTCATTTCCTCTAAAAATGGCAAATTTCCTTAATTACCGTCTGTGATAGTTAATCTCCACTGTCTACTTGATTGGTTTGAGAGTCACCCAGAAGATGAAAGCACACTTCTGGTGTGTCTGTGAGCATATTTCCGAATAGAGTGACGTGCGGGGACAATGGAGTATGCAGCACTGTCTAACTGCAGGTCCCGGATGGAAGAAAAGCAGAAGAAGGAATCCTGCCAGCACAGTCTCAATGTCCTCTCTCTCTGCTTCCTAGCTTCCATGAGCTGGAGTCCCACACACTCCTAGGCCCACAGTTATGCATTGAGCCAATCATAGACTGAAACCTATGAAACCATTAGCCAAAAGAAATCTTTCCTCCTTTTAAGTTGACTTTTTCAGGTATTTTGTTATAGCAGTGAAAAGCTAACTAACACACCATGAGTCATGAGTGACTTGGTCATGGGTATGCATGCAAATTCTGTTCCTCTACATTAGTCATTCACTGCTGCTTCTTTTCCAGTCTGACCTTGGCTTTATGCTTGCTGCAAAGCCAACTGAGAAGTCTGTCGGCGTCCACACCAGGTGTGGTCTAGAATTTGCAAGAGCAAAGAAAAGTGAAATACAGCAAAGCATGCATTCTCACTTCAAGTCTCCTTGCAAAATGTCCCTTACCACCTTATCTTCAATCTCTTCTTGCTCCCCAAAATAGTAGAGAAGCATTTGACTAAAAACTGAGCTTTGCATTCTGGTGAATGTGCAGCTGTTTCACTCTATGGTTTTAATCTGTAATTCCCTGATGATTAGTGATGTTGACTATCTTTCTGTGTACTTGTATCTTTCTATGTAGCATGTATGTGAAATGTCTGTTCAAACCTTTGTCCATTTTTGGACAGAGTTCTTTGTCTTCTTGTTTTTGAACTGTGAGAATTCTTTATATATTTTCATTCAAATCATTTTCCAGATAAATGTTTTGTAAATATTTTTCGCAGTTTTTAACTAGCTACTTCATATTTTTAAATAGTAAGCACACTCATTTTGAGCACATTTTTAGAGCTATAACTTACTATTTGTTGACTTTTATTTACATATATACATGAATAAATTTATTTTTTAAAACAAAAAGGAAAACTGAGCTTTAAGACAAAGCTAACTTCGGCCAGTCAAAACTTCATATGGAAACTAGGTTCTCTGCATGGGAACCTTCAACAGCCAGTAGTCTGAAGCCTGGCATGCATTCCAGGCCAGACTAGGCCTTGTGGAGAATTCGGGTGGAATGTAACACATGGCAATCACCAACCATTCTCCAAAGGGCTCAAGAAGACCGTATGGAATTGCCTTGAAGGGTTGGGAAGTTAAGAGGAGAAGGTTGCTATAATCAACATAATAAGAGTTAAATTATCTTAAATAGATGGGGAAACAGAGGCCATCCTAAAAGTTAGGGACAGAATCTGAAATATAACATCAATTATAGTATGTTTGTGGAATCACAAGACTAACCTACCTGTGGTGAGGGATGAAAGTTGGGAAGTAGCAAAAAGAAAAGATGGATAGAGGGGGTAGGCATCAGTTTACACAGAGCTTTTGAAAACTCATCTGGGAAATCTAGATTTGATTAAGTGCTAAATGAACAAGATATTCTTTTCCAATAGCCCTTTTGGAAACTGGAAAAATATATTCCCCAGCAGGGCCTCTGGGAAGAGCTGTTTCTCTAATAGCTCCCATTCTCTCGTTTCTGCTCTCCCTACCCTCATCACAGCAGGCATGTTACATTACCTAGACTGCTGTAAAACTGGCCTCTCGCCTGCACCCTGTGCTCACTCCAACCCATCCGTCACTGGCTGTCAGGTTCATCTCCCTAAAGCTCAGCTCTCATCAAAAGCCTTCAGTGACTCTGTACTGCCAATTAAATTGCATCTTAACTCTTCATTCATGAATTCAAGGCCATCCAAGCCCCCAGACATATTAAACAGGGCACTTTCCCATTCCCACCTGCTCAACCATGTGCAGTCCTCTTCCTGGAATAATCTTCCCAGCTGCAAAACAAAGCAAGAAAGAAAGCATCCAGAGACCACAGGGACAGGTACAGTGAGGCAGACAGAGGACCTCAGGAAGTACCGAAGGGGTATGCTTACAGGTGTGTGTGTGTGTGTGTGTGTGTGTGTGTGTGTGTGTGTGTGTGTGTGTGTGTGTGTGTGTGTGTGTGTTCGTTCAGAAGGAAGCACTGTAGCCTAGAGATTATAAGTAAGAACTCTGCAACCAAGCAGACTGGACCTACACACTGGATCCAGCACACCAGAGCTGTGAAACCTTAGATAAATTACTTAACCATTCTAGGCTTCAGTTTCTCCCTCTGAAAATGTAGGCTAATAACAGTATTTTCCTTAGGGGCTGTTATGAGGATTAAGTGAGGCAGTATGTATCAGCACATCACATAGTACTGGGCAAACAGAAATAGCAAAATACATGCTAGCATCATTCTAGAAGTACTCAGTGAGAACAGATTAGAACCAGGTAGGCAAATCTCTATTGCTAAATATCTTCATAGCTAGCATTCCTCCTCTCTTTCCCAAATGAAATCACTCCAAGTTCTTCTAGGATCTTCTTTTATTGCATCTACAAACTTTAGCTTTCTGTTAGAATGTTCCTTTTCTGGGGGGAGGGGTAGTACTGGATTTTGAACTCAGGGGCTCACACTTGCTTGGCAGCCTCTACCACTTGAGCCATGCCCCCCAGCCTTTCATGTTCTGCTTTAGTTATTTTGCAGATAGTGTCTTGCATGTTTTGCCCAGGGGCTGGCCTCAGACTGTGATCCTCAAACCTATGGGCTCCCATGTAGCTAGGATTACAGATGTATGCCACCACAATCAGCTTATTGGTTGAGACGGGGTCTTGATAACTTTTTGCCCGGGATAGCCTCAAAACACCATCCACTGGATCTCTATCTCCCAAGTATCTGGGATTACAGGCATGAGCCACTACACCGAGTTGAAAGCTGTTTTAGGGGAAGGAACTGGGATGTTGTTTTTTATGGTAGTCAGGTTTTGAACTCAAGGCTTTATGATTGCTAGGAAGGTTTTTTGTTTTGTTTTGTTTTGTTTTGTTTGCTGTGAACATCTTACATCCCTGACCCTATCTAGGCTCACACTTTCCATATATGTTTTTAGTACCTGCTAATGTGCACATTGAGGAAGAAAATAAGGCTCTGGGCTGGTGTTTGGAGGTGAAGTAAGGGCAGAGGTGTGGATGTGGAAGACATTCACAGAAAATTAGCTTTTTGAAACAGATAAGGTCTCTAAAGAGAAAAGACAGAAAGAGGAGCAAAAATCTGAGACCTGTAAAATGCCCACTAGGAATCAAGACAGCTGCAAGGGAAGCAGGTTTCCCCTTTGTCGGTCCGGTTCCTCTTGGAGTCTTCCACTGGTCCACATGAACCTGAATCATGGCCAAGGTGCTCTTCTTGACCCTCCTCTCCTCACTCACTACACACTTTTCTAGTTTCTTCTATCATGTCCACACAGAGAACACCCACATGTCTCCCTCTGATAATTCGCCCATATTTACAACTTCACCCTGATGTTCCTGCCGAGAAATACCACTGGAAGATGGGATATATCTTCCAGTGTCGTTTCTTGAAACATATTGAAAGAGAGTAGAGGTGCTCAACAGTGTTGATGCAAAATTGTCTTTTGAGGCAACCTACAGAGCTAAACTTCTTTATGTACTCCCTCTGTCTTCCACTGCAGTGACCATCCTGTATTTGTAACTCCAAAATCAGCCTTTGGATAGTGGGTTGAATTGAGCATTGAGTGTCTTTTCTTTCTCTGGACACGAATTCTATGCAACCCTAAAAGAAGAAGACAGTCAGGAGGGACCCACTGACTGTGTCTCATTGGCAAGAGAACAAACAAAATAGGACAATCCACCAATAAGCCCTGCTCTCAGATCTCTGAAAGCACAATGTTTTGTAATATCTATTTCTTTAGTTGAGGTTACATATATGTATTTGTAGTAGAGTGTACTGCTCTTAAGACTACAGACTGATCATTTTTTAAATATGAAAATACCGGTGCAACTACCATGAAAATCAAGATGTAGAATAATGATAGGCCCCACAGAAAGTTCCCATATGCGTTTTCTCAGTGAGCACAGCTCTACCCCCTGCCGGGTAAGCAGCCTTCTGGCTTCTATCAGCATTGATTACTTTTGCCTATTCATAATCATCTAAATTGAACAATCCAGTATGAACTCATGTGTTTCTAGGGGGGGGTTTTGCACAAAATAATTTCAGATTCATCTGTATTGATGTGCCAGGAGTTTGTTCTTTTTATTTCTGTGTTGTATGAGGAATATGACTTATTCATCCATTCTCCCCTTGATGGACATTTGAGTTATTTCTAGTCTCAGTGGCAAAGCCACTTATACATATTGGTATGCACTCATTTCTTTTGTGAATATATATAGGAGTGGGATTGCTAGGTCATAGGGTAGGCATACATTGGGTGTGATTAGATATTGCCAAATGTGTTCCAAAACAGTCATACTGCTTTACATTCCCACCCATAATGTCTAAGAATTCTGGTCATTCCACATTCCCATCATGGCCCGGTCTTAATCCAACCAATTCCATTTACACTAAAAGATGTTATAGCTTTCTTGACCTAAGAACTTCAGAATCCATTTTTCTTTCAAACATCACCTATTCTAGAAGGAGGACCTTATTATATAAGGGATTTAGTTTACCCACTAAACAGAAGGAAAAGTACACATTTTTCACTGCTTCATTCTGCAAAGGATTGAGAAAATTTACTAACAGGCATGCAGTGACATAGAAAAATAAAGAAAGTGTGAACTGGGAGAATCAGAACCTCACAAAACTTTTGACTTAGGAAAGTATCTTAATTTGATGCACAGCACTTGGGCCACCCACTTACCTTCCTTCACTAAACAGCACCATTTGGTGAACAGAAACCAATTGTCTCTGAAAACGACATCACTCATACATGACCAAATGCCCAGCCAATGGGCAATTCTCAAACTACCCTGTCAGATACTCTCACATGGACTTTGGCACAAATGGGCTTTTTGTTGTCATTAGGAGTTTTCCACCCCCTGGCTGTTCAGAAGTTTCTGATAAAATTTTTCTGATTTTTTTTTTAATGAAAGATGATATTTGCTTACCCATCATAGAAGATATTTCCTCGGCAGGAAAGCTGTCGAACATGTTGCATTCACAACATGACACAAAGTCTAAAAATCACAGAGAGACTAATTACTGGAGGAAAATTACACCAAAAGACCTATTTCCTCATGATGAAAATGACAGCCTGGTGCCCCGTTACCTGGCCTGATTGGGCAAATAGCCTGTTCAACATTGTTCTGTGCTTAGCACTACAAGCTACAGTAGAGGAAAGAGCCACTTCGGTGCTGTAAGCGGCTCAGTGAGAAAGCAAGGTGAGCTGTCAGTTAACAGAGGTCTAATTATAAAGTCTCATTTCCAGTATTTATGAATGTGACAGACAAGAGCCAGGGCTTACCTGCTTCTATACAAGAGGCCACTTGGGCAAGTCCTTCTCTTTTGATGCCAACATCTGAATTATCATCTTGAAGCCCTGACATTTAGTGCTGACAGCCAGGGCTGCCCCAGCCAAACTGGAAAGTAAAGACCACTGCTCTTTGCTACTCTTTTTTTTTTTTTTTTTTGCCACTGCTCATCACCTACATAGTACTGGAAGTATCTTTTTTTTCCTCTCTATCGACAACCTACTTAAAGTGATAAAAGTAGTCTTGGCCTCCTTAATAAGAATTTAAATCACTTCTTTTTCCAGCCACAAAAGACCACATGTATTATTGAATTTATGAGAAATGTCAAGATAGGCAAATGGACAGAGATGAAAGTAGATTAGTGTTTGCTTCAGGCTATAAGGGTTGAAGGGAAATAGAGGGTGACTGCTAATGAGAATGGGGTTCCTATTCAGCTGATGATATGTCCTCAAACACCGTGGTGATGATGTCACTGTGAGTGGGGAAAGTGTACAATATGATAATTAAATAGCAATAAATCTGCTTTTTAAAATTACTTCTCTTTATCTGAGGTCATTTTTCTAACATAGAACATTTCAAGCATCCAAGAAGAGGTAAAGAAGTTTGGGGGTGGGAATGGCAAAGGAGGACACAAGAGTCCTTTTATTTCCCCTGAACTCATACTTATAAGGCCACTCTTGCTAATTATAGTAAAGGCAGGTCCTCCTTGATGTTCATCGATGTTGCAAGTTTTTTAACCTGTGACCATTTTTGATAAACATAAATATCTAAGGACTTCTTTGAGGCAGTCTGAGATTTCAAAATAAATCAAATATCATGGTTACAGGTGAACTGAAGCAATTATAGTGCAACCTCTCACAGACAATACTATACTCTTCACTCATTCAGAAGCACGGCATTTTGTTTCTAAAACTGCCTGTGATTTTCTCTTCAGATCATATAGGGTCAAAGCTGGAAGGGACTCCAAGTGGCTCCCTTTATCTTTCAAGAGACAGACAGTCCAGACTTATGATGGCTCAACTAAAATTTTTCAACATTATGATGGTGGGAAGGTAATGTGTAGTCAGTGGAAATCATATTTCACATTTTGAATTTTGCTCTTTTCTAAAACCAGCCCTATATGGTCTGATGCTGGGTAGTGGCTGCTCCCTATAAGCTATGTGATCATGAGGGAAACAACCAGGACTCCACAGTGTGCCATGTTGCTAAGATATGAGGTAGGTTAGATGTACTGAATGCATTTTTGACTGTTGATATCTTCAACTCATGCCGGGTTTATCAGGAGGTAGTTCCATCCTAAGTGAAGGTGAATCTGTACTGTTCTGCCAAACATCACATGGGCCTGGGCTTCTGAGATGAGAGGTAAGGTTAGGAAGGACAGAGGGAAGAGTGGACATTCACAGCTGTAAAGGAAGACTAGAGCTTCTAGATATTGACCTGTTGGTGGGAGAGAAAGCTTGAGAAGAAAGGGGTTGATGGCAGAGGTGGAAGCTTCAAGCTTGGATGCAACCGTTCCCTGAGCTATTACTCACTCAAGCACACCTTCCCCTCTGGGAAAACATCAAATTTTACTTTATTAAGGAAATGGAAGATATTAAGAAATTGTTATTCCTTTCTAAAGGCATGATAATGCTCCTATGATAGGCAGCGCAGCACTCTCACAAAAGGGTGGACCCAAAGACTGGAATTCGTGAAGGCATGGCCTATGGAGTTCACAGGTCAGAGAACTCTAGAAGAAAGAGTTGCACAGAGTGAGAGCACCCTCCAGAAGCCTATAAGCGAGCCCTCTTGGCCGTGCATGAACAAGAGGAAACTAAACAGCGGGAGAAAGAAACATGGGAAAGCAGTAGGTTGAACAATTTCTGACGTTCACAAAGAGCTAGTAGTCATTAATCATTCCATTGACCAGAATAGAAGGACATACACTGCAAGGGACATATGGTAGAGTCTTCAGAAGGGTGTTGACTTGGTGAGGGAACTAAATTTACCCTAGACAAAAGATCCATCTTAAAAATAATACTTGGAAGAATCAGATGGATTCCAAGTAACTTAATGCATGCTAGAACAAAATTCAACACATCTAAAGAAATACAACAAAACCCAGAATCCAGCAATGTAAAATTCACAATGTCCATAATCCATTAAAAAATGTTCAGGGCTGCAAAAAAACAGGAAAATATGATCCCTCTTGAGGAGAAAAATCAACCGATACAAACAGCAAAAAATGAAAAACGATATAATTAAGAGACAAACAAGTTTTAAAAGGTATCATAAATGCTGAAGAAGGTAGAAGAAAATGTTAACATGAGGAGAGAAAAGACATAAAATATCAAATAAATCACTAGAAATGAAATCTATAATATCTGAGAATTTCTAAAATATACTAGATTGGGCAAGTTCTGAAGAAATAGTCATTAACCAAAAACATAGAAAGAGAAGCTATCCAAGGTAAGACACCTAAAAAACTAGATAGCATTTGTTGCCCTCAACACAAAGAAACTAAAGCAGATACCTTAAAAGCAACTGAGGCCAACAGGAGAAGGGGACCAGGAACTAGAGAAAAGGTTAGATCAAGAAGAATTAACCTAGAAGGTAACACACATGCACAGGAAATCACTGTGAGTCAATGCCCTGTATAGCTATCCTTATCTCAACTAGCAGAAACCCTTGTTCCTTCCTATTATTGCTTATACTCTCTCTTCAACAAAATTAGAGATAAGGGCAAAATAGTTTCTGCCGGGTATCGAGGGGGTGGGGGGGAGAAGTAGGGGGCGGGGGTAAGGGAGGGGGTGGGGGAAAGGGGGAGAAATGACCCAAACATTGTATACACATATGAATAAAAAAAAAAAAGAAAGAAAGAAAGAGAAGCTATCCAAAATAAAGAACAGAGAGAAAAGAGGACTAAAAATAATTGAACACAGTGTCAATGACCCATGGGGAAAAAATTCAAGGAGTCCAGCATACTGGAGTTCCAGAAAAGACAGAGAATAATATAAAAATATTTCCTCATTTGATGGAAACTATAAACTCACAGATCTGAGAAGCTCAACAAGCCCCAAGCAATATAAATATGAAGAAGGCACATGGAGCTTAGCAACAGAAATTACAGAGAATGTGGGGGGCAGGTAGCTCACACTTATAATCCTAGCTACTTGGGAGGCCAAGATCAGAAGAACCACCATTCATATTTGCATAGAGACCGCTCACATCCTCCCATACACTTTAAACCATATCTTGATGATTTATAATCCCTAATACTATGTAAATAATTGTCATATTGTGTTTTTAGGGAAATATGCCCGTGCATGTTCAATAAGGGTGCAATTTTTTTTCCAAATATTTTTTGGTCTGAAGTTGGTTGAATCTGAGCATGGGAAACTGTGACTATGGGATCCCACTGTATAAACTTGTTTCTAATTTCCTTTGCTCTATTCCCCACTTATAATAATTGTTCATGAAATTAACCTCCTATTTATTTAAATATGCAGTAACTACATTTAATTTCGACCAGTCCATGAGAGTCTCAGGAACAATATACCATACAAAAACGGCTAGTAATATTTTAAAATAATTTTAATTTCTATGTTTTAAAAAGATGGAGATTATAGCCTACTTAAAAAGTTGGTGATAAGGTGATTGGAAGTAGTTTCTTCAATTTTTTTTCTTAGAAATAGTTTCTTACATGTAACCCTTACCTATTTCTAAGTCAGTTCCTTTTTGAGAGCATAAAATCAGTTCTTTATTTTTAAGTCTTTTTCTCCTTATACTTTATTATTTTCACACATGAGTTCTTAAATAAAATGCTCTAGTATTTTAATAGCTTTTTGGATTATTAAATGTTTGCATAGTACACTTGTTTTTTAGAATGAAATCTTCAACCAAGCTTAGAGTTTTGTCTGCTCTCTCTGGTGTTAGTGTTTACTAATAAATCCCTAGAGCCTACACAACGACCTAGCAAAGAGTAAGAAGCCCCTAAATGCTGGTGGAATGAATGAATAAATGAATGAGTGCATGAATGGATTGTGTTCAGCCTGTGACAGCATCCTTCTTTGGACCCCTATTGGACACCCAGTCTTTGGAATTATACTTGGAAGGAATGTCTGGCCATCTGTTCTCCCTCATTCTGTCCACCTGATCTTTCTGTTTGCAACATGTTAATTTATTTTATGATATTATCCACCTTTGAATAATCATTTACAAATAGACCCCAAAGGTTTTAAGAGGCGAAGATAATGCAGTCTTTCACAGTTTGCAAAAAAACTCTATGTACTCACTGGACACTTGTATTCCCCATGGCTTTCAAAACAATAATGTCTCACTGCCACCACTGACTCAGAATTCAAATGTTGTTCTAGGTTTCTGGTACTTTTCATTTGTTTTTTGGAGGGCTTAATTTTGAGAGTAACCCAAAGCCAGGTGATATTCCAAGCAGAAGTTTCCCGAGGCAAATCCTACCAAAACTCTAAAACATACAGGTTGGGGTATCCAGAGACTAAAATTCAATCGCTTGTTTATAAACACTGGCTGGCCAGCTTATCTGCCAGGACCAGAGAAGTTCCACAGTCAGGAAAATCTCTCTGAGTCACAATAATTCCCTAATAACCTCAAAATGGATTAATCTCAATCCCAAATTTTCTGATACAGGTCCTTGCTAGACACTGAGCCCCAGTGAGACAGGTCAGAGACACACACAGGAATCAGCTACAGATTTTTTCATATGCTTCATAAGAAGCCAGAGACCCTAATTACAAAAGGAATGGTGAATAGCCTAAGAATTTAAAGATATAAATGAGTAGGAGTGAATGAGTATATTTTTAAATGTTTGTAATGCAGTATATATCAATGTTTTTTGGAACAAATTTGAAAACTGCCAACAAGAGATTTCTATTATTTGGTAGTAATGATGCTAATTTACTAAATATCAATTCAAATCCTCATTTGTTGTGCAATTATGCAGTCCAAAAAGTTAAGTTCTTTCTCCAATGTTGTTTGGTCTGGAGGAGTTTTTAAGACTTCTAGTCAAAGATCACTTTTTGCTTTGGTTGCTTAAAACCATCTACTCTTGTTGGAAAATATTTCCAGGCTATCACTAAAATATACTTATTAAGTATTTAAGGCACTTATGTTTTTAAACAGTATACTTTCTTCCTTTTAAATGCATTGCTTAGGGCTGGGGGTACAGCTCAGTGATGGAGTGCTTGTCTAGCATGTGCACAAGAATTCAATACCCAGAATTGCATAAGAAATAAAAAATTTTTTAAATGCATTGCTTAAAGGAAATGTGAACATGGGTTATGTCAGAGTTATAAAAATATTGACCACAGGGCCAAATGGCATTTTATGGGGAAAGGGCTCTCTTTATCACCAAGTTCTAAATACTTCATATTATTTTTCTGTCTCAATTAGATAATATCATATTGCTTACCAGTTCCAACTGGGTATTGCCATGTTTTTCTAATCTTCTCTTGGAAGATAAGAAACTGGATGAATTGCTTGTATTTTGTGTATTTCATATTACACGTGTTTATATTTTATGCAAACTAAATGGATTTCAGCTAAATGAATATAAGATAAAAGTCATAGGAGATTATGAAAACTGATGAATACTGTTTTATTCTAGATTTTACCTGCCGAAGTTGCTTAAGAAATATGCTTTTTTAATGATAAAATTCCCACCAAGAAGTGAATATATGAAAATCTAAATCCACTTTCCAGACTTGCTTCCCCTGTAATATCTGTAATAGAACAATCCTGAATTAGCTGCTACTTTCCATAATTCTTGTCAGCAAAATCTATCAGGAGTTCTAACTCTGATTATACACGCTGGTAATGTAATTAAATGTGTTTTAAGCCTATCTCTGATGTCACAGTTTCAAATATAGCCACATAAATTTTAGCTATGTGTATTTCATACATAATTTATATATACAAATGTGTTTGCATGTGTACCTGGATTAAGTATAATAAATGTAAATTATATAATTTATATCTATATATGTTTAACTGTGTTTAGTTTCAATCAGACAATGGTTTGATATATATTTTTAATGAGGGAAAATCCTACTGCAATATTAAGATTTTGTGTTTTCAGACTTCATTTCTTAGAATTTTTTTAATTAAAAAGACAAATACATTTCAATGTTCTTTTTAGTAAATGTTATGCTTCCTGTTCCAAAACAACCTTAAGTTTATAAATAAGAGTTAATGAATCCAAGAACCATGTTATTCCACGAGCTTGTGAACAAACAGTTTAAAGTCTAACTAGAATTCTTTCCAAGTTGGATTTTCACATGATACAGTTTATAAACAAGTTTTGGGGTAGAAAGACTGGTTTTGTCTTGTTTCATTTTTCTATATTTTTAACAAGCAAAATTAAACGCTTGCCTTTGAAATGACTTAATGATGAACTGGAATTTTAACCTATCATACACACGAGCTTGTGCTGAAATTGGGGATTGCTCATGCCATCAAACCTTTACCCTGCATTTCTCTTTCTCTGAGTGCATTCTAGACAGGCACCCAAATGGCTCTGAAGCAGTGTGCAATGTCACGTGGTGCTGCTTTCATTGAAGAACAAGAGAGCCTGTGTGGCATCCGTTCCTGAGACCTCCACCAGAAATAGATTCTGAGAGAAGTAACACTAACCTTGGACTCTACCATGCTGTAAATTGTCTCTTTTGTGATTGCGACAGACACTCCCCCGGATTCTCTCTTCCATACTACTCCCATGATCATTTTATCATTTCTCTGTCTTTGCTGCCAAACAGAGCGGAGTTCCCGGAGTTTTGACACCTTGTAAAGACATTCCAGTGGATTCTAGCACACCCAAACAGATGGTGTGAAAGGAATACAGGGGAAGAAAATGTAGACCCCTGCCAGATCCTCATGTATTGTAGGTAATATGGTGTTCCAGGAGAAGAAAAAAATATATAAAAAGGAACTGGTATCATTGTTACTGCCTGCTTTCTGAGCCAAGCCACCATGCTTCTGCCAACGTCTTTAAGATGCCATACAGAAATTCCTAACATTATGTAAGGTAAAAGAACTGGACCTATGAGGACACACAAAACAATGATCCTCATTATTGTTCTACTATGTTACACAGACACTTACATAAAGCATATTTTTTCCTACCGGCAAAAAAAAATGGCTTCCAGCTCAAATGAACATCTCTCCTTCTTTTCTTTGTCCAGTGTTGGAAATCTCTGCTGAGCTTCCTCCCTGTGGCTAGCATGGACTTTTGCCACAGATGAAGGCCACAGATGTGGGAACAAAGTGTAGGAAATAAACATTAAAGAGAAATTAAATGCTTTGCCCTCGCAGATGTTTAGAGATGTAGAAGTACAAATAAGCATGTGGAGAGATGCTCACCATCATTAGGGAAATGAAAATTCAATCTAGAGTGAACCACAGCCACCCACCTCTTGAAATATTTAGAATAAAAGGTAGTGACAGCACCAAATGCTGGCAAGGATGTGGAAGGCTGGATCTCTTTACATGGTAGTGGGACTGCAAAGTGAGAATAGTTTAGAACTTTGGAAAACAGTTTGGCAGTTTCTTTAAAAACTAAACATGTTACTAGCATACAACCCAGTAATGGTACTCCTAGGCATTTATCCCAAAGAAATGAAAACATGTCACACACACACACAAAAAAAAAAAAAAACTTGTGTGTGAGTGTCTATGGAAGCTTTATTAATAACCAAAGCCTGGAAACAACTGGATATCCAGTCAATGGATGGTGCAAGCTATTGTTAAACAAAGTGTGATATATCCACACCAAAGAAGGGAGGAGGGTTTGCTATAAAAAAGGAAATAGGAAGGGTTCCTTGTGGTGATGGAAATGTTTTGTATCAATGTCAATATCCTGGCTGTGATACCACACCTGATCAGATAGGACCATGGTCTTATTGGCAGGAGGAGAATTCTTACCAGAAACCAACTCTGCCTGACTTTGACTTAGGACTTTGAATTCCAGATCAGTGAGGACACAGATTTCTGTGTTTAAGCCACCCTGTGTATGGTATTTTGTTATGGTAGCCCAAGCAAAGACAGACACAAAGGGAAATAAGGATGTTCTGAAAAGATAAATTTGAAGACTGCAGTAAACCAAATAGGTTTATTTTAAGTATTCACATCACAATAGATTATGGAGTGTGTGTGGTATCATGTACACTACTGAGACTTAATGAAGGAGCCTCTAGTGTCTACGTGTATTTATCAACCTATTCAAAATCTCTTGATCAAAAGACAGGAAATTATGGGATTTCTAACAAGGATATATAAGAGATGGATGACACAGACAACATTAAAGCTGCAATATGTGATGTGATGTGGATATATAAATATAAAATTACTTGAGTGCTATTCCCTGCTCATAAATGTGGCCTTTCTAGGGACCTGTCATACTCTCTCTTTCAATGTCCTCTGGGTCAAAGGACATGAATTATTAAGTAGTTTACCAAAATTAAGCTATAGAATACAAATTAAAACTAGTAACCCACAGTAAATCCATACCTTCACCTCATCACCTCTTCCGCTTGTCAAATACACTCACATTTTATTTTCAAGAGACTGACAGTCTAATAAACCACATTCTAACAAGCCACAAATAATCCTTTGGTTATTTGAAATGCTCACCTGAATACTTACTTCCATAGCCAATTTATCTCCCTGGCTTTTTCCCCACCCTTGCCTTTCCTCTTCTGCTCCTTTCCTTCTGAGTTGTTCTCTTCCTAGCTTTTCACTCATCCCAAAGTCCTCTGTGGACCTGTTTTCATTCCTCTCCTTCCACACACAGGCCCTGCTGCCTCTTCAGCCCAATTTCCCCTGCTTCACCAGAGTCTCTTTCTTACATTTTCATCTCCTTATCCCACTGTTTATAATGGTATGTATAATGCTAAACTCAGATACACATAGGCTTAGCTGGACAGATTACTTGCTTCTTAAATACACACTTTCAACTCTACAAAAGTTCATAAATAGAACTCTGGGTTGTTTTGCTCTATTTTGTTTTTCCCTTTCAAATTACACATGACATTCCCCTCAACTCTCCTGAGTACTTTTTCACTCTGGAAATTTGGTCCACAAAGAGTTAATGAGGTCACATATCTTTCCAACTGCCTATCCCACACCTGACTCCCTTCTCCTTTCTATACATCCCCCTTCCTCTTTCTGCTTTGAGCGGACCACTCTTATGTAAAACCTGGTTTTGTGTTCCTTACAAAAGTATTATACCACATATTTTGGTTAGAAACACACACACTAACACACATACCCTAGCAACAGCAGCATAGCCTGGGGGAAGAGCCAAGGAGATGAACGGGCCTAAGTCTTGCCCATTTAAACAGAGTGACTACTTAGGACTCTTGATCTTGTTATCCTTACACATAACCTTCCCTCTGAAGAACAAGTCCTGAGGCTGATAAAAAAGTTTGAGAGACAGAAGTCCAATTCCTCATTTTCCAAGTGATAACACTGATTTGGGGTGGGTTTAAGCATTTTCGTCAAAGTCTGGCATCAGAACAAAATAAGAACTGTGATTTCTCTTTCCTGACAGTTAATTCCAAAGTTTTCCAATCCCCACACTGCTCACCACTGGTCCAAGACCTGCCCTACTATCTCCTCAAACCCCAAACATGAAATGGGAAACAGGGCTATGAAGTCAGGACCTTAGGGAATTCCAGGGGAAAGCTGTCTGGAGTGGGTACTGTGGTGGGGCTGAGGATGGGAGAATGAAGAATTCTAGAACCCAGTGAAGAGGGCATGCCCAAGCTGATACTGTTGGGCCATGAATTGGCTCTTTCTACAGCTTTGTTTTTCTACCAACTAATGAATATAAGATTGGGCAACAAACTCCATTCTTTTTTTTTTCTTGTAAAATTAAAAAATCCACTGTGCCTGATCACTGAATTCCTGACAGCTAGAAAGTATATTTCAAAGTCATACACCATATTCCAAGCCTTCCAAGAATGCCTAAAGGAGAGGAAAAGCTAGACAACCCCCAAATAAAGATATGTGTATAGATCTCTATTCTTGCAATGTTAATGGACCTTGACAAAGACCACTGTGATTTTAATACATTGTATTGTTTTCTTCCTACTGTATTTTAGAATGGAGCATCTCAAAACAATTAGATTAATTAAATATCCACAGGGATGCAGAAAATGTTTTCTTCTCACACTTGGGGACTTGACCAACTCAGCTCCTTAGGTTTATCAGAACTTTCTAATCACAGATTCTCACCTCCCCAAATCCCCCCCCCCGCATCGGAACCTTGATGACTATTTCAATCTGTCATTAAGAACATTTCAGTACCTGGATAAGACTTCTTCAGACTTCAATTTGCCAAATGTAGCTGTTCCGTTTTTCGGGGGGAAGCCGTCCTTCGCTGTGAGTGGCACACCTTCAAGCTCCCTGGCTCATTGTTTGAGAATGCAAAGTGGATCGTGGTCTTGGGGAGTAAAATACAGGTTAGAAAGGTTAGAAAAAGTCACTGAGCAATTTTTATTGTCTATGTTTCATCAAGATACTGAAAGTTGAAAATTTCACCCCGTGCTAATAACACAGTATTAGTTACACTTGACTGCTTTGTTGGAGCCAAACCAACCTCACTTCTGTTCTCTCAAGCCTAAATTCCAAGAGCGGCCAGCTTTTTAAGAAAACAAAAGCTGCCATAATCTCTCATATAGGCTGGTGTCAAACCACAGGAGTCCTAGTGAAGACCACATATTATCCATGAGCTGGAAACATGAACGAATTCTGCAGCCTGACAGGCCCTAGGAAAGCAACTCTCAAAAGAGGCTCGTTTTTCTCCAGGATGTCAGCTACAGAAATAAACCAGCAATGAGGAAGGGGCTGGGGGAGGGAAATGAAGAGAGCACGTCTCCCTTGGCTTCAAGGCCAAGTCAACTTATGACTGTAGAGTTGTTAGTCTCTGCACTAACAGACTTACTCTTTATTCCTGCCATGGGTTTGAGGTGGCAGAGTTAGATGGGACAGTTTTGTTTTTTACTTTTGTAGAATTGCAAGGTTGTTCGTATTTTATGCCAGACAACAGGATATACATCCTGTGTATATCCTCTATCCTGCTTGCTCCCTTATAACTCTGTGACCTTGGGCAAGCTATTCTCACTTCCTGTGCCTCAGTTTCTCCAATAGTAAAATGGTGATAATAGCAATAGTTGTACTGCATAAAGATTAAATGCATTCATGATTTAAACCATTTGGAACAATTCCTAGCATATATACAATGCTATAAAACACCCTTTAGTATTCATACTCCAACTTGCCATAGTTTAACTATTTCTCTTTTGTTTTAAAAAACAGTAGAAGATTTCACAGTCTCCCTCAGCTTCCCTAATTTTAGTATTTAATGATCCTTATTGGGGGAATTGAATCTTAAAATGTATATAAACCTGTTTTCCCTTAGAAAGTTCTAGCAACAGCATTGTATGATTAACTACTGTTCATTCAGGAATTCAGATTGCAGATGGGAGCCACAGCAAATAGAGGCCAACCTTTCAATATCTTTGCTGCTTAGCTACCTGGAAACTTTGAAACCAAGTCATTCGGTTGTACTGAAAAAGCAAAACCCAGGAATGACCAAAGAGTTCAACGTATTAAATAGCTAAAGAATATTAGCAATCATTCTGACATGGTGGTAACTTGCCTGTAATCCCAGTAGTTGGGAAGCTGAGGTGGAGGATCACAACTTCAAGGCCCACATGACATTCTGTCTCAAAAAATAAAAAAGGAAGGAAAGAAGACTAGTAGCAACATCTAACCCAATCCCTTAGTTTACAGATGAGAAAACTGAGGGACCCGGAGGGGAAAAGGAGTAAATAGCACTGTTGGCTTTAATATAGTGGAAATAGTAATGTACTTAATAACTAGTAGTTTCCCCAGAAAATTAGTTTGCTGACTTCTAAATATGTTAACTTAAGAGGCTATGATTTACTTCAGTATTGCTATTACCTGGACTGTGCTTTTGGACCATTTGTTTTTCATGGTTTGCCTATGTGTCACACAAGAAAATAACCATCAGTGCTTTGTTCACAATAGCACTGTCCAACTCAGCCATTCATCTGTTTACCATTTTCATCATTTCCAGAAACCAGATTCACTCTTATGTGACCAAAAATATAATTTGAAACTTTTATAAAATGTAACAATTAAGAACATTATTTTATTCAGACTAGTGCTATAAAAAGTATTCATTAGTAAGGAATATCTCAAAGAAAAGAAAAAGTACCTCAGAGAAAAGAGTTTTATAAAGGTATTGTCTTTTTCAAGCTTTATTGTTTATCAATTCTGATGAAATAGACCTTACCTTGTAGAAATCTGCTGGTCATGAGCAAAATCCCTGTGCAAAAGTGTGTGGTGGGAGTTCAATGGATTTCTCTCTCCCAGTGTGGAAGAAACTAGATTTGTATCTACTTGAATAACTTCATTTCATATTCCTAATGGCTGACAAATCTATCTGGTTTCTGGATTCTCCTTGGAACTAGCTATATCACTTTTCTGATTCTTCCATTCATTAATGAGTTAAATAAAGTCTTTGACATGTGCTCACATTATATTTTTTGAGTGATAGTTTTATCCTTTAAAAAATATTCTTCACTGTGCAAATAAACAGGTTAGCTCAAACTTATCATAGAAGGAAAATTTTTCTAATTTAATTATGTTCAAAAATAGTTTACTTTCAAGTTTATATACTAAGAGGTATTATCCAATACAGATCAATACTTACACAAGTGATTTATAACAAACATATCATTTTTCTAAATAAATTGATGTAGCTACAGCATTTAAACATAACAATGTATTTTAGGCATCCTGAGAATCTTCCTCTGATCTTATTTATACTCCTTTTAATAAAAAAAAACAGTGCTATGTAATGAAATGCTTCAGCTCAATTATCTCAAATTACAAATTAGTGAAATCTTACCTTAATGGAATTTTATATATGTAAACTGATAGAACACTGATTCTTAGAACACTTGTATTCTGATGGGTAATCAGTTAGACTGGGTGAATATATCTATTAACAGAGGCTCACGATCTTTCAAAGGCTATGTGGTCTGAAAGTTTTCCTTACAATTGGTCAAAATCTTCTTCCTTGAAATATCTACCTACTGGTATATTAAGACCCATTACAGTCTTAATATAAATAGACACCCGACACATAAGTTCTGTTTTTAATCCTCTTTCTTCTCTATGGTAAACTACCTGCCACTGTGGATTCTCTGGGGGACAAAATAGGTCACAAATAATTATCATAAGCTAGGTCTCCTATATCAGTTCAAATAAAGTCAAGAGTTAACAATTATAAACACAGACACTTTCATTGTCACCATAAATATCCAAACCAACCTCTCATAAACAGAGTCTAAGTCACATAGAGGCTACTGGGCTGTTCCTAGGTTTTTATAGATATTTTTATGGCTCTTTCTTTAAATCCTGAACCTTTAATTGAAAAATAAAAAGCATTCTACAGCAAAACACTTGAATCTTTCAAAACCAAGACAATAAAATGACAATAAGTTACTTCCTTATTCCGCTCTACTCTCCTATAATTTCAACAATGTCCTAGATCCACTTTTGCTATAGGTATTGAAACTATTCTGTAGCTTGTCTTAGAAGTTGCCAACCTGATGTTTCACATCAGCCTATATGCACCCAAATGATCCAGAGGATTCTTTTCCTGTAGCCCTTCACCTAAGATTAAAGCACTTTAAAAAATAATTTTCAGCTTAAACATTTAGATATAGTACAATTTCTTTCATGACTTTCTCCTTTCATTAATCCCTTTCCTTGAAATGAAAGACTCAATCTATGGACAATGTGACTAGAAATAAATTCTCTAGCAGAGAAGATGAACTGATCAATGCAAGATCTTCCCACATTTGAGAAGGAGAGACAGTCCCTGTGGATTTTACAGATTAGTTTGCTAGAGAATAAAGAAAATCTTGCCACTTTCTCTATGTCACTTGTAAAAATAAAAAGCATAGAAGAGAAGAATGGGGCCATAAACTTGATACAACGGATTGCAATTGAGTTTCATCAGATAAACTCCGGAGACAGTTTCGATGATGCTCGTCAGAAAACACATGGTACGATACACTGTATATATGCCAGATAGCTTCTGCACTTTCAGAAATGTCATTTCTAAAAATGTGTATCCATTTGGAAAATAAGTATGCAATAAATCTGTAAATATTTATTATAAAAGCAATAAGAAAACAGTAAAGAATGAATGTAGCTTCTGACAACACTGCATAAACTATTAACAACAGGCCTTTGGAGCTGACAGTTTTGTTTCTAGATCAGGGGTCAGGGCCCAAATGTTGCAATAACTGGGACCATATCAATACATTCCATACCCACCCTCTTGTCATCAAAGTTCACCCTAATCAAATGCCAAAATGATGAGATATGAGGCAGAAGTAAAATATACAGATCCTGCATTTTGAAATCCATATGTCTTCCTTGATCGATGCACCAAAATAGCTCTCTTTGGAATTGAAAAGCTGCAAGAACTTACTGCTGTTCTTTTTGGTTCTCCATTCTATAGGAAAGGAAGGGTTGGGAGGTGAGGAATAGGGAGAGAATTTTCCAGAAAAGAGAGAATATGCACACTGATGCAGCTCTTGGATCACTTTAAGGCTGTCCTTCTTAGAAAGTACCATTTTCCCTTTGGCAATGAGCTTCCTATTGTATTTGGCACTGGCTCAGAAAGGATAGATAGGTATAAGCTATTGGATAGAAGCATAGGTTATTCATCATCTCTTCTTTTATTTAAGAAACTGAAGCTCATATTGGCTCACCTTTTCTAAATAACTGTCTTCTGGGCAACTTAGCTCAACACTTCTTGACTTAATCCACAGAATTAGAACATCTGCTCTAAATGGAAGATTTACAGAGAGAATTATACCTACTCCATCTAGAGATTGTTTGCCTCTGATGTCATTCTTGATTAGATGATTTTGGAATTTTGATTGCTTCACATAAGATTATTATGATTTCAAAATGAAGCTTGTAAATGTATTCAGTTCATCAAGGACTATAAATATAATCTTCAACAACAGACTTCTTTGCTTAGGTCCTCTTAGATGCTTTTAAGTTAATGTGAGACCAAAAGAGATAGCTTTAAGAAAAGGTGAGAAACTCCCATGAGCAATGATTTTCAAAACATCTGGTCTCATATTCAGGAGCTGGATAATCATGAGCCTTTTCTGGTTTTAAATTTAAATTAATGACTACAGAGTAATGAAGACTGACTCTTTGGAAAAACAGATGTAAAAAATTTAAGGACTAATGCTCTGTTCAATAAAACAATGACACAATTAGGTAATAGCATTCCTCCAGAGTTTTCTACATGGTTTTGGGTTCCATTTGCAACTTTCTATTCCAAAAGAAACTATCTACTTTTTATTTGTAATTCCTCACTGTAGTGGGATTTGGCTCGAAGATAATGAAACAGGAGGAGAGAGAGACAGACAGATAGAAAGAGAGACAGAGGTTTCTTTCTTTATTGGAAAAAATAAAAGTTACAAAGCTCTTAAATTAAAATCAAATGTGTTTTTTCAGAGCTGGAGATAGAACAGAGCTTCACAAATGCTAGGCAAGCACTCCACCACTGAGCTGCAACATTAGCTCCACATTAAAAGTATTTTAAAATCAAACTTCCCTGATGTTTGACATGTTTCTTTCTTTAATCAACTTCAGAGGACTTTTACAATTTAGATAAACCTCAAATCGACTCTAAAAATTTTAAATCCTGTGATTCTATAAATTTTATGTTAGTTCTAGATGAAATCACATCACTGCAGTTATTTCTGTAGAAGAACTGGGATAAGAAAGAGGAACAAGATGCTATCAGAAATCGGGTAGGTCAGTTTTCAGGGGAAGGAGAAATAAGCATCATTTATTTCCAAAAAGCTGCAGTTCAGCGTGACAACTAGCCTATCTGACACACAATTATGTGTCATGAGTTACAGTGGTAATTAAGTCTCTAGAACAGCAAGCTACCTCAAGAACCCCCCAGGACTTCAGGTGGCTGGCTCCCAACTCTGAATCATCCAGCACTTCACCAGGGCTCATCCATCTACATCACTCCTTTATTTATCTCCATTTTAAGCCAGGGGACTACATTTGGCTCTAAAACACATCTTTCTCCTTTCATTCCTTCTAGCCTATATTTCTACTTCCTAAAGACTTTCTTGAGAAAAGAAGCCATTTATCCCAGATGGCATAAAACCAAGCATCTTCATCATTTTCTTTCTTCTTTTCCAGGGTTTCTGTTTGCCTCATCAAAGGGGTGAGCAAGGTCCCACCACCTCAGGTCACCACCTCAGGGAAATGACTCCACCCTCTTCTTTCTGTAGTCACCCTGGCACATTCTGGGGTTGATGCACATTGGTCACAGCATTCTCCTTTATTCATTCAGCAAGTTTATTGATGAAACCAGTAGCTGAGGCATGTGGTCTAATTGTCTACAAAGGGTGAGAAGGAGAAAACAAATGATAAAATGAGAGTCATAAATCCAGTGGGGGATGTGCTTTCAAGGGAACACCCATCAAGCCAGGCTGTTTCTGAGCTGCTCAGTTTCTGTGTGGCCCCTCTCTGTATTTGGCAGCCCACCCACCTCCCTTCATGGAATCATATGTAAAGAGTTATGCTTCAAAGATATGTCATGTTAGAGAATGGAGGACCCTGTTATGTACTTGCTCCAGTTGGGATATTAAAGAAAAATGAGGGAAGACATTCTCACCCCATATCCAATAGAGTCACATTTTGTACATGACAGGAAAAAACCAATCACTCCAGGTTGTGGCTGATGTGCTAGTTATTTGTACTCCAGGCCCCATTAACTTATACTAGCAATTTTGGAGAAGTAATTTCTGTTGCCAGATGGCAGCCCAGAAGTAACTTTCTTGATGAGCAAAGGCAGCTACTCCCCACTTCCTTCCTTGACATCCACAGCACAGCCCCTCAACCTCAAGCCTACAGGCTGGGGACTGTGTGGTGGGACACACACAGTCTGTGATTAAATGACTCATCTCCTTAGCATGACTTGCTTGTAAAGGTTACTCACAACAATAACAGCAGAGTGGGTACTTGTCAAAAATGACTCAAAATAATAAGGGGCCATCGAAGAACACCTACAGTTGGATAGGAAAAGGGCAATATTTGTGACCCAAGAATGGTATTTGATTGAACACTAACATCGCTCTTTGGGAAAATTTGACCTAGCAGAATCAATTCTTGGTTTGCTGCTAGTTACTCAGTGGAGACCACAGACTTGTCTACCCATGGCTTTGCCAATTGTAACGATGCCCACGTCTTCAGTCAAGTCGATATTGCTCCCAGCCTGGTTCTCCAGGTCCCCTTGTGCTGCCAATTATGACTGTGAAACAAAGCTGCTCAAACCTTAAAGCCAACTAATCTCAACCCATCCAGAATTCCAAAACCAACAAGAAGAAATAAAATGAAATAAAAACCAACAAAGCACCTAAACAGTGGTTTTTATTAAAAGAAGGCAGGCACATCATCAAATAAAATGAAAGAAGGCTGTCACTATCTTCAAGTTGCAAAGAAGACTTGGAGTCATTCAAATAGTCATACACACACACACACACCCCTAATAGGGAATTATTTATAAAGGTTTCCCTTAAAGTTACAATGAGCAGATTTGTCAGTATAGAGGATTATAGGCAATAATTTTCCTAGTAACTGTTCAGTAACTAATAGTAGAAGAGCTCACATTTGTTAGGTGCTAATTTATGCCAGGCAGTATGTGACAGCACACATATACCATCTTATTTAATCTTTAAAACAGTCTTGTTTGATAAATATTGTTATTCTCAGTTCATAGACAAGAAAATTGGGGCTCAGAAATTTTTAAGGTCCTATAAAAATATGGTGAATGTTTGGTGCATTTCCTATAAAAATATGGTGAACATTTATTGTTTGGGACTCCCTAGCAATCAAACATCATTAGTTTTGGGGAAAGCCTTCCCTGGATGATGCTTGAGGCTGCCATTAAGGAAACCCCCCCGCCTCTGTTGTGAAGCCAAGAGAGCTAGTGAGACATTCCTTCTTCTTCCATTGGCACACAGGGCATGGGAATGTGGCAGGTCTACCCCAACCCTGGCCCAGGACTTGCCTCCTGAGCAAACAGCAGCAATGCACAAAGACAGACAGATAGAAAACACTCCCAGCAGTACTAGCAAAAAGTCCAGTTACAAGGCTGCATTGAGGATCCAACTGTAGAAAAATTCACTAATGATACACAACAGCATATGATTAAGTACCAACAGGCCAGAGTAAGCAATCAGCTGTGAGGATCCTTAATTGGAACTCTCTGTATGGATTGGAATAACCCTCCTCTCTGCATCAGGAGACTTACCTGATGCAGAAGCAGGGGCTGTAAGCACACCTTGAACTTTACATAGCATTTGGAGGGAAAAGAACATTTCTGACTGCAGGAAAACCCTAAGAAAATGAACAGGTACCTGTGCTCTAGGTACCTGCCAGATTTTCTACCAGGGGGTGTGTGAGCAAAGGGGGATTTCAGAAGATTGATGTGGCAGTTGGGCAAGATGAATTGAGGAGACACAGAGACAAGGTTGTTAAGAGTTTTTTTTTTCTTTCTTTCTTTCTTCCTCCATGCCTTCCTTCCTTCCTTCTTTTCTTTCTTTTTCTAATACTGAGGATTGAACTCACAATCTCAAGCTTACTAGACAAGTGCTCTACCACTTCAGCCACACTCCCAGTCCTTTTGCTTTTTTTTTTTTAGCTTTTCTTTTCAAATAGGGCCTTCTACTAATTTTTCCAAGCTGGCCTCAGACGGTGATCCTCCTGCCTCTGCCTCCCAAGTAGCTGTGTACCATCACACCTGGACTTGTAAGAGTTTCTTGACAAAGACTCCTGACCCTGACTCCATTTAGAACAAGTGGCCCCATCCATTCTAGATGTTCAGTGATTTGGGGAAGACATTATGAATACATGTTCTCATCAGGGATGGTTTGAGGGAAAACCACATGGCAGAGACCCAGGAAGAGGAAAGCAAAGAGGAACTCTCTCCTTGCTTCTACCACCAGCATACTCCAGACCCACTACTGGACAACTGATACTGATGCTTCCCTCAACAGCACCACCCTAGGTGCCAAAGCTCAGAGCAAGTCTCACCTACCAAACCCAAGGGTCCATTTAGTGCTCACTACATATGCTGGCTATGTGCTTAGGATATCCAGGATAATCCTAGCTACCCTCGTATTTCCCTTTACAGTCTACTAAGATAGTTAAAATCTGTCTGTTCCCAAGCAGTAGGGACTTGGGAAGGCGGGAAACCAATTGCTCTCATGCTGTAGATATAAGACATTTGTCCAAACAAGATCTTGGGCTGTGTACTAGGGGGACTCATGGTACTGGGGGCTGTCAGGGAGGGAACGTGGAAGAGACAGAATTTGAAATTTTAAAAACAGGTAGGCAATTAAACATAGCTATGTAAGATGTAACCATGAAGAGTACATGGGACTTCTCTGCACTATTTTACAGCATCCTGTGGGTCAACAATAATTTCAAGTAAAGGGTTTTTTTCTTTAAAAAATTATAATACAAGTAGATTTAGACATTAAGGAAGGAAGAAGGAAAGAAAGGAAGCCAGCATAAGACTTAGTGAGCCAAACCTGCAGGTGAGAGGCCCAGAAAAACCTTCTTCCAACTTTGCAGCACAGCACCCCACCCCTACTTCTGCTTCCCCACTCTGCAGACCCCTCTATAGACCTGGAGACTGTGTTCTCCCTTAGGGGCCCTAAGCGCAGATCTAGAAACAAGCCACAATTGATGCTGACAACCCAAGTGTCTTCTGTCCCTTTTGCACCAATTGCAGTGAACAGCACAGGAATGCCCAGACATTCTCTGCCCCTTTCCCCCATTCATTAGCCAAGTGACTGATTCAGCCTCTAACTGCACTGAGCATGGCTCTTAGTGGGCACAGGAAGTGGGAAGAATGAACCTTAAGGTGGCAATCTGAGGTCTGCTCTGGGCTCAGCAGGGTTACCTACAGGGTTATCTGCAGAGGCCTTCATCTTTCTACCTGTAAAATAAGCAGGTAAACTTGCAATTGAAGCCTCTGACCCTCCTAAGAGTGCAGGATGAGTCCTACAATCTAGATATTGACTGACATACCCCCTCCTAACACTAGAGAGCTGATGTGAATGGAATAATTTCAATTAAATATGACTCCAGAGGCTTGATGTGTTCCTCTGTGAGCAGCCTAGGGTGGAGCCTCCAGTTTTACTCCAAGTCGGAGTCTTGTCTGCCTCCTTCATAATCCAACTTGATTTGCACTTTCCACAATGCCCTCCAAGCCTGGGCCTCCTCTCAGAGCAGTCTATCTGTCCTGAAGGTCATTTTCACATGTGCTTTTCTCTGCAAGTCAAATGGCAAACTCCTGGAGAACAAAAATTACTCTTAGTCATATGTGTTACCCCTACAAAGCTACAGTGGATGTTCATTAAATCCAAGCTGAATTAAAGAAATGGATGGATACCAGGGATGCAGGGGTGGTTCAACATACGAAAATCAATAAACGTAATAAACCACATTAACAGAAGCAAAGACAAAAACCACTTGATCATCTCAATAGATGCAGAAAAAGCCTTTGATAAGATCCAACATCATTTCATGATAAAAGCTCTAAGAAAACTAGGAATAGAAGGAAAGTTCCTCAACATTATAAAAGCTATATATGACAAACCTACAGCCAGCATTATACTTAACAGAGAAAAATTAAAACCATTCCCTCTAAAATCAGGAACCAGACAAGGATGCCCACTATCTCCACTCCTATTCAACATAGTACTGGAATTCCTAGCCAGAGCAATTAGGCAAGAAGAAGGAATAAAAGGAATACAAATAGGTAAAGAAACTGTCAAAATATCCCTATTTGCAGACGACATGATCGTATACCTTAAAGACCCAAAAAACTCTACTCAGAAGCTTCTAGACATCATCAATAGCTATAACAAAGTAGCAGGATATAAAATCAACATAGAAAAATCATTAGCATTTCTATACACTAACAATGAGCAAACGGAAAAAGAATGTATGAAAACAATTCCATTTACAATAGCCTCAAAAAAAATCAAATACCTAGGTGTAAACCTAACAAAAGATGTGAACGACCTCTACAAGGAAAACTATACACTTCTGAAGAAAGAGATTGAGGAAGACTATAGAAAGTGGAGAGATCTCCCATGCTCATGGATTGGTAGAATCAACATAGTAAAAATGTCTATACTCCCAAAAGTAATCTACATGTTTAATGCAATTCCCATCAAAATTCCAATGACATTCATCAAAGAGATTGAAAAATCTACTGTTAAATTTATATGGAAAAACAAGAGGCCACGAATAGCCAAGGCAATACTCAGTCAAAAGAACAATGCAGGAGGTATCACAATACCTGACTTCAAACTATATTACAAAGCAATAACAATAAAAACAGCATGGTACTGGCACAAAAACAGACATGAAGACCAGTGGAACAGAAGAGAGGATCCAGATATGAAGCCACACAACTATGAGCAACTTATCTTTGACAAAGGAGCTAAAAATATACGATGGAGAAATAGCAGCCTCTTCAACAAAAACTGCTGGGAAAACTGGTTAGCAGTCTGCAAAAAACTGAAACTAGATCCATGTATATCACCCTATACCAAGATTAACTCAAAATGGATCAAGGATCTTAATATCAGACCCCAAACTCTTAAGTTGATACAAGAAAGAGTAGGAAATACTCTGGAGTTAGTAGGTATAGGTAAGAACTTTCTCAATGAAACCCCAGCAGCACAGCAAATAAGAGATAGCATAGATAAATGGGACCTCATAAAACTAAAAAGCTTCTGTTCATCAAAAGAAATGGTCTCTAAACCGAAGAGAACACCCACAGAGTGGGAGAAAATATTTGCCAATTATACATCAGACAAAGGACTGATAACCAGAATATACAGGGAACTCAAAAAACTAAATTCTCCCAAAACTAATGAACCAATAAAGAAATGGGCATGTGAACTAAACAGAACTTTCTCAAAAGAAGAAATTCAAATGGCCAGAAAACACATGAAAAAATGCTCACCATCTCTAGCAATAAAGGAAATGCAAATTAAAACCACACTAAGATTCCACCTCACCCCTGTTAGAATAGCCATCATCAGCAACACCACCAACAACAGGTGTTGGCGAGGATGCGGGGAAAAAGGAACCCTCTTACACTGTTGGTGGGAATGTAGACTAGTACAACCACTCTGGAAAAAAATTTGGAGGCTACTTAAAAAGCTGGACATCGATCTACCATTTGATCCAGCAATACCACTCTTGGGGATATACCCAAAAGACTGTTACTCCAGAGGCACCTGCACATCCATGTTTATTGCGGCACTATTCACAATAGCCAAGTTATGGAAACAGCCAAGATGCCCCACCACTGACGAATGGATTAAGAAAATGTGGTATCTATACACAATGGAATTTTATGCAGCCATGAAGAAGAACGAAATGTTATCATTCGCTGGTAAATGGATGGAATTGGAGAACATCATTCTGAGTGAGGTTAGCCTGGCTCAAAAAACCAAAAATCATATGTTCTCCCTCATATGTGGACATTAGATCAAGGACAAACACAACAAGGGGATTGGACTATGAGCACATGATAAAAGCGAGAGCACACAAGGGAGGGGTGAGGATAGGTAAGACACCTAAAAAACTAGCTAGCATTTGTTGCCCTTAATGCAGAGAAACTAAAGCAGATACCTTAAAGCAACTGAGGCCAATAGGAAAAGGGGACCAGGTACTAGAGAAAAGGTTAGATCAAAAAGAATTAACCTAGAAGGTAACACCCACGCACAGGAAATCAATGTGAGTCAATGCCCTGTATAGCTATCCTTATCTCAACCAGCAAAACCCCTTGTTCCTTCCTATTATTGCTTATACTCTCTCTACAACAAAATTAGAGATAAGGGCAAAATAGTTTCTGCTGGGTATTGAGGGGGGGAGCGGGAGGGGGTGGAGTGGGTGGTAAGGGAGGGGGTGGGGGCAGGGGGGAGAAATAAACCAAGCCTTGTATGCACATATGAATAATAAAAGAAAAATGAAAAAAAAGAAATGGATGGATAATGGCGCCAAAGACTTCAAGCCAAAAAGAAAGGAGGTGTTGCTCCTGTACCTTAACTGAAAATTCCCATTTTGGTGCAGCAAATAAGCAACCTTATCAGAAGACATATTTGCAGGTAAGTGATCATTCAGAGATGCATATGACATTCCACGTAAGTTATATTGCAAAATGAACTTAACAATATGGTAAGCCTGAGACTCTGGACTATGAGATGAGACTAAAGCAACACTCACCAGTCCTTACAAATGAGTATACTCAGTCCAGTTCGGACAGAATCTAGGGCTGTGTTTAGGTTTGGCTGATCCACTTTAGGAATATCTGTGGTGTAAACGAATCTTAGTTTTCTGCACTGTGAGGTATTAGCAACAGCCAGCTTCTACTTCCACCCAGCTCAACTCTGACCTGCATAAGTGTTTGTCAGTTAAATAACACTGAGGAAATTTGCTACAAGACTGTAGCTAATACCTCAAAGTTATTCTAAAGTTAACCATACCACCACTCTCTATTGGACTGGATTATAAAAAGGAAATGAAGACAATGTATTGAGCATTGTTGCAACTTCTTGATCATTTGAGAAATTTAAAAGGAACTGACCTTCTTTTTCTAACTGGTCCTTTGGCCAGCTGGATGGTACCACCCACAATGAGGGCAGATCTTCCTCACTTAGCACACTTAGGCTCACCTGTCAATCTCTGGAAACACACTCACAGACACTCCAAAAACAATGTTTATCCAGTGAATGCAACCAGGTATTTCTTAATCTAATCAAGTTGACATCTAAAATTAACCATCACAAGTGTTGTGTGGCAAAATGGCCTGCTTGGAAAAAAAAATACACTGAAGTATTTGGAAGTGACAGGACATCCAGTTGGTTCCTTACTGTCAAATGGTTTCAAATTTTAAAAGGTTCTTTAAACTTTTGTTGAAGTTTGAAATAATTTTAAGAGAAAATAGAAAAATTCTGAAACCAATAACCGTGATTTTATAAAAAGCTCTGCAGCTGACCCTCGAGATTGTCAAAGTCAGCCTGTCCCTCTGATACCTCCATTCACATTAATGTTGAACTCCCCAGAGTGTCAGAGCAACCATCTCAGGGTGGTCCAAAACATTCTACCTATGCGGGCTGCCACAGATGCCAAGCCACCCTCTCCAGTAACCACTTGCATCCTCTTTCTTGACCATTTCAGACCTGCACATCTATGGCCCATCACCTTCCATGCACCAAAGGTTCCCCATGGTACAATCCCAACTAATTTTCTCTCCTGGCTTCTCCTCTTTTAATCTTTTCAACAAATCCTGATCAACCAAACTTCTCCCTTCTTGCCTTCCAGTCAAACCTTGGGTACCCTGCTTCTTCCTATCTTGAAGGCTCTGTTTTATCTTCCCCTTGGATCCCCACCTTCCCATTCTGCAAGGCCTATTGCAGGAGCCACCTCCTTTGTGAAGCCTCTCCTCACCTGTCCAGCTGAATTTCCAGTTCCAAAGAGCTTACTGTATCTCATTTGTCCCTAAACACAGGCTCCAATTGCAGTGTTATCTTTCCATCCCATCATCTTATCTTGCCCATTGGAAGGATTTTAGAGAACAGGCATAATTCACCTCTCTCAACAGCTCCCCACCATACCTAACATCAGCTCATTAAGAATGGGTGATTCAAAAAATGAAGAATAGGCGGATTCAAAGAGTCTCCCTCAGGTCACTAATATCAATTGTTGTCACCTACTATAACACACACACACACACACACTTTAACCAAAATGGTTAAACCACTGGTTAAACCAAAACCTTTATTCTCACACTGAGTCAATTTCATCTTTCCTATACTTAGAAAACAAAGCAAAGCATTTAATGAATCCTTTCCTGTGGCTCTGTCTGGAACCTGGGAAATCTGTGGAGGGTTGGGAATCTTTCTACCACCCCATGTCTTTAAAAAGACCCCTTCCTACCCAGTCTTCTCCAGACACATTCTCCTTTGCAGACCTACTATGGTGTTAGCAGTTGCTAAAATGAACAGCTCCCAGGGAGTTTTTGTAATAAAAGACAACTAAAGAGTGGGAAAATCTGCAAAACCTCACAGAATGAACCCCTTAAATGTACAATATCAAACAAAAGAGCAGGTAGCAACAGAAGGTCGTTCTTCATCCCACCAGCTCATTCCTATCCACACACTGGATCCCACAGATGGAAGCTAGTTCAGAGTCAACCAAAAGAAAGGCAACAGAAAGGGAAGAATTCTTTTCAGATGGCATCCCAGAAGGAATCTGCAGAACTGGGGACAGAACTGTACAAAAGCTTATTGCATTATGAGGTCCATTCCGAGAAGCTCTAAAGTAAAGAATAAGTTCATGGATGGGGGTAAATGTGTGCAGTGCAGCCCAGCCAAAGTCCATTTGGGTGTTAGTAGGAGAATCAGCAAAGGAGAAGCTAAATGAACTGTCAGAGACCAGCCCATAGCAGGGGGGCCCTCGGGTGGGTATAACAGCTCATGTGGACACAGCTGTCCCTCTCGGCAGAAGGCAGCATTAGCTTATGCCATCTTCAGTGTCTCCGATGCTAATTCAGGCTTGCTGAAGGATAAGAGTCTCATTTGAGACCATCTGTTCTGAACATCCCAACAACTGTATTCTGTGCAAACTTAAATGTAATCCCCAATACAAAGACTTTTTTATGTGATGTGGAAAATCTATAAAACAGGCTCTTAACTATACTCTAAACTTACTTAATAATATTTACTATGTCAATGTCCAACTGGCAAATTTAATAACCTAGGAAATAATTCGGTCAGATTCTGACGTAAATTGCTCTGGCAGTGGGTAAGGGCATGAACTCTTGAGCCTCCCATTACATTCTAAAATCCCTTATAAAACTGGTCACTTGGTGACGGAGAAGAAACACTCACACAGCCTTGCAAAAAACATTTTCAAAACTCATTCTTCCCCCTAGATTCTGATTCAGTTCTAATGACCATGAATACATCACAGGCTCTAGTATAGCCATCTTAACCAAAAGAAAATCAATGTACATCTACTTCGGGACCATCTAGTCAGGAATGAGTCAACTTCAAAGCATGTGATGATTCCAACTGGCACGGCAATGATCTTCACAGACTACAAAGTACTTCCACCTACATTATCTCATTGAGCCCTACGGAGGCTCTCCCAGAAGTGAGGACAATAAATATCTAATAAACCATATGCAAAGCACTGTACTGGGTAAACACATACTTTAATTCATTTAATCCTCACAAGAACCCACAAGACAGGCATTCAATTCTCCCTTATCACAGATGAGGAAACCAAGTGCCTTTGTTTGAAGGAAATATTTCCAGCTTCTAAGAAAATTATATGCTAACAAAATACTATTTGTTTATTTTATAGGTAGAAAACTTATATTTATAACTTTGGGCGGAGGAAGCATCTACTGCTTTAAAAACAAGCTTGAAAACATGGTCCAGAAAAACACACCCTTCAAAACATACCTCTTAAAATACATTTCATATAGGCAAACCTTTGACAAGGTATCAGTATGCTAGGGTTGCCATAACAAATAGCACACACCAGGTGGCTGAAACAACAGAAATGTGTTTTCCAGTCTGGAGGATGGAAGTCTGAAGTTAAGGTGTCAGAAGGGATTGAGTTCTTTGGCAGCTTCTCTCCTTGGATTACCAAAGTTTCTCTCTCCACATAGTCATCCCTGAGTATGTGTCTGTTCAGATTTCTACTTCTTATAAAGATATCATTCATATTGGATTAGGGTCCACCCTAAAAGCTTCATATTAACTTAAGTACCTCTTTAAAGACATCTCTGAAATTCTAGGGGTTAGTACTTCAAAGTATAAATTTTGGGGAACACAATTCAACTTTCAATAGTAAGTAATGAGTAGCCCTTGGCTAGTACTTTAACCTTCCAGTCACTACCTACAAACAGGATATTCTCTGTCATCTGTTTAGAAAAATACATTCTAACAGACAATTAACTGAATTGAACATGGAATAAACAACCCATAAAAAAAATTAAAGAGCCTCCCAAGGACAAAGTCCTAAATAAAAACTGTTGTCAAGACCCCTGTTTGTGTACAAATGAGGGAGAATCCCAGGCATACAAGATACCTTGACTGTGCAAATATTCTTCAATAAATATATATTTCTGTACATGCCTGAAAATGATTATAATGAAAGTAAAATTTTCTAAAATTATAGCAATTGCATTTTACTAAGGTGCCCATGTTCTGATATCATAATTTGGATAACCCTCCCATTGAGAGGTGGGATCTGCCTTCCCTTTCTTGAATCTCAGTGGCCTTGTGACTACCAGGGAAGTGATGTTACCTGATTTCAGGGTAGGGTATAGGAGGCCATTTAGCTTCCTCCTGATTCTTTCAGGACACATGTAACAGTTTGATGCCCTGAGGCCACTGTTTCATAAGGAAAACACATATGGAAGGACCCTGAGACCAGAAGAAGAAAGAAGGTATCCTACCAATCCACTGCTTTGACTCCAACCACATCTAGCTGCAACAACATGTAAGACCCAAAGCCAAAAACATTCTACTAGACATATCCCAAATTATCGACTCACAGAATCCATGAACATAACAAAATGATTACTGTTGTCTTAAATCATAAAGTTGTTGGGTAAATTGTAAGGCAGCAAGAAATAACCAGAATGAAAAATTTCCAATTAAGTCTTTCTGATGCTAATTGGACTTTGCTTCTTCCAAAACAGCCCAAATGAGGAAAACAATCATTTCTATACGTTCTCTACTGGCATCTCCTATATTCACAAATGACAACATGCTTTTGTTTTTCTCATTTTCCATGGATGCTGAATGTGTTGAGAGGTCAAAAATACATGAGTTCCACAAATAAAGTCCTGCTCACCATTACCTGCCATGCATTTCCTAGGGCAGCCGATATCTCATTCATTCGTGTTTGCTTCTAACAATCATAATCTCATTTCCTTCCAGGGATTCTACCATGAATCTACTTCTAAGTCTATTCTTTCTGTTCTGCTAGTATCACTGGGCTTGTCCCCACTTTATGTACCCAGAGTGACCCCCAGTCAAGGTGGGAAACAGAAAGATTGACAGATATTTTGGCTGAAACTCAGGAACTAATGATGTCACCAGCTTGCTGGTGCACCTTTCTGAAAGCTGGGGTGGCCACATCAACCATCTGACCCTATTCTTGTTCTTCATTCTTCATCTTGTTTCTTCTACTTCCCACCCTATCTCTGAGTTGAAGAATCCTTCTGGGGTACCTGCCAATTGAAAGTAGGTTCAGTCTCTTGCAAATAGTAGAGCTACTCATCTATGAGACAGAATTCCAGCAGATGAACATGTATCTCCTTCATTGACCTGATGCATGAAACTCAAACATGGGAGATTCATTCCTTAGAATTAGTCATGGCTCCAAGTGAGTATGATTCACTTAGAGTGGAAGGCAGCCAGAATTAGATCATCATAATCAGTTTCTCACAATCAACTGAAGGATACCTAGAACCTCTAAGGGCTACCCTCTGAGAGGGAAAATTAGAAAATGAATTCTATAAATATTGGCCAACAGCTATTGGATGATGCTAGTCATCTGTGGAAACAATTTATCCTAAAGTAAATGGAGTCTTAAAAAATGGTCTATATATGTTTGGTTGAGGAATCACACTACAGGGCCCCTTATGAAGCCATGCTGATTGAAGGCTGAGTGTTCCCATGCACAAATACCCCAGGGCTTCTGTAAGATCTATTCTAAACTAAACTGAGTTGCCTCAAAATTCACATGTTGAAGCCCTAACCTCCAATGTAACTATATTTGGAGACAGGGCCTGTAAGGAGGAAATTAAGTATAAACGAAATCATACAGTTGGGCCCTAAGCCAATAGGACTGGTGTTTTAATAAGAACATGAAGAGATACCACCAGCAGTGTATGTACACAAGAAAAAGTCTGGTAAGGGCACAGCAAGAAGACAGCCATCTACAATCCATGAAGAGAACCCTCACTAGAAGCCAGTTCTGTTGTTTCCTTTATCTTGGACTTCCCAGACTCCAGAAATGTGGAAAAATAAAAATTTTATTGTTTAGAACACCTAGTCTTCTCCACACTTCTTAACTCTAGTTATTTTTAATGACTATTTAAAATGCAAATAAAGCATTATGAGTCATGAATAGCTTTTTAATGCATCAATCTGTCTAACTTTTCCAGTGAAAGAGTTAACTGAAAAAAGATATCATTTAGGTAAAAGAAGAGAAGAGGCAAGTATAAGAAAGAGCCAGAACTCTTGTGGTGTTGGCTGAAGGACCCTGCACAGGCATAGATAGCAGAGGACAGGTGTGGTAGGCGGCTTTCTGTTGACATAATCAAACACCTGAAACAATTAACTTATAAAGAGAAAATGGCTAGTTTGACTCATAGTTTTGAAGGTTCTAGTCTAAGATTGGGACAAGCCACTGCTTTGGACCCCTAGTAGGCATACCAGATGGCAATTATAGGGAGCAATGTCACAGAGCAAGCAGCTCACCTCATGGCCAGGAAGCACTAGAGAAAGAAGCTAGGGTCTCACAATCCCTTTCAAGGGAACATCCAATGATTCTAGGACCTCTCATAAGGCCCCACCTCCTAAAGGTTCCATCACCTCCCCATAGCACCTCCTTGGAGACCAAGCCTTTAACACATGGACCTTTGGGGGACACTCATCTAAACCATACCAGAGAGGAAGGGGCCAGGGTAACATTAAAATCAATGCAAGGGCACTGGATTCTAGGAAAATTGAGTTCTCATCAAGTGCCAGACACAAAACTAACAGACCATTAATATATGCTCCCTGATAATAGGGTAGTAAAATGTTCTCAGAGACCATAATGTGGACTAAGATATGCCTAGTTCAAAAGCCAAATATCACATGCTTTTGCTCATATGTGGAATCTAGATCTCAAATGATGATGATGATGGTGGTGATGATGGTGGTAATAGGATATGAGTATTAAAGGGGGACAGTTGAAGGGTCAGAGAGAGGGGAGGAGGGGAAAGGAGGAGATACTGGGCAGGCAAGGAGGATCAAAGTACACCATGTTTTATATATCTCTATATATGTACATATATATCTATATATGAAGATAGAAAAATGAAATCCACCAAATTCTATTTGAATAAGGAGAGAAGAGGGTTAAGGGATTATAATAAGGGGGTGAACTTGTTTAAAGTACACTGTATGCATCCCTGGAGTTATCACAATGAGACATCTTTGTACTATTAATGTACACTAATAAAAATAGTTTTTTTAAAAAAGTCCTTATTTGATAGGTGGGGAAACTGAGGCACAGAGACACTAAATAGTGTTAGAACCATAACTTGACCCAAAGCTGTCTATCTTCAAGGCCTACATCTTTTCTAAACAACTTTACAGAGGTACAATTTTATATAATAAAATTCACCCATTTTAAGTGTAGAGTTCATGATTTTTCAATGCATTTACAAATACATAATAATACAATTTGAGACAGTATTTAGACATTAGTATATGTGTCTATTTTGGGATATAAGTTGATTTTCAAGTTAAATATTTCATAATATTTCAATGAGTAGATAATTCCTAATTTGTCTTAATATGCTTGATTTTGTAGATATTAAAAATCTACATTTCTTTTCACAACTATTATTCATTTCTAAAGTACTTACTAAAAATGTAATTCATTATGAAAAAAAAAGATATTTAGCACCCCTAAGAGATTTCCCTAAAAGTATCCCAAAAGATCAGCGCCCCAGTCTTAGCCATTAAATCATCTTGCCTCCCACACCATGACAAGGAGACATGCAGGGTGAAAGACATTGGTAAGAATTAACTGGAGTTTTTAATAGACACCAGACAGGTATTTAAATTGGTGCCACCACTTTGGAGACCAATTTGGCCATATAAAGTTGAATTGAAAATGTTCAAACCCAATAACCCAGCAAGTCTTCTTCTGGACATACGTCCTGAAGATTCTCTCACATCTGCACAGAGAAAAGCATGCAAAAATATTCACTATGTCATCAATTTAAGGTAGAATTTTTGGAAACAACCCAAGGCCTACTAATGTGAATGGATAAACACGTTATATTCACGTAACATGATATACCTGAATATCAACTGAAGTAAATAAACTATATGCAAGAATAAGCTTACATGCAAGAATCCATGAGTAAATCTCACCAACAGAATGCTGAATTTAAAAAAGAAATTTATCAGGTAATATGCATAGCCACATAATGTTTGTGTCAAGCATTAAAATCATAAATAGCATAGATTTCTTTAGGTAGGACCTATGTTTAAGTTTTTTAAAAATGTGAAGCAAATATAGCCTAGTGATGAGATTTTGAAAAAAGCATAAATATTCTATACTTGACTTTGTAATGTATTATAATATTTGAAGAAATAAAAGGGAAGTGTCTCTTTAAATTATATTTTTAGAAAGCACAAGGCTCAAACGTAATTGAGTTCACTAGCTCATAGTTGATTTTTTTTTTTCCTCTCCCAGTGCTGGAAACAGAAGCCAGGACCTTGCACATGCTAGGCAAGAACCACTGAGCTATATCCCTAACCTTCGTGCTTGATTCTTTTGATGGCCTTTAAAAGTTATTCTATGCAGAGTGAGTGCTGCTTACAGTGTTGGGTACAGTTGGCGCCTCATCCCATTTCACCCACAGGCCACCTCCTCTAGGCTCCCAGCCTTCACATAAGGCTGTGCTCTGCTCAACTAGACCCCACTGCCATCCAAATAGACTTCTCTCCTCTCCTTGTAACAGCTGAAGCATCTGCCGCAGACAGATGAGCTCTTTGTGTCTGAGCAACAGAAAACTGGGACTGTTTGAGTCAAAAAAAGATAATTAAGTCTTTAACCATTATTGAATGTGGCAGGAGAGAGAAAACACACAGCATTTACCCAATCTTCTCAGACGCCACCTTAGGAGGATGAATAATTCTAGGAAAACTTAGGCCAGACTGGAAGCAGGGAGGGATGGGGAGGTGATTAGGTCACAAGTGTGGAGGCTTCAGGAATGGCATGAGTGCCCATATAAAAGAGACCCCAGAGAGATCTTTGGCCCTCTTTTTGTCATGTGAGGACACAGTAAAAAGTCAGCCCTACAACCTGGAAGAAGGCTTTCATCAGAACCTAACCATGCTGCCACCCAGATCTCAGAATTCCAGCCTCCAGAAACACAAACAGTAAATTTCTGTTGGGCACAGCACCTACAGGCACTTTGTTACAGCAAACCAAGCTCAATCAGTCTTCGATCCAGATAGAACATCTCCATCTTCAATTTTCACAGTAACACATTCTGAAATTTTCCAAATAAAAAGCGTCTCTGAGGTTCCCCCTTTACACATAATATCCAGTTACCTTGCTTCCTAGGACTGAAATTCAAGACCTGCATTGTCTCCTCCTTCCTTTCTGAGCTGGGCATGGGCCACACTAAAACACACATTGTTTTCCACATATTTCCTATAGATCCCTCTCACTGCCCTTGGCTCAAATTGTTCTGACTGGTCTTTATACCCTTACTGCGTGTCTCTCTCCCCATCTTCTCACTCCCCTTGCCATGCACAGTTCTTCCCAACATTCAACAGCAGCTCAAGCATCCCTTTCTCTTAAAAGCCTCTCAATAGAAGTAATAGTGAACTCAACTCTCTGCCTTTTACCTGTACAGCTCCTATGGGTCAAAATGGATTTTTCTGTGTGTTATTGTTATTCATTTCACATTTTTTTAATCTCTCCAATTATTCTATGGGAAGAGAGAAGAGATCTTACTCATTTTCAAGTCATTCATATTACCTAAAGCAGAGCATCTAATCAATGCTTAGTAAGTATTTTATTAAATGACTTAAACATTTGGATTTTGGCTCATTAGCATGACAATTTATTCTGTTCCATTTCACTTTAGCGGTGGGCATATCTGGTATGTAGGGAGTCAAGGTTAAACCTTGTGCTTTCCGATGACCTAAACTGAACTGTTTATCAAATCAAAGGCCCAAGATGGTAGAAGAGTTAAAGGATAGTCTTTTGTCCAGTAGTTCTCAGACGTAGCTGTCTAGTACGACCTCTCAGGAAACTTTGAAAAATACCAATACCCAGACTCCTTCTCTGACATAATCCATCTGGGACGAAGTCCGGGTGTCTGGAGTTCTGAGGGTGCTCCAGGGGTAAAGAGCATAACCTTTCTAGGAACATACTAGGCCAAGGTCTTAGCACACCAGCTTTGAAAGGAAGCATGAACAATGGAGTAAGCACAGGGAATGTCAACCCTATTTGCATCCAAGACCACAAACTGCTTAAGCACCACCTTCCCAGCAGTTTTTATTCAAAGGATGGATGAGCGCACTCCGAGCACATCTTATCTGTTTGTTAAAGCCCTTACAGGATTCTCTCAAATGCATAGGCAACTTCCACTTTGCCACTTCCCCTTGTCCAGTCAGCAGTTACTATATGAATTTGAAAGTCATAAAACTCCTTTCCTTAAATTTAAAAAGGAAAAGAAAACTTGTTTAAACTATGTATCTACTAAAAGAACACGAGTACTGGACCATGTAGCAATAAGCAAATATGGATACAAAATCATGTCCAGGGAAAAAGTAGAATATAAAATAGTGCCAAATGCAACTGTATACAAAGTGATGTAAATACGGACACTTTAATGTAATTTTTTCCAGCAATAAGGTACAACACACAATGGAGATTCAAAATTATTTTTAAAGTACCATATAACTCAGGAATAGGCTAATTTGCCACCTAACTAGGGCCCCACAACATTCTCCAAACAAAAATCACTGCGTGTTTCTATCTCCAATGAGTTCATTCCTCAGTTGCTCCATTTAGGTGGTGCCCAAAGTGTGGGTGCTTTGGGAAGGTTTAGTTCTGTGATTGTTTTTTCTCTTTCTCTTGGAAGTTCTTCTCCCTCTAGTGACATCACATAATCCGACAACTCTGGAACTCATTCTTGCTGATCCATCCGCCATGGGAGTTCATTCCTTGCAAATTGAGCATTTTTGTCAACTCACCTTGGTAAGCTCAAATTGCTGTGCCTTAAGAATAAGTTCTCTAAACGGACAACAATTTTGTTTCTCTTTTGTCTTTGAAGGAAACAGAATAGCGACCTGCATTCTTCCCTGTTTCAGAAAAGGAGGCGTCAATCTACTTGCATCTTAAAATATTTACACACCTTAGCTAGGAACCCAAAGTTTATTTCATTGGTAAGGGAATAAATACTTCCTAAATAAAAGCATTATCCTTGATTAACATTTAATAAATATTTTTATTTTTCCTTTAAGAGAGGGATATACTTTAAGAATAATGTCTACCAAAGGTCATTTGAGTGCATTCATGAACCTGGTTATATTCAAATGGAAAATATCATTGCTTTCAAGTTGATCTTCTTAGTATGGGACTTCTTTAAAGAAGTCAGACAGCAATAGGAATGTCAGCTTTTCTTCATTCATTCCTTTGCCCTTGGGAACACACAGCCAATATTCTGACACCAACACAAGATTAACAAAAGGCTGTCCAGTTAGTCATGGGTTTGAAACCTTGAGATTTCCTCATCTTCCTGAGTTGCTGTAAATTTTCTGACCTTGAGTGAATTAAGTGCCTACCACACAAGTCCATGACTAGATCAGCTGCTACTGGAGTCCCATCACCGTTGTTAATAATGTGACTTCATTATTCAAAGATATAGAATGAAATCTTACAATGTGCAAGTGTCCTAAAAATGACTCAAGATGCATCTTCTCTCTCTAAAAAGTACACAAGTTGCTGGAGGTAAAAGAAGAGGACTCTGTGCAGAGACTTCATGCACCCTGTACCTCTTGAGGCAGGTGTTCTGGGGGTTGTTAAAAATAAATTAATAAATAACATGAGGTGCTCCCAACTCTTCTGGAATTTGAAGTCTATCAAAAGAAATAATTATCAAATACTAGTCATATAGTAAACAAAGTAACTGTGATTAGTAATATGAGAGGGAAAGGACTAATGTTCCCAGACTGTTGCATAGCTTTGCAAGTAGCCCAACAGCTCTTTCCAAAACTGTCATCATTCCTCATGGATTTTTCTCCCTTTGATTCTCACTGTTGCTATAACTTCCATACATACACTCGTTTCCCTTAAAATTCGGACTCAAATATGGATATAATCCCCATTTTTCTTCCATCTCACCAAAGTAGGTTATTTTCAAATTTACCATGAATCAAAGTAAGTGAAAGGAAAAAAAATTACCAAAAGGATTCGCAAATTATATTGAAAACAAGTTTCCAAAGGACAGAGTTCTAATTCTAGCAAATATATTATAATTATATATATAATCTGCAAAAAAAAAAATAAAAAAGTAAAGTTTTTGAGACAATGAGTAGAATCTGGAGGGAAATAAACTTGAATCCTTACCTCATTCCTCAGAATAAAATGAACTCATATATATCAAAGATTCAAGTGTTAAAAAACCCGTTTGGACTGGCAGAGTGGCTTAAGTGGTAAAGTACCCACCTAGCATGGAGGCCTTGAGTTCAAATATCAGTACAGCAAAAATAATAAAAAACAACAAAAAACATAAAATATTTCAAGAAAATGGGAAGATTTGTTATAAGCTTAAAGCAGGGAAAGGTCTTTCAGAAGAAAGAATGAAACAAAACCGGAAGCCTACACTGAAGATAGATAAATTTGACTATAAGAAATTGGAACCTGTCTAGAAGAAAAGAAAATCATCATGATAAAAAATTAAAACACAGTTACAAACTAGAAAATAATACCACATTGCATACTATAGAAAATAAGCTTATTTTAACACTGCAACTGTTTACAAATGAAAGGACTAAGAATCTAAGAGAAAAGTGGATGAAGGATAGCATGGCAGTTTATAGCAGAGGATAGTATAGTACAGTATATTAACAGGGCACACTGATAGATGAAAAAGCCCTCCAACTCACTATGAAAGAGAAAGAGGGAGAGAGATGGCAAGGAAAGTTATACCTTGTTTTGTCTTTCAGTTTGGCAAAGATCAAAGTGTTTGACCATATCCTATAGTTAGCAAAGGTACTAGGAGCAGAAACTCATTCACAAGAATAGGAGTACACATTGTTGGTAGAAACACAGCAGTGATAAACAGTACAGCCACAATGGAAAAGAACATGGGAGTTCCTCAAAAAAATAAAAATAGAATTCCCAGAAATTCCACTTCTGGGTATAAACCCAAAGGAATTGAAAGTAGTTTTAAAGAGCTATTTGTACAACTATGCTAACAGCAGCATTTTTCACAATAACCAAGAAGCAGAAGAAACTCAAGTGACCACGACAGATGAATACACAGACAAAACATAAAATATAAATATAATGAAACATTATTCAGATTTGAAAAGGAAGGACACTCTAACACACACTACAACACATATGGACCTTGAGGACATTATGCTAACATAAATAAGCAGTCACAAAAAACAAATACCATATGATTCTCCTTGTAAGGCATCTAGAGTAGTCAAACTCCTAGAAACAGAAGGAATGGTGGCTTCCAGGGGCAGGAGGAGAGTGAAAAGTTGTTGTTTGATAGGTACAGAATTTCAGCTTTGCAACATTAAAAATTTCTGAAGATTGTACAATGATATGAGTATATGTAACACTTCTAAAGTGTATACTTAACATGGTTAAGATGTTAAATTTTATGTTATGCCTTTTAGTACAATTAAAAATTTTTAAAGATTTTTTAAAATAGTAAGAATACATATTAACACTTCTGTGAAGAATAATTTAGCAAATATTTATAAATATATGTTATCTAAAAATTTTTAAGTCACATTATCTTTAACTCAATAATTTCACTTATAGAAATTTAAACTATAAATATAGTAAGAGGTGCCCCAAATTAAGCACAATGTGCATAACATTGTTTAAAAAATAAAAGACTACACACTGTTTAAGTCATTAATGGAGGCTTTGAGTAACAAATTTAAAGAATATATTTAAGTAGCATGTCTTTAAAACCATCCCAAAGTTACTTATGTACACTGCAGTACATTCAACGAATGTTAAACGGTGGGGGGAAAAGATAGCTTTAATGCATTTTTATCGAATAATTCTGACTATATTGTTAAAAGGGAAAAAGCAAGGTACAGGTTTGTGCTTACAGAATGTTACTAGATGTATTAGATATTACTAGAGGAACATGAACATATAGTTATATCTTTGTTATCAACTCATATTTCTATCAAATAAGAAAGCTAATATACTAATTTTTATTATAAAATTAATTGCAAAAGATAGAGGATTAAGTATAAGTTCAAAACTGCAATAATAAAAAGTAAATAATAATGTAAACATCAAATACTGGGTGGAAAGATTTAGCAAGCATGTGTTCAATTCTCAGCTTTCACACAGGAGAGTCTATATGTTGCCTAAGATTATAAATCAAGAAATGACCATGTTAACAAACTAGCTAGACTACAGTTATGGGAAGAATCATCAATAGAGATCAAACTGTTAGAAAATAAGGAAGCAAGAGACTGTTGCTTATGACTTCCTGCTATTCTCTTATTAAAAGTATTATTAGATTCATGTTTTTCTTAAACTTTTTAAAGCATTTAACAATTTTCTATTGACAAAAGAGTATATTATACACCTACAACAAGGCCAAGCATGATATTAATACCCCCTAAATAAATAAATAATTCATAATTTTAAAAATTAAGATGTGGACTCTATTCCTCAAGAGCTCATGTTTTCATAGGAGCAATAATACTTGAATCCACATGAACACACACCACATATGTGTGCATGTCCGTATCCACACACAAGAACTAAAATGGAGTGTTATTTAGGGGAGGGGGAATTAGGGGGTGGGAGTAACAAAGTCTTTTTGAACAACTGAGCCCTGAAGGCTCTGGACGGGGGAGGGAGTAGAGGGTGATTATTCTGGGATAGGAGTTGTGGTGCAAAGGTCTTACATACTTGTAGGACAGCAAGGAGACAAACCTGGCTAGCTCAGAGTGGGAGATTAGCAAATAATATTGGTAGGGTGGGTGGGGGTGTAGAGGCCTGTAAAGACCAGACAAAGGATGTAAGGCTTGGTGGGACAGAATGTGGTATCACTGAGAGACCTGAAGGAAGAAGCAAGGTTGGTCTGACCACGCAGAGGGTACTGGCACAGACAGGAAGGTCTAGGGTGCCAACTGGAAGTAGGAGTGCGTTGATAATCTGACTTGCCAGAGGAAAGAGAGAAATGAAGAGAGACACCCCTGTACTCCATGACCCCAGAGTTCAACTTCAACTTTCCTAATCTTATAACGTTAAATTGGGAGGTCTGATGCCAACAAGGGTGACAGTCCCCACCCTTCTCACACACAGATGCCTGTGTTACCTTGGACAGAACTATACTTGAAAGTCAAATGACAAATAGCTGAGAAGGACATGGTGAGAGGGTCAGTAGGCTCTGTTTTTCTTACTGGTTAGGTGCATAAAGAATACTGGCAGAGGTGAAGAGGCCTACATTCAAATTCCAGCTCTGCTACAGCCCAGTGTGTATCACTGAAAATGTTACTTAACCTCTGAGTTGCATTTCATAAGCTGGCAGGAATAAAGAGTTCCTCACAAGTATCTGAGGGCTCCATGAGTAAATGGAAGCAAAACACCAAGATGTGGCTGGCACTCAGCACATTTAAGGTTCCTTCTCTAGTGCCCCTTGTTGTGCTTTGGCAGTCCAGTGTCCATTCCCCAGGCCACTCTAGCCTTATGCTTTGCTGGATCTGACTCCACCCCCATCTCTAGGCAATGTGACCCAAGCCTATGCCAATCAGCAGACTCCATTCTCCTGACTCAAAGATGAGCTCCTGACCCCATTTGGACCCAGAAGAATGAAGCCCAAGGTATTGTTTGTTCAAATTGTTAGATAAAATAAGCTATTTTTATAACAGACAATAATTGGAGTGATACTGTCCTAAGAGATAAGAAGCCATTGGATATTATCAAATTCAAGAATGTAGCAATTGTTGAGAAGAATAGAATGAAGAGTTAAAAAAATCCATACCTACTCCTGAGACTTAGGATACAGGAATCCCTGTTGCCAAAACTGCTCCTGGACCACTCTGTTAGGAAGCAAATAAATCCTATTTTTAAAAGTCAGCTTGAGTTGGGGTTTTCTGGCACTTGCAACTCAGTGAGCCCCACCTGATATCTTTTCTTCTGTCAACTGCTTCTACATCATTACAATTTAGATTATTCTATGGAGAAAGAAAATGTGTTTTTTCCCTTTGCCTTTTCCTTTCTCAGCAACACAGCAACTCACAGGAACAGCTTGTCAAATTGCTCTTCCTTCCCTTCCCCAAGGGGCATCACTAGACCCCATTAAGGCAAGTCTACCTAAAGTCAAAAATAACCACCCACCTTTCTCCTCGTCGTCTTGGAAGGAGCAGCCACATTTCTCCTTTCCCTGTGATGTGTTTTTATCACGCCCCTCCCCCACTGGTTCCCCAGTCATTGAGGACTCCCATATGGACCCATGGATACTAGCATCTTCTTTCCCTCTGCAGTCTTTTCATACTGCATTCTATGGCCTCAGTTGCTACTGCCATACGTTTCCTCTCCCCTTCCATATTTCAGGACCAGAAAACGCTTGTTAAACATTTGCTCCCAACACCTACCAGTGGATCTTCTTTTATTAAGGAGGGAGCTCTGTGTGGTAGAGAGATGGTTTCAGTCAACCCTGAATTTATAAATAGCTAACACTCCAATTGGTGGTAAGCCTGGCAGAATGAGTAACATATGCATGCCCCCCCCACTTGAGTGGGCCCAGCTTATGTTATGTTGAGCAATTTTTTTCTAGAAAGGAATAAAAATTAAATTATGACAAAATACCTTAATTTCCTATTATTCATCTCAGATGCTAGTTTGTAATCACATACTCCATAATGTTAATCAAAAGCCCCATGATTTGAAGACAAATAGCAACTCTTTCCAAAGAAGGGAGTTGCAAAATATGTGTGTCCTATAATTTGTTACAACATATGAAAATTGTAGATTGGGTTTTACTCTCCCCCTAAAACCCTGACATAAAAACAAAATGACAAAATACAAAGCAAATGAATCCTCAAGAACTGAGAAAATGTTAAACAAATTTATGTTCCCTTTACCTTCCTTAAAAAATGTCATAAATCCTTTTGAAAGTCCAGCCAACCTTGCTGTAATCTCTGGTAATTAGGAACAGAGAGACTGAACAAACAAGATTCACCAATCCAACTCACCTTATCTGTCAATTTTAACCTCCTCTCACACAAAAAACCTCGTAACTCCTTGGAACAGCCAAATTGACTGACATTGGGGGTTTTTTGTTGCTGTTGTTTTCTCTCCACTCTCAGCCCTTTTGGATTTGTGAGGAAGTAGTGGCATCAGAGAAGCAAAGAAAGAATGAAGGTGTTGTGGTCACTGGTTTGGGTGACTTACTGTGTCCTCAAGCTGAAAATTTGGTTCTGAGATGGGTGAACTGAGCAGCTGATAAGCCCAAAGAATGTCCACATAGTCCTAGAGAGACATCACCAGTAACCAAAAACTTCTAGACCACCAGGGGGAAATGCATCTCTGAGGGGAGAAATTCACCACCCATCTTAAAAAAAAAAAATGGCTCTACCTCATATTGGCAGAGCACTTTATACTGATCAATGAGTTTTTATAACTACCTGAAAGGTTAGCTATCCCTGTAATCATGACATGTTACCTGCCTGGAGTCACTCAGCTAATCGTGGCTAAGTTGAGACAAGCATTTGGTCTCCAGAGACTTCTCTAGTGTATGCTTTCCATGATCTTGCTGTTCCCCTAAAACACTGCCAATGATTCCAAAGACTGTGGTGTTGTGTTCCAGCCATTCAAATATCTCTTTCACAGGGGTCCTCTCTCAAATGTGAAATGACAAAAGGGAGAAAACATAGGCTCCTGGAAAAAGCACTGGCTTGGTAGCCCAGGACCCAAGTCACTTATGGTGCTATAGGGCTTTGCTTTTGCTTTTTTTTGTTTTCTTTTTCTTTCTTGTTTTGATACAGGGTCTCCCAATGAGCCTAGGCTGACATTGAACTAGCAATCCTCTTGTCTCCATCTCCTGGGTATGTGTACCACCACACCCAGCTTTACTTTGCTTTTCTTTGTTCAGCTTTCAAACTGGGATTTCACTCCTCTCTATCTCATCAGAATGCCTAAGGACAAAGGACACAGCCCTAGAAAGCATCCCCAAACTATTCTTTGACTACTAATAAATTTATGTTTTAATAGCTGGAGACTCAAACCATAGGGTGGCCTTTATATGCCCAAGCATAAGAATAAAGTTTACATATAGCCTCACAGTATAACTACTTATGAAAACAAAAACTGTGGGTTCTTCAATTATCAAGACAAAGTCATATTTTTGGTTCATATATTTTAATGTAAAAACCCATCCATGTCCCTGCAGGTGATATATCTTGTAATTATGCTTAACCAGACTTCAGTTTACTTCTGTTCTCATTACTAATCATTTGCTTAATGAAGGCTCCTATCTCAGACGTTTTAACACAAATGCAAAATTTGTGAAACTGAAATATATTCAGGAGCTATAATCACTCTTCAATGTATGGCTAAGTAATGGCCAAGCAATGGCCAATCAATTAAATAAATCCTCCAATGATTAGCTTAAAAATAGTTATGTGTTAAAAAAAGAAGAAGAAGAAGAAGAAGAAATGTATCAGGATGCAATTTGTGAGTGTGCAATGTTACAAAAATTAGTGATATTCAGACTTGGCCTTCAGAAATTAAGATATCAAACTAAAGTACTTCAGATCCATTTGAGAAATAGACTATACGTAAATGCACATAACATGTATAATATGTCAAAAATTAATTCCCTCCTAGACTTGCCTGTTTCTGTCAGTTCTTTATTTACAATTGTTCCTGACTGCAACCTACTCACCTCTCCCACCTACCCTCCACCTCCAGTTTTATGGCCCCTCTCTTCTTCACCTCTGAGGAGTATGTCATGAGTCTACTCATGTGCATTCTGAAATCACATCACATCACACAAATCAAATTTCAACTCTGCCTCTTACTATGTGCCATTGATCAAGTTATGTAGCCTTTCCAAGACTCTATATCTGTATCATCAACTGGAGACAATAATAGTGACTAACCATAAGATCTTTGTAAAGAACTATAAGAACTCATCATAGACCTAATGCAGAGAAGGCAAATAAAAGTTATCATCAATGCCCTTGTGATGGTAGTGGTCCATACTTAGGCTCCCCTTGGCATTTGTGTCTTCAGTATCTGTTCCCATCTCTCTGGGGCATTTTTGTCATACACTCTCCCTTAGAAAATCCACTTGTCTTAACTTATTGAGCAGGTAGCTGCAGAGACAAGGAGGACCCACATGAACCAACTTTGAGCCATCTCATCTCCCTGAAGACATAGGCAATGAATTAGAGAGGACTGGAAGCTGCCAAAGAATACTGGAGCAATAGCTGTCAAGACAGAGCTGAGGCCAGCTTCTTCACCCCTCAGTTCACTTCGGGGCCCTATGTGGGGTCCTTGGATCATAGCTGTGGCTTTCAGTGGCTTTTGAGCAATTAGCCCAGCCTGTCACACCACCATATTAACTTGCTTTTAGTAGGGAAGAGCTCATAGTCATTTTAGGATTGGATTAGAAGATGAGGCTCTCTAAAGAAAACTCTAAATCCAACACCTGTCACAGCCCTTTCCTAAATTCTATCTATACTTCTAATATAGGCCATTTTCCCCAAATGATGGTCTCATAGATTAAAAGAGCCATAATGCATGCCTTCTGTTTTAAGAGATGCAGGGAATTATGCTACACAAATGTTACAAAAGATTCCTTGCAGGTCATGGGAATTGACCCAGGAACATCCATCTGATTGTCTCACACAAAGAAACATGGAGTTTCCAAGTTGGTTATGTCCAGAAAGTGACCTAACTTTCTCATAACTTTCATAAAATAGAATTTATAGAAGAGTTACCCTTATCTTTTAGTTCCTTCTTCTATTTTTGTGGTTGTTTTGTTTAAATAGATTTGCAGTCTCTATCAGATACTCCAAAGTTACACTTATTGATTACTACAGTATATTTCTATTATTGCTTCTTTTTTATTCTTAAAGTTTTAAGAATGTTATATTATTTTATCTTACAAATGTTCATATCAAAATATTTTTAAATACCTGTATATATTTTTGAGATAGGAAGATATTCACACCATAAAGACAAGTGAAAAGAGTTTTCAAAATAATTTGTCTAGTTTGATGCCATAGTCATTAATTTTGCATTTCATAAAATATGGAAGATTCATCACCAGAATGTCAACAGTGGTTATTTCTACTAGGGTGAGGTTACAATGTTTTTTCCCTTGTCTTCTAATGAATTTCTATATATTGTTCAATTAGTTATATAATTGAATACACATATTTTAAACCTTAAATAAACAAAAAGAATAACCCTAAAGCATGTCTCATATCACTTCTTACTTGTAAATCTTTTTAATTTATTTTTAAATTGACAAATGAAGAATTGAAAATATTTATGGTGAACAGCATGATGTCATGATGTATGTATCCATTGTGGAAGGATTAGACAAGTTCATTATATGGATATGTTTATCCATCACCTCACATACTTAGCATTTTTGGTAATGAGAACATTTCAAATCTTCTCTCTTAGCAATTTTCAAGTACACAATACATTAATCTCTTTTTAAAGTCAGTTTAGAAGTATGAGTTTTTACCTGTTATTCCAAAGCCTCTGCAAGCCTGGTGTTCTCAAGGAATCTAATAAAACCCTGTCGCTGAGAACACCATCTTTTCAAGTCCCTTAAAATGAAATTTGGTAATGTATTTGTCAGACTTAATTACTTCATGCCTTCTGCCTGTGGGCAGTTACCTGCAATGCTTTTCTCTGATGAAGAGAACTATTTTCTAACTATAATTGGCAGTAACTGCTCACTCACCCTGCAGGCCTTAGAGTCCCCTGCCTTACGCTACTGCTCTTGGCGCCTGTAGACTCCATCATTCTCCTCTAGCACTCACTTCACAACCCCAGTGTCATATTTAGCACCACTTGCCTATTTGTGTCCCCATTTAAAAATAAGCCCTTTGAGGACAAGCCCTCTGCTTGTCGAGCCACTTGCACCCCCTGCCCAACACAACATGTGGCCATGGTACCAACTCAGCACCCATTGACTACGTGAATGAACTAGATTCATGAATCAATCCAGCAAAGCTTTCTTAGCTACCCAAAGCAAATCTAGTCATAAGTGAGTGGCATCTGAGAGGAGGAGGGTTTAGATTCCTTAAGACTTGAAACACAAAGAGTTAAAATCAACTTTAGAAGTTCCCAATATCACCCATGAAGTTTTGTACACATGGTTTTGTGGGGAGAAAAAACCCCAATTTCACAATACAGTAGTATACATTTATAATACATATGATAATATACAGTATGTGATGGCATACATATGAAAATGTAGCACACCATGGATAGTTTAAATTCCTGTTGAATTCCACCATCTGAACCTCTGTGCCCTTGAAGCACCTTGAGCTGACTTCTACTATGTCTTCATGTCTGTCATCCTCATATGATTACAGTGAGAGGACCATTTTTTTCTTTTGGTCCTAAAGAGTTTAGCACAGTACCCACCACAACTTAGTAATCTTACAGAAAGCTTGTTGAGTGCTCAATAAGTGTCAAATGCTGCACTAGGTGTCTCGATGTACTTTATCTCCTGTAATACTTCAACAGCCCTAAGAGGATTATTGTCCTACTTTTACAGAGATTAATTAACAGGCATAAGGTGACCCATGTAATCTGGGCAAAGCAAGGATTCAAACACAGTCCATATTGAACTTACAAATCCCACTCTTAGGACCATTGTACTATTCTATCTCGCCATTATAAAGAATTTGATGTAATGAACATTTAATAAGCATCACTGGTTCATAACTATTTAGCAGAGAAACTGGGAGTGGGAAAACAGCCAGGAAAATTTATAACAAAGGTGATCAATTTGACTAGAGCAAAAAGACATTAGTAAAGTCCAATCATAAGTAAGAGTAATGATGGAGCATATAACTATATGAGAAGATAATAACTTTTAAAAAACCTGATTGCCCATGATCATTTGAAGCAGGCATTTTTTGTGTATGTGTATTATGTATGTATGTACATAAGAATTATAACTACCATGTGAAAAAGCACAAAGCTAAATATTTATAAAATACTAAGGTATGTTGGAAGTGGCTGAGCAGTGTGGGTATATTTTATGTCTCATTGTACTAGCAAAATAGTAAGTAGCATCCATCAAGACAGAGAGGAAAACATCAAGATATGTTATTAATGCATTTTATTTTCAAACAGGAAAGCACCCAGCCAGGATCTGGAAGTCAGAACCTTAGGACACTTGCTGCTTTTCACAAAGCCATCTCCATGACCTTGGGCACATCCCTCAAGTCCAGGTTATCCATCTGTGAAGTTGAGGTAAATTAAAAGGTGCAGAGCAGTTTGTCTACAGCCACATGCTTCCCTTCTCATGTGCATCTCTAATGGTCCTATCACAGGAAGCACAGTGCACAAGAGAGCACAGGGATGGCAGCCCAGCTCCATGGCCACAGCTCAGCTGCATGAAAGTTATGCAGCATAATTGAGTTTCCCCAGAACAGGATATTGATTGGCTGGTTGGTGTGCTTGCTAAAATGACTCACATGCAAAGTATGGTGCATGGTGTAAGCAAGCAAAAGAGGACCTTTTAAAATAGGTGTCATATACTGCATGTGTTTTCCCACTTGTTAAGTATATGACATACATAATATATATAATAACACTCAGTGCTCTGATGTATGCAAAATTTACAGTTTCTTATATTTTATACCTTTGTGCATGAGTGAATTGACAAAACAGAAAGTGCTCAAAAGTAGCTTCTGGCTCCCCTGGAAAAGCACTTGGAGTTTGTACTTGCCCAGAGTAACTGGATTATAGAAAAGGAATTGCTTAAGGAGCAATCAGGAGAGGGGGAGGAAATCCTTGATTACGGGATCAGCCCTAGACTGAAAATGCAGTCTGCGGGTATCCCCTTGCATCTGTCCCTTTCCCTTCTACAGCCTCTGCTTTTGAGTACTGGACTCCTTCTCAGTATGGCAGGAAGAGGGAAAAGAAAGAAATTGAAAACCACATTGATTGGCATTGCTTCTTGTTTCCAGTTGTGAGAAAACATTTAGGAGGAAAACAAGAAGTTGAAAGTTCTAAATATATAAGGATATGCAGCCAGTTGAATGTTTTAATTACCTTGCTTCTCTGAACATGGTCAGCCCAGACTTTATTACAAAATCGTAAGTGAGATGTCAAAATCCATGGACTCCCATATTTATGGCATTTGTTAAATGTGTGAAGATTTAATGGTACCTCTTTAAGACAGCCTATAAAACAGATCTTGAAAATGATGGATATTACTATACACAGTGGATGGAATTTTACTCAGCCACAACGAAGAATGAAATTTTGTCATTCGCAAGTTAAGTGGATGGAACTAGAGAACATCATCTTAAGCAAAGCTAGCTGGCTCAGAAGGCCAAAAATCGCATGTTCTCCCTCATATACAGATTATAGACCTAAAACCAATGCAGTAATATTATTGGTCATGCGTCACACACTAAGGGGAGAGGTGCACAGGAGGAACAGGGAAAGGGAAGGAAGCCTAAAACTTGAATGTGTTTGATGTGCCCACTGTAGAGGAGTGAATAAAGTAATCTTAATCTGGCAGAAGCCACTATGGGAAGGGGAGCAGGACGTAGTGAAGAGGTCTGGTAGAGATGAACCAGTGTGGGTTGAAACACACATGTGCATGGTAACAACACTAGGAATCCCTCTGTATAGCTATCTTCACCTCAAACTAGCAAACATGCTATGTCTTTCTTACTATCTCTTATATGTCTTTCTTATTATCTCTTATGTTTTCTCTTCAACAAAATTGGAAAAGAGGGCAGAACAGGTTATGCCTGGAAGCGAGGGGAGTGGGGAGGAGGGGGAGAGGAAGAGAGGGGTGGGGGGTAAGGGGGTGGGGGGAAGAGGTGGCCCAAAGAATGTATACACATGAGTAAATGTATAAACAATTTAAAATTTTTTTAAAGAAAAGAATTTTTGTGGGATCTGGAGACGAGTTTGCCTAGCATGCACAAGGCCCAAGGTTTGATCCCCAGCACTACAAAAAAAGAAAAGAAAAAAAGTGAAACACGGTTAAGTGAACTAATTTAAACTAGAAATTCTATAGATGTTCTCCTGATGAGTAACTAGACTCAACTCCAGGTCTGTGGATTTGTGAATCTTTCATCTAGGCCTCTTATTTTTTGTACAGCAGGTATATTTTGCCAGGCACTGTGCCATCTATAGCCCATAGTGGCTTCCATATCTATCTGGTCAGAGATGCATCTCACTAGCTAAAGAGAAATACAGACACCAGGTGTCTGCCTCTGCCACAACAGTGAGCCAATGACTCTCTACACCAAAACTAGAAACGAGACAACAAAATGGATCCCAGCAGTTGGAACTCCAATGGTCGTATGGACCAGTCGGATATGTGCTAACTTGGGAAGATCCTGATTCCTGGAATACCAATTTGCTATTGCCTTGAAAAAGCTGAGTCATTTTTCTACCTTAGCTGCTTTATCTGTAAAATCTGAGGAGTCCTTTTACATATTTTTTTCTGAATATTTATCTAGCACATACTAAGAACAAAGTGTTCTGTTGGTTGGTGGCAGAGATTATAGAAAATGTATGAGAAAGCACTGAAAGAAGTGCACACATGTACTATTATCATGGTTACACATGCTGACAGTTAATGTCTCAGGACATTTTGTGTAGTCTGAAGACATAAAGAATATTCTATATGGCAGGGGGAAATGTATCATCATAGCAGAGAATCAGTGAAAACATGGAGAGGACCACAGGAGACACTAAATTGTTTCAGTTCAGATACACAGAACAGGAGACAGAAGAAGAGGATCAAGTTCAGAGGCTGCAAAGAAAACTTGAATGCCAATTGTCTTTCCACAGAAAAGCCTGTATGGTTCAACACACCCTTGCGACCTCATACAACCATTTTAGAGCTGTGAAGCTTACAGCATCAAATAGTCCAAATCCCTCATTGAATAGGTAAGGGAACTAGGGACAAAAAATATGAACAGACTGGCCCAAAGGAGTAGTGGCAGAACCAGGCCTAGAATTCAGTCACATGTCATCCTTCCTCTCAAGCATCCTCCACCCAGCCTGTAACAAAAGCCTAATACCCTAAGACAATTGGTTATCATTTTACTGTAATCCATTGCTAAGTCAGAATTACTGCCTAACCCAGGAGAGCAGTTATCTTTGAGTTTAAAAAGACAACAAACTGTAAAAACTATTATAGCAGCCACACAAATCATATTGTCAATAACTTAAAAAATAAATGATTAAGGCCTCTTTAAAGAATCACTTAGGTGAAAATCAGGATGTTTATGGAAGTTTTGTTGCAGTGAGAATAAAACCTGGTATTCGACTAGACATGCCACTGCTGTAGCTTCTTTAATTCACAAAACAAATTGAGAGGCTAAAAGGCTGGAATTGGAACTTACTAAACTGCCATCAATCATTTTGTAATGTACCCTAAAGAAAGAGTGATAATGAAAAATGGAAACTGGAGAAAGAGGGACGATGTCAGAACAAACAAACTGGAAGATAGGTCAAATGAGTCAGCGAATGCGAGGGGCAAGGCAAGGTGAGACGCCTACCAGCCTTGGTCATGACTCTGATATCTGCAGCCTAATGAGCAGGAAGAGAGCAGATGCTTCCACCTTTTGTGCACCCGGGAGTCCTTGTGCAGGGTCCTTCGCCTTGGTCTAAGGGATCTCCAAACCCAGGCTCCTACACCCAGACCCCAGCTCTGCCACTCCTGCTGTGGGACTTCAGGTAAACTGCCTCTGTTTCCTCACCTGAGGGATGAAGATAGTGACATGGCCTAACACATATCGTGGAGATGAGAGGGTTTTTTTTCAGTTAATGTGGAAAAAGCATTTGAATAAAAAAGCATATAGAAACATTCAATTAATGGTAGTTACAACTATTGGCTATTGCTCAGTTCTGGGTGTTTCTGTGCTCAATAATAACCAGTTATAATTCTTAAATCAGATCTTGATTAACCTGCACTATAAGGACACAACCACAGTTCTATTGTCCTTAGCAGTGAAATTTAACATAGACAATGAATTGAAGAGTTCTCTACATAAACCTATATGCTTAGGGGCTCTATTGAGGGTCCTGATTCCTCTCTACAAAGACAAGTTGCTCATCCCACATCATTATTCCCCACAGGCATGGGTGGCCTCATCTTGTTGTCACTTGTGACCTGTTGTAGATATCTTCACACTGAGACTCTGTGTTGGGGGTGGGGAGACTTCCACAAAGTTCTCCATCCCCAACCACCAGGGCCAATGGCCTTTCTTATCCCCTCACTGTCTGTCTTCTGCTATTCCTCACCTCCCTAATACTCCCACTGCAGGTAATTTTAAACCATGTCAGAAAAAAAATGGATTGGTTCTAAGCATCTCAATGTCCTACCTCAAGGAAGAGAATCTTGGAGAGAGGGAAGGAGCGAAGAGCTTTCCCTATTTTCCTCCAAGATTGCAAGGTTTTATGGGATTTGGTGAAGGTAATGACCCCCTACACACTGCCCAGGGCAGAATGGCTCCATGAAGCATCCTGGGGAAACAGGAGCCAAGAGAACCAGTATGAGAGCCCTGGCTCCTAAGATTCGCAGATCCATGCTCAGAGAGGAGTCCAATGAAGCTATCTCCCCCAAGGGACCAGGAGACAACACCAGTAAGGTGACCCTCTACATTTATACTGCACTCTAGCAACCTTGTACTCCTAGGTGCTGGATCATTCATCCACATTAGCAATGGACCAAGATCCTAGGATCCACAAGACAGGCCCTGTCCTTGCCATAAAGGCAAGTCCAGTTTGGGATAGAAATGAGTAAGCAGGAAATTACAGTGACAAGTCCCAAGTGCCTCAGTGAGTTGGGGTACAGTTGGGGACTCGGGCGAGGCTTACAAAAGGAGGTGATCACTAAGCTGAGCCAGTCCACCAATCTCTATCCCTCTCTTTCTGGCACAATTCATAACCTTGGTCGGGGAGGAGAGGCAAGGTGAGGGAACCACTCAGAGGGAATACAGGGAATGGGGACCTCCTTGTACCTTCACTGTCCAATGGTTCTTCTCAGTCCTGTCTTACAAAAAATCTAAATCTCACAGACTGAGGTCAGAGAGAGGGCCTAGAATGCGTTTGTCCCCTAGGATGGCCCTTTGCATGATTGGAGAAGCAGGGTAACTTGGCAAAAGCCAAGCTGACTGTGTGAAACATGGGCTAATCAGGCTCAGTTCCCCTTAATGCCACATGTGGCTACCTGTGCCTCTTGCAGCCCATTAGCCCTCTTGTGGCTCCTCACCCAAATCCCACAAACCCTTCAGGGACCCCCAGATGTTGCTGCTCTATTTTAGACTGTGGCATGAGAAAGTAGAGGGGGACAAACAGGCCTCACACCTCTTGGGGCCAGGAATTTGGCTACTTCTGCCCTTTATATCAGGATTCAGATCGGAGTTGTTGAAACACTTTACAGCACTTTTAGTTTATAAAGGACCTACAGATGGCTGTGTTGTCTTGCAGACAGAAAAGTCAGGGACTTTGAAACCATGTAGTAAACTGCAAAAGATCACACAGCTGGTAAGAGACAATCTGAACCTAAACCCAGCTCTCTCTCACTTTGGTCCACTGCAAAACTACTCACCTGTCCACTGAGTTGGAGGGCAAGAGCTTTACTGATCCATTGTAAAGGAAGAAATGTACAAAGGTGAGGTTTCTAAATCAAAAGAAGCATGTTATGTACCTGTATATTTGCTCACAAGTGCAATTATATTTTTTAAAATTCTTAGGAGTTTGTGGGGTAGACATAGAAAAATAGTAAAGAGCAGTAGAGAGAAAATTGTAGCATTTGTTTGATGTTTAGGAAGAGCTGTACCTGCTCCCCAGGCTTGGCACATAATTGACAATAAATTTTGTTGGATGAATAAATCCATTAAACATATGCCATGTGTAGTAGTAGAACTAGTACAGAGACATTTTGGCTGAGGCTATCAGGTAATAATGACAAGAAAACAAACAAATTTGTAAGCCAACTCTCTACTTCTCATCTTATAATTTAACTCCCCAAATAGGGTACTTAAATTTCACTCTGCTCTTTCATCTAGTTTATTCAAATTTGAAAGTCCCAGGTCTGCTGGACCATCTAATTGAAATACATGACCCCCAAATCAAACATTCTTTCTAAGTACAAGTGTGTTTTTATATATGAGTAGTCACTGTAGGTCTGTGATCAGTGCAGAATTTGTTTTAAAATATTATCTCCTAGCTACTTTTGGAGGCTGAAATTAGAAGGATTGAAGTTCAAGGCCAAAGTAGGCAGAAAGTTTGAAAGACTCCCATCTCAACAAATAGTTTGTGAGATTCCATTCTCAACAGAAAAAAGTGGGGCATAGTGGCCAATGACTGTCAACCCAGCAACAGCAGGAATCTTAAAAGAAGAGGATCGCAGTCCAGACTGGCTTTCACTGACAAAAAGAAAGACTCTATATCCTAAATAATCAGAGCAAAATGTGCTGGAGGTGTGGTTCAAGTGGTAAAGCACTTCCATAGAAAGCACAAAGCCCTGAATTCAAACCCCACTGCAGCCCAAAGAAAAAGAAAAAGAAAAAAGGAAGAAAATATTTTTCTTGAGGTCTAAGTGCTGGTTAACAAACAAATTTACTATTCGTTCTCTCCTGCTGTCAGCATTTGGTCTTTAGCATGGATGTGTACATTATAACTATTGTGTGTGTATATCTGTAAAGCTCATGAATTCATTACAAAGATACATATAAAAGCACAGAGTGTATTTTTTTTCTGGGGTTAGTAGGGTACCATATCCTTCTACAGCTATTGAGATGAAACACACACTAAAATTTGCACAGCTTCCCAGTGGGAGAAAGCTCCAGAAACAGCATGAAAAGTCACACCAGCTGCTGAAGAGGAAACTACCTGGGCCTGAAAACACACTATGACTGAGCCAATGTCTAACAATGATGTCATCAATAAAAATCTATCATTCCAACCTTGTGCATCTGAATCTCATTTCTAAAATGTGCTTTTCATTTTTGTCCCCAGACTAATCTGTATCTCCCAGGTTTTGCTTAATTCTGGATGGAAAGGAGAGAAGAAATGGGTTCTTCCAGCCCCCAGCCTTAGAACTCTTAGCCATTTTGTCTGGTTAAAAATACAGGCAGGAGAGCTACCTGAAGAAAAGACTGGAGTCTTCCAGATCATACCACATGATAGCATTTTATAGGTTTAAAAAAAATAGAGAGACAGGAAACCAAAACAATCTAATGAGACCGGGTTTTGATGTGCGCAGTTAACTTTTCTTTTATTGGCAGCTAAAACTCATCGTGTACTTAGGAACATTTTGAAATTTGTCCCTGTAATGTTTTCAATTAGCTTTCTTGCATGTGATACATCAAGGGAAAAGCAACACTTAGATTTAGAAGTAAGGTACTCCCAGAGACAAATATGATTAATGGGATAATCTCACAGATTACAATAGTTAGAGGCAGTTCCTGCTATTCCCCACTCTCCAAGGACTGGGACTACTCACTCCAGCACAAACAGCTGCACATTTCTCTACAGCGCTATCCAAAGCAACGCCACGTTCAGCCTGTTAAAATTCCTATAATATCTGCATTGGGCAATTTGCTATTGTGCAACTTCAGTTTCAGAAGTTAAAGCTTCAGAGTTCCATGAGATTACCTGATAGAGTTTACAAACGGAATTGATTTTCGAAAGCACCATTATAGGTTACTCAGTGTGGAGCCAAACAATGAGGCCCCAACAAGCAAAACAGCTTTTATGGAGCACATTGAAAACATAAAGACAGTCCTGTCATCTGCCAGTCAGGCCCCCAGAAATCCCCCAGGGGCAGGTGGATGTTTTTATTCCTGGTTTACAGGGAAGGAGCAGTCACAGAGAAGTTAAGAGACTGGCCCCAGGCTTGGCTAAACTGATGCTGGAGTCAGGATTAAGCAGGTTCCTTATCTTGAAGGCTTCTGCTCAGGTCACCAGGCAAGCCTTCTCCTTCTAAGACAAGAGCATCCAGTGAGAAAGATAGAAAATCCAGCCCCCCACTGTTGCCAAAGTTGATAAAAGCTATAGTGCTATTGGCTGAAATTTGGTTATAACCTTTTTACCTTCTTTATATAGTAAAGAAAGCCAGGTATGGTGGTTCATACCAGTAGTGCTAGCACTTGGGACATTGAGGCAGGAGGAGTGTGAGTTCCAAGCCAGCTAGGCTAGATAGCAGGATAGTGTCTCAAAAAGGCAAAAAACAAGCCAGGCACACTGGGGCATGCCTGTAATCCCAGCTATTCAGGAGGCAGAAGTAGGAGGATCATAACCTGAGGCTGACCCAGGCAAAAGTGAGAAAGCAAAAGGGCTAGGGATAGACAGCCCTGAGGGGTGGCTCACACCTGTAATTCTAGCTTCTCAGGAGGTAAAGAACAGGAGGATGGAGGTTCAAAGTCAGACAGGGCAAATAGTTCACAAGACCCTATCTCAAAAATTCCCAACACAAAAAGGACTGGTGGAATGGCTCAAGTGGTAGAGCACCTACCTAGTAAGCATTGAGGCCCCTGAGTTCAAACCCCAGTACTTCCAAAAAAAAAAAAAAAAGCCTTTGAAGAATACTTAGTAAATTTTTAGACAAATTCCAATTCTTCCACATGCCCCACTAATTTCCCACATTGGGATGTTTTCCTCATTGATATTTTGGGGATACACTGCCTACTCTGCATTTTCCATCTCTAAGAAAAAACACTTCCTTGTTTAATATGTCTAATCCTTCCATATTTTTGTAATTTGCTTTAAAAGTTTTAGCCTCTTGACATTCCTCTAGAAATTGTCTCAGCTGATCATGCACAAAGTTGGCTCTAAGCAACATTGTAACCAAAGGAAAGTTTTACTCAGTACCCCACTCCCTCCTGCTTGTACCATATTCCTCTGAAAAGCTTCAGAGATCACTCCACACCATAAGGTCGGTATCTTGAATCAATTTTTCTAGGAAAATCAGAACGAATATTAAAGTGTTAATACAAAGATAGGAATAACTGATGACAGCTTAAAATGCTCCTAGGCATTTGTGTCTTCCAAGATCCAAAGCTTTAAACTGTAGAGAAGGTGTTTCTCTGAGGAAAGTTCAGGTGTGGAACAGGTGGAAGAAGAAGTGAATGATGGGAAGGATGGAGAAGGGGGGTTTTCCCAGGTCCCTGAAATCAACACTGTCAGTGGTTCCTAGACTTCAGACATAGGACAATACCTGGAGGGCTTGCTAAAACACAGATGAATGGTCCCAACACCAGAGTTTCTGGTTCAGTAGATATGAGGCAGAGCCCAAGAATCTGCATATGTAACAGTCTTCTCAGTGATGATTGCTGGTTGGAACACTTTGAGTAACCCTGACTCTAGCACTGTGTGGTCTATGGACACAAAAATACAGCCCCAGCAAGAACTATTCAGAATCAAACATATTAAACTTTTAAAGAAAGCTTTAGTCCTTCCATCTGAAATGGTGAAATGACCTAAGTGAGGCTGGGTGGGTGGGATGGAGATTTTGCTTTGTGATTCTTTCCTCACCCAAGGTCCTCTAGAAAAGGAGCTGGGGCACATCATCAAGGACACCCTTTCAGAGTGCTTAGATTGGAGGATTGTTAGCCAGCACTCTAATTGACCTCAGCTGTCAAAATGGTACACAAGGAGATGTCACTTGGTACCCAGAGACCAATCCTCGGGGCTTTATAGATCAATATCCACACCTTGAACTGCACTTAAAAGCAAATTAAAACAGTGCAGACTCCACAGTGTACAAGCCTAAGAGTACACTAAGCAATGATTTGCGAGAATTCTTTAGAGTCACTAGGAGATGTTGCTTGCTTGTTTTTGTTTTCTTCCATTCTACCTAGCATGCTAATGATTTTCTTTTTCTCTCATACATCCCAGATGTTTCTTTAGGAGGATGGTACAACACCGACAATCTACAAACCTGAACTTTCACAAATTTATTTAAACAAGAACCAAGTGCCACATGGAAAATATCTGAGCCAACTTGAGTATGTACAAAACCTAAATAGAAAAAAAAAAACAAAACAGTTTCTAAAATCCAACTGGTCTTCAATGTGGATGTTTTTGGTGTCACTTGACATTAATATTATAAAGGGGAGGTGTGTTAGAGAGAAGGAGGAAGGGAAGGAGGGAGGGAACAAGAGAGAGACAGAGAGAAGAGAGAAAGACAGAGAGAAACGGGAGAAAGAGAGAGAGAATAAATATACAGACTTGCTTCCTTTCTTCTCACCTGTAAAGAAATATTACTTCTATTGTGAACACTGAAAAATGAAAAAATGTAAGATTTACTTTCAATGTCATCCATAGTATGTCCTTTGGTATCAAATACAGCATATCTGAGTTAATTTTGTCTGCCCTGGAGTTGGAGTGCACAACACAGGCTTTTCAGAACTGGAAGAATATAGCGTCTCTCCACCCTTCTCCCTTCAAAAAATAGCTTCCTAAGGAACTTGAAAGTCAGACTTGGCTACAACTTCTATTGAAATAGGAATGTAGACTTTTGATGAATGTAAACATCTTCATTACTATTTGTTTTCCTCTTTTATTCTAGCTACTTCAGTTGTGGTTTCAGGCTTCTTGATGCCAAGTTGTGGGCAATCATTTTCTAAGTCAGTTAAAAGGCCTTTAGGTTAAGCAGTAATTTAGACCATAAAAGTCTGTGGTGGTTTCCCAATATAATTGTGGAGAAGAGGCAACACATCGCTTCTCTAAAAGTTGGCTTCTCTGTTTATACAGCTCATGTGCATTTCAGGTGCCATAAACCATGAATATTCCAGAATTATACAATTGTGTAGAAAATTAGGTCAATTCCTTTTTATATACTGTTTATGCTTTGGAAAATGAGTAGCTTCCCTTTTTTAAGCCAGGAAGTATGCAAAAATGAGATGATGCATTGATGTGTTTTGGGTTAAAGTGTTTAAGTTTCCTGAGCCTCTTCACATGTCCAAATAAGACTGAAAATACCACCAACAACTTATTCTTATAAAATCCTTAAATGGAATCTTCTCTTTCTCACCAATATCCCTCATTTAATGTTAATTTCCTTTTGGAAAGGTGGGGCCAGGATCTGATGTAACAAAATTCTTGACTTACAGAAATGGCCACATAGCAGTTTAATAACATTAGGAAACTGAACTCATTTAACCAAACACTTAGCTGAGGATCCACCACATGCCCCTAACTAGGTTAAGTACCATGGAAAATTCAAGGCTGCTTAGAGAAGATTAACACAAATGCAAAGAGTGAAGAATGATGAAAATGGAATTTGATTACAGTACATTATGAAAGAATGTAGGAAGAAAATGAGAATTTAATCTTATAAAATTCCACATTTTTTTTCTTGAAACAAGGTTTTACTACATAGCCCAGGCTGGCCTTGAACTCAAGATCCTTCTGTCTCGGGTTCCTAAGTGCTAGGATTATGGGCCTATACCACCATGCCTGGCTCTAAAAATTTCAGATTTTATATCAGAATTGGATGAAAACAGACAGAAAGCCAATTCTTAGGGAAGGAAGGGACAGGTTTGGCACTCTAGGCACTAAGATGTATGAACTTGGCAAAATTCCTTACCTCCTTCTCTAAGCTCCAGTATTTTGACCTATAAAATGGAGATGAAAATGCCTACATCACAGTGTAGGATTAAATAATTCAGGTAAAGTCCACAATGTAAAACTCATAACGGAAAGTCATTACTGTAACATAACCCAATCCTTCTAACCATTTGGCTTCTTGTTTTGGGCAAAGAATATTTTATCTTTCCCAGCTGTGGGTCTCACAGGAGTGTGGGTCAGGAGTGACAGCTTTCGACATTCTCTTCTTCTAAATTATCTCTGTTTGGGGTTTTATGTACTGAGCATTTTGTGCTTTTGTTCCCTCACTCCTCTCTCTATTTCTTCCCATTGCTAGATTCAGAACCCCTCTTTGGTCTCTATTCTGAATAAGAATTTTGTCTTTGAAGGAGGAACAACCTCTGACATTTGAATGGAACGTCTAACTTTTCAAGATGCTTGTATGTCTCTTCTCATTGTTCTATTCTTCTAAAACCTAGTGAGACTGATAAGACCAATAGTCATTTCCTCACTGATAAAGTAGGGAAAAGAATGCACAGGAGGGTTGTCACAATTTGCCAAGGTCACAACATGAGACTTCAGTAGAGCTATATGACCACCCAGCTCTTCTCCCCACCACAATTGTAATTTCCACTGAAATGCTATCCCTGGAGCTATAGCACTTTTACATTGCTCTCACAGGAAATCCTGATGTAAGGAGTGTAGTGAGGTAATTGACATCCATGGGGTTTGAACTCAGGGCCTCATGCTTACTAGGCAGGCACTCTACCACTTGAGCCACTCACCAGCCCTCAGTAAGTATTTATTAAGTGCTACCTATGTGCTAAGCACCCTTCTAGGCATTAAAAAACAGCAGTTCAAAAAATAGACAAGAATTTCTATCCTCATGAAGTTCACATTCTACTGAGGGAAAACAAATAAGAAACAAATAAGTAAAATATTTGACTCTTAGGTGTTGGTAGGGAGAAAAAATTAAACAGGGGAGAAGGATGGAAAGTGGGGGGATGATGTTGGTGAACCTGTGGTGGGGAGAGGGGTATGGCAATTTTGGATGGGGGCAGCCAGGAAGATGAGAGTGAGAAGGTAGCATCTGAATGAAGATTGAAAGAGATGAGGGACTAGATGTTGGGACAGCTGGAAGAAGAAAGTTTTGGGGAGCAGCCTCAGCCAGCATCAAGGTCAGAGCTGGAAGTGTTCCAGAACTGATTGAGAAACAGCAGATCCCCAGTGTGGCTCAGCCTTGTGAACTAAGTAGCTGCAGATAAGAATAAGAGAGAAAGCCAGAGGAGTCAGGGGGTGAGGCCAGGGCCACAGCAGGTGGGGCTTTGGGAATCATTGCAAAGACTTGCTTTTGCTCTGAGTAAAGTGCAGAGCCACGCAGCGGTTGGTGGTGGAATGTTACAACTGTAACAGCTGTTCTGTTGAGCACAGACTCAAGGGGAATGGAGCAGGGTAGAAACATTGAGATGGTAAGGAGGCCATCTCTTGATCAAGCATCAATCCAGGTGCTTGATGATGGTAGATAGTACCATCACCTCACACCTATTCCATGATGAGCCCCAATTAATGACTTTAAGGTCACAGAAGCTTGCGGGTATCCATTGGTCCAATGGTCTAGAGTCCAATCTGAGCTTTGAGAGTTTTATAAGTCATCAGCTGCCTCCTACATTTCAATATTCTTACAACACATCATTTAGAAGGTTGCTCAGGCTAAAACACCAATCTCTGCAGTGGGATGGACTAGCATCAACTTGAAGCTGAAATTTAATGTTCTGTACCAATCAGAATGTTGGAGCTGACAGCAATACCCCTCTATAACTTTTTTAAGTAGTGAAATGGACAAATACTTTACAAATGGAGTTTGTTTTGTAAACCAAATCTTTGAAAACCTGGGACATTTGTGAGAAGCAGTCAACACATTGGTTCTTTGGTGGTAAAATAGTAAGAACCATTGAAGTAAGCAATGACAGATCTCATTTCCACTCTTACCCAAATTCCTGGGACAGACAGGGAAGGCATGTGCAGGGACTAATGCCAACTTCTCTCTGTGCCTCATGCACAGTCCTCGGGAAGGAGACAGTGTGGTGGAGGGACAGTGAGCTGCCAATCAGGAAAAGCCACTCTGGACTCAGTTCCTTCATCTGTGGAATTAAGAGAATGGTCTAAATAACCCATAAGAACAAGCATGGACCACCCCAGGTCTAAGCATTGATGATAGTATGCGTGGTCTTTATCAAAGAATAATGAGGGAGAATGATTTCAGTTAACATTTGGTTAAGAATCCAGGTAAACAGTGTAGCACTTAACTCTTTTGCACACTCAGAAAATGTGGGCCATGTGTAAATCCTTTCACTCTGGGCATAAAAAGGAAATATTAAATCCATCTTTATAGCTAATCCTGTGATATTTTACCAAACTCTTGAGTTTACAGAAATTTTACAAAACTTGGCTCTTGCTGAATGTATTTGGATATGTTTTATTAAATCATACCCCCTTGATATGATATGAGGCTTATGTAACTATACCTCAAGGTCTTAAGTGGGTGTAAGCCGTATCTCCGCTGTAGTCCTCTTTTTTAAGATCACAAAGTATGTGGAAATATTTTGTTTTGTTTTTATCAACCTCTGGAGTTCACGTGATGTACTTCCAAGCCAGCCATACTCTGAAGCTTATCATCTTGGCAGAAAAGGCAACTGTTGGAAGGTCAAACAAGGGCCCATTTCCTCCCCGTAGGCCAGCTGGGATCTTCCATTCCCAGACTGAGTTTTGTTCCTTCAATTTAGCCTTGGTGAAGGCTTTGTCCTCTAATAAAATGCAACCCACTGAGAAGACTTTCACTTAAGTTACTTTCAGATTTACTTTTTAAGGATTGAGTTGAGGTCAACTTTTGATGAGCAGAGGAAGGACAAATAGACATATCCCTTTGGAAGTAGAGAGCTGTGTCCCTGGGGTGGACAGCATTTGGGAACCAGAGGAGGGGAGCTCCAAAGCCAAAGGGTCTCTTCTTCCCAGTTTTTCCCAGGCAGAGTCCCATGGACCAGTACAATCTCCCTGTGTGGCTTCTACCAGAATCCTATATTCCTCAAATATTTCATTTGTACTTACCTAAGCACACATTTTCAACTCCCTTGCTGCCTTCTTTGTTGATTGAATAATCATCATGGAGCATAGAATTTTGGATCTGAGAATCTTACAGCTCACTTAGCTCAAATTTCTACCCCAAACTGCGATTCTTTCTGGGAAGTTTTCCTGATTGAGGACCACTATGTTGGTATTCTTGCCTTTCCACCATTGCTTTGTAAGCATTGTATTAAATGATGGACTATATTCTTTTGGAAAATTCTTCCTTTTATTGAATCAAATTCTCTTTCTCAAAGCCTCAGTCTATCACTTTTAGTCTCCCAGAATTGCTAATGAATCTCAAAGTCTCAGTATAAACATGGTCACCTGACCAAAGTCTTCTCTTTCCTTTTTTTTTTTTTTCTTTCTTTTACTGGTCTGGTTTTATGAAAACTCCTACAAAGGAAGTCTTGGTGACTACATGTCTATTTCAAAAGGAAAGGGAAGCTAGAGTATCCTAAGTGCAGTGCTCCAGAGAAGACCCTGGTATAGCTCTGATACTCCACTCAGCACATTGTATTCTCCCTGAAGAAAATCAGAAGCTCACAGTACTGCCTTACTAGGTTCATTTGATAGCTGATCACATTTTATAATAGTTTCTAATTCTTACTTAAAATTAATCCATAATGGATATTTTGACACAAAACCCCAAAGGAAGTAGCCCCCTACCGAAATTAACTACCAAATCAGGGAAAACTTTCAAAGTTTCTGTAAGACTGTATGCAAGCTAGCCTAGTGCATTTTACTGGGCTCTTTATGACATCTAGTGGTGAAATATGGAGTAGGTTCCCATACTCTAAAAGCTGCCGAGTGGGGAGACCATCATCTATTTGATATTTTCTCTTTGAATATTTTATTTTATGAAATTATAAGTTGAATTCACTTTCAATACATTATAATTATATACTCATCTTTTAGCATCTTTGTTATACATCTTTTATATTTGGGCTTACTTTCAAATCAATCACATCTATTTCTTCACAGATGTCAGAGAAAAACACCACCATCTTTTAGAAAAAAAAAGCATTTTGGATGAACATAAATGACTACATTTTGATCTACAAGCATACCAGCAAGTCTTTCTGCGTAAATGTGTTCATCTTCAATTTTGGTTTTGAGATTTTCAATTGGTGTGAAAGCTGTCATTTATAGCTAACCTTGAATGTATTGTTATTCACAATTAGAAAAAGATAAATTTCACAGGCAGAGAAGCTGACAAGTCTTTAAGACTTCACACTTAGTTTTGCAGGAAGAGCTGAAGTTAATTAGAAGTGATTATACATACATCGCATGTGTGTGTGTATTTGTGTTGTTGCACGCAGACACCACGAAGGCCCTGGGAAGGTTGATTTTTTTTTTTAATGTTTTAAAAATAAACATAATCTCTTTCCCATGTGTTGCTATAAACCCAGTAAATCTAGGAAGCTCAGCGGGGTTGAACAAGGTCATTTCTTGTCAGGACTCCAAGGGGAGCAGGAAGCAGCCCTGTGCATCAGATGCTGGCATCCTAATCCCTGCTCAGCACGAGCTTCCCAGGCCTGTGGGATGGTGGTGCCAGCACTGTCACGCTGGCAGACTGAGGCTTTGACGCTAGCCACCATTCCTCTCAGTACCTTGGCTCTCTACCTACAGCACCCCTGTATGACAAAAATATAGCCTCACCCTCATAATGAAGGCAGAATTCCAAGAGTGCACTCCTATCTTGTTCTGATAAACAGGAAACTAGGCCTCAAAACATCTAGTCATGCTATAAAATCAAGCAGATTTTATAGGCTCATTTTGTTTTTGTTGAATTTAAGTGTGTGTATATGTAATATATACTTATAGTTATAAATAATATGGATTAATTTATATATTAATAGTATATATGATAATTATATCAATATTTTGTATTATATATAATATATACATATATTTAAGTTCAAAACCCAAAACAAATGGAGATTTTATACATAGAGAAAAAACAGAACATATATTAAAAGATATTTATAAACACATAGGTGGACAATATTTCCAGAAGGCTCCCTGTGGGAGATACCTGGAGATTATGGGATGAGGACACAGAAGTGGGAATGAGGAAATTACTTGTCTTTGTATACTCATCCTCTTTGGAAAACTATCTGTACTATTAATGAGAAATGTATTTTTAGATACTATCGGTAATTGTTTCCCAAAAGATGTCAGAAAATGTGAGTCCCCTCACCTTGCTGTGAGATGACAGAAATCTTGGGATTATGATTAGAAATTGATGTGGTGACTTCTGGTTTCCTATCCAGGATATAAGGGGATTAAGATTTACTGCTCCATCTCAACAAGAAGCTGCAAACAGAAAATCAACAACTCCATCAGAGAAGTGAAGTCACAGGGCAACCCATGCTCCCCAAAATAGTAAAGGCAGACAGGCAGGGACAAAGTATTATAGTTTACCTGAACAGAAACCTCCACAGGAACCAGGGCTAGGATAAGAAACTACGCTGTAGTTGACAGTTGAAGCTGGCTCAGTGTAGACAGGTCTAAGAGGTAAGAACCCAGAGGGACCCAGTCGCAGAGAGCCCCACACTTTTGTGAGTTTTGCTTCTAGCTCTGTCAGGTTCTCACAGTGATGAGATACAAATCCCCTGTGCTTCCTGCAGGGGGAGGGGAGAAGTAACTATTGAGAAATTTTCCAGAGCTTTCTTAACAAGGCCTGTTCTCAGGAGAAACCAATTTTACCAGAGCTTGTCAGCTGAGTTTTATCAGAGCCTACCTGCGCACAGGAGAGGGAAAATACCCAAACCTAGCCCACTCAATTCATCCTGTGTTACCTAAAGAGGGGGCACTGAAAAGTAATCGTGAAGTGCACCAATTCAGAGGCAAAGACTGAGAGCTAATCACAGGACTGGAGAACGAATCTTCTTCCCCTCCACCTAATCACATTAGTAAAAGCCTATGTACCTCCGTACCTTTCACTCAGTACACGTTACCAACTATTCAACAAAAAAGTTACAAAGTATTCTAAAAGGCAAAAACACAAGCTAGTGGAGTGGCTCAAGTGGTAGTATGACTGCCCTAGAGTTCAACCACTAGTGACAGGGAGAAAAAAAAAAAAAAAACGAGCAAAAATCAAATTTGAAGTAAGATACAGCAAAAATCTTGAGATTATCAATTAAGAATTTCTTAAAACTGATTTATATGCTAAATACCTTGATGGAAAAAAGAAGACAGCATATAAAGATAGGTGGATAATGTAAACAGAGATATGGAAATTGTAAGGAAAAAAAGCTGGGTATGATTGTGCACACCTGTGATCTCAAGAGGTAGAAGTAAGAGGACCACAAGTTTGAGAGAGCCTGGACAAAATTAGCAAGACCTTATCTCAGAAATAACATTTAAAACAAAAACATTAAAGCGCTAGGTGTGTGAACTGAATCAGAATGCTTGCCCTCAGTTCAACCCCAGTATCTAAAAAGTAAAGTTCTAAGAGTCTAAAAAAAAATGCTAACAGAAATGAAGAATGCATTTAATGCGTACATCAGCAGATTGGAAAAGGCTAAGAAAGGAATCTCCGAGCTTGAGGAAAAACATTAAAATCTAAATAAACTGAAAAAGCAAAAAAAAAAAAAAAGACTTTAAAAAGCAAACAAACAATATCCAAGCATCATGGGAGTGCTGCAAAGGTGTAATCTATGTGTAATGGGAATGTCCAAAGAAGCAATGTTTGAAGCAATAATGAGTGAGGATTCCCCCAAATTAATGTCAGACACCAAGCCACAGATCCAGGAAGCTTAGAGGTTGGATGAATTTGGCAGAATAAATGTAAAAAGTAAACTACACCTAGCAAATATGTTCAAACCTCAGAAAGCCAAAGGTCATAAAGAAAATGTCTTGAAAGAATTGAGAGGTTTTAAAAAAAGTAACACCTTACTTATGGAGAAGCAAAAATAACAATTACACTTCTCAGAAATCATGCAAACAAGATATATATCACTGTGCAGTGATTCAGTTAAAGTTTTGAGGGGGAGGGAACCACCAACCTAGGATTCTGTACCCTGGGAAACTACCCTCCAAAAGTGAAGGACAAACAAATATCAAGGGAATTCATTGCTAGTAGATATGCCTTGCAAGAAATGTTAAAAAGAAATTCTTCAGAGAAAAAGAAATTGATACAAGTCAGAAACTAAGATCTAAAGAATGAAAGGCAGAGCGTTTGGGAAGGAATAAGTGAAGGCAAAATAAAAACTTTTTTCTTATTCTTAGTTGATGTGATGGGTAAGTTTGTTCAGACAAGAATACCAACCACACTTAACACACATACATATGTATGTACACTTATGTATAAGTTAAATGAATTACAGCAATGAAATGATAAAAGGGACAGGAAAGGAATTAGGATTAGTTGGGTTAATCATTAGGATTATTAGAAAAATATTAATGGGCTGGGGGCGTGGCTCAGCAGTAGAGTGCCTAGCACACATACCTTGGGTTTCATCTCCATCGTTGCTAAAAAACCCAGCAAACATAAAGAAAGCAAAACAAGCATACAAAACACAGTACTTGCACTAACTGTGCAGCAATATAATATTCTTTGAAGGTAGATTTGCAAACTTTAGGGCAACCATTAAAAAGAATTTTTTTAAAAGGCCAGGTGCAGTGATTCATGCCCATAATAGCAGGTGGTTGAGATGTGGAGATCAGGAGGATTGCATCAAGGCAAGCCCAGGAAAAAAGTTAGTGAGACCCCCATCTCAACAAAACAAATTGGACATGGTGATACACATTGTAATCCCAACTCTGTGGGAGGCATAAGCAGGAGGATCACGATCCAAGGCTGGTCCCAGTTGGAAGTGCAAGTCCCTGTCTGAAAAATAACTAAAGCAAAGAGCTAGAGGCATGGTTCAAATGGTAGACCACTTGCCTCACAAAAACAAAGCCCTGAGTTCAAACCCCAGTACCACCACCACCAAAAAAAGAAAAAGAGTAGAAATAAAAGTATAATTGATATGCTAAGAAAAAGAGGAATAATGGAAAAATAAAATAAAAAGTTAAAACTTACTAAAGGAATAGTGTAGAAGACAAAAAATAGGAAAAGGGGCAATAAAAAACAGTAACAAAAGCAGTGATAAATATTAAACTATAGTATATTAATAACCAGTTTATTCATTAATGGTCTAAATACATCAATTAAAAGAATTTGTCAGAATGGATCAGAAAGAAGACCCAACTATATGTTGTCTACAAGAAATACATAAACTAAAGTCATATATGTGTGTGTATATGTGTGTGTGTGTATGTATGCATATACAGCGAGAGAGAAAGGGATGGAGAAAGATACAACATGCTAGCACATTATTCAAAAGAAAGCAAAGTAACAATATTAATTTCAGACAGAGCTGACTTCCAGAAAAGCTATCAGAGAAAAAGAGCATATTACATTATTACACGAAGATAAAAAGTTACTCTCTGAGAAACTATAACCAATATAAATAACAACAAAAAAAACAGAGCATTTGACTGGGCTGGTTTCAAGCCTGGGTCCTCCTGATCTCTGCTTCTCAAGTAGCTAGGATTACAGATGTGAGACACTGGCTCTGGCTCTTTCTCTTTCTTGATGGTGTCCTTTAAAGCACAAAAGATTTTACTTTTATGAAATTTGATTTATTTTTATATTTGTTTGATCATACTTTTGGTGTTGGGCTTTGTGAAATCTAAGGACTTGTCTTGCCCCTTTCTCTGTTTCCTTACAAGAGTTTTAAAGTTGCCGTCTCATACTGTTACTGGATAGTAAGTTTTGAAATCAAGAAGTAGGAATTCTCCATTCTTCTTCAGGATTGTTTTGAATATTCTGGGTTCTTTGCAATTCTGTGTGATTTCTAAAAAAAAAAAAAAGTCGGCTGCAATTCTGATAGGGATTGCATTGAATCTATGGATTAATTTAGGCTATATTGCTATGTTAGCAATGTTTATATAGGATACTTTTTCACTCACTTGTATCTTTCCTTTTGAGTGTTTTATACTTTTCAGAATGTAAGTTTTACACTTATATTCCTAAGTGTTTTGTTCCTTTGATGCTAGTACGAGTGGAGTTCCTTCATTTCCCTTTCAGTGTTTATTACAAGGTTTTTGAAATGCGATTGGTTTTTTTGTACTTTAATCTAAATTTTTAACCTTTGACTTTGCTGAACTATAGCGGTTTTAATGGATTCCATTTGGATTGCCTGCATTCGAGATTGTCTTCTGCTGGTAGTTTTTACTCCTTTTCTTCCACATTAGCTGCCTTCTATTTCTTTTTCTTGACTTACTAACTTGACTAGAACCTCTAGGACAATGTTGGAGAGAAGTGGTAGAACCAGACATCCTCATCTTGCCCCTGATCTGGGTGGGGAGCATCCAGTCTTTCACAATTAAGTGATATTAGCCATGAGGATTTTATAAACACCTTTTATCAGGTTGAAGTTCTTTTTTTTTCTTTTATTATTCATATGTGCATACAAGGCTTGGTTCATTTCTCCCCCCTGCCCCCACCCCCTCCCTTACCACCCCCTCCACCCCCCCGCTCCCCCCCACCCCCTCAATACCCAGCAGAAACTATTTTGCCCTTATTTCTAATTTTGTTGTAGAGAGAGTATAAGCAATAATAGGAAGGGACAAGGGTTTTTGCTGGTTGAGATAAGGATAGCTATACAGGGCATTGACTCACATTGATTTCCTGTGCGTGGGTGTTACCTTCTAGGTTAATTCTTTTTGATCTAACCTTTTCTCTAGTTCCTGTTCCCCTTTTCCTATTGGCCTCAGTTGCATTTAAGGTATCTGCTTTAGTTTCTCTGTGTTAAGGGCAACAAATGCTAGCTAATTTTTTAGGTGTCTTACCTATCCTCACCCCTCCCTTGTGTGCTTTCGCTTTTATCATGTGCTCATAGTCCAATCCCATTGTTGTGTTTGCCCTTGATCTAATGTCCGCATATGAGGGAGAACATACAATTTTTGGTCTTTTGGGCCAGGCTAACCTCACTCAGAATGATGTTCTCCACTTCCATCCATTTACCAGCGAATGATAACATTTCATTCTTCTTCATGGCTGCATAAAATTCCATTGTGTATAGATACCACATTTTCTTTATCCATTCGTCAGTGGTGGGGCATCTTGGCTGTTTCCATAACTTGGCTATTGTGAATAGTGCCGCAATAAACATGGATGTGCAGGTGCCTCTGGAGTAACCTGTGTCACAGTCTTTTGGGTATATCCCTAAGAGTGGTATTGCTGGATCAAATGGTAGATCGATGTCTAGCTTTTTAAGTAGCCTCCAAATTTTTTTCCAGAGTGGTTGTACTAGTCTACATTCCCACCAACAGTGTAAGAGGGTTCCTTTTTCCCCGCATCCTCGCCAACACCTGTTGGTGGTGGTGTTGCTAATGATGGCTATTCTAACAGGGGTGAGGTGGAATCTTAGTGTGGTTTTAATTTGCATTTCCTTTATTGCTAGAGATGGTGAGCATTTTTTCATGTGTTTTTTGGCCATTTGAATTTCTTCTTTTGAGAAAGTTCTGTTTAGTTCACTTGCCCATTTCTTTATTGGTTCATTAGTTTTGGGAGAATTTAGTTTTTTAAGTTCCCTATATATTCTGGTTATCAGTCCTTTGTCTGATGTATAGCTGGCAAATATTTTCTCCCACTCTGTGGGTGTTCTCTTCGGTTTAGAGACCATTTCTTTTGATGAACAGAAGCTTTTTAGTTTTATGAGGTCCCATTTATCTATGCTATCTCTTAGTTGCTGTGCTGCTGGGGTTTCATTGAGAAAGTTCTTACCTATACCTACTAATTCCAGAGTATTTCCTACTCTTTCCTGTATCAACTTTAGAGTTTGGGGTCTGATATTAAGAACCTTGATCCATTCTGAGTTAATATTGGTATAGGGTGATATACACGGATCTAGTTTCAGTTTTTTGCAGACTGCTAACCAGTTTTCCCAGCAGTTTTTGTTGAAGAGGCTGCTATTTCTCCATCATATATTTTTAGCTCCTTTGTCAAAGACAAGTTGGTTACAGTTGTGTGGCTTCACGTCTGGGTCCTCTATTCTGTTCCACTGGTCTTCATGTCTGTTTTTGTGCCAGTACCATGCTGTTTTTATTGTTATTTCTTTGTAATACAGTTTGAAGTCAGGTATTGTGATACCTCCTGCATTGTTCTTTTGACTGAGTATTGCCTTGGCTATTCGTGGCCTCTTGTGTTTCCATATAAATTTACCAGTAGATTTTTCAGTCTCTTTAATGAATGTCATTGGAATTTTGATGGAAATTGCATTAAACATGTAGATTACTTTTGGGAGTATCGACATTTTTACTATGTTGAATCTACCAATCCATGAGCATGGGAGATCTCTCCACTTTCTATAGTCTTCCTCAATCTCTTTCTTCAGAAGTGTATAGTTTTCCTTGTAGAGGTCTTTCACATCTTTTGTTAGGTTTACACCTAGGTATTTGATTTTTTTTGAGGCTATTGTAAATGGAATTGTTTTCATACATTCTTTTTCAGTTTGCTCATTGTTAGTGTATAGAAATGCTAATGATTTTTCTATGTTGATTTTATATCCTGCTACCTTGCTATAGCTATTGATGATGTCTAGAAGCTTCTGAGTAGAGTTTTTTGGGTCTTTAAGGCATAGGATCATGTTGTCTGCAAATAGGGATATTTTGAGTTTCTTTACCTATTTGTATTCCTTTTATTCCTTTGAAGAACTTTCCTATTCCTTATTTCTTGAGCATTTTGTCATGAAATGGGATTGGATTCCTACTGTCTTTGTACACACAGTTTAAATAACTTTGGTCTGGTATCAGAGTAAGGTAAATGATGTTTTTGTCTAGTATAGTTGAGATATTCTTCTGGGTGAGAACTGCTATAGAGAATGTCTTATAAATTATGTATCCTACTTCATCAAAGACGGCACCAGCTTTCCTTATGATAAAGTTCTATGTCCAGAAAAACCTCTAATACCTGAAATGAAGGACATGTATTGAAGAGAAGCCTGATAACAACTGTCTGAGGGCACAGTGCAAAAAGTGACTGCATTGGGCTGGAGTTTAGCTTTTCCCAAATTCAATGGATTTCATATTTTGATGGATAAGAACCAAAAAAGCAATTATATAAAATGAAAGGTTAAGACTTGTTGCTTGGGATGTGCAGCTCACTGGTAAAGCATTTGCATGTGTGAAGCCATGTGTGGGGGAAGAAGATTTTTAAATTCTAGGGAAAAAATTCAAAGGAAACCTATTCGTTTCTGCACAAGCCTGTCCATTTCTACTCAGCCTAAGCATTTCTACTCAGGCTCCTTGCCACTGACCCTTTTGGGTCAGACACTCATTTTAAACATAAAAGCCACCTGCAGCCAAGCCTAAACCCACACAGCAGCATTTTTAATGCTGCCAATGTGTCGACCTCTTTGAGAGAATTATGTGGTCAGAGAAATGAAACTGAGTCATTGTTTCTATTATCCTCAGCCACAGGGAGACTGTAAAGGTGTAAAGAAGTTCTCTCCTATTCGAAAACCCTGAGGAAGTTTTAATTAGGCATTTAATTCTGTTCTATAAAATTCGGTATTTTTACTAAATAACCTAGATGACCCATCCTGGACTGAGAGGATCATCACTGAAAATAGCTTTTATCAAAGCAGTCATGAAAAGATGTTCTACTGTGGCAGATAGAACAAATCTTATGACTACAAAAATACGGGAGAAAACCACCTGATTATAAGAGGAGTCTTTAACGACACCATCAAAGCAGTATTTTATACTCCTTTATGGAATGCTGCCATCATGCAGCACATCTTGCAGATGGATTATCATGTACAACTATGTCACTGTAGACTACAAAAACTTCTAAAATCCTGTGAGAAGGGTTTCAGAATAATTTTAACCACTAATACTTCCTTTAATCAAAAGATTATTACTCTAACCAATGATTCTTGTAATTAAGCACTAGAAATG